>NW_023494792.1:53437467-54057467 GCF_904425465.1 Colossoma macropomum | reverse complement strand
AGACAGAAAAAGTGTATACACCTAAAAAAACAAATCACCATCACAATCTTGGTCAGAAAAATCGCAAAAGGATATTTGGCCCAAATCGTTCGGCCCCACTAGTCTGCGCCATAACTGATTTAATTTAAGGATTTTTCTAGCATCTTAGAAAACGTATGAATTATGTATGATCAGTAAATGTCAGTAAAGTTATTGATACGCTGGCTAGAAGACCACCGTTGGAACACAGGTTTGGTTTTACTTAAGTTATCGATGCGTTGGCTAGAAGACCACCGTTGGAACACAGGTTTGGTTTTAGTAAAGTTATCGATACGTTGGCTAGAAGACCACCGTTGGAACACAGGTTTGGTTTTAGTTATCGATACGTTGGCCAGAAGATTGGATGTGTCAAATTCTACCAGCAGCACCTGATTTAATTTAATGAAGTACTGAATAGGATGGATTGCTGTATGCCAATTTATATTTATTCTAAAGTTAGTTTTACTTTGCATACTGCCCAAATAGCTATACACAAGACTTTTGCACAGTACTGTATGTTTGTATGCATTCATTTACAAAACTGCAATAGTAAAAATGATATATGTAGCAGTTTATACCAATATACAAACATCTTTATTGGCAAATCAAAACTTATAATTCTTATAACTCAATTGTTACCCCAATTGTTATGTTTTATATCATTCAAAAGCGCCTTACATTGTGTAAATATTTTGTGATGACTGAACTAAAATAAAATGGTCCAAAACTATTTGGAATAGAATCTCATCAAATTAACTTTCTTTGACAACGTAAAGGCATTTTTCCTTCTTCTGAAGCATCGTGACGTGATTTGGGGATACAAGGTTTTGTTCTAACAGCAAGGATAATCTACAAACATAAGATACATAAAACAGCAGAACAAGGCTTTTTTCCCCATTAACACCATTTTACACTAACGAGGTGCTGAACTGTTTCCTCAAGGTGATGCTTCTGTTCCTTAGAAAATTTTTCACATCTGTCCATGACCGCTCTCTTAGTGCATGCGATTCTGTGAGTAAACACTGGAGGCACTCTCGCTTCTGAGGCACTTTACCGTCTGGATGAATCTCATCAGGTGTCGCTCTACTGCACGTACCTCTGAGTCTTCCCACTTACGTTTTGGCTTTCTTGTGGCATCTTTGAGGAAAACAGAAATAGATCAGTGCAAGATTAAGTACTGCAAAATGTGTCAGTATGTCACTATGTCAGTAAAATATCTTCGAGACAGGGCGTGTGCAACATAGCGCGAAAGCCCTGTTTCTCAACGACTGAGATTTGGCGTGCAGACTGCAGGTCACCTAGTGACGAGGTTTTGCCGCGCTAGCAGCGAATGAAAAAGGAAAAGAGAAAGACGGACATTTGGAGACGAATGGACTTATTCGCATTTATAAGCAACGTAGTTGGTTTCCTGATACGTTAAATCTGCAACAAAAGACTGTCAAACGCTAAAAAGTTGCGAAGATGAAGTCTGTTCTCTTTCTAATTTTCCCGTTCCACCTTAAATGGTGCCGCGTTTACCTCAGTCAGAATTTAAGGTGGAACGGGAAAGTTCAGCAAGAAGCTGCGAATGAGAAGCGACTTCAACCTCGTAAAACAGCCGAAAGCTGAAAAACATTTTACAGGAAACTCTTCAACTTTTGAGGAAAAGTTTTCTGGCGGAGATGGAAGAAAAGTGGCTATAGCTAAAGCTTAAAGCAGAGTAGAGTAAGTCTGCATTTTCGTTTATTTTGTTTAGTCTATACTAGGACATTAACACATACTGAGACATACTGGACATTAAATGTTGTGGCTCCCAAGGTGGTTTGTTTTTTGTTGAAAGGACAAAATGGCTCTTCTTATCATTTGTGTTGTGACTCCTGACCTAACCTGGCTTTAATGCAGAGGGTGCCGGTCAAATTTCTTACTCATCCAGTAGTGTTTTTGTTATGTGCCGCCACAGACTGTCCGGGCGCTACACTTCCAAGTTCCGCCTTTGCGTTCCGTCAACATTACGTTATAACTTAAACATTTAGAAAAACGATTTTTGACGTTGAATGAATCGATTCAGAATCGTCCACGTCCGCATCGCTATGAATCTAAGAATCGATTTTTATGCCTGATCAGTGTGTATATATATATATATATATATATATATATATATATATATATATATATATATATATATATACACACACACACAGTGGGGTGGGAAAGTTTGGGCAGCCTTGTTAATTTTCCTGATTTACCTTTATAAATCATTGATTGTTTGGATAAAAAAATTCCGTTAAATATATCATATAGGGGACAAACACAGTGATACTTGAGAAGTGAAATGAAGTTTATATGAATTACAGAAAGTGTGCAATAATTGTCTAAACAAAATTAGGCAGGTGCATAAATTTGGGCACCAAAAAAAAAACCTTACCTCAAATATTAACTCATATACACACATATATACACGTATACATATATATACTGATCAGGCATAACATTATGACCACCTCCTTGTTTCTACACTCATTGTCCATTTTATCAGCTCCACTTACTATATAGGTGCACTTTGTAGTTCTACAGTTACAGACTGTAGTCCATCTGTTTCTCTACGTACTTTGTTAGCCCCCTTTTACCCTGTTCTTCAGTGGTCAGGACCCCCATGGACCCCCACAGAGCAGGTCCTATTTGGGTGGTGGATCATTCTCAGCACTGCAGTAACACTGAGAACTCCAGCAGCACTGCTGTGTTTGATGCACTCGCACCAGCACAACACACACTAACACACCACCACCACATCAGTGTTACTGCAGTGCTGAGAATAACCCACCATCCAAACAGTACCTGCTCTGTGAGGGTCCATGGGGGTCCTGACCACTGAAGAACAGGGTAAAAGGGGGCTAACAAAGTACGTAGAGAAACAGATGGACTACAGTCTGTAGCTGTAGAACTACAAAGTGCACCTATATAGTAAGTGCAGCTGATAAAATGGAAAATGATCGTAGGTCATAATGTTATGCTGATTGGTGTATATATATCTGAAGAAATCTGATGGAAATGAGGTAGCCATTTCCAACTGACAATGAGGGTAGGTGGGTAAAGTGCAGGTATGTTAGGTCTTTAACTATAATCACCCATTTTACTTTTTGAATACTTTTTGACAAATAATTTTACAAATATTTGTCAATATATTTTCAAAATGCTTCCATAAAAACAGATGATTATACAATCAGATATCCCTGCAGATAAATATAAATGAACAAATATAAAAACTAATACAGTAATACTCTTTTTTTTTATATATATTATATATATTTTTTTACCTGGTTGTTTGGGTGTGATAGGTGCTATAGAAGATGCTGTAAAATCAAGATCAGTAGCTGGAACTGCAGGTTTAATAGATTCTGCTGCTACTGTGTCTGTAGGCTCATCTTCATCGTCATCACTTGACAGTTCGCATACTGAATGAACCAGGTTCTCTAGTGTAACGGTGACCAACAGTACACAGGAAGTGCAAAACATACAGAACACTATATGAATATATCATCTGTCATCACATTGCATTACAAATGTTTTAAAGTTCATATTCCATTAATATTAATCAAACATAAACGATTTATAAACAATCATGTTCATACCTTCAGGGTGTATTTCAATTTTATCCAGTGATTTGCCTTTGAATTCCGACAGCATTCCTCGTTCCATAGCCATTAAAACTTTGCAGCTCGCTAAAATGAGCAAAGTTCCTTGTGGCAGACGGTAGTACTGTCGATGGAGCCTTGTGGATGTGAGTGCCTGAGAATGATAATGAAGATAAATACAAGAATTATACAGGTACAGATTAGACCTGGGCGATACGGCCAAAAATGTTATCACAATAAACAAAATTAATATCGTTCGATATCGATACACATCGCGATAAATGTCAAATCATTATTTCATAAGGATGATTTTTTGCTACTGAGTGGTTAATTGCTGTGTTAAACTATCCTTTATGGTCAGAACACGACAAACACTCACCAAACAGTGGAACATTTCACAAATCTGTCATGGGAGAGTGGGAGAAAGTGTCCGGTGAGCTGTTTTTACGAGCTGGAAAAGCACAGCCGCAGTTTTTGTAATAGTCATAATTTAAGAAAGAAAAGTTTATTTTTAGCTATCTGGTGACGAGCGCTCGGCTATCCCGTTATATGCTAAACATGTGGCCAACAACAGTGCTAAACTGTTTAATTTCTCAACAACGTCAGCTTAGTACAAACAGCAAACATTAGCTGGCTCTGTATGTCAGTGTTGGATCACACCGCCTTAGTGCCATCACTCCTACCACATCCATGTCAGAGCATATCACAGTATTCAGACAACAGCTCGCAACATCTGGATTTCTCTATAGTAATTTGAGGGGTGAACCGCAATATATCAACACCAGACAAACACAGTCCTCCTTTTATGTATGTTTAAATTGAAAGGGGTGTTTTTGTGTCTTGTTTGATCTACAGGATCACCAATTCGCCGTGCTGTGTGAGTGACTGAGCGCTACTTCAAGTTAGCCAGCTGCTAAAAACAGCTAGCCTGGAAAGATAACGTTCTCCCGCTCTCCAACGCCTCACAGCTTCCTCAGTTTATTTTCGTTTAAATCAGGGCTGTAATTTTCATGAACCCACTTCTTTCTTTCACTTTTTCGTTGCTTGGGAATGCACTAATACTTAAATATGACTGTCCAAGCGATCGCTCCACTCAAACAGGGAATGTTTAACTCCACGTTTCAGATGTTGCTAAAGTATTTTTGGCGGTTCATTTTACCCCTCCCTCCCTAATCATGTCGAAAAACTCTGAAGTGCACAAACAGATGTTAATGTTATAGATCAAAATAGATTATGTCCTTCCATCAGAGATGGCCATTAATTTTTTGATCATGTTTAAGGACTGTACAAAAATATTTACAAAAACAAGTTCAGTAGTCAGTCCACTGCAAAAAATTTAAAAAGTCCATCTATAAAGTTAACAGTGAAATAAATTTTATATTCTCTGTCTTTTTTCTGTGATGATACGGCATGAAATCCTAGTATGAAGTTTTAGAATTCAGATACTGTGCAGATCCTTCACCCAGAATGTATCCAAGATAAAAAAAAAATCTGCTTAGGAATCCTACAATGAACATTACATGAACATTTAAATAATGTCCATACCTCTACATCTTCATCACTGAGTGAGGAATTGCTGTCAGGGCTGTGAGCTCCAGGAGATGATATATCCAACTTGAAAAGACATACAATTCATAAGATAAATAACGCAATCAAAGTACCTTTTAGACTGTCAATCAAATTGTGCCAAGTATTTACATTAATATATGAATACACATTTAACCACTAGCAAAAAGTCTTTTTTATGGTCTTAATGAAGTAGAAAAACAAATTGTTTGAAAGTGGGACATACAGTTTATATAGCTTACCAATTTGTCTATCTTGGAAATTTCATGGTAAAGTTCTTGCTTCAGCGTGCAGAATATTCTACGTTGCTTTTCCAATGCATTCTGTTTCAAATTTGTGCTCTGGACAGGTTGTGCAGTTCCAGACTGTGATGGAAAAAAGGGTGAATTTTAATATGTCTGTCTAGTACAGAATATTCCACAAAAAAACACAATGCACATTATGCAGATAACCACTCTGATTCATCTAGAAAAATAAGAGTATATGCTAGAGTACTGATGAAGAACAAATCTAAAAAAAGTAAAATCTACTTTTGAAGAATCTGTAAAAGTAACAACAAATAAGAAGTAATTCAACTAGACAGAGCATCAGATCAAAGAACCAAGCTTCAAGTAACAATTGGAGCTCAATAGTGAGTTTGGGGTCACTGGACACACATACACAAACTCTCTAAGCAGACTGGGGACGGTCTGGATCATAGACACTTCATACCAGTCCATTCTTATCATCAACTCTACAACTGGGGACACCGAACATACACACACACTTGACAAATCGTACATTGGGGACAGCTCCGTAAAAAGGCAGGCATGATAGGGTATATCATGGTAAGACATGTTCATACCAGGTCATCTCCAGCATCTGAAGGCTTGTCCTGTGAGCTGGCCTCTTCCTCAACTGGGCAGGAGGACCAGTCTGTCTCAGGCTTCTTCGGGATGCAGCTCACGGAGGGTTCTGCTTGTTCCTACAATCCAAAGCAGATTATCTCTCAACATCTGGGAAAGACTAATCAACACCTAACAGAATTTCAACAGCAGCACATTTCTGGGTCTTTAATGTAGGCACCTAAAAACACAACTCAAAGGTATTTCTATTCTCAAAACAGCAAAAACTGTACTACAAAAAGAAAGATGAACGTATTTTAATTAAAATTAACACTAGTTTCTAAATACAAACATAAAACCATAAAGACATCAACAATCCTTTTGTGTTTCACCAACACACAAGCGCAGCTCTCAATGAACTAAAAATATAAAACTGCATATTCTTGGCTATGTGAATCTTTAGTAAATACTAGCAGTCGTAATGGTGGTTAGATACTGACACTGTGGTGCGGTGGTATTCCATACCTCACTCTCTGTAATTCCAACACACTTCTTGAGCGACTTAACCCTTCCTTTAGGCTGACGTGAAAAAATGGTCTGCTTGTTCCTCACAAAATGGCCCTTGACATGCTCTGCTCGTACCTAAATTCAAACAAAAGTAAACAGAAAACAATGGAAAATTAAAAGAAACGCAACAGAATCTGTACAAAGTGACAACAAATAAGAAATAATTCAACTAGACAGAGCATCAGATCAAAGAACCAAGCTTCAAGCAACAATTGGAGCTCTATAGTGAGTTTGGGGTCACTGGACACACATACACAAACTCTCTAAGCAGATTGGGGACGGTCTGGATCATAGACACTTCATACCAGTCCATTCTTATCATCAACTCTACAACTGGGGACACCGAACATACACACACACTTGACAAATCGTACATTGGGGACAGCTCCGTAAAAAGGCAGGCATGATAGGGTATATCATGGTAAGACATGTTCATACCAGGTCGCCTTCAGCATCTGAAGGCTTGTCCTGTGAGCTGGCCTCTTCCTCAACTGGGCAGGAGGACCAGTCTGTCTCAGGGTTTTTCTGGATGCAGCTCACAGAGGGTTCTGCTTCTTCCTACAATCCAAGCAGAACCTTTATTGCATCACATTGTTGGTTAATTAAATAAAAGATCTAGAAATACAACTGACAGTCTTCTCTGTTTAGCACAAGGGCACAGAAGAGACCAAACAGGCAAATGAATCATCATTTAGTGCCAAGTACATGCTGGACTCTAACAATATTTGTGATATGACAACCATGGAAATATCAACATCTATTCAAGGTTCAACACAGTCACAGCTACGAAACTCTACATTTGTCATTTCTACTCAACAATGCAGTAAGAATTAAAATCAGCTGGCAATTTGAATCTTCATAATCACCAACAGTAGGGCTAGTTTACAAAAAAATGTTGCAATCGTAGTCCATACCTCACTCTCTCTAATCCCAAAAGACCTTGTTGGTGGCTTAACCATTTCTTGAGCTCTTTGGGAAGTTGCAATGGTCTGTTTGTGCTTCATAAGCTTCCTCTCAGAAAGTTCTGTCTGTACCTGAATTCAAAGCAGATGAATGGAAACAAAGACAGTCAAAGGTGACGCTTCACAGAATCTGAAGCCCTGCCATATCTACGACATAAAAATAAATAATTTAACTAGACAAAGCATCAGATCAAAGAACCAAGCTTCAAGCAACAACTGGAGCTCTATAGTGAGTTTGGGGTCACTGGACACACATACACAAACTCTCTAAGCAGATTGGGGACGGTCTGGATCATAGACACTTCATACCAGTCCAGTCTTATCATCAACTCTACAACTGGGGACACCGAACATACACACACACTTGACAAATCGTACATTGGGGACAGCTCCGTAAAAAGGCAGGCATGATAGGGTATATCATGGTAAGACATGTTCATACCAGGTCGTCTCCAGCATCTGAAGGCTTGTCCTGTGAGCTGGCCTCTTCCTCAACTGGGCAGGAGGACCAGTCTGTCTCAGGCTTCTTCGGGATGCAGCTCACGGAGGGTTCTGCTTGTTCCTACAATCCAAAGCAGATTATCTCTCAACATCTGGGAAAGACTAATCAACACCTAACAGAATTTCAACAGCAGCACATTTCTGGGTCTTTAATGTAGGCACCTAAAAACACAACTCAAAGGTATTTCTATTCTCAAAACAGCAAAAACTGTACTACAAAAAGAAAGATGAACGTATTTTAATTAAAATTAACACTAGTTTCTAAATACAAATATAAAACCATATAGACATCAACAATCCTTTTGTGTTTCACCAACACACAAGCGCAGCTCTCAATGAACTAAAAATATAAAACTGCATATTCTTGGCTATGTGAATCTTTAGTAAATACTAGCAGTCGTAATGGTGGTTAGATACTGACACTGTGGTGCGGTGGTATTCCATACCTCACTCTCTGTAATTCCAACACACTTCTTGAGCGACTTAACCCTTCCTTTAGGCTGACGTGAAAAAATGGTCTGCTTGTTCCTCACAAAATGGCCCTTGACATGCTTTGCTCGTACCTAAATTCAAACAAAAGTAAACAGAAAACAATGGAAAATTAAAAGAAACGCAACAGAATCTGTACAAAGTGACAACAAATAAGAAATAATTCAACTAGACAGAGCATCAGATCAAAGAACCAAGCTTCAAGCAACAATTGGAGCTCTATAGTGAGTTTGGGGTCACTGGACACACATACACAAACTCTCTAAGCAGATTGGGGACGGTCTGGATCATAGACACTTCATACCAGTCCATTCTTATCATCAACTCTACAACTGGGGACACCGAACATACACACACACTTGACAAATCGTACATTGGGGACAGCTCCGTAAAAAGGCAGGCATGGTATGGTATATCATGGTAAGACATGTTTATACCAGGTCTCCTCCAGCATCCAAAGGCTTGTGCTGTGAACTGGCCTCTTCCTCAACGGGGCAGGAAGACCAGTCTGTCTCAGGCTTCTTCGGGATGCAGCTCACGGAGGGTTCTGCTTGTTCCTATAATCCAAGCAGAACCTTTATTGCACCACATTGATGGTTAATTAAATAAGAGATCTAGAAATACAACTGACAGTCTTCCCTACTTAGCACAAGAGCACAGAAGAAACCAAACAGGCAAATGATTCATCATTTAGTGCTGAGTACATGCTGGATGCTAACAATATTTGTGATATGATAACTATGGAAATATCAACATCTGTTCACAGGTCAACACAGTCACAGCTACAAAACTCTACATTTGTCATTTCTACTCAACAATGCAGTAAGAATTAAAAACAGCTGGCAATTTGAATCTTCATAATCACCAACAGTAGGGCTAGTTTACAAAATAAATGTTGCAATGGTAGTCCATACCTCACTCTCTCTAATTCCAAAAGACTTTGTTGGTGGCTTAACCATTTCTTGAGCTCTTTGGGAAGTTGAAATGGTCTGTTTGGGCTTCATAAGCTTCCTCTCAGAAAGTTCTGTCTGTACCTGAATTCAAAGCAGATGAATGGAAACAAAGACAGTCAAAGGTGATGCTTCACATAATCTGAAGGCCTGCCATACCTATCACATAAAAATAAATAAAAATAAATAATTAAACTAGACAAAGCATCAGATCAAAGAACCAAGCTTCAAGCAACAATTGGAGCTCTATAGTGAGTTTGGGGTCACTGGACACACATACACAAACTCTCTAAGCAGATCGGGGACGATCTGGATCATAGCCACTTCATACCAGTCCAGTCTTATCATCAAGTCTACAACTGGGGACACCGAACATACACACACACTTGACAAATCGTACATTGGGGACAGCTCCGTAAAAAGGCAGGCATGGTATGGTATATCATGGTAAGACATGTTTATACCAGGTCTCCTCCAGCATCCAAAGGCTTGTGCTGTGAACTGGCCTCTTCCTCAACGGGGCAGGAAGACCAGTCTGTCTCAGGCTTCTTCGGGATGCAGCTCACGGAGGGTTCTGCTTGTTCCTATAATCCAAGACAGATTATCTCAACATCTGGGAAAGACTAATCAACACCTAACAGAATTTCAACAGCAGCACATTTCTGGGTCTTTAACGTAGACGCTTAAAAACACAACTCAAAGGTATTTCTATTCTCAAAACAGCAAAAACTGTACTACAAAAAGAAAGATGAACGTATTTTAATTAAAATTAAAACTAGTTTCTAAATACAAACATAAAACCATATGGACATCAACAATCCTTTTGTGTTTCACCAACACACAAGCGCAGCTCTCAATTAACTAAAAATATAAAACTGCATACTCTTGGCTACGTGAATCCTTAGTAAATACTAGCAGTCGTAATGGTGGTTAGATACTGACACTGTGTTGCGGTGGTATTCCATACCTCACTCTCTGTAATTCCAACACACTCCTTGAACGACTTAACCCTTCCTTTAGGCTGACGTGAAGAAATGGTCTGCTTGTTCCTCACAAAATGGCTCTTGACATGTTTTGTTCGTACCTAAATTCAAACAAAAGTAAACAGAAAACAATGGAAAATTAAAAGAAACGCAACAGAATCTGTACAAAGTGACAACAAATAAGAAATAATTCAACTAGACAGAGCATCAGATCAAAGAACCAAGCTTCAAGCAACAATTGGAGCTCTATAGTGAGTTTGGGGTCACTGGACACACATACACAAACTCTCTAAGCAGATCGGGGACGATCTGGATCATAGCAACTTCATACCAGTCCAGTCTTATCATCAACTCTACAACTGGGGACACCGAACATACACACACACTTGACAAATCGTACATTGGGGACAGCTCCGTAAAAAGGCAGGCATGGTATGGTATATCATGGTAAGACATGTTTATACCAGGTCGTCTCCAGCATCTGAAGGCTTGTGCTGTGAGCTGGCCTCTTCCTCAACTGGGTAGGAAGACCAGTCTGTCTCAGGCTTCTTTTGGATGCAGCTCACGGAGGGTTCTGCTTGTTCCTACAATCCAAGCAGAACCTTTACTGCACCACACTGATGGTTAATTAAATAAGAGATCTAGAAATACAGTCTTCCCTATTTGGCACAATACATAGAATCAAAAAACCAAACAGGCAAATGATTCATCATTTAGTGCTGAGTACATGCTGGACGCTAACAATATTTGTGATATGATAACCATGGAAATATCCACATCTGTTCATGGGACAACACAGTCACAGCTAAGAATATCGACACTGTCTAGCATGCTACCAAATATTTACATTAGTGACGGTGGCACAACATTAAATGCATATTGTGATAGTTTTCCCTACCTCACTCTCGATAATTCTGAGAGACTCACTCCTTTCTTGAACTTTTTCAGCAGTCACTTTTGTCTCTGTACATTTCAAAGAATAACTCTTGGGAAGAGTTTCTTTTACCTTAAACACAAAGCAAAGTAAATATTAAGTAGTAGAAAAAAACTCTGTATATACTTTTGGACCAATTGTATGACATCAATAAATCATGAAATATTAACCACTTGAGCCACATCCACCCATGTGTCACCTGTGTAAATCTCCAAATCCTCTTTTCTACTACAGAGCCTCAGATACAACCAATGATGTTTCACTTTGTTAACACTCACAAATGAAGTATGAAAACTAAAAAAAACTAGTTTCCTTTAAATATCAGACCAAATACCTTTAACCATGTAAATTTCAGTTAATGTCATGTATTACCATTATTGTACTCTGGATTTAATTTAATGCAGTATTACAGAGATGCTGGTTGGCATGTCAGGAGTGGTGCTGGAATTCACTGAGCGGCTGCATGCACTAATGTTGAACGTTGATGGCTGTGCTTTATCATAAAAACCAACGGTTAATGTTTAAATATCTGGCGTGTCCATTTATTTGCTGTGCTGAACATACCTCATCCCCTGTAGTGATAAGAAGCTTCTGATGAGCCCTGACAGTGGACGCTTCTGGTTTAACCTAGTAAAAAATAATAAATAATAATTTAAATAATTTCACCTCATAATTCATTTGTGTGTTATAATATCAGATCCTACTTTAAAGGACACCTTCATTACAAATCACAAAAGAAAAAAAATAAATAAAAAGAATTAAACAACTGTCATACCTGTTTGCGCCAGGGCCAATCTGAATCCCCATAGTTATAGGTAATTTCTTCTCCTGGTGAAATATCTCGAAGTGCAAATAAGCACAGGTGCGGCGTTCCATCCACCTCAACGACTTTTATTTTGCAGTTTGGTTTCTTGTGTTCATCATTTACAAGCCTCCCTAAAGACTTGTCTTCAACGGATGCATCCACACTGAACAATAACAGACACAAAAAACATGCACAAAAATGTATGTCTTATTTAAATCTGTAAAAAGCATTGGATATTAAGAGCACTTAGCAGACAAGTAAACACTTATTTTAATGTCATACAACAGTTAGTTCCAGCCACGCAAGCTGATTGGTGAGAAGCGTTCTAACCGTGCTGATATTTTGCAATAACATCACAGGTTTTTCACAAACACTATCACTCCGCTGAGACGCCGTTGCTAAGCAACGAGTTTAATGAATTTAAATGTTTTTACTTCTTACTTTGCGAAGTAAAACTGTCATCACCACTGAGCAGCTTTTCAGTTGGCAGCTGTGACAGAAGAACAGCTAAACAACCTGGAATCAGCCAGAAATGAACCGAACACCATTCGCCAAACGTGTAGTCTGATCTTCAGAGTCTGACAAAATCAGACTGAGCCATAAAACTGCCACAATAAAAAACAAAAAAGCTGCTCAGTGGTGATGACAGTTTGGGAATTTAGTGTGAGGAGCTGGAGAACGAACTGCCGGCTGTGCAGCGAGTGGGCGGAGCTCGTTACTCTGACGTAGCAACAAGCTGCTCGTTAAGGAACTATAATTTGGTGAAGGAACTGCGAACATTAAAACATATTAAACGCCGCGTTCACGGCCCAGTTTATTAATTTATTACTGTATTTATTTAACTGTTGCATAAAAGCAATAGAACACTCGAGGAGTGTGATCACCAATAACATCACGGCTGTGATGATCTACGGTGACCAAATCACAGCCGTGATGTTATTTCGCGATAACACACTCCCTCTGTGTTCTATTGCTTAATTATGATGCAGCAATTAGAGTGATGTCACTTACCTCCAGTACTTCCCTCTCCATTGAAAATCAAAAATAAACACTGTTTCTGAAATATTTTTCTGGGTAAGATTTTGTGTTAAGAGTTGCCCTCTGTACTCCAGGACAAAATCTCCCTTGCAAAAGTTTGCAGTTGAAAATACACCTCGCCCTGGAAAAGACATTTTTTTTTTATGCTACTATACACAAACACGTGAAAACATTGTGATTCACAAGAGATCACACACTCAACAGAATCACATTTTCAACAAATAAATGATTCACCTTTAAAAGAGCTGATGAATTTTTCCTCAAGACCCGGCTTGTCTGTCTTCATTTTGATGTAAATCTCAGCATCTTGCTGTGGACTAAGTTGCTTTTGTCTTATCAGTCTTTTTGCCATTTTGTCTTAACAGTCTTTCTGTTAAAAAAAAAATCAGTCAACATTTCAGCTTTAAAACATTTAGATTTGTCACAAATAACAGCAGACTATTTTAATTTAATCATAAAACTGTCAAACTGTCCAACTGATACCAACATTATCTACATTTTGTCTGACTTTCTTCAAAAACCTCTTACAGTCTTGGGGGCTGCAGTCCAACAATTTAAGGGGTTTACTGTTTAAGCACACCTTTTTAACTCATTAGTTAATTAACAGGTTTAGCCAGTGTGTTTGAGCAGAAAAATCAACAAATTGTGCAGAACTGTGACCTGGAGTTGCAAATTCCTGAACTACATCAATGAAGATCAGTCACTTATGCATACATTAACTTTAACACTGGAATGGAAAGAATGTCAAATGTTTAGCTTTTTCCCATTATAACTTAGAAAAATTTCCATTAGAATAACTAATATTCAGTATCAGTAATATCACACGCATTAGCAAATGACCTACAGAAAAGCCCAACATAAATAAATAAAGAACACTCACACCACTTTTAAAATTATTAATCAGAAACTTCTAGCTTTTCAGATAATCTCTTAATAATGTTTTAGCCATAAAACAATAGCTGATTAGTGAGCCACGGTAACCAGACAAGTCACACTGGAGCCGGTTAAAGAGCCAGCGTGCGACTCTGACGCTAGCTAGCGCGCTACCAGCTAACACACGCCACGTAACGGGTTAAACTCGGCCTCACTGCCTCTCAGACATCAGCCACTGAAACAGCATATGTTAGCTGGCATTCGCAGTGCTGCTGCAGGGTTTCTGCTTCTCAGATAATCACTTAATAAAGGTTTAACCATCAAAAAAACAAGCTAATTTATAAACCGACTAAGACAAGTACACTGGACCCGATTACGGCGCTAGCCTGCGGCCGTTAGCTTAGCTACCACCTAATACACGTCTTATAACAGGTTAAATTCAGTCTTACTGTGTCTCCAACATCGGTTACTCGACATCATTCGCTCAAATTAGATGTTTCATCTTCTTAACCTGCATCACTTGAGCATTTGCTAGCATAGCAGCCAACTAACTTTAACTACCATTTCCAGAGTGCGTCATCTCTGCTGCGCTAGCATCGAGAGCTAACGTTGCGGAGCACGGTGGAAAGGGAGCTGGCTGCGGCCAAAGGCGAGCTCGCTAGCGGCGAGCTGCACTCACTATACAGCATAATACACTCCTCATATAATGCTGATCCTATAAACACGTATGGATTAGCAATAAACAGCTCAAATCAAATCCGCATTGTGGTGTGTAGTTAGTTATTTAACTTGGAGCTGTTTTAAAGAAGCTAACTTCGAAGCTAAACAAGCTAGCTAACTAACTAGCTTCTTTATCCACACTTTTCACAGACGATAACTTTGGCGAAAATGCGTTTAAAAGTAATTCATGACTTTAGAGTCATCAGTATTTTGCTCAAACCACGTACCTTGTCCAGCGTCTTCGCTCTTAGTGCAGGTTCTCCCTTGTGCTCGGGGCAAAATCCTCCTCGGCCAAACGTGGATAAAACCATGCGGGAGCTTTGGGTTTCATTTTGATTCAGTCCCTATTACAGAAATAGTGCACTACATAGTCTGAACCCATTTAGTCCTGCTGTACCTGAATTGTATAGATTGCTCCCTGATAAGTTCACACTAGCGAATGAGGGATGAGTGAACATTCTGAACACAGCACATGTTTGCTGATATTAGCAGTGCTGCTTTCAGGGTTTTTACTTTATATACACAATTTGTGACTGTATTTGCGTTTTTCACGTCCACTAGTTGCCAATTAATGATGCTAATATGTTAGCGTTAGCTCAGCACAATCTAGTTAAATATTCATAATGATAAATATTAGGAACATTTTAATGACGGTGTTTGTGTAGAAAAAAAATAAAAGTTAAATTACTGCTAAAATCACTGTCTATTTTTCTAGAAATCAAAATGATTTTCTAAACGTATTCTGTATATAAGCTACTGAATGTCTAAAAGGTCATAGCTAATGTTTAATATACAGCGCTACCGTTAGCCTACGCTTATAGTAGGCTTTGAGCTGACAGACTTCCTCGTTTGCTCCAAGCAGGGCAGTGATTGGTCTAAATGGATCATGTGACCCGGGTGCAATTCACACACTTCCATTAGGGGGCGCTTTACAACATACACAGATTTGGGTGGGGGGGGCGGTGCTGCAACCATACACACACACAAAAATCTGAACTATGACACAATTTGGGTCAGAGGAGATTTTAAGGTAGAAATGCACTTTGGAGCACGCTGAACACGTCTGTATACATAAAACAATTGGGGACACACTTTTTGTCCCCAATTCCCAAGCCGTCCCCAATTTACTGGTGTGTACTCTGACATTATTCCCCAAAAGTGTCCTAAGTCAACACACACACACACACACACACACACAGATAACCTATTCTCTCTCTCTCACACACACACACACACACACACACACAGACACTGATAACCCACTCTCACACACACACACACGCACACAAGCACACACACACACACACACAGATAACCTCTCTCTCTCTCACACACACACACACACACTGATAACCCACTCACACACACACACACACACACACACAAACACACACACACACACAGATAACCTACTCTCTCTCTCTCACACACACACACACACACACACACACACACACACATACACACACAGACACACACACATACACACACAGACACACACACAGCTGTGTATTTGTTGTCCTGTATGTTTATTGTCTGGTGTATTTATTGTATATTCTGTAGGTGTTTCACACTGTCCCTGCTGTGTGTAGTTCTGTGTAATGTTCTGCTCTTTGTGTTGCACCATGGACCTCCAGAAGTTCCAGTGTGTAAGAGTTGAGGAATGACAAATAAAGATCACTCAACTTGACTCTCCTCTCTACCTCCTCACCACATCCCCAGCTCTCTCTCTCTCTCTTTCTCCTGCTCCTCTACACACACCTGCTGATACACAGCTTCCTGTTTCTCCACTAAACCAAAAACTTCAAAGGATAAACAGCTTCAGCTGCCAAACAGATTCTTATATTCTTATCAGCAGATCACATATTTACCACAACACATACAGAAACACATACAGAATCACCACAGAGTCACCACACTACTGTAAATATGCTTTGATATAAGGCAGCCATCAGCTTTATGTCATTACAGTAAATTACATTTCAATGTCAGTGCAGAGGAGAGAGACAGACTTTGGTTTTAAAAAGTGGATTAAAGGTATAAGAAGAATCTAGTGGGGGATAGAACAGAGTTTTGTAGGGATGTATCAGCCATTTAAGGCATTACTGTGCTTTAGGGATTCAGTGGGTGGGCTCTGAGGGTCACTTTTTCAGGAGGTTGTTGATTTTGAGTGGAAAGGAATGCCAGTTCATGAAAGGACTGCATCACTGAGATGTTATTTGTTATCAGATAACAGTGGAGCAGGAGCACACGTTTGAAGATCAAGATCAATTGATTAAACCAACGGAACCAAGTGTTGGAATGAAAACCTGAAGCTATATCAGCCCTTTGTGAATAAGATTGAACACCCCTGGATTAACCAATTAAAATCAAAGACAAGCACGGATCAGAAGTGTCATTTTTTTGTCTCCAATTTTTTTAATTAATTGAATTGTAATTAATTAATAATTTACCATGATGACAGCAATTAAACATTGTTTTTTTTTTGTTTGTTTTTTTTTTAGGGAAACTTAAGTAATAGTAAAATAATAATAACAGTAAATAGAAAGATGAATGTGAAAAGACACTGATGTGCATTAAGCTCAATTAAGCTGCATGTAGTCCCCAGTGAAATGCCTGCTGCCGTCTGTCCTTTTCAACAGGACAGCACCTCACGGACTACAGGCCAGCACGATGCACCTGCTGCCATCAACACCAACCAACATCCTTCTCTGGAGTGTGGTTTCTCTGTCCAAACCTGGAATCTTTACATGATGATACAGTTTAACTTTAGCTGCCTAATAATCAATACAAGAATTATCACAATACACTACATTTAATCTTATTGCACATTTCCACTTATATAAATGTAACACTGACTGTATTAACAGTGGTGGTAAAAGTACATAATCCTTCACTTATTATACTGTTACCTCATTACTAAAATTATATGGCCATACAAGTATGGATGATGTTATTAATCGACTGATTACATACACACTTTAAAAAGATGGTTCTTCAAGCATTCTTTAGTAAAGAAAATGGTTCTATATAGAACCATGAACACCCAAAGAACCCCTTGCATGATTAAATGGTTCTTTGCATTATGGAAGTTTCTTCAGATTGATGGATAATGTGCTGTAGATGGTTCTATATATCTTTTTTTTAAAGGGTTCTATGTACCACCCAAAAGGTTTCTTCTATTGTTATAAGCATGACATTGTAGCACTAGCACAATGGTTCTATAAAAAGGTTCTATATAGATCTACAGTATAAAATGTTTAATGTTTAAAGATTAATTTTTCTTGGAACAATTAAAACATTAAAGACTTAAAATAATCAATTCTTTGTTATCAGTAATAGCTGCATCAATAATGTCAAGAGCATGTCAGTGTATGATTTAAGCTGTATTTCCTCTATTCTTTCCATATTGTTCCAGTTTAAAACAGTTTATCATCAAAGACAAGTTTTGCAGACACTTTTTCCAACTCTACAGAGATTAAAACAGACAGTATTTTACTGACAAAATTCACTTTATTATCAGACTTGCTATATACTGTTCTGCACATTATAACACTGTTTGTGAAAGTCATGATGAACAAGAGGATTCCACCTTCGCATAAGTGTGCAATTTATAGAATGATCATACTGTTGTTTAATAATTAAAATTTGGTAATTCAGGGAATCATGTTCAACAAACTAAATGACATTCAGTTTCTTTATTTTTTACTTAATGCCTTTGGCTGAAATGCTGATCATGTAGAATATGCTCTGTGGCAGTGATGTGGTAAGGAGTATCTTGTCATCTCAAAAAACTCCTGTCATCAATTATAAAATTAAACACAATCATTAAACATGACATCATGATAGTCATCATTTTAATGCTGCGCCTCCAACTTAAAACATCATTCTGTGTCTCTGCTCTGTAGAGTGATATATGGATATCTGCTCATTTATTTATTACATCATATCATGTGGGCCCAATTCTGGTCCTGGAGATTCACCACATTGGAGAGTTCAGATATAACACACCTGGCTCTAATAGTCAAATAGTCAAAAGCCCCTGAAGGCCCTCATTATCTGGATCAGCTGTGCTAGATTAGGGTGAGAGATAAAACTCTTCAGGGTGGTCTTCAGGACCAGAATTGGGCACCCCTGCACTACACAATCAGTACTGAACTGAATGATCCTTTGCATAATACTGAATGTACAATGCTGCGAAAAAAATATTTGCCACTTCTCAATTTCTTCTGTTTTTTTTTTCATGTTAGTCACATAAATGTTTCAGATCATCAAACTATTTTTAAAATTAAACAAAGATAAGTGTGGAGGAGGGGGCGTGTCCGAGCGTCACATGCAGGACAGAGAGCCAGTCAGGCTGAACCAGTGGGCTAAGTAGCTGATGATATTCACCTGTGCCTTGTTTCTGCCAGCCTACTTATAGCCATGTCTTTTCTCAATAGGTGGCAGAGCCCAGAGAGAAGGAGACCAGTGGAGACACGATCAAAGCAAAGCAAAGCAAAGCAAAGCAAAGCAAGGAGAAAGAGACTGAGTCCCAGAGGATGTGCTCTTTAATTTATGTGTGAGCTGAAAAGCTGAGTTTTTTTTTTTTCTTTTTTATGATACATGGAATAAAAGTCTGTGTCTCCACACCCTGTCCCCCAGTGTCCTCACTCCTCCCACCATTCTAAAATCGTTACAATAAGTAAACATAAAATGCTGTTTTTTAATGATTTCATTTACTGAAGGAAAAATGCTGTTCAGCCCTACCTGGCCCTATGTGAAAAAGTAATTGCCCCTAAGCTATTAAATCAACCAGTTAACCAAAATTAACACCAAGGCTTGATTATGGCTAGACCTGTTGAATCTAAACATCACTTCAATAGAAAATGTTTGGCAATGTGAAGCAGGCTAGAAGGTCTTAAAAAGCAGCAGATAATGCCACGTTCTATAGAGATTCAAATACAGATGCAAAACAAAGCCATTGAAATCCACTAGTCTGGAAAGGGTTACAAAGCCATTGTTAATGCTCTGGGACTCATCTCATGGGTTCATCTGAGGTCACCAAAGAACCCAGATGAACATCTAAAGAACTGCAGGCATCATATATATATATATATATATATATATAGAAACACTTTGATATTTTTATGTTTCATCCTTGGTTGACTTTCAAAAGGCTTTTGTAATTCAGCAGATGCATTGTTTGAGTCTCTGTCAAATGGTCTATCCCTCTGTCTCAGGAAGTTCTACCACATCATCGTAGTCTGAAAGTGAAAGAAGAAGAGTAATTATAACTCAGTGTTCAAAATGTATCTCATAACATCTAAAGCGAGAACTATTTTAACTATTTGTGCCCCATATTTGGTGCTGGAGACCTCAGTCTGCCATTGTATTTACAGTTGCTCATTAAGTGACAATCTTCTTAAACACAGATAACATCATTACACTATCAACCTCCAGTATTGTGCAATGTCATGTGCAACAGCAGCAAAATGCTTTTTATCTGTTTCTACCTCAATAAAATCTCTGTAGACTTACTTGCTGCTTCTCCTAAATCCTGTCCAGGACTGATGACATCATCATAGTTCTCTGATGTGTACGCTGCACCAACATGTGTGGACAAATTTTGATATCAGTGGTTTTATTATTGAACTGATGCTGATTCACATTGTGTTCTCAATGCATTTCCTATTTTTAGAGAAACAAACCTGCTGTAATGTGTGGATTCTCTCCAGTAGGCATGGCATCATCATAAATCTCCAACTTGTTCTCTGTCAAAATGTAGAAATAAAGTATCTGTGTCAGTAAGCCTGGAATTATTTGAAGTAGCCTAATCGCTGCAGAAATCTAGATCTCCACATATGTACAGCTTCATTCTGGGAGGGTAAGGACATCGTTAACACAACATGCTTGGAGATGAGTTCTAACTGCTAAATTGTGTATATGTTACTTAACAAACATCCACATCTGGCTATCAATGCTTTGCCAGTAAAGGGAAAGAAAGACTCACATGACAATTCAAATCTATTCAATTTGTTCTAAAACACAAATCAATTTGTATAGGCTCACAAATAATTAATCAACAAGACATTTTCAAATACAAACTATTTATTACAGATTATAATTCAGTAATTCACTTCAGTAAAAACAGGTAACTTCAGCCTGAATTATTTTGGTGTAAAAAGGACATGCAACTCTGCTGTGGCTTCTAAAGGTAAATCAATTGACACCTCATTGAGCAAAGAACATCATCTGACAAGCTTTACAAATACAGGCCCAGATTTGCCAAATCGTATTTGCCATCACAGAGATAAGGAGTTAGCTAATATAAAAGCTCTTATTATTCTAAAGCCCTTATTACTCTTATTATTCTTAGGTTATAGAAGTGTGTAAAAAACAGAGGGCCCTGGCCATGTAAGAGGTTAATAGAAAATGGCAGAAAAATGCAACATTTGATGTGTATATTTACAAAAAACAAATTTCATTGTTTTTTGTAAATATACACACATTCCTAATTTGATGCTTACAACATGTTCCAAAGAGTTCAGATGGGAGAATGTTTACCTCTGTGTTACTTCACCTTTCCTTTTAGCAACACTTGCAATTTATGTTTGGGGACTGAAGATTCAAACTGATCCAGTTTTAAAAGCAGAATTGTTTTGGCATTCTTCTATGTTCTGTAAGTATTCCTGAGCCCATGTAGTGATATCCCTCACAGAAACATGCCAGTTTTTAATGCAGTGCCATGGATCAAGTGTGGTTTTCGGGATTTTTCATTATGCACAGAGATTTCTCTGGATTCCCTGAATCTGTTGATGTTATCATGCACCGTAGAGGGTGAAATATCTAAAATCCTTGCAATTTCTCAGCAAGGAATGTCATTTTGCTGATGCATTTTTGGCAAAGTGGTGAGCCTTAACGCATCCTTACTCATAAAGGACTCTTCCTTTCCTCAATGCTCCTTTTATACACAAGCATAATTGCATTATTTTCATCAATTTCATAATGAGCATGTATTTACAAAAAACAGTGAAGTTGATAAGTTAAAACAGAGAGGAGTTATTGTTTATACGAGGAGTTATATTGCTGCACCTAACCGTGCCTGGTGATGTATTCTAAACCAACCCCCCTTTTACATTTAGCTCTACGCCAGGCTACCCACACCCACATGAGCCTGTGTGATGATCTTGCACCTTTCTTTTTTGCATTTGTGTTGTGATCTCAAGAACAGAACCGATTGTCCCTTGACTATATGAATATGGCAAAGAAAGAATGGAGAGTGAGTGTGGTATATTTAATAAGGTAGTTCTTGTTACTTTGCAGTGAGTTCATGTGCCTTTTTTGGAATTTCAACAGTTACAGAACATATTCATTCCCACAGGTAAACTGAACCAAATCAGCAGTGAAAAACTATTTCACACTGAAACAATAAAAAGTAGGATATACTCACACAAATAGCACACTGAAGAGACAAAGAATATGTTTAAAACGTGTGATAGCACTAGATGAGCCAATGGTTATATATAAAATATTCAAGAACTATAAGACTATCTTTATTATTTGATTATTTTGTGATTTTTCTATAAATGCAGTTCTAATATTTATCTTGGAGTATAGTTTAGGATAGGGCAGCGGTCGACAACCCAAGTGTTAAGAAGAGACATTTTGTCCTTTCAACAAAAATCAAAACATCTTGTGAGCCACAAAATTTTATGTCCATTTTACCATTGTGGCTGTAAATATGTCTCATGATGTGCTAATTTCCTAGTATAAGCTAAAAAACAATATAAACGTAAATGCAGACTTACTTTGCTTTAAAGTAAAGGAAGTCTAGCTCAGCTAGAGCCACTTTTCTGCAAAAGTAGAAAAGGTTCCTGTAAAAGGTCTTTTAAGATTAAATTTTTTATGAGGCTGAAGTTGCTTCTCGTTCGCTTCTTTTTCGAATTATCCAGTTCCACCTTAAATGGTGGCACCATTTAAGGTGGAACAGGAAAATTCAAACAAGAAGCTGGCAAATGACAAACTGACTTTAGCTTCGTGACATTTTAGTGTTTGACAGTTTCTCAACGCAGATTAAAGTATAAGGAAACCAGCTGAGTGCTTATAAATGCAAATGAGTCCAATCGTCTCCAAAGTATCAATGTTTGTCTTAAATCTTTCTCTTTGCCTTTTCATTAGCTACTAGCTAGGCCGGACTATTGTCTCCGTTGCTCTGTGACCAGCAGTCTGTGCCTCAATCTTCAGGGTTAAAGGGTGAATTAGCAGTTATACATCAACTCCAGCATTTAAGGCCATTTATTGTTAAAACTATGTTAAAAAAAAACTCCTTTGCCATAAAATAAAGCTTTGCTGATCATTCTATGTTTACCTAAAAATCTAATTCTGCTGTCAAGCCGCAACAGGGCAGTAAAAGAGGCACATGTTGCTGACCCCTGAGATAGGGATTCTCGTCCTTTTCCACTTCATGGCCTAACTATTTATTATTAGAAAGCCAGAAGGCCCACAGGAAACCGAAATTTTTGCTTAAAAATCTTATTTTTGGGAAATTTTCAAAACAGCTGTGTGTTGTAATTGCAGGGCCTGTATTACTACTGTTTACCATTGGAACACTGGCCAACTTGTGTTGAGAAACCCTGGTTTACAACAGAAATGCTCTGGTCCTCTTACCTGAGAGAAGCCCCTCATCCACATCCTCATATCCTGAATTCTGTACTTCAGAGACGAAGCTTCCTGTGGAAGGAGACACATAAAATTATACATGAGTAATTTAGTCTCATTCTCCCTCTACTCCACTCTGTCGGTTTGAATGCTGTGATTATGTTCAACCTTTCAAATAAAACAACAAGACACTGAAATATTTGGTCTATCATTCAGTTGTCAAGTGGTTACACATCACATCAACATAATTACTGTCAAGTTTGTTGGGCAAGAATTGTGTTGATGTATATAATTTAATTTATGTCCAACCACCTGACACATTTTAATATTCAACACAACATTTTTTCAGTACAATCTGCACTTTCTGAATAAATTATTGTTGTGGGAAAATCTGGGATCCTAATGTCATTGCTTTAAGTATAAAATATAAAAGTATTATTTACCTCTTTGAGTCATTCTTGTATTAACAGATCTACGGTTGATCTCCTCATACACTACATCAGTCGTCTTCCTCAGGCCTTCATATAATACCATTTGCCCATTCTTAGAGAGCACTGTGAGCAGAGGCAGAGAGAAATAAACAATGTATGTTTTGTGTGTATATATATATATATGACTGTTTAAAGCAGTGCTTCCCAATCCCACACAGGATTTTCCACACTAGATTCATCTAATTAACTAACGTACAAGCTCCTTAAATGCCAGGACAGATGTGTAAGAGAAGGGAAAACACAAAACTGTGCAGACTAGGACTGAGAACCATTGCATGTACAGAATGTACAGAAAGTGGATTGTAAATGATCTCTGAATCTCTCTACCTCTCCAGAGCAATTTGTTCTGGTAAAACAGCACAACAAGAAGCACTAAGGCCAGGAAGAGCATAGTTCCCAGCACCAGCAAAGCCACTGGAGAGATGGACAGAATAGCTGGTAATGGTGTTTGTGAGGGAGATGTTGTTCTCTTCTCTGTCTGACCACCTGGAAATAAAAATGCATAGAACAAAATTGGGCAACGTATTTAGAAGTATATATATATAATATATATATATATATATATACTTCACACACACACATACGAACAAAAAAAGTACCTGTGACGGAAATGGTGGTTATTGTAGATGTAGGGAATGTAGGGGACACAGATACGTCTGGGAAAAGAGAAGGAATACAGTAACAGCCTTAGTAAAACAAAAAACAGCCTTTATATATTGCTAAAATCTGAATGATGACGATGATAAAAAAGGAAAATGAGTTCAGGGCATTATCAATTTAGTGAAATCAGTTTTGACTAAAGCTGAGCAGGAGGCTATTGTCGTTTTATTTTTCTACATATAACCTGCATTTCTCTTTGGTTTACTATCAATCTTTGTGAATGTTTTACCTATGTGTATGCAAGTTCTAATAGCTAAGAAAATAATTATTTCAGTAATCAAATCTCTTTACAACACTGAGAAAATTATTACCATTCCCATAGTTGTTAACTGTGTCTATAAGGATAACTATCAAGTGTACCCTTTTTGGAGCCTATTTTGTCCTGCTGAACTGGAGTCCTACTTATGAGAAGTATTCGTATTATTAAAAGCTTAATTAGTAGTAGTGGTTACTATTAATTAGCTATTAATTAATAACTAAAAGAAAAAATATGTTATAAATTACCCATAAATGCTACAAGGAGAATCTAATCCATTAGGCCACAGCATAACAAAATGAAGAGGAAATAGAGGGAATATTTTCTAATGGCAATTTTTGCTTGTTTGGATCCACAACTCTGAAAGTCAACATGATACTCTTACCTGCACAGGTGACTCCAGCGTGCTGCCTGTGGGAGCAGTCAGTGTGGTTCTTCAGGGAATGAGGACAGTCCAACAGGTGAATCTCATTCCCTCTACACTTCACTCTGTTCAGCCAGATAGGCCCTTCACCAGCACCAAAGACAGAACTCCCATCAGCACTCAGCGCCGGCCCACAGCCCAGCTGTCTGCAGACAACCTGAGCATCCCTGATGTCCCACAGATTATCACAGATGGAGCCCCACTCAGCGTTATGATACACCTCCAGCCTCCCAGAGCAGCTTCCATTTCCTCCCCTCAGCCTGAGAGGCAGGTGATCTACATGGCATTAATTCCATATTATATGATGCAGTGAAAATTATTGTAATCACAAAACTAACAACACTAAAAAGATGTATGTAACTTGTCATAAAGAAAGTTAATGAGCCTGAGCCTTGTACAAAAACTATTTATGATTAACACTTTTATGGTTCAAACAATAGAATGATTGTGTAGTGTTCTTACTTGAGCACTGTCTCCAGTTTGGATATAAGGAGCAGTTTACACGGTTTTGTAGTGAGAGATGATTTTTGTCTCCTGTAAACATGGTAAAATACTCTTTTAATTGTTTATGTATTTTATTTATAAAATAAATTGCTAAGACAATTAGGTAATGGAGCACTGTACTGGAGGGAAGAACTGTGTACCTGAGCAGGTAATTTGTGCCACCTGATTGTGATTATCACACTTTTTCTGTTCCCAGGGGGAAGATGGACACTGCCACAGAGTGGAGTCATGTTTCCTACATTTCAGATCATCCAGCCAGTTAGAAGCTGATTCAACTCTTGCTTTGGCCCAGGATTTGCTGCCAGATCTTCCACAGTTCAGCTCTTGACAAACCAAACTTGCAGTTTCTTTGTCAACGCTCTTCACACAGATGTTACCCCAGGATCCATTGTAAAACACTTCAAGATTCCCCTCACAGCCATCAGTGAGTCTGATTTCTTTGTACTCTTGTGGGAAAATGAATTGAAGAAAGTAGTTTTATACCCAATACACACATATTTATACACAACTTAAGCAGACCTCTATTTATTTCTCCATAGAGTAAATCAACATACTGTAATTCCATGAACTTCATTATACTAGTTAGTCATTTGTTAGTACCTTGATAACATTCTGAGAATATGGAAAACAATTTGGAATTGTAATATTTGCTCCATCTCCAAATAGTGCTTGTGTCAGACTAGATATCATTAGAAAACTTCAGCAGCTTGAAGCATCATCATCATATTTTACCTGAGCACACAACTCCTATTTCCTCCTTGTGTCCACACTCATCTTCCCCACACAGCTGAAATCTGCAGTTCCACAGTGACGTCTCGTTCCCCTCACACTCCACCTCATTCAGCCATGTGGGTCCAGTTCCACGTCCAAACCAAGCTGGTACTGGAGCACTGAGGGCCACTCCACACTGCAGCTGTCTACACACCACCTGCGCATCCTTAATATCCCACAATTCATCACTCACTGTCCCCCATGAGCCGCTGTGGAAAACCTCTAGCCTTCCTGCACAGTCTCCCCCAGAACCAACCAGCCTGACGGAGCTGTTCGCTTTGAAATCAGACCCAGGCATACACAGAAAGACACATTCATGCATAAACATAACAAGGCATGGTGTAAGTAGGTACATCCTCTCAGTAGCAGGTTATAAATTATTTATTCACAATTTTTAAATTAAGTGGCCTTGTGACATGGATATTAATATTTTACTTACTCAGGCAAGTGATTGACAGCTGTTCCCTTAATCTGCATGGAACAAGTTGTGCACGTCTGCAGTTCCCCAAATGAGCTTCATTCCCAGAACAACTGAAACCCATCACACACATGTGTCTGTGTTCAGGACTGAATGGAGAGGAGCTGGAGACGTTGAGCACAGAGCCACAGCCCAGCTGTCTGCAGACCACAGAGGCCACAGACTCACTCCAGGAGTCCATCAGAACTCTCCTCCAGTCCTGCATGAAGTAAACCTCTACCTCCCCCTCACACTCCATCGCTCCAGACAACCGCACTCGCCCCTCATGAAACTCCAGGGATGAACCTAAATTTTGTTGATTTCATAAGATGCTTTACTTTTTATATCATATATAGACATTAAACATGTTTTTACTTATGACCTGTACATCTCAGAGAACTCACCACTGCAGATGACACCAGTGTCCTGTTTATGAGAGCATGCAGTTCGACTCCATGATGAAATGGGACATTCTGACAGGTGTTTTTCGTTTCCCTGACAATCAAACACATCAGCCCAGATCGGGCCACTCCCCTCCCCAAACCAGTCTGACCCCAACACAGCCACAGCACTCCCACACTTCAGCTGACCACAGAGCACATTGGCAGCTCTCATATCCCAGCTTACATCACACACTGTGCCCCACTCACTGAGGTACTGGAGCTCCACCCGACCAGAACAGAAGTCCAAGCCACTCACCAGCCGAGCTCCAGTGTGACCTGAACATAAAACTAACAGCTTAATAAAACAACAGGTAACAGAATACAGGCACAGGAATTGTTTTTATGTATTGGCAAGTCAGTAATATCAAATAATGCAAAATAAATAATTTTATACTTAACCAGAACATATTAGTCCCACATCATTATCATGGGAGCAGTTGTGTTTGAATGAAGTTGATGTGGGACAGAAGTAAATCTGAGATTCGTTGCCTCTACACTGAAGTTCCTCTGACCACACCTGACCCTCCCCTCTGCCAAAAGCAGCTGCTCCCAGCACCTCCACAGGAATTCCACAGCCCAGCTCTCGACACACAACCTCTGCATCCTGCTGGTCAAAGCCAGCATCACACACTGTGGACCAGGTCTTTCCATGAAGCACCTCCACTCTCCCAGAGCACAGATGAGGACCATCAGTAAGTCTGGATTTTCTGTGACCTGTGTGTGATATTACATTGCATAATGTGTATGTTTAATGACCTAGTAATGCTATACACAAGTTATATAACTAAGTGAAAGATTTGTTTAAAAGTTGTTTAAAAATGCTTACAAAGTTAGTTGTAGCTAAGAGGTAGTAAACAATACATTTTATATAATCTAAGTAGTCAATGTTTAAAGAAAAAATGTTAGTAGCAGAAGAAAAAGTGAAGACTAATAATGCTTAAAAACCTTATTCATGAATTACGACCACGCCTTCAACTTTTGGTTGTATTATGAGACTCTTGAAGTCTCATAGTATGTAATAATTGTAGTTTGTTGTTGTATGATACTCTCATAGTAGGACTCTTAAATGGGAGAGACCACTGAGGATGTAGTATGGAATTCAGTGCAGCATCTATTTTACTCCAGAAGGCTGGACTCCAACTTGAAGAACTAATACATGGGGCAGAAAGACTGGACTAAGGAATAGAGTGTGGACAGGGTGGTGTGGATCCTTCACTAGAGGCAAAGCAAGGCAAACATGAAATATATGTCATAAGTCACTTAGAAGGAAGAATGCGTTTAAAGTATGGTTGTTTCATAATTCATAATTCCATGACTTCTAGTATGAGAAGAGATCGTAGGATGGTAGGAGAGGAAAGAGCTCTGAAAGCTAGAATATATGTCAGTTTTTACTTTAATCTTGAAGGCTGGACCTCTGTGAACTCAAAGTAAGATAAAGAGCTTTTAGGTCTTGTCTCTTCATTTAGCTGTGGAGCATAGTAGGAGATCAGCATTCAGTGAGTTGGTGTCGATGCAGAAAACATTCACTGATCCAGAAGAGTTTCATAAGAAGTTAAGAAGGAAATTTAAGAAATCAGTGGTGGGAAGAAGAAGAACTAGATTCAGAAATAATGGTGAATTAGGTGGCATTTGAGTTTGAGAGTTAGAGGTTTAACACTATCTCATGTGATTGACATAAGAGTTTAACCTGAACAGATAAAGAAGTTCTTGTCATGGTGGCCATATGTCGCTTCTGAAAGAACCATGGATGACAAGAAGAGGAACAGTCAATTTGACTGAATTCAGTTCACTGTACATCACTTTCCAACAGAAACGGTCACAAAGCTATGTTACAAAACTCTGGGTCTCAACCTCCTAGCCGGGCTGGCTCCAGACTTTTGAGGCTCTAAGCAGGATTTTTTGAGGCTTCCCATCTTGCTAGCTGATGTAACATAGAACTACAGGCCAAATAATAGCATTGACTACAAAGCTGTCTAAATTATATGCATTTGTAACTGGCTAATTGTATATTGCTGAGGATTGTATGCTTATTTGAGGTTCTAATAGGTTTCAATTTAAATATTTATATTACAGATAACCTCAGCATTCTTGATCTAAAGGTCTGTATCTTGACACAGCATTTCTTGCTTAGCCAGCTAACTTTAAGCTTAGTTGGATCTAACCCTGAAAGAGGTGATGGCTTTACATTTGTATCATTATAAATGTTTTACTTTCTACATATTTAGGTACTAAGATTTATTTATTTTTTTCTTACTGCTGACTCCTCCTCGTGTTCAACATGATCGACTACTCTTCATGAACATCACACTTTTAAGTGCATGAGCATAATTATTAATTAAGGTATCTAAAACTATGTTGACAAAGAGAATTGCTAACTGCTCTTGTAAAATGAGTTAGTTGCGCCTATGCTTGTTAGGTTTTGTGAAGCCTGTCGAAATAAAACCTGCTTTATTAAAAAGACCCCAGATTGTCCAACCACAAGTTGAAACAAAGCCATAATGTTAACACCACAAAAAAAACTTTATCTTTGATCTTGTTCTCCTCAGATGCTCTCTTGGTTTTCCATTTTTTTGCCTCCAGATGTATACACTCTTTTTTGAGATTAACAGTTGCTTCCCTTCACTCCAGCATCGTAGACAACATAATGGTAGAGTAATGTCCCATTTGATTGGGAGCCCACTGGTGGCCACAGGAGTCTAAGCAGCTGCTTATATTGCATATTAGGCAGAGCCAGTGTTCTAGCAAATTGTCCTACCCATCAATCCTATGGCCCACCTGTCCTATCGCACATTTATTGTGCATATCATTAGTATAGTGTAGTACCTAAAGATTTTCAAATGTTTTATTGAGTTTTAGTGTTAATTCAACCTTTTCTCAAGTGTACAGTGTAAACTCTGTATGGCTTAATATCACTATTTACCCCACACCAGTAGTTTCAATGTTAGTAGCATTTTCTGATAAGGTGACACAGACTATCAAATTATTATACCTACAGTTTTATGTAGGAAGCTACATATAAAAAAGAGCTAGACAGAACATTTTGACAAGGTAATACAACTAATCAGAACAGAAAGGTGACAGTACCAAGTAAAAAAATCCCAAAGAATATGAAAAAGAAACTTTGACTGAAAACAGCAAGTGGACTGAAAAGTGAAACCGATCCTCTTCTAGTTACCTCAGGTGGAATGATTCAGCAGAAGAATTAAAAAGCAATGATGTTGAGTTCCATGGACAGTTGAATGCTGAAACACTGATAGTCGACTACCGGAGCTGGTGTAACACAGTTAACGCATAAATTTGTTGAAAGTTGTGGAAATGGAAGTTAGAAACAAACATATAGGGAATAAATAGGAGAGAAGAGGAGTTTCAGGCGTGGTCTTTTGCTATTTATTTATACTTTGAATCTTTTTGTATGACTTTTTGTATTACTTCTGTTTTGGGTGCATTGTTAATGCTTTGATCTGCTACTGTTAAAAATTGTAAAGTGTTAAGGCTCATTCAAACATACCTGAACAGATCACTCCAGCATCATAATTATGGTTACAGTTATGTTCACCCCACCCCAATGATCCACAGTTCTTCAGTGTACGCTCTGATCCATTACAGTCCACATGACTCATCCAGATTGGTCCAGATCCTGATACAAAATGTTGAGCACTCAGTGGCTCCCCACAACCCAGCTCTCTACACAACACTGCAGCAGCTTTCACATTCGCACCAGAAACGCACACTGTGCCCCACTCTTCTCTGTGAAAAACTTCCACTCTTCCACCACAACGACTGCCACCATCCACCAACCTCACACTGTCTGTGTGTAAGAGATAAAGAGAGGAAACAAAAGATAGAATGAAACAGACTGTAATATACAAAAGATGGACAGATGAGGCAGAATCAGAGCACATCATGAACATTAAATTCTTACCAGCACACACTAATCCTACATCATTATCATGAGAGCAGTTGTGGCTGAATGAAGACGATGTTGGACAGAAGTGAATCTGAGATTCGTTGCCTCTACACTGAAGCTCCTCTGACCACACCTGACCCTCCCCTCTGCCAAAAGCAACTGCTCCCAGCACCTCCACAGGAAGCCCACAGCCCAGCTCTCGACACACAACCTCTGCATCCTGCTGGTGAAAGCCAGCATCACACACTGTGGACCAGGTCTCTCCATGAAGAACCTCCACTCTCCCAGAGCAGTGAGAACCACCAACCAGCCTGACTCCTAAAATATTATTGTGAGAAAACAAATATTTTTCAATGTTTTCTAATTATTATATCCCACATGTAGGTTAATTCGTATTATTTGTATATCTGGGTTTTCTTTGTGTGTATATAATATGGAGAATGTATATTTATCCAGATTGCTGTGCATGTGTGTTTCTATAGTAGATATCTGACACTAACGTGATAGTGATGTATTGTTTAACTGGCCTCCTAAGTATTTACTCACGGAGGTCTTTGCTATCAGTCAGAAAATATTTGCTGTCACCAAGAGGGACGGTTTCATGGAATATGTATGGTCTGCCACTTGCTGAGGTTTCTGAGATGCTGGGCTGATTTGAGTTTGATTGTTTACCATTTGATCTTTGCATTACTCCTAACACTTTTAAACACTAGATGCAGCAGTATACGAGTGGCCAGACTTCTAAATCTTTGTTGGTGTACATTAATGATATAGTATACTCTACAGACTTCCCCACCTATTTCCAACATCTAGATGTGGTCTTCACACAGCTCTATAAGCATGGGTTAAAGTTATAACCAGTCTGTTGTGTGTGCAAACTGCTACATAGGAAGGTGAAGTTTCTGGGACACATAGTTGCTGGCCATGGGGTAAGACCTTATTCAAGGTCTTACAGAGAAGGAAATCACTATTCCAGACTCTCCAGTGCCAGCTACAATCAGGCAACTACAGGCCTTTTTTGTCTTGTGGCTATCTTTGCTGCCTGTGGTGCCCCCTGCAGATAGTCCTTGCACATTTTGAACCATGACTGTCAAGAGGCCTTTGTGTAATTGAAAGAAACCCTAAAACTCCAATTCTGGCCTATGTTGATTTTTCTTAGCCATTTGTATTGTACAGTAATGCCAGCATCCAAGGACTGTGTGTATGTCTCTAAGCCAGGCAGGTGACACTGGGATAGAATGAAACAAGAGGGTGGGGATATGGAGAAAACATCGCTCTCTAATGCCCTTAAGGCATGTATATTTGTTTCTCTAGGTGCATCATCAGCAGTGTCCAAATACTGGTTGTGAACCGGTTCTCACCAAAATATGGGGATTTTATGTGAATGTTAACTCTGATGGGAAATACTCATAATAAGGTAGTCCCAGGGTGATCTCCCTTGGGATAGAGATGGAAGCAGTTTAAGTTTTGTTGAGACTGCCAGAGAGTGACATTGATAAAGACTTGGTTTTGATAATGACTGTTCAGACACATAGGATGATTTATTAATTTGGGTTTTCTTCTTTGTGTGTATACAGTGTGGTGAATTTGTATTTTCCTTTATCTTTTTTTTTTCTAAATTCAGTAGTTGTGTGTGAGTTTGGGATGTTATTGGCTCAGTTATCTAGGTTTCTGGCCAGATAGTGAGTCTTTTTTCATTATTTTTGTGATATAGTTGATGTGTAGCTGCTCTGGGATGCCTTAGAAGTCACCGAGACCTTACTTTTACTAGTCATATCAAAGCAATCATCAAAAAAGCCACCTATCATCTTAAATTACAGCAAGAATCGAAGATTTGGTGTCCCAACAAGACCTAGTGAAACTCCTCAATGCTTTTATTTCCAGCAGCGTGGGCTAATGTAGCGATCTCTTCACTGAACCTCTCAAAATACCATTACAACTTTTTAAATCTAGTAGGTCTCTTAGATCGATGGATATAGGTCAGCTAGTAGAGACTAGAGCCCCAACTAAACATGGTGAGGCAGCATTTAGTTGTTATACTGCATAAAACTGGAATAGACTCCAAGAAGATCTTAGATGTGCTCCAAATGAAGTAGAACTTTAATAAGCTAATCATAAAATGTACACCCTTTGAATTTAATTTCCTGTTTTTTTGTTGCTTTTATGTACTTTGTACTTACTTTTAATTATCTGCTTTATGTGTTACATCAATGTGTTGCTCTACTTTACTATGAACTGTGGGGCCGACAAGTGTTTTCCCCTTGAACAACTGTACTACTTTTAATTAATTATAACCAAAAAATGTATTTATTTGCAATAGTTGCCTGCTCTGCTGCCCAAGAAAGAATCTACTGCTTTTTTGGTATGTATGTTTAGTACTGTTGAGTGCATTCTGGTAATTTACTCCTTTTAGGTTGGCATCAAAACTAACAAAACACAATGTCCTTAGTTTTTCTAATTTTGCTCAGTATGATCTGTATGAACTGATCAAGAATGGTACAAAATGACATATGATTCTGACAAGAGTACAATCTTTACTATGAAAGGTTAAAAAAAATCTTGCTAAGGTTAGCGGAATTTACCTGAGCAGATGACACCAGCATCTATACTGTGTTCACAATTATTTTTTCCCCATCTTGGTGATCCACAGTGCTTCAGTGTAGATTCTGATCCACTACAGTCAACACCATCCATCCAAATGGGTCCTGAACCTGGTCCAAAGTGAGCTCTACTCAGTGCATCTACAGCCTCTCCACAGCGCAGCTGTCTACACACCACTGCAGCATCTCTCATATCCCAGCCACGACCACACACTGTTCCCCACTGTCCTCTATGAAGAATCTCCACTCTCCCAGCACAGCGACTGCCACCATCCTCCAACCTCACGCTGTCTGTACAATGGAGAGAAAAAGAGAGAGAGAGAGCACATTTTGCTGTGTAATTGTTGTGCGAGTAATTCCACAGAGTGTTAAATAACTGTGGAAGAATAGAGGAAAGAACAGGAAAAAAAAGAACTACTAAATGTCAATTTTAAAATGTCTAGCATAGAGCGTTGAATATTTTGTTTAACCACACAGAGAAAATAAGACATGTATTAAAGTAAATTCAGTGCTTACCAGCACACACCAGACCTACATCACTGTCATGAGAGCAGTTGTGTTTGAGTGAAGATGATGTTGGACAGAAGTGAATCTGAGATTCGTTGCCTCTACACTGAAGCTCCTCTGACCACACCTGACCCTCCCCTCTGCCAAAAGCAGCTGCTCCCAGCACCTTCACAGGAAGCCCACAGCCCAGCTCTCGACACACAACCTCTGCATCCCTCTTGTCAAAGCCAGCATCACACACTGTGGACCAGGTCTCTCCATGAAGCACCTCCACTCTCCCAGAGCAGCGAGAACCACCAACCAGCCTGACTCCTATTATCATCACAGCAAAGAGGATGTTCATATGAATATTTTAGATAAATAACAATGAACAGGTTTAGGTCTTGAAAGAAACTTATGTTTAAATTAATAAAATACATATATTATTGTATATATTTACCTGAGCAGATGACACCTGCATTTTGAGTATGATTACAATTATGTTTACCCCATCCTCTTGATCTACAGTTCTTCAATATAGACTCTGATCCACTACAGTCTACATCATTCATCCAAATGGGTCCTGATCCTGACCCAAAGTGAGCATCACTCAGTGCATCTACAGCCTCTCCACAGCGCAGCTCTCTACACACCACTGCAGCATCTCTCATATCCCAGTTATCATCACACACTGTTCCCCACTGTCCTCTATGTAGAACCTCCACTCTCCCAGCACAGCGACTGCTACCATTGACTAGCCTCACACTATCTATACAAAGAATGGCAATAGAATTGAAAGACAGAGAAATAAAGACACATGTTCAACTTCTACACACATATTAGTATAGCATGCATACTGAGAAATGGAAGCTTTAGTGAAAGTTCTGCCAGGAAGACTCTAATGCTGCGTCATTCATTTTTTCATTACTCCTGACCAATCACGGCCTACATCTGTCTTTAAAATGACTTCAATAACATACCTATTCTGCTGCTTTCAGCTGCTTACGTTTTAACATTCCCTTCCTCCTTCCTCCCCACCACCACTGGTTGGGTCCCTGTTTGGTCCTACACCAAAGACTCTTTATTTCTACTGAACTGTCATCTTTCAACTTGTAAAACTCAATTAGGGTTATAAAAATGTCTGTAGCATCCTGAGTGTTTCTGGCAGAAACAGAGATTAACTATAAAATGCTGTTCTTACCAGCACATACCAGTCCCACATCATTGTCATAGGAGCAGTTGTGTTTGAGTGAAGTTGATGTTGGACAGAAGTGAATCTGAGATTCATTGCCTCTACACTGAAGCTCCTCTGACCACACCTGACCCTCCCCTCTGCCAAAAGCAGCTGCTCCCAGCACCTTCACAGGAAGCCCACAGCCCAGCTCTCGACACACAACCTCTGCATCCTGGTCAAAGTCAGCATCACACACTGTGGACCAGGTCTCTCCATGAAGCACCTCCACTCTCCCAGAGCAGCGAGAACCACCAACAAGCCTGACTTCTAAAATATATCATCAGAGAAAAGACATTATTTTTTGTCATTAGATATTCAAAGTGCTAATCCTGTTAAAGAAGCTTTTAAAATTATCACTATTATTATGAAAAGCTTTTACCATAGCTCTTAAATATAGTCTAAAGTCATATGCATAAATATATAATGCAGTTTACCTGAGCAAATGACTCCAACATCCTTACTATGATCACAGTTATTTTTACCCCATCCTCTTGATCTACAGTATTTCAGTGTAGACTCTGATCCACTACAGTCCACATCATTCATCCAGATTGGTCCTGATCCTGGTCCAAAGTGAGCACCTCTCATTGCATCTATAGCTTCTCCACAGCGCAGCTCTCTACACACCACTGCAGCATCTCTCATATCCCAGCCTTCATCACACACTGTTCCCCACTGTCCTCTATGAAGAACCTCCACTCTCCCAGCACAGCGACTGCCACCATCCACCAACTTCACAGGGACTGTACAAGAGAGAGAGAGTGGGTCTTCAGTGTTGATGTTTTTGAAAACATCTACTCATCCAACATGACCTATGGTGATTTCATTATTTCAAAAATGTTCATTTTGGGGCCTAGGTGGTGTACATTTGTGCCCTTATTCCCTAAGTTATAGAGCTCAATCAGCACACACCCTTAAAAGATAGATCTTCTGGGGAGACACATGACTAAATAAAACTAAGCATTATTATCAGTTTTTTTCTGCCAGTCATCAGAACAACAGGACTTGAGACTACTAGCAACCATAATAGTAGGCAAATAACAAACCATGGCTCCTCTGGGCAATAATGCAGCCACAACTGGTCTCTTTACTGAACAATTTCAAACCACTAATGGAAGTACAGAAGGGTATTCCCAGCAGTAATGACAGTAAAGCAAAATCAGAGAAGATAACTACCAACAGGGACTCAATGTGGAATAGCAAAGACACAAGGCCTAACAAGTAGATGCTCTTGGCTGATACCAACACTGCACCAAGACGATCACAGCTCAAACGTTAATCAGTGGGCATCTTTCCCTTTAGCTTTAGGAACTACTATGTTTTCATAACTGCCTTAACATGTGGTTGATCATAACCTGCAGCCTAGAAGGACCAAACTGTATTGACAATTTCAATCTATTACTGCAGTGCACAGAATTTTTTACACCTAAGCAGGACTGGAGTTAAAACTTCTTTTTGCTCTATGCCACTCATCCGCCCCTTGCACTGATCCACCTGCCCAAAGATGCATCATCAAACATGACACTACAAGAGGAGACACTTCAGAAGACTAGCAGCACAGAGCAACTACAACCCCTAGCTTATAAGTTATAAGCTAATCATATCAGACCTGGGAGAGGGTCTCTGGTTTTATTCATTCTGCCAAGTAATGTTGGTCAGCAACCGCTAAAGCTAAAGACAAAGATAGGATTTTGGCTAAAATCTTACTAAAAGCAACACTAGACCTTATTCAAAATCTATAATACACCAAGTGAAACAGTGACTAGTTACAGTGTGAAGATATAAAACTACAATCTGGGTTTGAGGCAAATTAAGGTCAGTATAGCTGACTATTCGGTTTTTACTTGGGTGCTTGTTAGCTAGTTTACTCTGGTTTTACATGAGGCAAAGAAACGGCTTAGGCTAACACTAACATTAGCTAGATAGCTGACAACCCAGCTAGTTTAAGAATTTGAATAAATTTCACTTCAGTGTGAGAGTGAGCCTGAGTGACAGATAGAAATAATGTTTCTGACAGCTCTCAGCTCTTTATACTCTTATTTTTTATATTAATACTAAGTATTTGACAATAATGACATCAGTATTTGCCATATTGTGTTGTTTACAGTAATTTATAACTGTGCACAGATCATATAGTGTTGATCATAACACAATTTTATATCTCTCAATTCCTGGAAATTAAGAGGCGACAGCTCTGTGGAATAACAATTAAATGAGAAGATTTTTACCAGTTAAAATAAATAAATAAATAAATAATTGACCTCTCATTATTTTCTTGTGTTCCTGTAAATCTGAATTTAACAAAAATAACATATTACTGAACACAGGGGAGGACAAGAAGAGAAAGAAGATGGTGGAGACTGACAGGGCTGAAAGAACAGATCTGTTGAAGGTTAATGTTCAAGAAGAAAGTGAGGGAGAGTTGTTCAAACTTCCAATTAAAATTAATGCTGCATTTAATTGAATTTAACAGAGAAACTATAATATTTGACTAAGATCATGAAATTCTGTCTCCTAGCCTATTAAACATGCCTACAGAGTACAATCACACTCTTTCTGACTGCACCAAATAAGATTGAATGCATCTATAATTTGTGCATTTAAATAATATATTTAAGACCTTGCAGCTTTTCTAAGAGAGAGGAGATAACATTGCCTGACTTCAGTACCTTTGCTTGATCTGTGCCTGTTGTAAGTGGATGGATATAGTGCTTAAGTCATACTAGCTCTGTGCTTAATACAAACTACAAAGAGACGGATCTGCTGTGTGCCAATTAGAACAAATATGTATTTTTGATACTTTTTCTGGCTGTTGCTACTCTAAAGGATCATGATGAACAGACATTTTTGGACCACAAAAAATTCTTCTGGGGGACCATGCCTCCAGACCCCCCTAGTTGAGGCTTAGCCTCCCCATCCATAAACCTCTAGTGACACTATTTACGCAAATAAAGTTTGTTTAAAAATTGTTTGGAGATTTGTTTATTAAATGAAAAGAATAAACTAATTATGGATAATTTATGGCTTCTTTATGATGACTGAAAATGTTAAATGCTATTTAATTGTGTAAGGTTAAAGGCCTTTGTGGTGGTCTCTTGTGATCCACATATACATTGCTCTCATATTTTAACCACCAAAGAAGTATATTTGATTAGATTAAAACATCACATATTTTTGTTTAGTCAAAACATCTTGCCCTCCTCTGTTAGTCAGTAGAACTAGAAGTAAACGGTTACACAGTCTGGTGCTGTGACTTTTACAGCCAATGTTAAGTTTCCTATTTATATTTGTTTGTTTGTTTTTGATTTTGTTGTATTATAAAATACAACTTGCTGAGTGTTTCTTTGTTGCTAAAACAGTCTGAATGGATCAAGCAAAACCATTCTAAAGTTTCAAATATTGTTTTAATAAACTGAACATGATTAAATCCCATAGTCAGTGTTGTAGTCGAGGCCACTAGAGTCAAATCAGAGTCAAGAATGAGGCTGGAACACATTGAGTCAAGACCAAGACTTTTAGCAGTTAAGTCTGAGTGCAGGAGACAAGATCAAGACCAGATTAAAATTTTTTTTCTAAGAACATACAAATAAAGATTATTAAGAAAAATAGACATTATTCAATAATATTTAGCCTAAAATATTATTTATTATTACTTATAGGCTTAGTCCAACTTTTCTGTTCTGTTCTCTGTTCCTTTCTTCTTTAAAACTTACTCAGAATCACCACCTAAAGTCAACTGAACATAAACTAAACTACATCTATTTTTATTATTAAATGAAAATATAGTTAAAAAAATAACATTGTGATCTGCCCTCAGGATGTTTGAACTCTGGAACCAAAAAAAATCAACAAACAAATAATACTCAGCTAAGCCATTCTGGAAATAATCATTTAGATCCTCAACAAACAGATTTGACTTAAACACATACAGCAGTGGTTTTCAATCTGTGGGCTGTGATAGTACTGTAGTTTTTTTAATACAAACATGTGTACAATACAAGCATTTAACCAAATGTAATTTTAAACATGACAAATATTGTTGATTATTTGTAAAAACAAAACATTATATTTATATTAAGCTCGCTGTTAGCTAGTTAGCGTCACATTTTCAGTGCAACCATAACCAAAACGAAGGAACTACACCAGTGAATACACAGCGCTGGTCTTCACTTTCATAGAAAACTGAAAATGAGTAACTGCAACTCTGTGCTTTTAGCTCAGGGGTCTTTTTAAATAAAGCTTTAAAACCCAAAAACCTATACTGTCATTTGGAGACTAACTACAGCTAATATGTATCTAAACCTGTCAAATTGAAACAGAACTTCTCAGCTTTCCTCTCTTCAGCCTGACATCCAGCACTGCTGCCAATTTAGCCTTCTCGTTAGGTGAGCCAGAAAAAGACATTTTGATCGCTTAAATCTGCAGAAGCTTTTGTGGTCATTTGTGTTGACTGTGAGTTGCAAAAGTTTGGGAATCCTTGATGCAGAGAAAGGACTGTTTCATTCTGTTTATTGTGGTTTTGTTGACTCTCAATAATAACTCACCTTTCAATTACCTCAGATTGAGGCACTGCACTCAGCTGGTCTTGACCTTACCCCAAGACTGAGACAAGACCGAGTCCAAATGATGACTGAGATGAGAGCGAGACTGCTAGTTTATATATTTGCCCCTTCAAAATTTCTTCTATTTTTGCATATTTGTTGCACTTGAATGTTTCAAATCATTCAACTACTTTAAATATTACACAAAGATAACCCAGGTAAACACAAACTGCTGTTTTCAAATGATTTCATTTACTGAAGGAAAATGCTGTTCAGCTCTACCTGGCCCAATGTTAAAAAGTAATTTCCCACTTAGCTACTAAATCAACTAGTTATCCAAATTCACTTAAAAGGAACCTGTCTGATAATGTGAAGCAGACTAGAAGACTAGTCTCACAAAGCAGCACATGACATAATGCCACGTTCCAAAAAGATTCAAATACAGATGTGAAACAAAGTCATTAAAATATACCAGTCTGGAAGGGGTTACAAAGCCATCAACAACTCATGTCATAATTGTCATAACTTGTCATAATTGATGGAGCTATGAATTCTGCTCTCCATCAGAAAATCTTGAAGGAGAATGTCCGCCTGTCAGTTTGTGACCTAAAGCTCAAGTGCATTTGGGTTCTGAAGCAGAGACAATGATCTGAAACCCACAAGCAAGTCCACCTCTTAATGGCCTAAAAGAAACAAAATGAAGGCCCATCTCAAGGCCTTAAACAGTTAGTTCATGCTCGAAAACAATTCTTCAAAGAGGAGTGAGCAAAAATTCCTCCATAGTGATGTAAAAGACTCATTGCAAGTTATTGCAAACTGCCAAAAGTGGCACAACCAGTTATTAGGTGTAGGTGGGTAATTACTTTTTCATATGGGTGATAAGGGTTTTGAATAAACGTTCAATAAATGGAACAATAATTTAAAAGCTGCATTTTTTGTTTATTCATGTTGTCTTTATCGTACATTAAAATTAGCTGAACTATCTGAAATATTTAAGTGAGACAAAATTAGCAAAAACAAGAAATCAGGTGGGGGCAAATACTTTTTCACAGCACTGTCTATGGGCTATGACACTGAAACAAAAATGACATATCTTAATGGAACTCCATTCCATTAAGATCAGTTAATATCCCTTCTATGTTAATGTACCCTTTATTTAGATTTCTAGATTTATTTCAGACTTTTCCAATACAAGTCCTGCATAGTTAATTTGAAGAGTGGAATAAACTTACCTCTAGATACTTGTGACAAGGTACAAGACCCAGAATTAAATACAAAACATTTTATATGTGGTTCTGTCCCACTCTCCCTAAATCTACAGGCAGAAAAATTCTATAAGTACTGGGTGAGCTGAAAGACAAGCATCAAGACTCTTCTCTCTCCTGGCACACAAGTGGTGGAACAAACTTCCACTGGCTGTCTGAACAGCAGAATCTCTTGCGCTCTCCAAACGCAGACTGAAGATCCATGTCCTTATACAGCACTTACGCGAGCATTAATATAAGTACTTATTGAAATGTATTGTGTTGTATCAGCACTGGCTTTTGTTTCTAGCAACATCTGAGCTTGAGGGTAGTTGGACTCTTATTTGTAGTAGCTAGGATTCATTCTCTGAGTAGAGAGCAAAGCACTTTTATAAGTCTCTCCGGCTAAGAGCGTCTGCTAAATACCGTAAATTGTAAACGTAAATGGATTCAATACGTGGCTTTGATCCAGGCTGACAGCTTTGTTTATTAGGTTTCATGGGTAGATCAAAAACTTGCTTATCCCAGCTGTCTTTGGGCGGAAGGCAGGATACACCCTGGACAGGTCGCCAGTCCATCGCAGGGCAGACATACATACATGCACATTCACACACACACTCACACCTAGGGGCAATTCAGCATTTCCAATTGGCCTGACTGCATGTCTTTGGACCATGGAAGGAAACCGGAGTACCCGGAGGAAACCCACGCAGACACAGGGAGAACAGTTAAATTAAATTCTGTATTAATTTTAACTGAAAGCTTATACAACTCACCCTCACTTTCTACTTGATCACTAACCTCCATCAGACCTGCTCCTTCAGTCCTGTCAGCCTCCTTCAGCTTCTTTCTCTCCCTCTCTGCCTGTGTTTAGTAATACATTCATTTTATTAAACTTAGATCTACAAGAACTCAAAGAAATAATGATCAATCCATGTATTTATTTATTTTTATCTTCTCATCCGACTGGCCTCTTAATTTCCATTTACAGGTTGAGGAATTGAGCGATATAAAACTGTGTTATGATGACCTTTTCACACAAAGCTGAATTTTCCGTTCCACCTTTAATGCTGCAGCAGTTTCATTCTGGCGCCTCGCAGCGGGAAAATACAAACATGAATCTGGCGAACAGGAAGCATTTTAGCAAAATCCTGTTTTCGGCTCGGCTACCGATTACTTTGCAGTACATAAACAGAGCCCCTCCCCCAGCTCTGATATGATTGGCTTACAATTCATATCGAGGTCTGATATGATTGGCTGAACGTTATGTCAATCTCTGGTAGGACAGCAGAGGCAGCGCTGCATTACCGCCTCCCCCAGGTCGCACCCTGCTTTTACAGAATAATGTGAACGAGAGTAAACTGTAGACGATAGGGACAAGTGATGTACATTTACTAGGGGTGGAGGAGTGGGAGCTAAAATTACTTTTAAGGGAGGTTAAAGACCGTTAAATAATTACGGAAGGATAGAGAACAGGAATATTTGAAAGTCTTACCAGCACACACCAGTCCCACCTCACTGTTCTGGGAGCAGTTGTGTTTGAGTGAAGATGATGTTGGACAGAAGTGAATCTGAGATTCGTTGCCTCTACACTGAAGCTCCTCTGACCACACCTGACCCTCCCCTCTGCCAAAAGCAGCTGTTCCCAGCACCTTCACAGGAAGCCCACAGCCCAGCTCTCGACACACAACTTCTGCATCCCTCTGGTCAAAGTCAGCATCACACACTGTGGACCAGGTCTCTCTACGAAGCACCTCCACTCTCCCAGAGCAGCGATGAGGACCACCAACCAGCCTGACCTCTAAGATTAGAGATGCAGAGAAAATGGAATATTCTCCTAAAACTAATATCAATGTACTGATTTAGATTTTTCTTATATAAATAAATAAAAAAATAATAATCATTTTCCGTTAATAAACAGTACATCAAAGATTTAATTGGCCAAATTGTCCTGTTCCATGTCTAATTTTTGTTTCAGAGGAATTTCAGGATTGCTGGATCAGACAATGTGAAAACTTGAACTTGAAATGTTTTATCACACAAAAAATTTTACTTAAACAGTTTGATGAAGCTTGGTGATATTCTGGTTTGTGTTACTGACAGGCTTCCAATATGTAATTATCAGTATCATAAATGTTGTTTGTAAAATGCTTGGTAAATAGGGTACAATTACAGTAGCTTAATATGATTTAAATATTTATGAAACATGAAATTAAATAAAGATTGATGTGGATTTCATATTGACTGCTAAATGTATTAAATAGCTGACATAAATACCTGACAATGTATGCCAGCAATGAATAAATATTAAACTATTAAATTTAATATTAAAAGATTAAAGTCTTGAAATTATTTTCATTCTTTAGACTGACAGCCATATTTAACATGGCTGTTATATAATACCCAAAATCAATCAAAAACCATAAAGTTGAGTATGATTTAGTACATCTGATCTGTTAAATTCTGAACCAGGATTGATGCTATAAACAGAAACCATCCAGGTAATATAATTTGAGCTGTTCTATTATTGTTGATCTTCACAATATTCTTAGTGTGAAAACACATATTGTGATGATAAAAATATAGTTCGTCAAGCAGCCCAACAGCCCTACTGCTTGTCCACCAAACTCAAATAGTTCCGGTAAGAGCAAAGGACTTTACAATTGTTTGGTCAGATAAAATAATATTTTTTGAGGCCTGTTAACCTTTTTTAAACCCTTTTAAAAGAACCTGTTGTTGCAAGACACTGCAGAAATATCTTTTACAGTTTTCTCAGTTTAGTTCACTTGTAGATGACGAATTCATACATTCTTCATTTAGTATCCGTTACAGTTAGATAATTTATCTCTTGCATATGGATTTATTAGATATCTTTTTATCATTTGTGTTAATTACATGTTTATGTATAATTATAATTAAAAAATGGCCTGTTTCAATTTTAAATTATTGGGTTCGTATAGATAGATAGATAGATAGATAGATAGATAGATAGATAGATCAGAATTATACAAAATACAATTGATAAATTATGATTTTTTTTTAAAAAAAAGGTGACGAGTTATTTAACTTCAGATAGGTGGTTGGTTAAACTTACCTGAACAGATTGTTCCAACATCATTAGTATGATTACAGTTAGATTTCACTTTTATATTTCTTCCTCCACATGTTTTCACTCTAGACTCTGATCCATCACAGGCCCTTCCATATATCCAGAACAGTCCTGATCCAGGTCCAAACAAAGAATTTTCTGGTATATCTACAGCTTCACCACAGCCCAGCTCTCTACACACCACTGCAGCATCTGTCATGTGCCAGCCATCATCACACACTGTCCCCCACTGTCCGTTGTTCAGAATCTCCACTCGCCCAGCACAGCGTCTCCCACCATCAACCAGTCTAACGTAGTCTATACACCACAGAAAGAAAGAAAGTACGAAAGAGAGAAAGAAAGAAAGAAAAACGTAAGGACTGTAAATGTTCGCTGTTGATTCCAATGTCTCTTCTCCAAGCTCCGTTGCAGTGGTAATTTACCACCAAGCAATTAATGCAATATGGTTTGATATTGAAAAAGTGGGTACATACCAGATGTGGTGAGTGTGATTGTGAAGGACAGCAGAATGAGAATCCCACAGCCGTCCATCTCCCTCTGTCCTGCACGCAGCCTGTTCAACTCAGCAGCAGAACAAGCTTCGCCTCTAATCCCCCAGAGAGACTGAATAAACTCCCCTTATAGGCCTCTAGAGAAAGACAGAGAGACAGATTCTTAAAGCCGCCAATCACACTCACTATGACCTTATTAGAAAGAGGAGAGGAAATCATCAAACATTTTCAGTGACAAATCAGAGGAGGCATTTCTTCCTTTCTCCATATTTATCAAACGAGCGTCAGCACTGATGAACAGAACTCCACCTCCGTCTCTAGATGTGTGTGTGTGAGGAGAGACGCTCGCAGCAGTGTGGTGAAAAACACATCAACATACAGGAGACTGACTTCAGAGAGAGGAAACACTCCAGTGTAATACAGCATTAATGCTGCACCTGCAGAGAGCTGATCCACACACTGATAACCATCTCACACGCAAACATACATACATACTAACACTCATAATCCACACACACACAAACGCACATGTACAAACACTCACACATACACTAATAACCTGCTCACTCACTGACACACACATGTGCACATGTACACACACACACACATGGATAAATTACAAGCACAGACTTATACAGACATTACTAACTTTACATAGTTGGAAACCTTGGGAAGAAAGAACTATTCTAAAGTACATCCATTGAAGTATGCAGAATACTTAAAGTACATGCATTTTATGAAAATACACCTAAAAAATAGTTCCCTGTATTTAGCAAATAGTATATTTTTAAAATAGCATGTTAAATGATTTACAAGACAATGAAACTGTACTACTTTAGTGTGTATTGTATATACACTACAACTTAATTATCCTAAAGATAAGTGTATTATTGACAAGTGTATATATATTAGTGTATTTTAGTTGCATGATATTTGCAGTATTCACCATATGGTGGATCATTGTCAGCGCTGTAGTGACACTGACGCATTGGTAGTGTTTTAGTGTGTGTTGCGCTGGTAAGAGTGGATGGTAACTTCCTATGAATCCTGTATTCATAATGATTTATGAATGCAATGATAAGGCATTATATGGCATAAATAATACCTTATAATGGCTTGAGTAATTGAGTACAAGTACTTATAATTACATGCATAACATTTTATAAAATAAAAGTACATAACTTTATAATGTCAGCTTTCACGATGCAGTATAATAATTGTTCATAAGAACATTGTAAGCATGAATATTGTAATGCACTTTACACACTATTACAAGGCAAACATCCAGGTAAACATTTGTTGGGGGTAATCACTCACAGCCCCTAACATCTATACCAAAATAGCAAAATTATTCCAACCAAATCTGGCCCACATCCCCCTTTTTCATCTGGCCCACATGGATTGACGGCACATGCAGGTATGTGCAAAGTGCTCTCTTGTGGTTTTAATGTGGTCATTCAGGAAACAGAAATATAACATTAAAATGGATCCCTACACACGTTACATATTATTGTGCATGTAAGGTGCTGATCAGTGTTCATCTAACTTCTCCATGGATTTTCACAGTCACTTAGGAACTTCAACAAGTGTATCTTGTGACGCTTTTTTTCTTTCTGCTCCGTTTTGGTCCCTTGTTCTATATTGATTCACAGGAGACTGAAAACCAAAGAGTAGTGCTAATTTTTTTCTAAATTTACAATTTGGATGTTTAATCTAAATGAAAATACACTCAATACATTTCTTGTTTAAATGGCCCATGCACTGACCTCTGAACTAACTCTGGTGGCAATACTGCATCCTTTCAACAATAAAGGTAAATAGCTCAGTACACTCACTGCCTATTTTCATCATATAAACCCACCATAGGCATACACTGCTACACTATATAGCTGTACAATACAGCAGTCACTCCCAAACCCATCCATCCTTGGAAAAGACCACCATGAACCTATATTGTTGCAGTTGGGACAAAACCTCACCTTTTGTGGTACGAATAGAGACGCAACGTGCGGATCTTTTATGGCCCTGTTGCAGCAGCACAGCAGAATTAGATTTTTAAATAAAAATAAAATAATCCTCCTTTGCAGTAAATTAAAGCTGGGCTAATCGTTCCAATGCAGTTTTAAAAATAAATGGTCCTCAACGTTGGGCTTAATATATAATAGCTAATTCACTAACCTTTAACCCTGAGACTGTTGGTCACATAGCAACGCCAGCTGGTAGCTAATGAGAGGGGAAAGAGAAAGATTTAAGATAAACATTGATAATTTGAAGACAAATGGACTTATTTGCATGTATAATAACTCCAGCTGGTTTCTCATATGTTTAATCTGCAGCACGAAACTGTCAAACACTTAAAAGTCACAAAAAATTCTCCCGTTCCACCTTAAATGGCGCAGCAGTTACATTTTGGCACCTCAGGCACCTTTTATGGTGGTATGGGAAAATTCAAACAAGAAGCTGACTTCAGCCTCACAAAAAATCAAATATTGAGAGACATTTTACTAGATACTCTTCTACTTTTGCAGAAAAGTATCTGCCAGATATGTGAGGAAAACAGCTATATCTGAGCCTAAGCTTAAAGCAGAGCAATGTACGTCCGCATTTATGTCCATATAATATTATTTTACTCTATTCTAGGACATTAGCGCATACTGAGACATATTTATAGCTAAGGTGGTAAAATATTGCTTTAATAAAATGGGCATATGTTATTTTTAAAGTTTTAATTTCTCATTTTGTATAAGCACAAATACAAAACAACAAGGTTTGTGTGCATAAAGCTTGTTACTTGCCAATGTGTCAGCGGAGTGATACACATTTTTGGTGTAAAAAGCCATGCTGTTATCACAAATATAAGCAGAGTTAGAACGCTTCTCAACCAGTCAGACTGTAAGGTTGGGACTAACTGTGGTATAAGACATAATAAAGAACATGCATCCCAAAAATTGAGACGCTGTGTAAAATGTAAATAAATGTAAATAAAAACAGAATGCAATGATTTGCAAATCTCATAGACCCATATTTGATTCACAATAGAACACAGAACACATATCAGATGTTGAAAGTGAGACATTTTATGAAAAACATTAACTCATTTAGAATTTGATGGTGACAATGCATCTCAAAAAAGTTGGGACAAGGGCAACAAAAGGCTGGAAAACTAAGTGGTACTAATAAAAAAAACAGCTGAAGGAGTAATTTGCAACTAACTCACATGACTGAGTATAAAGAGAGCATTTCAGAGAGGCAGAGTCTCTCAGAAGCAAAGATGGGCAGAGGTTCACCAACCTGTGAAAAACTGCATCTAAAAATTATGAAACGATTTCAGAAAAATGTTCTTCAAAATTGCAAAGACTTTGTATATCATGTACAATACATAATATCATCAAAAGACTCAGAGAATCTGGAGAAGTCCCTGTACACAAGGGACAAGGCTGATGGTCAATATTGGATGCTCATGATCATTGGGCCCTCAGATGGCACTGCATTCAAAACAGGTATGATCCTATACTGGAAATCACTGCATGGGCTCAGGAACACTTCCAGAAATCGTTGTCTGTAAGCACAGTTCACCGTGCAATCCACAAACGCAAGTTAAAGCTGTATCATGCAAAGAAGAAATCAATATAAACAGTATCCAGAAACGCTGCCAAATTCTCTAGGCCCAAGCTCATTTAAGATGGACTGAGGCAAAGAAGAAAAGTGTCCTGTGGTCCAGTGAATCAAAATTTGATTTTTTTTTTGGAAATCATGGACACTGCATCCTTCACACTGAAGACCTCCCTGCTTGTTATTAGCACACGATTCAAAAGCCAGCATCCATGATGGTATGGTGGAGCATTAGTGCACATGGCATGAGTAACTTGCACATCTGTGAAGGCACCATTAATGCTGAACGAAATATACAGGATTTGGCAACATATGCTGCCATCCAGACAGTGTCTTTTTCAAAGAAAGCCTTGCATATTTCAGTAAGACAATGCTAAACTACACTAGCATCCACCACAACAGCATGGCTTTGCAGAAGAAGAGTCTGGGTGCTGAGCAGACCTGCCTGCAGTCCAGATCTTGCATCAATAGTAAACATTTGGTGCATCATGAAATCAAAAATCCGGCAAAGAAGACCCAGGACTGTTGAGCAGCTAGAATCCTACATCAGACAAGAATGGGACAACATTCCTCTCCCAAAACTCCAGAAATTGGTCTCCTCACTTCCCAGACGTTTACAGACTGTTGTTAAAAGAAGAGGGAAGGCTACACACTGGTAGACATGGCCCTGTCCTGACTTTTTTGCGATTTGTTGCTGCCATCAAGTTCTAAATGAGTTAATGTTTTTCATGAAATGGTAAAATGTCTCACTTTCAACATTTGACATGTGTTCTATGTTCTATTGTGAATAAAATATGGGTCTATGAGATTTGCAAATCATCACTTTCTGTTTTTATTTACATTTATCTACATTTTACACAGCATCCCAACATTTTTGAAATTAGGGTTGTAGTAATAAAACTTTTTATTACCTTCTACTTTCTTTCTTTTGATGGGTATCACTTCTGTGTTATCATCAAAGTCTTGGTCAGCTGGACAGCTGCTGCTTTTTATTGGAATCCTATAAAAATCATATTAGTATTGATCATGTTCATAAGGGTTTGTTAATGCATTAATATCTCCATTATTAGTTTTCCAAGCATTTTGCATCACAAAACAGCAATATTAAAACAGTTTAAGAACCGCACCACTGAAACGAAGACTCTTTCTTAGAGCCAAAGTAGCCTATGTCCTATCCCTGAGCTAATGCGCTAACCCCGAGCTAATGTGCTAACAAGCTAACCAGAAACTAACCCACTAGCTATCGTGCTAACACGCTAACCGGGAACCAACCAGAGCTGAACCAAATCGCTAGCTAGCTAACGTGCCAAAAGTATCAGCTTTGTGCTAGTTAGCTAAAGGCAAAAAGCACAAAAATAACAAGTTAACTAATCTAGTTAGCTGACGTCACAGGTTATATATTTATAGCAAAGACATTACCTCATTTAAGAAATGTACAACCAACGTCAGACCAATACATTATCAGACAACACCAGATAAGAATATGTGAACAGTACTCTTAGCAATATCATCATACCGTCCAAGCACATCACAACATCGGAGAGCAAGGATGCAACTTAAAAACCTGCATATAAAAAACCTGTATGTCTAAAGGAGGATGCATACATACACATATACATATACACACACTCAGTCTCTCTCTCTCTCTCTCTCTCTCTCTCTCTCTCTCTCTCTCTCTCTCTCACACACACACACACACACACACACACACACACATACAAGAAGAAAGCCAGTTAATCAAGTGTCTCTCCATACAGCTAGTCATAGTAATTCAAAAATCTATTACTTTTCTTAGTTTCTACAAGATGTAAGGACTGGAGTAGTGATTCAAATTCCACTAAAAAGAGGGACAGGGTTGGCTGAGAATTTGAAAACTTCTGTTTATGAATAAAGAATTTAGCATGTAGAATGAAAAAAAATTAACATACTCAAGAGGGCTTGTTAGGAAAGTTATGGTAATATCTTTAAGATTAAAGGAATAAGTAATTTTGACAGGGTTAAAAATATGAAAACATAAGTCATTCGTTCTCTCACACTGAAAAAATAGGTGAGTCAAAGTTTCATCAGCAGATCCACATAAGGAGCAAAAGCTATTAATGTCAACAAATTTGGAAATAACAGAATACACAGGGTATATCTTATGTAAAATTTTAAAATGAACTTCTTTGGTCTTATTGGACATACAGTATTTACGAGGCCTTTTCCAATTGATATTCTCAGTAAAGGGCATCCAACAGAACTTACCCCTAGGGTATTGAAGAATATATCGACTATGTTTATTATCACATTTTTTTCAAGTATATTTATACCACCCAAAAGCAATGAGGGTAGCATAATTTCAGTATTACTAAAACTTAAATGACTTTTTACAAGGTGAATGAGGCCATCAGGAATAGCTCTAATTAAGGCATTATATTCTTTAAAGGGGACTGGGAAGTCATGTGTAGCCATGAATTGATCATAAGAGAGCACATTTCCAGAATTGTCAAATAAAGAAAGAATATTATTAATATTTCTTTGAAACCACTTGGAAAAGAACAAGGACTTATTCCTAATAGTTATTTCAGTGTTATTCCATTAAAGGGTTCTATGTAGGGGGAAATTGTGCACAAAGCACAATTTCCAGGAAAAAAGAGCCAGCTGATGAAACTTGGAGAGAGAAACTGGGAATAATTACATTTCAAAAGAAAAGATAAGCCTCCAATCTTGTTAAAAATATGATTGGGGATAAAAAACCACACTGAATTTGGATTTAGGCACCTTCGGAGCCAGTTAATTCTAAGGGTATTAATAGTATCAATAAAATCTAACCACCTTCTGCTCTACTATTAGTAATCACATTTTTTTTAAAGCTTGTCTAATTTTTTTTTCTAGATAACATCCAAAAATATTTTATTGATCTCATAAGCAAATGATTCACTAATATAGACAGACAGTGAGGGGTATACAAAACGAGACAATCCTTCAGCTTTAGATAACAGAACTCTACCATATAAAGATAAATCCCTCTGGAGCCAGAGGTTAAAAATATATTTCGTTTTTTTCATTCTACCAGATAAGTTCAAATGTTATCTGACTGAAAGAGTTTGGATTATATAAATGCCAAGGTACTAAACAGTATTTTAACTGGAATATTGCACATCGAGGTGTCAGCACAATCATGAAGAGACAATATTTCGCATTTGGCCTTGTTCAATTTTAAACCCGAAGCTCGAGAAAAAAACTCAACTAAATTTATGGCATTTGACAGCTGACCACATGTTTTAAAAACAAGGTAGTGTCATCTGCTAATTGAGAAATTTTAATTTCATGGCCAAAAACGGAAATTCCTTTCAGACTGTTTTCATGTACAATGCTTAACGATAATAATTCTGTAACTAAGATGAACAAGTAGGGCAAAATTGGACAGCCTTGTCTTATCCAATGGTTTATGTCAAATCTTTGATAAGTATTAAAATGAACAATTACAGAACTATTAATTCCTTTATGAAACATACTAATAATATCAATAAATCTATCATAAATCCAAATAATTGGAGGGACTTTGGAGGAACGTTATGCTCAATAGTATTAAAGGCTTTTTAGAAGTCCAAAAAGAGAATAATAGCTTTAGAGTGTACTGAATTTGCATAATCTAATAAGTCTAAAATTAGTCTTATATTGTTGCTAATATGCCAGCCCTTTACAAAACCAGACTGTGTTTCTGATGCTATGCTGTTAAGACCGGACTTCAATCTGTAAGCATAAACCATAGCTAGAATTTTAGGTCAAAAGTGTAATAGGCCACCCATTGTCTAATAATAAGGTATCCTTATCGGGTTTGGGAATAAGGGAAATAATTCCCTGTTTCATAGTCGTTGTCATCTATCCCTGGTTGATACATTCCTTATACATGGAAAAGTCCATCATCTCTTTGCCTCCAGCGTAGCGATGTCTCACTTTCACGCATGCGCACATGAGCAGACAGAAAAGCAGACCTGTTGACACCTTTATTAAATATATATAATATATATATATTATATATATATAGTATATATATGTATGTATATATATGTATAGTCACAAAGCAAAATTTCTCAGTTTAGGGAGATAACTTAAGCCTGTCCAATAGGAACTGAAGGACATTTTTATTTGATGATCATAATCTTTGAGCTTGTCTAGCTAACTAAGAAATCCTGCTTTGTGAAATATCCCAGGTGCAGACTGGATGCAATCACTTACATTATGTGGCCCAGAACTGTTTTGTAATGCGCAGGGCATTGTAGCATTTTTTTTCACATGCTGTTTACCAGTAGGCAGCAGTGCCATATCTGTGCCAGAAATGGACATGATCTGTTTTGGCACATATGGGCCATATTCATTTTTTTTAAATGTGGGCCACTTTTGGCTCACATGCTGTTTGCCAGTAGGCAGCACTGCCATATCTGTGCCAGAAGTGGACCAAATCAGCCTTTTCAATTTGTGGGCCACCTCTCGCTCACGTGCAGGCTACCAGTGCCGACAGTTGGCCAGCAGTGCCATATCGGTGCCAGAAGTGGCCCACATCCACACGCTATCTGGGAAAAGAATCTATAGAATCTATATGAATCCATGGCCTCTATATGAATCCATGACTCATGAGAACAGTTACGGTTTCTTTCATCTGTCGTAATGCTAAATCATAACCAAGAAACACCAAAGACAACTACCAACTACACAAATGAGTGGCTAACTGCTAATAGAATAATAGCCATGCACACACCACCCACTAAAAACACATTTGATTCCGTCTGTCACTCCAACTCCTCAGTGCTCTCAGATTCTTTTTCCTCTAAATGGGTGGGATTTGAGCATCTGTTACTGAAACAGCCTGTACTTCACCTGTAGCCAGATAACATCGCCTGGCAGGGTACAGCTCAAAGCACCAAAGAACAATTCTACTTTTATCTTTCTGTGACTTTACCTCCAGTGATTTGGATCTGCCCTCAGATACGAGTCTCCATCCTCTAAAAGGATGTTTTTAACCATTGGTTTGCCAGATGTTTTTTAGCCAGGGTGTATACTGCCTTCCGCCCAATGACTGCTGGGATAGGCTCCAGCTCCCCCCCGTGACCCAGAATGATAAGCTGCTTAGAAAAGAGGCCTATAGGAGATATTGCACTAGTCAAGCATTTATTTATTTATTCATTCATTCTTTCAATCAATCTCACTTTTCATGCTTTTAGGCTACATCATATTGCAACTCTGATGGCATATTTCACCCATTAAGTGTGATCTGCTTTATCAGCCTGCATTTTCTACTGACTGATTTCCAAGTGCTTGTTTATGAAGAATCATCTGGCAATCTCAAAGGAAGGAACTTCATGTGGACAATTTTAATAAACTTCACTGCCCAGAAATTCACTTTAAGCACCTACTTAGCAGGAGTCAAAATACGGAACTTTTCTAGTGTAAACTTTTTAACTCTGACTACATCTTCCCAGTGTGTTCTAAGCAGGGGTGCCACCAGGGATTTTGGGCCCCACCCAGTTATCACCACCCCAGACCCCGCCAACCCTGAAAATATAACACAGACATGCATGCAACATTCTGCATACAGTGGAATTCGCTATTTAATGCAAGAATGATACCCTCTAAAAGAAATGTGCTGAATGTCATTTTTAACAGTCTAAAAACAAAATTTCCATGGACCACTTGCAATTATGACAGTTGACCCCCTGCAATACAGGGTATGGGGATGAGGAGACAGGGCTGGTTCATTGGTAGGGGTATAGGGATGGGGGGACAGGGCTGGTTCATTGGTAGGGGTATAGGGATGGGATGAGAGGGCTGGTTCATTGGTAGGGGTATAGGGATGAGGGGACAGGGCTTGTTCATTCGTAGGGGTATAGGGATGGGGAGACAGGGCTGGTTCACTGGTAAGGGCATGGGGATGGGGAGACAGGGCTGCTGAGCCTGAAGCTGCATCCATGGCACCAGGCAGAGGCAGAGATAAATAAATTAGCTTGCTAAACGTCAGCTAAAAGAGAAGCGAAATGTAAACACTTGATCAAATCCTTCACATGGGTAAAAGAAATAATAGAATAATGCAGCAAATATGGCTAATTATGAAGAGGAAGAGCAGCTAAACTACATAACTACACAATACAATCACACAATCCTGATTATAATCACATTAATAATCCATAATCAGTCTTCATTCCCTGTATTTGCCTATATTTTCCCACCACAGATGCACATTGGCATACACATATACCCACAAACACAGACTCATCAGTGCTCACCAATGCAATATATAAGATCATGAAGGTAGGGAGGTAGGGAAGTACAGGGGGTGGTGCGAGTAACCCGTTCAGAAGTAAAGATTATTGATGCAGGGGCAGCAGGTAGGAATTTGTTTTAGGATCTCAAGTTGCCTGTAGTGAAGAAAGAAATGTCATTATCAGTATCAATGGACCAGATCAGTGTATGTGCTTTCCTTATTTCTCGCCACCAAGATGACCTCATGCTTCTCTAAAAGCTCTTGCAGCTTTGCTTTCTCCTTGATTGTTAGCACCCAACTGTACCACCTCCACAGCTTGATGATTGCCTGTTTGGCCATCTGTTGTCATTTTTGGAAGCTCACACTGCCCCTCTAATCTAGCCTCTTCCCCTAAGCCTGTTGTGTTGGTTGATTTGCTCTCTCTGTGTATGGCTTGCAGCTGCCTATTCCCACATGCAGAGGTCTGGGAATGAATGTGTAATACTGTGAAGCAAGGGGCTAATAGTTGATTTGAAGATAAAGGACGCTATTTCCTATCCAAATCCTAGCAGTCTGCATTTTGCTCTACCCTAGTGTTTTGGGTTCTGTAACAGAACAAAAATTTGGAAACATCAAGAGGGCCCCACTGACTGCAGTGCTTTTATTGTTTTCATCGACTGACAAGGACTAGGAAAACATTTTCCCCTGTATGTTGTACCACAACACTGTATAGCATTTAAAAAAAGATAAAAGGTGGAAAGTTCAATTGAAAAAGCTTTGCTTTTTTCCTCTCTACATTCTTCTCTTCAGTAAGACACACATGGTCTTGGCAGATCTTTGGCTTCAATAATGACCAAACTTACATCATTGTACAATTCACTCACCACTTGTGCATCTGAATCTGAAAAGAATCTGTCAGCTATGTGGTTCTCTTCAAATCTTTTCTTTCTAAATGTAAAATGCATTAGAAGGTTCAAATGCAATTCAAAATAGCATTGTGCTGTGTGTTAATCTAGATGAATGAGATCAAAACCTATTTATAAAGCAAAATAAAAGGTTTCTGTATCAGATACTGCAATGTAATAACATGCATGACTAGCAAATGCTCACATTGTATGACTTTATTTAGCTTTTACTGTAAGCAAAATTTAAGTCAATGAAATTTCTGAATTATCCTATGCTTTTGTCACATCTATGTGTGGGAATTTCTCTCTGCATCTCTGCATCAGCTGGAGTTTTTTTTCAGTACTGAGTATTTTTTCAGTATTTCAGTAATTTTAGTGTCCCATTCACCTGGATACATTTTTATTAATAATCAGGCTTCACTTTTTTTTTTGCTTTAACAAACATTTTTGGTATGCAGTTCCTTTTAATAAAACTCTTCACACAGTTAGTACAACAACACTGAACAAAACCATAAGCAGACACTCTCTCTCTATCTATCTATATATCTATATATATATATATATATATATATATATATATATATATATATATATACATATATATATAAAAGAAACACCTTTTTATTAATATTTCATCCTTGGTTGACTTTCAAAAGGCTTTAACATGATTTTGTAATTTCAGCAGATGCATTGTTTGGGTCTCTGTCAAATGGTCTATCCCTCTGTCTCAGGCAGCTCTACAACATCATCATAGTCTGAAAGTGAAAGAACAAGAGTAATTATAACTCAGTGTAAAATATATCTCATAGCATCTAAAGCAATGCTATGTGCAAGAGCAAAGAAAAAAACACAGTTAATCTGTCTCCACCTCAATAAAATCTCTGTAGACTTACTTGCTGCTTCTCCTAAATCCTGTCCAGGACTGATGACATCATCATAGTTCTCTGGTGTGTACACTGCACCCACATATGTGGACAAATTTTGATATCAGTGGTTTTATTATTGAACTGATGCTAGTTCACCATATGTCTCAATGCATTTCCTATTTTTAGAGAAACAAACCTGCTGTAATGTGTGGATTCTCTCCTGTAGGCATGGCATCGTCATAGATCTCCACCTTGTTCTCTATCAAAATGTAGAAGTAAATGTCAGTATCAGTGTCAGTAAGCTTGATATTTTAATGTTAATCATGACAAAGTGCAACTGTCTCTGTTCAGCAGTAACTGAAAATAGTAAATTATTAGAAGTAGCCTAGTTGCTGCAGAAATCTAGATCTCCACATATGTACAGCTTCATTCTGGAAGGGTAAGGGCATCGTTAACACAACATGCTTGGAGATGAGTTCTAACTGCTAAATTGTGCATACATAACTTAACAAACATCCACAACTGGCTATCAATGCTTTGACAGTAGAGGGAAAGAAAGACTCACATGAAAATTCAAATCTATTCAATTTGTACTAAAACACAAATCAATTTGTAAAGCTACATTATAAAAAAATTCAACAACAAGAGATTTTCTGGGGAAATACAAATCTGGGAAGTACAAACATCCACTTGGTTGTGAATTAGTGATTTACCATGATTAAGAGACCATTGGAAAATCCCTGAAATGCATGGCTTCTTATTACATCAAAATACCAGGGCCTGTAATCATAAAGCTTTATATAACAGGAGTGCTGAGCTAGGATCAGATTCCTCTCTTATTTACTATGACTTTACTGACAGGAATATATCCTAGATGGCAACAGTATTTGCAATCACAGAGATGAAGAATTCGCCAATAAAGGTTCTGTACTTAAGTGCTTACACAAGTGACTAAACACTCACTAATATAATGCTCACAGGCACACAAGAAGAACAAAAATGCATATTTTTATCACATCGATATGAAATAATGTACAACCCCAATTCCAAAAGAGTTGGACAGTATGTGAAATGCTAATAAAAAAGAAAGCATTGATTAATAAACTCTGTTTGACCTGTATAAGTACAACATTTGATATTTTACCTTATGAACTTAATTGTTTTTTGTTAATATACACTCATTCCAAATTAGATTCTTGCAATACATTCCAGAGAAGTTTGGATGGGAGAATGTTTACCACTGTGTTCACCTTTCCTTTTAGCAACACTTAGGCCCCAAACAAAGTGATTCAGTTTAGACAGTGGATTTTTTTTGTTATTCTTCTGTTACATGTTTTGTACTTCAGTTGTGCAAGCATACAGGGCCCTTGTCATCATATTTTGAGCTTAATAAGACACATTTTCAACGTGAAACAGTTCTGGACTGTAGGAAGGCCAGTCTAGCACCTGCACTTTCTGATTATGCAGGCACGCTGTTGTAACATGTGCAGAATGTAGCTTGGTGTTGTCATGATCAAATAAGCGCAAACATTCTTGAAAAAGACAGTGTCTGAAAGGTGGCATATGTTGCTCCAAAATGTGTTCAGCGTTAATGGTGCCTTCACAGATGTGCAGGCTACCCACTAATACCCCCATACCATGGCAGATGCTGGTTTTTGAACTTTAAGTTAGTAAAAATCTGGATAGCCCTTATCTTCTTTGGTCCAGAGAACACAATGTATAGTATTTCTATAAAAGAATTTAAAAGGCTGACTTGTCAGGCCACAATACATGTTTCCACTGTGCTTCAGTCCATTTCAAATAAGATCAAGACCAGAGAAGTTAGCTGCATTTCTGTATGTTGTTGACATATGACTTCAGCTGTGCATAGTACAGTCAACTGGCCATAGTACAGCCTTAACTTGCATTTGTGTATGCGGTGAATAGTAAATAGTGTTTACTGGCAACGGTTTGTCAAAGTATTTCCGAGTCCACATAGTGATATCCCTCACAGAAACATCCCAGTTTTTAATGCGGTACAATCTGTGGGATCGAGTGTGGTTTTCAGCCTTTTCCATTATGAACAGTGATTTCTCTGGATTCTCTGAAATACCTAAAATTATTGCAATTTCTCACTGAGGAATGTTATGTAATGTTAGGAATGTTATTTTTATATTGTTTTGCTGATGCATTTTTGGCAAAGTGACAAGTTTTGATATCAGAGTCAGCAAATATTTACCAAAATGCAACGAAGTTGATAAGTTAAAACACAGAGGAGTTGATCTGAAAGAATATTGCTGCACCTAACCGTGCCTGGTGACATATTCTATACCAACCCCCCTTTTACATTTAGCTCTACGCCAGGCTACCATCTGCACAAATATATCTGCCACACTCACATGAGCCTGTGTGATGATCTTGCACCTTTCTTTTAGCATTTGTGTTATGATCTCAAGAACAGATTCGATTATCCCTAGACTATATGAATATGGCAAAGAAAGAATGGCCAGTAACTGCGGTGTGTATAATAAAGTTAGTACTTGTTACTTTGCAGTGAGTAAAGTGAGTACTTTGCAGGTAAACCGAGCCAATCAGCAGTGACAAAACTATTTCACAATGAAACAGCAAAAAGCAGGACAACCCAAATGTTAAGAAGAGCCATTTTGTCCTTTCAACAAAAATTAAACCATCTTGGGAGCCACAACATTTTATGTCCATTTTACCATCATGGCTGTAAATATGTCTCAGGATGTGCTAACATACTAGTGTAGACATACTGTGTTAAAAGTATAATATAAATGAAAACACAGACTTACTTTGCTTTAAGCTTTAGCTTTTCTGCAAAAGTAGAATAGTTTCTTCTAAAATGTCTCTCACCGCTCATTTTTTTACGAGGCTGAAGTCAGCTTCTCATTTGAATTATCCTGTTCCACCTTAAATGGTGCCTCAGGTGCCAGAATGTAACTGCTGCACCATTTAAGTTGGAATGGGAAAATTCAAACAAGAAGCTGGCAAAAGAGAAGCTGACTTCTCAGCTTCTCTTAGTGTGTTTTTAGTGTTTGATAGTTACTTGTTACAGATCAAACATATCAGGAAACCAGCTGGAGTGCTTATAAATGCAAATGAGTCCATTCGTCTCCAATTCATCAATGTTCGTCTTAAATCTTTCTCTTTGCCTTTTCATTAGCTACTAGCTAGGCAAAATTGTCTGTGTTGCTATGGTGACCAGCAGTCTGTGTACCAATCTTCAGGGTTAAAGGGCAAGTTACCAGTTATACATCAGCTCAAGCATTTAAAGCCGTTTTATGTTAAAACTGCATTAAAATAATCCTCCTTTGCAGCAAAATAAAGCTTTGTTGATCATTCTATGTTTACCTCAAAATCTAATTCTGCAGTGGAGCCACAACAGGGCAGTAAAAGACCCACATGCAGCTCCGTAGCCGCATGTTGCTGACCCCTGAGATAGGGTCTCTCATCCTTTTCCACCAAAAACCTCTCTGATTGATCCCACTTTGAACTCAAACACTACATATTGCATGCAATCTTCTCCAAATGGTGCACTTGTTTTTGTCCACGATTCTTAGAGAAAATCAATCAAAGACCAATCAAAGAAAGCACGAAGGCCCACAGGAAACCAAAATTTTGCTGAAAAATGTTATTTTTTGAAATTTTCAAAACAGCTATGTTTGAGTGTTGAGTGTGACAAAGCTGCCTCTGTGTGCTGTAATTGCAGGGCCTGTATTCCTATTGTTTACCATTGGAACACTGGCCCACTTGTGTTGAGAAACCCTGGTTTAAGACAGAAATGTTCTGGTCCTCTTACCTGAGAGAAGCCCCTCATCCACATCCTCATATCCTGAATTCTGTACTTCAGAGACGAAGCTTCCTGTGGAAGGAGACACATAAAATTATACATACATTTAGTCTAATTCTCCCTCTACTCCACTCTATCGGTTTGAATGTTGTGATTATGTTCAATCTCTCAAATAAAACAAAGACACACTGAAATATTTGGTCTATCATTCAGTTGTCAAGTGGTTACACATCACATCAACACATTTACTGTCAAGTTTGTTGGGCAAGAATTGTGTTGATGTATATAATTATGTACATAAATTATGTCCAACCACTTGACACACTTTAATCATTCAATACACCATTTTTTTAGTGCATGGAAATCTGCACATTCTGAATAAATTATTGTTCTGGGAAAATCTGGGATCCTAATGTCATTGCTTTAAGTATAAAATATAAAAGTATTATTTACCTCTTTGAGTCGTTCTTGTATTAACAGATCTACGGTTGATCTCCTCATACACTACATCAGTCCTCTTCCTCAGGCCTTCATATAATACCATTTGCCCATTCTTAGAGAGCACTGTGAGCAGAAGTAGAGAGAAATAAGGTGCCACTAAGGTAGGAGCATGCTCAACTGCAACAAATTGATTAGATGTGTGTTCTAAAAATAGATACATATACATGATTTTTTTAGATGTTTTCGCTCATCTACTACACCTGATTCATCTAGTTAACTAACGTACAAGCTCCTTACATGCCAGGACAGATGTGTAAAAGAAAGTAAAACACAAAACTGTGCAGACTAGGACTGAGCACCACTGCATGGACAGAATGACCAGATAGTGGATTGTAGATGATCTCTGAATCTCTCTACCTCTCCAGAGCAATTTGTTCTGGTAAAACAGCACAACCAGAAGCACTAAGGCCAAGAAGAGCATAGTTCCCAGCACCAGTAAAGCCACTGGAGAGATGGACAGAATAGCTGGTAATGGTGTTTGTGGGGGAGATGTTGTTCTCGTCTCTGTCTGACCACCTGGAAATAAAAATACTAATATAATAGCCATATAGCCATAAAAAAAAAAAATACATACATACATACATACATATACACACACACACACACACACACACACACACACACACACACACACACACATATATATATATATATATATATATATATATATCAACAAAGCAGTACCTGTGATGGGAATGGTGGTTATTGTGGATGTAGGGGAAGTAGGGGACACAGTCATGTCTGTAAAAAAGAAGAAAAACAGAAAACAGTAACAGCCTTAGCAGAACAATAAAACAGAAAACAGCCTTCATGTGATGATGAAAAGGAATGATGACGATGATGATGAAAATGAGTTCAGGGAAATATTTTAGCGGGGCATTAAACAAAAATCGATTTTCACTGAAGTTGCTTTTCATTCATGATTTTGACGGTGTGAAATACATTTGGATTCATTATTTATAATTTCTTTTATTTATTGCATTTCAGCAATCAAATGAAGTGAATCTCATTGTATTGACTGACAGTTTTACTTGTTACAAACATATTTTTTAAAACAAGCAAACTTATCAACCAATACAGTGAGATCATGTCTGTTTACCTTTTATTCCGTAACGACAGCAAACAATTATAAAACTATGTTTCTGCACAGAGCACCACATTACAGAGCAAGTGACCTTCGATAATGTTTAGAACAGAAAAAATCTAATGCACACACAGCTCTTAATGAACAATTTTCACTCTTGTTCTTGAATTGTATGCAAAATATGAAACACATGCAATGTTTTATCTCAAATGTAAAATCATGTCTGAAACATTTCAAGGCATGATTTGCAAGTTTCTGTTAAACTTACGGCCATACAGAAAGAGAACTAATCATCACTGAGGAACACATATGACAGGTACTGGAAGAATTCCAATGCCTAAACTCCTGCTTTATAACCACCAACCTCTGAATTGGTGCTGAGGCACTGACTCTCTGATTGATCCCACTTTGAACTCAAACACTACATATTGCATGCAATCTTCTTCAAATGGTGCACTCGTGTTTGTCCACAATTCTCAGAGAAAACCAATCAAAGACCTTTCAGTCCCAACCCAATCAAAGCAAAAACATGCAAAACTCTTCTTTGCTTCCTTCCAATGTCAGCATGATGCTGTGTCTTGAAATGATGCCTCTAGCCTCTAGAATCTAATTTGGTGTAAACTCTAGACAGTTGTTGTCGTATGCCATCTTTTAATAATGTTATCTAGTTCTACTTCTGGTTTTTGTTTCAGGCAGTTAATTTTACCTATAGAAATACATATATCTCTACATATATATATTGTATGCTACTGTCATTTTATTTTTATACACATAATCTTTATTCCCCTTTTAACCAATTGGTTTATTATTCAATTTTGTAACCGTTTACCTATGTGTGTAAATATATATATATATATATATATATATATATATATATATATATATATATATATATATACACACATACTAACATATATACTAATAGCTAAGAAGAGAATTTAAAACTTCAGTGATCAAATTTCTTTACAACACATTATCAATTATTAATTATCACCATTCCTATAGTTGTTGATTGTGTCTATAGGGAAAACTATCAAGTAAAGGTTGTCACTTTACTTGGAGGGACACAAAAGCAGTAATTAATGGTTAAGTAAGAGGAATTTAAGAAGTTAATGGTCAAAATGTAAAGATCTAATGGTCATGGGCCCTTTTCACAAAGAGTCGCGATTACGTCCGGATTAAGCATTAGCAGTGAACTATAATGCTCAAATATTGAGCTACAACAGTCATATGTTAGTTTTCGTGCACTATCATGACAAAAGGAAGTGAATGGAAGCACTGATTTAACTGTAAACACAGCTAAAATGCTGTGTGTGGTGCAGCCCTGCTTACTACTGCTGCAGCTGCTCACATCAAGCAGTGTCTCTGTAGTTGTACAACATGCCAGCGATTTCTGTAATATTTTTGTTTTTAAAAGAAATTAAAGTTCTTCTGTGTAGTATGAATTTGGTAGACGTTGTTTAGCTGTAGCTAACTAGCAACGCTAGAAGCCATTTCTAACTGTAGCTGTATTCCCAAAATAAAGAAGCTAGTTTGCTTTCATGAGCTGCTGCCACCAGCCGGCTAACGTGGAGCAGGTTCTGTGGCACATTTAGCTACATGATGGCAGTGACTTCTGACATAAACACAAACAAAAACTTTTAGATGTAAAGTCTATTTAATAGACATCGTTTAAACTGTATTAGCTTATGGTAGGCTAGCAGGCTACAGTCGCTAATTAGCTAGCCTACCGTTAGCAGTTTGAGCATCAGCTTCGTATGAGCATCAAACTTTAAAGCTAGCTGCCGGCCATGTTAGCGATCTGCCAAACAGCATTATTCTTATAGTTTCATGGCATTTTTTGAAGCAGCACTTCAGAAAACATCCACCTTTCACTGCTCAGTCAAAAACGAGACTCCTAGCTAACCTAACTTGTATGTTAACATCGCGGTTCTGCTGTGACGTTTGAAAAAGCTGCTTCATGTTAGCCGGGCTAGTTTGGTTAGCAGTAGCTTCTAGCCAGTATAGCTAGCTTAATATAAACAGAGTCTATAACATTCATAACACATATAAAAGTTCTTCTTTCTTTTGAAAACAGAATATTACCGAAATCGCTGGCGTGTTGTACAAAGACACAGAGGCTGCTTGATGTGAAGCAGCTGCAGCAGAACTGCAGTAAAATCAACACACAGCATTTTAGCTCTGTTTACAGTTAAATCAGAGCTTCCGTTCACTTCTTACTCTCACTGTCACAACCGTGCAGGAACACTAAAATACAGCTGTTTGAGCGTTACAGTTCACTACTTAACATTTTGACATCACGTCTGCAGTAGCTATATGGAGAGGAAGTGAGTTTCACCCTGCTAATGCTTAAACCGGAAGTGGAGTTAATATGGAGTTTGATGGGTGGAGTTTGATGTCCAGCAGTGAGTGCACTCCTCCCCTGCTGACCAAACTTAATAGTATTAAAATGACAACAAATGAAAAAACTAAAATGTGACATAAAACAAAATACAGTGCTGTTAACATAGTAGAGTGATTGTTTAGTGTAATTAATTCCCTAAAATAAACGCTGTATTATTGCAGTGTATGACGAAGCTGTGTTTGTGAGTCAGTAGTATGAAACAAAAGCACAGTGTAATGTGTCTTTAAATGGAACATGAAATAGTTGCCGCACTTGTTTATATCAATGTGCATGTAAAGTAAGTACAACCACTTTTGTACTGGACTGTTATGCACACAAATTAGTATTATTGATATTTTCTACTGTTGTTTTTATTTTTGCAATTACAGATTATGTTGATAATAGTTTGGGTTAATTAGCCACATATCCAGCATTTATGCCCAAATTTACATGCACTCCTACCAGATATGAGTTTAGTTTGCACAGATATGCCAAGATGAACGTGATGAATAACAAAACCGTCAGTGAATTCGTGTGCACTCATCTTACGGTCAGATGTGACCATAAGCATCTTTAATGAACAAGAACCAATGTGAGAAAAGTGAAGCAACTGAATATATGGAGGTGATGGAAAGTTAATTAACAGATAATTAGCGGGATTAACACATAAGTGCTAGTAAGTTATCACGTTACTTCTTTATATGAAGAAAAACACTTATTAGTTAATTAACAATGTAATAAGCAGCAATTAGTACACAGATAATGAGCAAGTAAGCCACAAACTAACTTATGACCTAACAGTGTACTTAATTACTAATTGATAAGTGCTTAATCAATTACTAAGTAATAGCTAATGCTTAATGAAGAGTTAACTAATAACTAAATAATGGGAAATTAATAGTTGATTATTATATAATTAATGATTGACTAGCGACCCTTAATGTAAAGTGTTACCAAAAATAATTGTTATAGTTTACCCATGAATACTACAATAATAAAAAAGAGAATCTAATTAATTAAAGGCCACTGCATAACAAAATGAGGAGAAAATAGAGGGTGAATATCTTCTAATGACAATTTTTAATTGTTTGGATCCACAACTCTGAAACTCAGCATGATACTCTTACCTGCACAGGTGACTGCAGCGTCCTGACTGTGGGAGCAGTCAGTGTGGTTCTTCAGGGAATGAGGACAGTCCCACAGGTGAATCTCATTCCCTCTACACTTCACTCTGTTCAGCCAGATAGGCCCTTCACCAGCACCAAAGATAGCACTCCCATCAGCACTCAGCGCCGGGCCACAGCCCAGCTGCCTGCAAACCACCTGAGCATCCCTGATGTCCCACAGATCATCACAGACAGACCCCCACTTTGAGTTATGATACACCTCCAGCTTCCCAGAGCAGCTTCCCTTTCCTCCTTTCAGCCTGAGAGGCAGGTGATCTATATGGCATACATTCCATATTATAAGACATGGTAAAACTACTGTAATCACAAAGCTAACAACACTAAAAAGATCATGAAAGTGTATTTTTATTATAAGAAGTACATGCTGGGGTCAAAAGTCAGTTTAACTTGTCATTAAGAAAGTTAATGAGCCTGAGCCTTGTACAAAAATATTTATGATTAACACTTTTATGGTTCAAACAATAGAATGATTCTTACTTGAGCACTCTCTCCAATTTGGATATAAGGAGCAGTTTACATGGTTTTGTAGTAAGAGATCATTTTCCTCTCCTGTAAATATGGTAAAATCCTTTTTTTAACTGTTTATGTATTTTATTTACAAAATAAAATGCTAAGACAATTAGGTAATGGAGATTTTCTGTCAATTTTATTTTACAATTCTCAGAAAGTCAACACTGCAGAAATCTTTGTGTCTAGGCAACATCTAAAAGCACTGTACTGGAGAGAAGAACTGTGTACCTGAGCAGGTAATTTGTGCCACCTGATTGTGATTATCACACTTTTTCTGTCCCCAGGGGGAAGATGGACAATGCCACAGAGTGGAGTCATGTTTCCTACATTTCAGATCGTCCAGCCAGTTAGAAGCTGATTCAACTCTTGCTTTGGCCCAGGATTTGCTGCCAGATCTTCCACAGTTCAGTTCTTGACAAACCAAACTTGCAGTTTCTTTGTCAACGCTCTTAACACAGATGTTACCCCAGGATCCATTGTAAAACACTTCAAGATTCCCCTCACAGCCATCAGTGAGTCTGATCTCTTTGTACTCTTGTGGGAAAATGAATTGAAGAAAGAAGTTTTATACCCAATACACACATATTTATACACAACTTAAGCAGACCTCTATTTATTTCTCCATAGAGTAAATCAACACACTGTAATTCCATGAACTTCATTATACTAGTTAGTCATTTGTTAGTACCTTGATAACATTCTGAGAATATGGAAAACAATTTGGAAATGTAATATTTGCTCCGTTTCCAAATAATGCTTGTGTCAGACTAAATATCATTAGAAAACTTTAGCAGGTTGAAGCATCATCATCATATTTTACCTGAGCACACAACTCCTACGTCCTCCTTGTGTCCACATTCATCCTCTCCACACAGCTGAAATCTGCAGTTCCACAGTGACGTCTCGTTCCCCTCACACTCCACCTCATTCAGCCATATGGGTCCAGTTCCAGGTCCAAACCAAGCTGGTACCGGAGCACTGAGGGCCACTCCACACTGCAGCTGTCTGCACACCACCTGCGCATCCTTAATATCCCACAATTCATCACTCACTGTCCCCCATGAGCCGCTGTGGAAAACCTCCAGCCTTCCTGCACAGTCTCCCCCAGAACCAACCAGCCTGACGGAGCTGTTTGCTTTGAAATCAGACCCAGGCATACACAGAAAGACACATTCATGCATAAACATAACAAGGCATGGTGTAAGTAGGTACATCCTCTCAGTAGCAGGTTATAAATTATTTATTCACAATTTTTAAATTAAGTGGCCTTGTGACATGGATATTAATATTTTACTTACTCAGGCAAGTGATTGACAGCTGTTCCCTTAATCTGCATGGAACAAGTTGTGCACGTCTGCAGTTCCCCAAATGAGCTTCATTCCCAGAACAACTGAAACCCATCACACACATGTGTCTGTGTTCAGGACTGAATGGAGAGGAGCTGGAGACGCTGAGCACAGAGCCACAGCCCAGCTGTCTGCAGACCACAGAGGCCACAGACTCACTCCAGGAGTCCAGCAGAACTCTCCTCCAGTCCTGCATGAAGTACACCTCCACCTCCCCCTCACACTCCATCCCTCCAGACAACCGCACTCGCCCCTCATGAAACTCCAGGGATGAACCTAAATGAAGTCATTCTGTTGATTTCATGAGATGCTTTACTTTTTATATCATATTTAGACATTAAACATGTTTTTACTTATGACCTGTACATCTCAGAGAACTCACCACTGCAGATGACACCAGTGTCCTGTTTATGAGAGCATGCAGTTCGACTCCATGATGAAATGGGACATTTTGACAGGTGTTTTTCGTTTCCCTGACAATCAAACACATCAGCCCAGATCCGGCCACTCCCCTCCCCAAACCAGTCTGACCCCAAAACAGCCACAGCACTCCCACACTTCAGCTGACCACAGAGCACATTGGCAGCTCTCATATCCCAGCTTACATCACACACTGTGCCCCACTCACTGAGGTACTGGAGCTCCACTCGACCAGAACAGGAGTCCAAGCCGCTCACCAGCCGAGCCCCAGTGTGACCTGTACATAAACTAACAGCTTAATAAAACAACAGCTAACAGAATACAGACATTGGAATTGTTTTTATGTATTGGCAAGTCAGTAATATCAAATAATGCAAAATAAATAATTTTATACTTAACCAGAACATATTAGTCCCACATCATTATCATGGGTGCAGTTGTGTTTGAGTGAAGTTGATGTTGGACAGAAGTAAATTTGAGATTCATTTCCTCTACACTGAAGCTCCTCTGACCACACCTGACCCTCCCCTCTGCCAAAAGCAGCTCCTCCCAGCACCTCCACAGGAAGCCCACAGCCCAGCTCTCGACACACAACCTCTGCATCCTGCTGTTCAAAGTCAGCATCACACACTGTGGACCAGGTCATCCCATGACGTACCTCCACTCTCCCAGAGCACAGATGAGGACCATCAATAAGTCTGGATTTTCTGTGACCTGTGTGGGATGTTACACTGCATAATGGGTATGTTTAATGATCTAGTAATGCTATACACAAGTAACATAATTACATAGCCAGCGTTCTAACAATTTGTCCTACCCATCAGTCCTATGGCCCATCTGTCCTATTGCATATTTTTTGTGCATATCATTAGTATAGTGTATAGCTTAATATTACTATTTACCCCCTAATAAGATGATTTAGCAAATTATCCTACCAGTATTTTCAATGACAGTAGCATTATCTGTAGTTTTATGTGAGAAGCTACCTATAAAAATGAGCTAGATAAAACATTATGACAAGGTAATACAATCAATCACAACAGAAGGGCGACAGCGCCAAATAAAAAAATCCCAAAGAATATGAAAAAGCAAACAGCAAGTGGACTGCACAGTGGAACCGATCCTCCTCTAGTTAACTCAGGTGGAATGATTCAGCAGAAGAATTAAAAAGCAAAGATGTTGAGTTTATGGACAGTTGAATGCTGACACACTGAAAGTGGACCATAATATTGAAAGCACTGGTGTAACACAGTCAGCGCATAAATTTGTTGAAAGTTGTGGAAAGGAAGTTAGAAAAAGAACATAGAAGAAAAAAAAATAGGAGAGAAGAGCAGTTTCAGGCGTGGTCTAACTTTTGCTATATAATTGTATGTTGAACCGTATGATTTTTTTTATATTAATGAATTATTTGTATACATTGTTGTATACTTTGAACTGCTACTGTTAAACATATAAACTGTTAAGGCTCATTGAAACATACCTGAACAGATCACTTCAGCATCAAAATAATGTTTACAGCTATGTTCACCCCAACCCAATGATCCACAGTTCTTCAGTGTACGCTCTGATCCATTACAGTCCACATGACTCATCCAAATTGGTCCAGATCCTGGTGCAGAATTTTGAGCACTCAGTGGCTCCCCACAGCCCAGCTCTCCACACAACACTGCAGCAGCTTTCATATTCGCACCAGAAATGCACACTGTTCCCCACTCTTCTCTGTGAAAAACTTCCACTCTTCCACCACAACGACTTCCACCATCCACCAACCTCACACTGTCTGTGAGTAAGAGATAAAGAGAGGAAACAAAAGATAGAATGAAAGAGACTGTTATATACAATAGATGGACAGATGAGACAGAATCAGAGCACATCATGAACTTGTGTTGAACACAAAAACTCTTACCAGCACACACCAGTACTACATCATTATCATGAGAGCAGTTGTGTTTGAGTGAAGATGATGTTGGACAGAAGTGAATCTGAGATTCGTTGCCTGTACACTGAAGCTCCTCTGACCACACCTGACCCTCCCCTCTGCCAAAAGCACCTCCTCTCAGCACCTTCACAGGAAGCCCACAACCCAGCTCTCGACACACAACTTCTGCATCCTGCTGGTCAAAGTCAGCATCACACACTGTGGACCAGGTCACTCCATGAAGCACCTCCACTCTCCCAGAGCAGCGAGAACCACCAACCAGCCTGACTCCTTAAATATTATTGTGAAAAAAGAAAAATTGTTCAATGTTTTCTAATGATTATATCTGACATGTAGATTAATTTGTATTATTTATTTATCTGGGTTTTCTTTGTGTGTATAAAAAAAATGAAGAATGTATATTTATCCAGATTGCTGCACACGTGTTTCTTTAGTAGATATCTGACCCTAACGTGATGGTAATGTATTGTTTAACTTGTAGATTTTATAGATTACGATCATGGATTGCTAAAGGGACTTATCAATAGTCAGGAGCATGAGTGCTTAGGTCAGTGTGGCTGCCATAAATTGAGAAACTTCTCTCCCTTATGAGCATTTGCCCAGTTCCTTTATCATCTAAATAAATTCTGTTTCTGTCTGTTGGAATGCTGTTTCCCAGAAAGCATAAGCACTTGCCTCCTAAGTATTTACTCACAGAGGTCTTTGCTGTCATTTAGAAAATATTTGCTGTCACCAAGAGGGATGGTTTCATGAAATATATATATGGCCTGCCACTTGCTGAGGTTTCTGAGATGCTGGGCCACTTTGAGTTTGATTGTTTGCCATTTGATCTTTGCATTACTCCCAGCACTTTTAAACATTTGAAGCAGCAGTGTAGGAGTGGCCGGATTTCTAAATCTGATGATATTATGGTATACTCTCCGGACTTCCCTATCTACCTATTTCCAGCATCTACATGTGGTCTTCGCACAGCTGTAGAAGCATGGGTTGAAGTTATAACCAGACAAGGGCAAACTGCTACACAGGAAGGTGAAGTTTCTGGTGCACATAGCTGCTGGCCTTCAAGGTCTGTTGTTCAAGGTCTTACTGAAGAGGAAATCACTATTCCAGACTCTCCAGTACCAGCTACATTCAGGCAACTACAGGCCTTCTTTTGTCTTGTGGCTATCCTTGCTGCCAGTGGTGCCCCCTGCAGATAGTTCTTGAACATTCTGACCCCTGAGGGCCCCCCTCCTGCGTAATAATCTACAACCTCTTCTAGCTCTTAGAAGCAAGCTACCCTCTCCGACACGGTGAACGCAGCTAACAGGTGAGCCAAACTGTTCCCAGAGCGAGCTAACCACTCGGTCACCGAACGCTACCTGTTTGGTCCTCACTTCATGCACTCGGAGAAGTATTGGCTAGCCTGTCTCCAAACAGTAGCCTTCTGACAGCTAGCCACCACACTACACTGTGCTTCGACGGAAACATGTTGGCAGTGGACCCTTCCCTCACCATGGAGAAGTGCCAAGACATGCGTCTGTGGGAATAAGATCTCAAGCATGGACACCCACTTGGCTTGCGGCTCGTGCCTAGGGCTGCAACATGCCCAGGCCGCGTTAGCATCCCCACGTTCGTGTAGACACTGTGCCCACTTTTCTCTTAACAGCCTGAGGTGCAGGCTAGCATGCCAAGCTAGCCTGACGGGTAAAGATCCCATGGTGAGGGAAACCATTCTCCCACCACTAGAGTCAGCAGCAGGCTCTCAGGAGCCCGACGTTCCTGATGGAGCTACCTGGGGCGACCAGCTTGACACGATTTCTCCATTAGGCTGACAATGCGGACACCAGCCTTGCGGCTATGTACCCCTTGACCACAGATTGCTCAGACTCGGGGAAAGAGTTTGTTGCTCTCACTTCCGAAGAGGAAGAGGAGGAGGATGACAACAAGTCCTTCATTACCTCTGCACAGGCTGCAAAGCCCATAGCATCGGAGAGCGAGTGCAGCACAGCTGATGGGCTGCCACACCCCACCACCAGCATGGATCTGCACAACATCTGCAAGAGGGCGGCTGAAAAGCTCGGCATCTCTTGGCTGGATGTCTTCAGAGAGACCAACACGTTGCCAAAGGAGAAGTGCTCCGTAAGACAACTATTGCCTGTTTTTCCGGAGTGCCTGGAGGAAGCCACACGTTCGTGGAGCAATCCTTTCTCAGCTAAAAACTCCCTCCAAAGAGGGTCAGCGCTCGACTGGGTCGAGATGGAGAGAAGTGGTTTCTCTCATCTGCCCCCTGTGGTGCCCATTGTGGCTTCTCACCTCCACCCACCCAGATGTCCACCATGGCCCCACCCTACCCTCCAGAGCTGACTGCCTTCAGTCCTCTATGACTGAGAAAAGCTAAAAGGCTGTGGCCATGTCTGTAAGGGCCCTGAATGCATCGTCAATGCTAACGGCCTACCAGGCGGAACTGGAGGAAGAAATGACAGCCTCACATAGCCCTACATTGTGGGATGAAGTTTGTGTGGTCCCAGACCTCTGTCTGCGTCTGCATAGGTGCACAGTTCAGGGCTCAGGGAGAGCCTTGGCCCTGATGGTAACTCAAGAATAAGCACACTGGCTCGGTTTGTCACCAATCTCTCCCTGTTCAGAAGCTCTTTCCTGCCCTACAAACGGCATGCAGAGGCTGCATTGGCACCCACAACTCGTGACCGCACAAAGAGGAGGAGAGACCAAAAGAGCCAGTTACAGCCACAGTTGAGTCTCACAAGCACACATTAATAAAAATGCACCCAAGTGCCAAGGGCACATCCGTTCCTATAAAAGAGGCATACAGCTTTCATGTGCCCCCTCACTTGCACTCCCAAATAACGCCACGACATGGAGCTCAAGCTCCAGCCATGTCGCCAGCCATAAGGCTGCCCTGGGATGCAAATCCCATTCAGACAACTGGAAGGCACACTGACGCAGATGAGTCACCCATTGGGTCCTCTCGCCGAGAGGATCCAATGTTGGCAAACACACATCACTTGAAGTTGGGTTTTAAAGACCATAACCAGTGGTTATCAGCTCCAATTTGCTGTTGCTGCGCCTCATTTCAGTGGGATGGTACAGTCACAGGCTTAGGGGGAATACACTCACATTTTGCAGGAGACGATAATCTCATTGCTAAACAAAGGAGTGATAGGAACAGTACCTCTAACCGGGAGAGGTACTTTCTAGTTCCCAAAAAAGGAGGGGTATTCTGGTTCTGGTAATTTACTCCTTTTAGGTTGGCATCCCAACTAACAAAACACAATTTCCTTAGTTGTTTCTAATTTTGCTCAGTGTGAATTCAAAATAGTTAGGTTTTGTGAAATGAACTGATCAAGGATAGAACAAAAGGATTTATGATTCTAACAAGAGCACAATCTTTAACAAACTATGAAAAGTAAAATAAATAAAATTAAAACTTGAGGTTAGTGAAATTTACCTGAGCAGATGACACCAGCATCTAAACTGTGTTCACAATTATTTTTTCCCCATCTTGGTGATCCACAGTGCTTCAGTGTAGGTTCTGATCCACTACAGTCAACACCATCCATCCAAATGGGTCCTGATCCTGGTCCAAAGTGAGCTCTACTTAGTGCATCTACAGCCTCTCCACAGCGCAGCTGCCTACACACCACTGCAGCATCTCTCATATCCCAGCCACGACCACACACTGTTCCCCACTGTCCTCTATGAAGAATCTCCACTCTCCCAGCACAGCGACTGCCACCATCCTTCAGCCTCACACTGTCTGTACAACAGAGAGAGAAAGAGAGATAGAGAGAAGGAGAGAGAGAGGCCAGCACATTTCAATGTTGTGTAATTGTTGTGCGAGTAATTCCACAGAGTGTTAATAACTGTGGAAGAATAGAGAAAAGAACAGGAATATTTGAAAGTCTTACCAGCACAATCAAGACCTACATCACTGTCATGGGAGCAGTTGTGTTTGAGTGAAGTTGATGTTGGACAGGAATAAATATCAGACTCGTTGCTTCTACACTGAAGCTCCTCTGACCACACCTGACCCTCCCCTCTGCCAAAAGCAACTGCTCCCAGCACCTCCACAGGAAGCCCACAGCCCAGCTCTCGACACACAACCTCTGCATCCTGCTGGTCAAAGCCAGCATCACACACTGTGGACCAGGTCTTTCCATGAAGCACCTCCACTCTCCCAGAGCAGCGAGAACCACCAACCAGCCTGACTCCTGCATCACAGCAAAGAGGATGTTTATATGAATCTTTTAAATAAATAACAACATGAAAAGGTTTACATCTTGAAAGAAACGTACATATTTAAATGAATAAAATACGTATATTATTGTATATATTTACCTGAACAGATCACACCAGCATTTTGAGTATGATTACAGTCATGTTTACCCCATCCTCTTGATCTACAGTTCTTCAATGTAGACTCTGGTCCACTACAGTCCACATCATCCATCCAGATTGGTCCAGATCCTGACCCAAAGTGAGCATTACTCAGTGCATCTACAGCCTTTCCACAGCTCAGCTCTTTACACACCACTGCAGCATCTCTCATATCCCAGCCATCATCACACACTGTTCCCCACTGTCCTCTATGAAGAACCTCCACTCTCCCAGCACAGCGACTGCTACCATTCACCAACCTCACACTATCTATGCAAGAATGGCAGTAAGATTGAAAGACAGATAAATAAAGACACATACAGATACAATGTTCACCTCCTACACACATATTAGTATAGCATGCATACTGAGAAATGGAAGCTTTAGTGAAAGTTCTGCCAGTAAGACTCTATTGCTATGTCATTAATTTATTCGATACTCCTGACCAATCATGGCCTACACCTGTCTTTAAAATGACTCCACTTACATACCTATTCTGCTACTTTGAGGTGCCTACATTTTGACGATCCATGCTAGCTGGTGCCTCCGCTCCCTTTCTGCCTCTGCCATTTCTGCCCTGCCTGCTGTCAGTACCCCATGTGCTTCAAATGCCATTAATGAAATACCGCCCATCGTTGTTGCTGGTGTTCTGTGAGGTGAGGTTGCTTTGGAGAGAATGCGTTTCTCCTTCCTGATGTCATGCGTTCTTTCATCAGTTTGTCTGCTGTTTTTGGTGTGAACGAAATTAGTATCGTGTACTAACTGTTGTTAAGTCCTGTCTACTCCTTTTTAGTTGTTTGCCAGTTAGTTTCACTTTAAAGAGACATATTTAGTTTGCGGATGTATCTAGTGAGGTATTAGTAGCTGATGTGATTAGCGCTTAGCCATTAGCATTTTGCCTGTGTGTCAGAGCTGGTCAAGCAGTAGGACTGTTAAAACTAAACGAGTGCAGTAAAGCTGGTTTTATGTTGGACATTTTCAGGATGTTCAATTTTCTCTCTTTAAGAAAATGACCTATCGCCTATTTTTTTCACTTCTGAGAAGACAAAGAACAAACAACAACCAAATATATTAGCCTTCGGTAAATTTTGCCATCTAAACCTGTACAACTGTAAAGGCTTGCCTTTTAGCACATAAAAGGTTGTAGTGGCTAAGGTTATTGTTAGATTACTAAACGGGTTATGTTACTGTGCTGAATGTGGTCCGTGGCATGTTCGTGAACATTTAATTTGCCGTTTATTTTAATGAAGTGAATGTAATGGGCCTGTGGCCCCAAGCTAACCAAGTGAATGCTGTGGGCCCGAAGCCTGAAGCTAACGGAGTTAAGGCGGTGGGCCCAAGGCCCAAGTGATGGTCTCAATGCTCCAAGACCTGGACCAAGGACGGGGCCTACACCAAAGACTCTTTATTTCTACTGAATTGTTATTGTTCAACTTGTAAAATTCCTTTGAGGATATAAAATGTCTCTAGCCTCCTGAGTCTTTCTGGCAGAAACAGAGATTAACCACAAAAATGCTGTTCTTACCAGCACACACCAGTCCCACATCACTGTCATGGGAGCAGTTGTGTTTGAATGAAAATGATTTTGGACAGAAGTAAGTCTGAGATTCGTTGCCTCTACATTGAAGATCTTCTGACCACACCTGACCCTCCCCTCTGCCAAAAGCAGCTGCTCTCAGCACCTCCACAGGAAGCCCACAGCCCAGCTCTCGACACACAACCTCTGCATCCTGCTGGTCAAAGTCAGCATCACACACTGTGGACCAGGTCTCTCTATGAAGCACCTCCACTCTCCCAGAGCAGCGAGAACCACCAACAAGCCTGACTTCTAAAATATATCATCAGAGAAAAGACATTATTTTTTGTCATTTGATATTTGAAGTGCTAGTTCTGTTAAAAAAATCTTTCATTATTACCACTTTTATTAAGAAAACGTTTTACCATAGTTCTTAAATATAGTCTAAAGTCATATGTATAAATATATTGTGCAGTTTACCTGAGCAAATGACCCCAACATCCTTACTATGATCACAATTATTTTTTCCCCATCTTCTTGATCTACAGTTCTTCAGTGTAGACTCTGATCCACTACAGTCAACGTCACCCATCCAGATTGGTCCTGATCCTGATCCAAAGTGAGCATCACTCAGTGCATCTACAGCTTCTCCACAGCCCAGCTCTCTACACACCACTGCAGCGTCTCTCATATCCCAGCCTTCATCACACACTGTTCCCCACTGTCCTCTATGAAGAATCTCCACTCTCCCAGCACAGCGACTTCCACCATCCACCAACTTCACAGGGACTGTACGAGAGAGAGAGAGAGTGGGTCTTCAGTGTTGATGTTTATGAAAATGTCTGCCTATCCAACAGGACCTATGGCGATTTCATAATTTTAAAAATGTTCATTTTGGGGCCTAGGTGGTGTACATTTGTGTCCTTATTCCCTAAGTTATAGAGCTCAATCAGCACACACTCCGCTCTTTTAAAAAACAGACCTTCTGGGGAGACACATGACTAAATAAAACCAAGCTGGGGTGAGTATTCCCAGAGGTAATGACAGTAAAGCAAATTCAGAGAAGATGACTACAAACAGAGACTCAATGCGGACACAAGGCCTAACAAGTAGCGGCTCTTGGCTGATACCAACACTGCACCAAGATGATCAGAGCTCAAACATTAATCAATCTTTCCCTTTAGCTCTAGGAACTACTATGTTTTCCCAACTGCCTTAACATGTGGTTGATCAGAACCTGCAGCCTAGAAGGGCCGAACTGTATTGACAATTTCAATCTGTTCTTGCAGTGCAAAGAATTTTTACACGAGATGGTGCCCACCTAAGCAGGACTGGAGTTAAAGCATTAAAGAACAACCTTCTTTTTGCTCTTTGCCACTCATCCGCCCCTTGCACTGATTCACCTGCCCAATGATCATCAAACATGACACTACAAAGGGAGACACTTTAGAAAACTAGCAGCACAGAGCAACTACAACCCCTAGCTCATAGGTCGTAAGCCAGTCCTATCAGACCTCGTAAGTTGTAAGCCAATCATATCAGACCTGGGAGAGGGTCTCTGGTTTTATTCATTCTGCCAAGTAATGTTAGTCAGCAACCGCTAAAGCTAAAGACAAAGATAGGATTTTGGCTAAAATCTTACTAAAAGCAACACTAGACCTTATTCAAAATCTAGTGCAACAGTGACTAGTTACAGTGTGAATATATAAAACTACAATCTGGGTTTGTGGCAAATTAAGGTCAGTATAGCTGACTATTGGGTTTTTACTTGGTTGCTTGCAGATCTGTTGAAGGTTAATGTTCAAGAAGAAAGTGAGGGAGAGTTGTTCAAACTTCCAATTAAAATTAATGCTGCATTTAACAGAATCTAACAGAGAAACTATAATATTTCTCACTAAGATCATGAAATTCTGTCACCTAGCCTATTAAACATGCCTACAGAGTACAATCACACTCTTTCTGACTGCACCAAATAAGATTGAATGCATCTATAATTTGTGCATTTAAATAATATATTTAAGACCTTGCAGCTTTTCTAAGAGAGAGGAGATAACATTGCCTGACTTCAGTACCTTTGCTTGATCTGTGCCTGTTGTAAGTGGATGGATATAGTGCTTAAGTCATACTAGCTCTGTGCTTAATACAAACTACAAAGAGACGGATCTGCTGTGTGCCAATTAGAACAAATATGTATTTTTGATACTTTTTCTGGCTGTTGCTACTCTAAAGGATCATGATGAACAGACATTTTGGACCACTAAAAATTCTTCTGGGGGACCATGCCTTCAGACCCCGCTAGTTGAGGCTTAGCCTCCCCATCCATAAACCTCTAGTGACACTATTTACGCAAATAAAGTTTGTTTAAAAATTGTTTGGAGATTTGTTTATTAAATGAAAAGAATAAACTAATTATGGATAATTTATGGCTTCTTTATGATGACTGAAAATGTTAAATGCTATTTAACTGTGTAAGGTTAAAGGCCTTTGTGGTGGTCTCTTGTGATCCACATATACACTGCTCTCATATTTTAACCACCAAAGAAGTATATTTGATTAGATTAAAACATCACATATTTTTGTTCAGTCAAAACATCTTGCCCTCCTCTGTTAGTCAGTAGAACTAGAAGTAAACAGTTACACAGTCTGGTGCTGTGACTTTTACAGCCAATGTTAAGTTTCCTATTTATATTTGTTTGTGTTTTGATTTTGTTGTATTATAAAATACAACTTGCTGAGTGTTTGTTTGTTGCTAAAACAGTCTGAATGGATCAAGAAAAACCATTCTAAAGTTTCAAATATTGTTTCAATAAACTGAACATGATTAAATCCCATAGTCAGTGTTGTAGTCGAGGCCACTAGAGTCAAATCAGAGTCAAGAATGAGGCCGGAACACATTGAGTCAAGACCAAGACTTTTGAGTAGTTAAGTCCAGGAGTGGCTGAAACTGAGACAAGACCAAGACCAGATTAAGATTTTTTTTTCTTAGAATATATAAATGAAAGAGATAATAATAAATAATATTTAGATCATTTAAATCATATTTAGCCTAAAATTTTATTAATTATTACTTATAGGTTTTGTGAAACTTTGATTTGTGGCTGGATATTCTCTGTTCCTTTCTTCTTTAAAACTTACTCAGAATCACCACCTAAAGTCAACTGAACATAAACTAAACTACATCTATTTTTATTATTACATGAAAATATAGTTAAAAAAATAACATTGTGATCTGCCCTCAGGATATTTGAATTCTGGAACCAACAAACATCAACAAACAAATAATACTCAGCTAAGCCATTCTGGAAAAAAATAATTTAGATCCTCAACAAACAGATTTGACTTAAACATATACAACCGTGGTTTTCAATCTGTGGGCTGTGATAGTACTGTAGTTTTTAAATACAAACATGTGTACAATACAAGCATTTAACCAAATGTAATTTTAAATATGTCAAATATTGTTAATTATTTGTAACGACAAAACATTATATTTACATTAAGCTCATTGTTAGCTAGTTAGCTTCACATTTTCAGTGCAACCATAACCAAAACTTTCATAGAAAACTGAAAATGAGTAACTGCAACTCTGTGCTTTTAGCTCAGGGGTCTTTTTAAATAAAGCTTTAAAACCCAAAAACCTATACTGTCATTTGGAGACTAACTACAGCTAATATGTATCTAAACCTGTCAAATTGAAACAGAACTTCTCAGCTTTCCTCTCTTCAGCCTGACATCCAGCACTGCTGCCAATTTAGCCTTCTCGTTAGGTGAGCCAGAAAAAGACATTTTGATCGCTTAAATCTGCAGAAGCTTTTGTGGTCATTTGTGTTGACGGTGAGTTGCAAAAGTTTGGGAATCCTTGATGCAGAGAAAGGACTGTTTCATTCTGTTTATTGTGGTTTTGTTGACTCTCAATAATAACTCACCTTTCAATTACCTCAGATTGAGGCACTGCACTCAGCTGGTCTTGACCTTACCCCAAGACTGAGACAAGACCGAGTCCAAATGATGACTGAGATGAGAGCGAGACTGCTAGTTTATATATTTGCCCCTTCAAAATTTCTTCTATTTTTGCATATTTGTTGCACTTGAATGTTTCAAATCATTCAACTACTTTAAATATTACACAAAGATAACCCAGGTAAACACAAACTGCTGTTTTCAAATGATTTCATTTACTGAAGGAAAATGCTGTTCAGCTCTACCTGGCCCAATGTTAAAAAGTAATTTCCCACTTAGCTACTAAATCAACTATTTATCCAAATTCTGACCTGTTGAATTTAAACATCACTTAAACGGAACCTGTCTGATAATGTGAAGCAGACTAGAAGGTCTCACAAAGCAGCGCATAACATGATGCCACGTTCCAAAAAGATTCAAATACAGATGCGAAACAAAGTCATTAAAATCTACCAGTCTCATCCACGAGGTTACAAAAGAACCCAGACAAACGGCTAAAGAACTGCAGGCTTCAGTTGCCTCAGTTCATATCAGTGTACATGATTCCACAATAAGAAAGGCATCAACGGTAGAGCTGCAAGGTGCAAATCACTACTGACCAAAAAGACACAAAGGCTTCTCTCGCATTTGCCAAAAAAACATCTAGACAACCCCCCAAGACTTTTGGGACAATATTCTGTGGACTGATGAGTCCAAAAGTCAAACATGGTGGTTGTTCCTGCAGGACCTGGACAACTTGTCATAACTGATAGAACCATGAATTCTGCTCTCCATCAGAAAATCCTGTCCGCCTGTCAGTTTGTGACCTAAAGCTCAAATGTTATTGGGTTCTGCAGCAGAGACAATGATCTGAAACACACAAGCATGTCCACCTCTCAATGGCCCAAAAGAAACAAAATGAAGGTTTTGGATTGGCCAAGTCAAAGTCTTGACTTGAATCCCATCTCATAATTACTTTTTCATATGGGTGATACAGGTTTTGAAGAAATGTTCAATAAATGGAACAATAATTTAAAAGCTGAATTTTGTGTTTACTCATGTTTTCTTTATCTTATATTAAAATTAGCTGAATGATCTCAAACATTTCAGTGAGACAAATGAGCAAAAATGTGCAGGTGAGGGGCAAATACTTTTTTACAACACCGTTTATCTAACATAGAATCTTAAAGACCACAGGTCAATGAACTATGACACTCTGAAATAAAAAATGACATCTTAATGGAACTCCATTCCTAAGTTTAAGATAGAGTGTAATCAGTTAATATACCTTTTAAGTTAATGTACCTTTTATTTAGATTTCTAGATTTATTTCAGACTTTTTCAATACAAGTACCGCATAGTTAATTTGAAGAGTGCAATAAACTTACCTGTACTTGTGACAAGGTACAAGACCCAGAATTAAATACAAAACGTTTTTTGATGTGGTTCAGATGAATTTCAACATTGAGAGACTCCCACTCTCCCTAAATCTACAAGCAGAAAAATTCTATAAGTACTGGGTGAGCTCAAAGACAAGCATCAAGACTCTTCTCTCTCCTGGCACACAAGTGGTGGAACAAACTTCCACTGGCTGTCTGAACAGCAGAATCTCTTGCGCTCTTCAAACGCAAACTGAAGATCCATCTCCTTATACAGCACTTAAGCAAGCAATTATCTAAATAGTTATTGAAATGTGTTGTACTTATACTGTGTTTAATTCTGTATTTGTTTCTAGGTATCAGCACTAGCTTTTGTTTCTAGCAGTATCTGAGCTCAAGGGTAGTTGGACTCTTATTTGTAGTAGCTAGGATTCATTCTCTGAGTAGACAACAAAGCACTTTTATAAGTCTCTCCGGCTAAGAGCGTCTGCTAAATACCGTAAAATGAAAACGTAAATGGATTGAATATGTGGCTTTGATCCAGGCTGACAGCTTTGTTTGTTAGGTTTCAGAGATAGATCAAAAACTGTGACACACAGTAGATCTGTTTCTTTGTAGTTTGTATTAAGAAAACATATAACAAGCACTATATCCATCCGCTTACAACAGGCACAGATCAAGCAAAGCCACTGAGATCGAGCAAAGCCACTAAGACCAAGCAATGCTCTCTCCTCTGTTTTAGATCAGCTGCAAGGTCCTAAATATATTATTCAAACACAAATAGATCAGTTCCAGCTCAGCTGGTGCAACTAGAAAGGGCGTGATTTTGCTCTGTGGGCATGTTGAATAAGTTAGGTAACAGAATTTCATCGTCTTGGTGAAAAATACAGTTTCTCAGTTAAATTAAATTCTGTATTAATTTTAACTGAAAGCTTATACAACTCACCCTCACTTTCTACTTGATCACTAACCTCCATCAGACCTGCTCCCTCAGTCCTGTCAATCTCCTTCAGCTTCTTTCTCTCCCTCTCTGCCTGTGTTTAGTAATACATTCATTTTATTAAACTTAGATCTACAAGAACTCAAAGAAATAATGATCAATCAATTTATTTATTTATTTTTATCTTCTCATCCGACTGGCCTCTTAATTTCCATCTAACCTACAGGTTGAGGAATTGAGCGATATAAAACTGTTATGATGACCTTTTCACACAAAGCTGAATTTTCCGTTCCACCTTTAATGCTGCAGCAGTTTCATTCTGGCGCCTCGCAGCGGGAAAATACAAACATGAATCTGGCGAACAGGAAGCCAAATTCAGCCTCGTCCTTTTCACTGACGTTAATGTACGGTAAACAACAACAATAATAAAGCGCAAATACTGGTATGATTTTTCCAAATACTGATCAGAAATTTAAAAACAAAGAATATGCAGAGCTATCAAAACGTTATTTCTATCCCCCTTGTTCGTCCACACTGTTCAAGGCTACACCAGAGACTCTCTTAGTCTATCAGAGACTCAACCAGTTGGCTTGTCAGGAAGTTAGCTAATGTTAGCGTTAGCCGAGCCTCTTTACCTCACACAAACTCAAAATTAACTAAAGTTAGCTAGATAGAGTTAAGCAACAAAAATAAAAAACAGATAACCAGCTCTACTGACCATAATTTGCCACCAAATCCATATTGTAAGTGGTTATATTGACAGTGTTTCACTCTGTATACTACAGATGTTGAATGAGGTATAATGTTTATTTTAGCAAAATCCTGTTTTCGGCTCGGCTACCGATTACTTTGCAGTACATAAACAGAGCACCTCCCCCAGCTCTGATATGATTGGCTTACAATTCATGAGGTCTGATATGACTGGCTGAACGTTATGTCAATCTCTGGTAGGACAGCAGAGGCAGCGCTGCATTACCGCCTCCCCCAGGTCGCACCCTGCTTTTACAGAATAATGTGAACGAGAGTAAACTGTAGATGATAGGGACAAGTGATGTGCATTTACTAGGGGTGGAGGAGTGGGAGCTAAAATTACATTTAAGGGAGGTTAAAGACCGTTAAATAATTACGGAAGGATAGAGAACAGGAATATTTGAAAGTCTTACCAGCACACACCAGTCCCACCTCACTGTTCTGGGAGCAGTTGTGTTTGAGTGAAGATGATGTTGGACAGAAGTGAATCTGAGATTCGTTGCCTCTACACTGAAGCTCCTCTGACCACACCTGACCCTCCCCTCTGCCAAAAGCACCTGCTCCCAGCACCTCCACAGGAAGCCCACAGCCCAGCTCTCGACACACAACTTCTGCATCCCTCTGGTCAAAGTCAGCATCACACACTGTGGACCAGGTCTCTCTATGAAGCACCTCCACTCTCCCAGAGCAGCGATGAGAACCACCAACCAGCCTGACCTCTAAGATTAGAGATGCAGAGAAAATGGAATATTCTCCTAAAACTGATATCAATGTACTGATTTAGATTTTTTTATAAAAATAAATAATAAATAATAAATAAAAGACTTGATCATTTTTCATTAATAAACAGTACATCAAAGATTTAATTGGCTAAAAAAAACATTTTTTGTCCTGTTCCATGTCTAATTTTTGTTTCAGAGCAATTTCAGGATTGCTGGATCAGACAATGTGAAAACTTGAACTTGAAATGTTTTATCAGACAAGAAATTTCCCTTAAACAGTTTGATGAAGCTTGGGGATATTCTGGTTTGTGCTAGTTGTCATCAGACTCCCAACATTTAATTATCAGCATCATAAATGTTGTTTTTAAAATGCTTGGTAAATAAGGTATAATTAATTACAGTAGCTTAATATTATCAAATCAAAAAATCAAATATAAAAAAATCTAATGTATCTCTCTCTCTCTATACATACATACATACATATATATATATATATATATATATATATATATATATATAGAGAGAGAGAGAGAGAGAGAGAGAGATAGATACATAGATAGACATAGATAAATTAATAGATGTTAGAATTATACAAAATACATTTATTAGACTTTTTAACAAAAAAGTGACAATATTTATTTAACTTTAGCTAGAAGGTTGGTTAAACTTACCTGAACAGATTGTTCCAACATCATTAGTATGATTACAGTTAGATTTCACTTTTATATTTCTTCCTCCACATGTTTTCACTCTAGACTCTGATCCATCACAGGCCCTTCCATATATCCAGAACAGTCCTGATCCAGGTCCAAACAAAGAATTTTCTGGTATATCTACAGCTTCACCACAGCCCAGCTCTCTACACACCACTGCAGCATCTGTCATGTGACAGCCATCATCACACACTGTCCCCCACTGTCCGTTGTTCAGAATCTCCACTCGCCCAGCACAGCGTCTCCCACCATCAACCAGCCTAACAAAGTCTATTCACCGCAGAAAGAAAGAAAGTACGAAAGAAAGAAGGAAAGACAACCAATACAACCAATTGAGAAAAACTTAAGGACTGTAAATGCTCACTGTTGATTCCAATGTCTCTTCTCCAAGCTCCGTTGCAGTGGTAATTTACCACCAAGCAATTAATGCATTATTTGATTTTGAAAAGTGGGTACATACCAGATGTGGTGAGTGTGATTGTAAAGGACAGCAAAATGAGAATCACACAGCTGTCCATCTCCCTCTGACCTGCACACAGTCAGTTCAACTCAGCAGCAGAACAAGCTTCGCCTCTAATCCCCCAGAGAGACTGAATAAACTCCCCTTATAGGCCTCTAGAGAAAGACAGAGAGACAGATTCTTAAAGCCGCCAATCACACTCACTATGACCTTATTAGAAAGAGAAAAGGAAATCACCAAACATTTTCAGTGACAAATCAGAGGAGGCGTTTTTTTCTTTCTCCATATTTATCAAAAGAGCGTCAGCACTGATGAACAGAACTCCACCTCCGTCTCTAGAGGTGTGTGTGTGAGGAGAGACGCTCGCAGCAGTGTGGTGAGAAACACACCAACATATAGGAGACTGACTTCAGAGAGAGGAAACACTCCAGTGTAATACAGCATTAATGCTGCACCTGCAGAGAGCTGATCCACACACTGATAACCATGTCACACACACACACACACAGACTGAAAACCTGCTCACTCACACACAACACACACACACGGGTGCTAACTTTACATAGAACCCTGGCTAAAAAGAACCATTCTAAAGAACATCAATAGAACACTTGAAGTATAGGGAATACTTAAAGCACATGCATTTTATGGAAATACACTTAAAAAATAGTTCTCTGTATTTAGCGAATAGTATATTTGAAAAAAAAAAACACATTCTAAATTGTACTTTCTGTCGTTTAAATTAATTACAAGACCCTGGCCATGTAAGGGGTTAACTAAGTACAGATGCAGCACTGGTCTGCTTCAGGGTGGCGCTGTGGCAAACTGGTTCACCCTGTTGGTTTTTCATAGCTAGCAACTCTAACAATGTACGGGATACCTCTGAAAAACTTTACAATATGCTGTAGCATATTTGTAAATCTCAAAACTCTCCCAATTTTTCCAAGAGATTAGTGGAAAGAGCAAATTTCTACTCATTTCTCAAACAGAAGTTGTGTAACATCTTAATGTGTGGAAGACCACAGTAACCAGAAAAAAAAGCATTTCCAAGAAGAACAACCAAACATTTAGCAGCCAGTCAACGCTGGAGTAGCCAGCCAACATGGGACCCCCCGAATATCAGGAGGTATTTTGCTCACTGGTAGTGTGTTTTTTACATGTAGGATAAATTTGATAGAGTTCTGTAAGATCTCAGTTAATGTGTGGTAGACTGCAGTACCAAACTAGAAAAGAGCATTTCCAAAAGATGTTACACTGCTTTATGTTAGCCAGTACATAGGCCTAACAACATTAAAGGACTACTGCCTTGTTTAGGAACATAACTAACATTAGCTATGGCTTCAAACTGACTTTGCTAATTCAGGACTTGAGCAATTTCTGATATTCACATTGTATTCACATTGTATGACCTCTATTATCTGTTAGATGTGATACATAACACTTTAATAAAAGCCTGTTAAGAGCACTCATAATGCTCTACAAGGCATTATGTACTGAAATGAACTTTTAAAAGACATTAAAAAGAAACTCACTTCACTTATACATTCACACTCACAATCACACCTAGGCACAATTTAGCATATCCATTTGGGCTGACTGCATGCCTTTGGACTGTGAGAGGAAACCAGAGTACCCAGAGGAAACCCACGCAGACACAGGGAGAACATGCAAACTCCACACAGAAAGGACCCTGGTCTCCCGTCTGGGTATCGATCCCAGGCCCTTCTTGCTGTGAGGCAACAGCGCCACCGTGCCGCCCCATCTGGTATAAAGCTTTACAAATTGTAGTGTATTACAACATTTGTGTATACAGTGGTCTTATGAACAGATATTATAATGTTTTATAAAACCTGACCTTATGGTGTCACATACTCTTGCTTTATAAAGTCTTATGCATGTAATTATTATCACTTAAGAGACATTATACAAGCATATGCCAGATATGTGTTATGTATGCTGTATAATGTATACTGCAGCATAAATACAGGATTCATAAGAAGTGTTTCTGAGTCGATGAGCAGTGTTTCTGGAGTGTCTACTCACTGTCCACTCTATTAGACACAGCTTCTTTGTTTGTCTTCCTTGTAGATGAAAAGTTAGAGAATGTAGCTCATCTGTTGCTCCACAGTTTATATTGGTCATCCTCTAGTCCTTCATCATTGGCCACAGGATGTTGTTGGCTGGATATCTTTGGTTGGAGGACCATTCTCAGTCTAGCAGTGACAATGAGGTGTTTAAAAACTTAAGCCACACTGCTGTGTCTCATCCACTCTCACCAGCACCACACAAACTAACACACCACCACCACGTCAGCGTCACTGCAGTGCTGAGAATGATCCATCACCCAAATAATACCTGCTCTGTGGTGGTCCTGTGGGGGTCCTGATCATTAAAGAATGTGAAAGGGGCTGACAAAGTATGGAGAGAAACAGTTGGATTACAGTCTGTAATTGTAGAACTACAAAGTGCATCTATTTGGTAAGTGGAGCTGATAAAATGGACAATGAGTGTAGATACAAGGAGATGTACTTAATAAAGTGGCTGGTAAATGTAACTCATACTAGCAAGTAATCATATATGAGTAGAGCATTCACTTAAAATCTGTGTCATGTGTAGTAATGTTTGTGTCTTATTTGCTTCATTGCATCATAAGTTGCTCTAATTTGGAGCACAAAAATCACTTATGCCATTTGACTATGGCAAAGACACATCTACCCTACTGCCCAACACTAAATAACACAGTAAACATATATGCACACCTTTAACTAATGAACAACATAAACAACATAAATGACAACATTAATGTCTCTTCAAGGAGGGAGAGGCAGAGCATGCAGCGCAGATATGCATGCCACACCTCTCAAGTTCTTCTGCAAACCACAGCGAGTGGCAGCCACCATAATATATTCTAAATGTAATAACAGTTATGTCTACAGATTACAGAGTTGAATCTATTTTTATTTATTTTATTAATTTATTTTTTATTTATTTACGTATTTACATTACATTGATTTCTGTTCAGTGTTTTTCTTCTGATCAATGAACTTCAGCATGTAATTCAGTCAATAGTGCTATATCCAGGTTATTATTATTCTGTAATGATGTAATCATCTATCTTGTTGCTGGATGCCCAAACCCCACGCTAACCTTAATCTCAGTATGAAAAATGATATCTTTTGGCTTTACTAGTTTGTAGAGCAAAAGAATCATTTTATGCTAAACCTTTTTTCATAATTTCCTGCCTATTATGAAACAGACACATTCAGGATGGTAGTTCCAATTTCCAACCACTAGATGGAACTATATGACTGGACAAAACTGTGACATATAACATATATACGTACAAGTTTGAAGTTTTTCTTTCTAATTGCTTATATTCTAAACATATACACACACACACACACACACACACACATATATATATATATATATATATATATATATATGTGTGTGTGTGTGTGTGTGTGTGTGTATGTGTGTGTGTGTGCGTGTATGATTACAACATCTATATATACATATATTAAGTTTAAAAAAATATGTGTAGATCTGAATAAAATTAAATTATTTCAAACAAATTGTGCATTATAATACTTGAATAGGTTTTGGGTAGACCTTGCAACCTAGATAAACCCAAATATAACCTTTGTAAGTATGTACTTTGTTTAACCATGTCTTGGTTGATAGCTCAGATAGTTAACAGGCTCAGATGTTCCATCACTAACACTGAAGACATATAGAATATGCTGCATGTTAGGAGTGGGAATCTCTAGGCACCTCACGATTCGATTCAATTACGATTCAGAGGGCTGCGATGTGATTATAAAACGATTATCGATGCATCTCGATGCATCTTATTTTTCTATACAGCATTTCTATTTTCTTACTGTCTGAGGACTTGGTAATGTTAAAGCAAAGTATTTGTAATGATCCATAATGAATTTACTTCCAATATCTTTTATTAATAAGTCAAATGGAAGTGATGTGGCAAGTGAACTAGAAGGCTCTCATTCACTGCTCTTGACTGGAGTACATGAGACGCTGCTGCCGATAAAATGCGCTGTTAGGGTCAAATAAAATCCAGTGGTGATGGATGACCACGCAGCGCGTTACAGCCGTCCTACCCGTTTTCTTTAGTGATTTTATAACTTCGGATTTGGTCTCGTTGTAGAGACGGGCGGGGGGCGGGTCGCTGTGTCAGTGAAATATCTTCGAGACGGGGCTCTGTTTCACAACGACTCCGCAGACTGCAGCTCGCATAGCAGCGATGCGTTATTCGCATTTATAAGCAGCGCAGTTGGTTTCCTGGTGCGTTAAATCTGCAACGAGAGACTGTCAAACACTAAACAGTTGCGAAGATGAAGTCAGTTTCTCTTTTGAATTGTCCCGTTCCACCTTAAATGGTGCCGCATTTACATTCGGCGCCTCAGTCAGAATTTAAGGTGGGACGGGTAAATTCGAACAAGAAGCTGGAGAATGAGAAGCGACTTCAGCCTCGTAGTTAAAACAGTCGAATGCTGAGACATTTTACAATAAGCTGCTCTACTTTTGAAGAAAAGTTTCCGGAGAGAGATGGGAGGAAAGCGGCTAAAGCTAAAGCTTAAAGCAGAGCGGAGTAAATCTGCGCTCTCGTTTATATTGTTTAGTCTATACTAGGACATTATCACACACTGAGACATACTGGACATTAAATGTTGCGGCTCCCAAGGTGGATTGTTTTTTGTTGAAAGGACAAAATGGCTCTTCTTATCATTTGTGTTGTGACTCCTGATCTAACCTGGCTTTAATGCAGAGGGAGCCGGTCGGATTTCTCACTCATCCAGTGGTGTTTTTTGTTATGTGCCGCCACACACTGTCCGGGCGCTGCACTTACCCACTTCCAAGTTCCGCCTTTTGCGTTCCGTCAACATTACGTTATAAATTAAATATTTACAAAACCGATTTTTGACATTTGTGAATCGATTCAGAATCGTTCACGTCCGCATCGCGATGCATCTACGAATCGATTTTTTCCCGCACTCCTACTGCATGTATGTATGTCTTACCAGTTTACCAGAATATGTATGTCTTACCAGATTCAAATGTCCTCATTTTCCTGTAATGTGTTTCTTATATCTTCATTTAGTGTATGCATTTTATTCTCTTGAGGAAATCTTGATGATAAAAGCCCCAACCACCCAGACAGTCCACATTTTTGCTGGATGTGGACTGTCTGGGGCCTCTATGGACCAGGCTAGGAACCACCGTATTGACCAGCTTAGGAAACACTGTCTATAATATCAGACGTATTTCAGTGGTATTTACCCATTTTACCATTAGCAATGAGATCTAGAATAGGTTGTTTGTATTATGTCAAGTAATGCTTGTTGTACAGCATAATCCCAGATTGCCTAATAGACTTAAACCTATTCAGACCAGCACAGAAAATGAGGCTGTGATAGGCCATGTTTCTCTTGTGGAAGCATGGCACCAGTGTGTTCCAGCTATTAAGGATGGACCCTCAAAATGCAGCAGTGATTGACGCTGGCTTTCTCAGGCATCTGGTCGCTGTGGGAACGAATGTACACCTATTAAATTCTTACAGAGGCTGCTGTCGTTGCTGCAGATGGGGGTTTCCATAGAGACTGCAGGAGGCCAAGGCCACAGTATGCAACCCCAATAACTCCTCTCATCCTCACAGACACCACACGCTTCCTTCTTCAGTCCAAGTGTGCTTTAATGTTTTGTGGGAAACAATAATGTGTAGTTAATACTTGAGAATGTGATTGAATTATTTAAAATAGAGATGGCACAATATCATTTTTTTTTCTTCTTTGAGACTGATTTTAAAACCTTGTCTACTGGGCGATACCGATCCGACATTTTTTTCTTTTAAAAGCTACAAAACTTTAAAATTAGCTAATTTTAGTTGAGACACTTCACTTAAAGTGAGAATCTAAACGTAGGTTATCATGCTCAAACTACTTAAACACAGCTATGCGCAGCTAAAATGCACAGCTAACAACATTACATCACACATTCAGACTAGATTAGATTCGACCGGATTCATTCTTTTTTCCTCCATTATCCGATCATGATTTCCTGCTGATGTTGAACTTATATCGACGCCTGGTGTTGACTCTAATTTGAAACCACAACCAGACGTGCACAACCATTATAAAAAGGCCATTTCTGGGCTATCATTAGGTTTGTTTACAGTGGTCATGATTGTGCCATGATGACAATTAAACATTTGCTTATGATATAAGAATTCTATGCTGGATTAAGATGCCATTTATTGATTCATCTTCAAACAATTGTATTGTAGTATTTAAAAATTATTTGTAGTACTTAGTGGAGGGTCCTTCTGGGGGCAGCATGGTGGTGCAGTGGGTAGCACTATTGCCTTACTGCAAAAAAAGGGCTGGATTTCATTGTCATGCGACCAGGGGTCATATCTGGGTGGTGTTTGCATGTTCTCCCTGTGTCTGCATGGGTTTCCTCCCACAATCCAAAGACACATAGACAGGCAAACTGGAGATGCTAAATTGCCCCTAGGTGTGAATGTGTGTGTGTATATGTTTGTGTGCCTGCTCTGTGATGGACTGGCGACCTGTCCAGGGTGTTTCCTACCTTCCGGCCAATGAATGCTGGGATAGGCTTCCCCTGCCGACACAGGAGCATAAGCGGCTTAGATAATGTGTATATGTCTCAACTGACCAGCTTGGCAGGTAACGAGATAGCTAAGAGGCTAAGATGGTCTATCAGTAACACTGAATGCAAGGGTTTAATTTGATTATTTTATTAGGTTTCAAATGTCCTCGTTCATGTTGAGCTGCAGTAAGTTGTATTAAGTCCAGTATGGAGAAGTGAAAGTACATGGTACACATACTTGATGCAGTAATACTTAACTTAGATAAAACCACTGTAAATGCTTTTGTAGATGCTTGTCTAATATTTAACTGATATTTAACTACATACCTATTAAATTCACCTTAATTTTCTCTACATATATCCTTGGTCCTAACCCTAACCTAAAACCTGGTCCTAAACTTAACCCTTGTCCTAATCATAACTGAAAGACTGTTGAAAATCCACTGACTTTCACCAGATAGTTTGTTGATAATTTGAACTTCTAAATAGAAAGAAAATCTACTGGGGGGCTGTTCAACGTTATTGTAATTATAGTGCAGAAAACAAAGAATATGTTTGATTCTGATGCACATCTTAAAAATTAATCTTTAAAATCGGCAAAACCAATGCAAGTGTGTGGGTAACACTTACTTTTGGGGAGTATGCAGGGCTGGAGTGGTCACTTTAGAAGTGTGCCCTCTGTCTGCCATCTAGTGATGTTTATCATTCTAGCCACATGTGATTTTTCTCTCTCTCACTGTCACACACACACACACACACACACACACACTGTGCCTTCAAATTCCCTTAGTCCAAAGATGAATGGGTCAGTCCAGCACATAGCACTTCTGGGCTTAACTCCACTGCTTACCAAATTGAGCAGGGACCTGTGCAAAACCAGTGGTATAAAGATGCTTTAGCCTGAGCAGCAGAACATCAATCTGCCCAACCCCACTATCATCTTTAAATCCTAGCTTCAGTTACCCATAGCAGGCTGCCTACCACTACAGTTTCCACTAGGTGCATCCGTGTCCAGCCACTGCAGTTTTACCTCATGCTAAAAACCTGGTAGTAAATTAATTTAAGACAAGTCCAGTTGTTTGCTATTTTCAAGTTGATCAAATGAAGTCAGCTCTATAATTACAGGCTTCATAGCTGCAGTGTGGCATAACAGTTTTAGCTTCTTGTCAGAGGCAGTTAATTTTTTTTTTTTTATTTAAAATCTTCTGCTACTTCATGGAGTCTGTTATATCATGTATGCATGGTTCCCAGGACCTTTGGAGGAAAAACAGCCCCAGAATATCACAGATCTTCAACTGGAAAGTTCTTTTTTGTATATCATCCTTCTCCTTAGGCAAAAATAACCCTGAGTGTTTGCCACCAAAAAGCTCTATTTTTGCCTTATCTGATTATAGTACCCAGATCCATTCAAAGTTTTAGTAGAGTTTAGCAAACTTGTGGCACCTAGGTTTGTAGTTAGATGAAAGAAAAGGCTTTCTTCTACCATACTTTCTACTTCATTTTTTAGCATGGAGATGGCATCTAATTATAGAACTGAAGCATTAGTGACTCTGAAATGCTACCATCTTCTGCAAATTTCCAACTATGAGCTTTGGACAACCTCTCTAACCATCCTCATCATTGTGTGTGGGGGCAAAATAAACAGGTTCACTACAGATCTGGTTGTTTACAACCTCTTAATAACTACCCTAACAGTGGATATGGGCATTTTCAGGTGTGTTTTAGGTATTTTTGTAGATGCTGCTTGATTTATGATTTATGAAGGTGAAGATATTTTCATTCCATCTGTGCATTCTCTAATCTTCCCCATATTAATGAATAACTAAAGGTCTCTGTATCATCTCATATTTATAACCCAAGTGAAACTGGAATCATGGATGACTGCCTAAGCATTCCTGAACACTCAGGTGGCCTTTAAAAAGTGACCTATGTATGGGAACCTGCTCCTGTAATATTTTGTGCATAAATATATATAGGAGTGCCAATAAATGACACTTGAGATTGAAACATATTTTTAATAGGAGTTTTTGCTTTCTATAACAGAAGTTATTATATTTAAAGGTTTGATTTCGTACATGTTTTCTATATGAGATTGAGCTAATTAACCAGAAAGATATTTTAAAGATCTTTTTCTAATCTACCTACCAAGGGCACCAGTAATTATTTATCATTCTATAAATTAGAATGACTGGATTTTCATATGATGAGGATTTAATTCCTTGAGGACAAAAACTTGTCTAAATGTCAAAAAAAAAACTAACAAACAAAACAAGAAAAAAAACAAGGGTGAAGTAAGGTTCACATGAGGGAGAGGATTTGTTTTGTTGCGTCTTGTCATTCATGACAGTAAGTGTGGACTGAGGTTATAAACAGTAACAATATATGTCACATCCATTATCTAACAGTTGGCTGTTGGCTACATCCATGGGCTCAGAGCACACACATCTTCAGTCAATGACTCAGAGCTTGTGGAGAGTGGGCGTCCAGCAGCTCATTCATAGAAACATCTTTTTCAACCAGTAAAATACAACTTAAAGTCAGTTACAGAGCACTGCTAGCTGATTCACAGGGAAAACGGTAATGGTTATACTTCTATTAAGTCATAAAATCAAGAAGGCAAAGTGCATCAACTGCAAGATATGGGCAGCCTATGGTGACAAAATGTTTGTGAATACTAATATGAAGTACAGAATCCCTGCATCTGTGGTATGCATCATCACACTTTTCATGAAGACATTCTACATACACTGATCAGGCATAACATTATGAGCACCTCCTTGTTTCTACGCTCATTGTCCATTTTATCAGCTTTTACCCTGTTCTTCAGTGGTCAGGACCCCCATGGACCCTCACACAGCAGGTACTATTTGGGTAGTGGATCATTCTCAGCACTGCAGTAACACTGATGTGGTGGTGGTGTGTTAGTGTGTGTTGTGCTGGTCTGAGTGGATCAGGCACAGCAGTGCTGCTGGAGTTTTTAAACACTGTGTCCACTCACTGTCCACTCTATTAGACACTCCTACCTTGTCAGTCCACCTTGTAGATTTAAAGTCAGAGACGATAGCTCATCTGCTGCTGCGCAGTTTGTGTTGGTTATCCTCTAGTCCTTCATCAGTGGTCACAGAACGCTGCCCACAGGACGCTGTTGGCTGGATATTTTTGGTTGGTGGACTATTCTCAGTCCAGCAGTGACACTGAGGTGTTTAAAAACTCCAGCAGCACTGCTGTGTCTGATCCACTCAGACCAGCACAACACACACTAACACACCACCACCACGTCAGTGTTACTGCAGTGCTGAGAATGATCCACCACCCAAATAGTACCTGCTCTGTGGGGGTCCATGGGGGTCTGAAGAACAGGATAAAAGGGGGCTAACAAAGTATGCAGAGAAACAGATGGACTACAGTCTGTAATTGTAGAACTACAAAGTGCACCTATGTAGTAAGTGGAGCTGATAAAATGGACAATGAGCATAGAAACAAGGAGGTGGTCATAATGTTATGCCTGATCGGTGTATCAGAGAAAGCAATGACTGGAGACAGCAATTCAGAAATAAACTCAGCTAATGTCAAATTTAAACACTATGGCAGTCCCAGCTGCAGGTGAGACTGTGATGTTATAATCAGTGCAGACTCTGAACAAAGTGTGGTGGCACATCAGTAGTAATACTTGCTATAAGATATGTACATTAAATATTCCATTAAGAATTTGGGTTTGATGGGGTGTCGGGGTGAAACAGACAGAAAGCTCTCTATCCAGACATGTAGCATTCCCGTCAACTGCTGTAATGAATGTCTCCATTGAAATTCACCCTCACGTTCACCTGTTCTCTCTTGATGTGCAATGCCAATTCAGTTTCCTTGCTTGTCATAGAGGATAATTGCACATTGAGGGCTTAACAGCTAGGCTGGTACTGGAATACAATTGAGTGTTAATTTGTATCCAAGCTGTGATTCAGTCCAAGACTTACTTGTTTACTGCAGTGTTGATATGGTAGCTTCGCACTTGGGACTTGAAATCATAGTACTATCCTCCAGTCACACACATTCACTAGTTACTTTATTAGGTACACAAACTTTTTATCTACACTCCTCTATTTTTTCAGGTCTACTTACTGCACTTTGCATTTCTAAAATTACTGACTGTAGTCCATCTATTTCTCTGTATAATTTGTATAATTACTGTATGATTACCCCATCAATGGTCCTTTATCAATGATCAGTACCACCACAAGACCACCACTGAGCTGAGAATAGTCCACCAACCAAAATTATCCATCCAACAGTGTCCTATGGCTAGAAACTGACCACTGACAAAGAACCAGCGTATACTAATACATACTGCGCAGCAGTAGATGAAGCCGCCATCGCTATCGTAACATCTACTAGGCAGGCCAGCAAAATAAGCATGTCTAATACAGTGGGCAATATATGAACACAGTGTTTCATATTTTCGGGGACGCACTGACTCACTTTAGCATTCACATGATAAATGTTATCATATGCATCCCTGATTGCCTTAGTAGGTGGTGTGAGTGATCAGACTAAGTATCTGTGAGATGCACTGGACTCTGTTCATATCTGTACTTATGCTGCACTCATGACAACTGGGAATATCCTACTTACCACTTAAAAGTGTTCATGGAATTTAATCTGTTGGAGGTCTGGAAAAAATGGATGTTTGCAGTAAGGTAGTTCTTGTTTGGCTGCTGTGTTTGTGCAAAAAGACTTTATATTTGAATTAAGACTTTACATTTTTACATTTGAATTATTTAGTGCCTTATTTGATGTGTGCGGACTGTTGCAATTCACCATTACTATAATGACATGAAAGCACCTGATAACTGATAAAAGCATGAAACTGATAATGACGTGAAAGCGCAGTGTTCTGAGTAGAAATTACTTACTTTACTGAGTTACAGGGCCGCTTAAAGTGATTTTTACTGCTTGGATGTCAGAAAATTTCCAGTTTCCACTTGCTGAAGAATGCAACATTAGCGCTGGCCACTTATGATCAGATCATCTAGGATGTATGCTAATTCAAAATGTAAACAGGGCAGTGACAGTTTTTTTCTTTTTGTATTGGGCCCTGACCTAAATAAGCATGATGACATATTTCATTGCTATTTATTAGAAATGTGAATTCTATATTTTCTTATTTGTTTAAAACGGTATGAATGCTCACATCAAGAGTGGCAATAATGGGCTTACATTATTCTTCTTTTATCCATACGGTCTTAGCAGCTGTGGCAGAATTGACAGGATGTTTTTGAAGCAGCACCAGCATTAAGGGGGCTCATTTAGTGCCTCACTATGTAATTTTCATGTCCCTCTAAACTATACTTTATGCATGCTTTAATAGTTGCACACAGCAAAAAAGGTAAGTGAAAGTAAACTTTGTTTGTGTGTACATCAGCAGACAGATTTCCTCAATGGGCAGACCTTAAGTGAATAATTTTATATGTTGCTGTCCTGCTGAATTTCTCCTGAATGTGTGGCTCCTTTGGACAGATCTACTGTGTAGTTATTGTCCAACACTTACACTTTCTGGGGTGAAATGACAGACTTTGGAGCTCAGTGTATGTCATACTAACCCAACACTGAATATGATAGCTTGTCAAGTCAGGCTGGCTGAACAAAAAGTGATGTTTTCTGTGACCCTTAGTTAAAGTGAATTCCATTTTACCAAGATTTAACTGTCACACCATCAGTACTTTGTAACGGTGATATACACTGAGCTACAAAATCACTTGTTATAACATGCTCATGTCATTTCATCTGAAAAAGTGCCATGACAACCCATGTCAAAAAAAAACAACGTCACCTGACAAAAGATGTTATGCTAACTTCACATAAAAATTGATAAAAGCAGCTTTTATGACAGATGACACCTATTACAATAAACCTTTATAAATGTTTATAAACTCTCATATCACTCTTTTGGGTTTTATAGCTCAGTGTATGTCACACTAACCTAACACTGAATATGACATAGCTTGTCAAGTCAGGAGTTTTTTCTGTGAAACCCAAAAGTAACAGACCATAATCAGATTACAATATTTAACATAGTTATCCTTTGGATTACATTACATTGGATTACATTCCAAATTCTTTTTTAAACAGGTAATCAATAATCTGTACTAGAATCCAATTTTAAAGTAACCCTCCCAACCTTGCACAGTGTTGTTTAGAAATGCATTTGGCACTAATTAAACAAAGACAGGGAGCTCCTGAACAGCCTCACTGACATTACAGTCACTGCATCAGTTGACTGGATGTGGACATTTGAGCTAGCCTATGTTATAAAACCAGTAGCGCACACACAAGGTTTCATAACAGTGTCAAAAGTGGGGCACAGCAGGGTGTTTCAGCATTTGCTATTGCATGACTGTCAAAGACACTGAGCCAGATGTGCAAAGCTCTTTGTGATTTTCAGGTTTTAAGTGCAAATCAAATGTATTCTGCTCAGAAAAGCATATGTTAAGTATAAACTGGAATTCAAACCTAAACCCATAGTTTATGTGATATGTACATGTGTTTCTCTCACTTATGCATTTGAGGGGGGACTGTAGAACAATCACACAAAAAGTGGGTAGAAATATTGGAAATATAGTCAATTTTTCTGACTTACTGAAGTTTTAGCACTTTTACCTTAAGTTTTCTAAAACTGGATGCAGCCTTCCTTTAACACTAGCTAGGTTTCCAACTACGTGTTTTATGCGTACTTTAACATATCTAAAAATAAGACTTGATGGAAATTGTAAATATTAAATGAAACCATCAAACATTCGCTGAAGGTATATTATTATTATTATTGTAATAATTATAATTATTATTTATTTTTTATGTTTGTCCGTAGAAATGTGATAAATTGCGATAGAAACACATTTTCTGAGTAAATATTGTAAATAGAAAATAAATTGTGGTATTTATTCTACTGTAGCAACAAAACATGGCAAAAGACAGAAGCAGGTACCTGTTCACTAATGAGGAAATTAATATGTATCTTTATCTTTTCAAAGATAAAAACCAGTGATGTGTTTTATGTCTTTTTACAGCGAAATGGTTTATGTCTGTTTACCATCTGATAAACACTGTGATATCAGATGGTAAACACACATAAAACACCCGCTGTGAATATAGCACAGTTAGTGCCCCTACCTTGCAATGTTATTGGGTGAGAGGCATTCTATAATGCCAGTGACACTCCAAATTTATCACTCTGCTGTATTTAGCTGCAACACAGCAAAACCACCAGCTAATGAAAAAATAACAGCCACAACTTTATTACAAGTATCAACCCTGCTGATAAGAACTAAGCCAGCAAGCGGCAAAGACAGCTCAGAGGTGAGTGGTCCTGTTTCTGTTTTTGACATATTGCACCATGTTGATGTTCTATACTTAAATACTTTCACCAAACACAGTTAACCCCTTACAATTCCAGGCTTAATACATACTAAGGCTTATTAATCAGTAACTACAGGGACTTCAATGCAAACTGGTTGAGCTATTCTTAAGTTATAGAAGTGTGTAATAAAACATTGGGCCCACTGGTGCCCTGGCCATTTAAGAGGTTAAACTATCAAAAAATGTCTGTGGAGAAACTAATCTATGAGGCGGAGAGCTGTATAGACTGTAAACTAAATCTATTTTTACAAGGATGTTGCTAGCCTGCTTGAAATTTCTGTAAGCATTAAAATCATATTTTAAATCTGCTATGAGAAACTGAGATTGCTTTTTAATGTGTTATACACACATAAAATGTGTAGCTAAATCTATTGCGCTATTAGCTGCTAAATTTATAGTTTGTTTCTGTATGTCTTGAAAAGCAGATTTGACCTTTCCAGTGTAGACATCCTTAAGTTTTTGCAGTGCAACACTTCATTTAGTAGCATTTATGTATAGTAGTGCTAGACTGGACCTATTTTTTTCACAGAATGCAAATAAACTTTCTTATTAGTATTTTTGGGTCATAATTGTGTCAAAATCTAATAATCTAATAATAAAACTGGTATAATCAGTAGCATAATAACATTGTGCTATTCAGTGAGGTATTGGCACTAGTGTGCTGATCTACTCTGACTGCAGTGCGAATATCTCACAGAATAGCACATCGTTATTATACCATTGATTATACCACAGTGTGTACTCTTGCATAATTAATTGACACTTCTTGAGCCATTATGTCTCTTTGCTTTAATGATAGTATCAGTCATAGAATCAAACAAAACACTAATGAGAAGCTGTTCAACATTAAAGATTTGTCTGTAAACTCACTCTATATTTCTCAGAAGTGCTTTTACATGTGTTGCATAAAGACTTTTATTCTCTTGTAGAGAGCTGATGGAAATACAGCCTTTTCTGTTATTCACCTGAATTCATTTCGACAGCTAAATGGAACTCTGGCTAATGGCAGCAATCATAGCAGAGAGACGCACAGACCTTGAAAGAATTATTTACCAATATGACAGCACTATTTCAACTCTTCTGTAGAACATACAATAACTCCTCTATGGCGTTAGCTTTCCATAGTATTCTTTCTCAAATATATACATTTTTTAATAGTATAGTACAGCAGAACTCTTTTAGCAGGAAAAACTTTTATTTTTTAACACCATTTATTAATGCCATCTCTCCATCAATGAACCTTCTCTTCAGTCCTGACCAACTCTACTTTATTACCACACCCTTAACATTATCAATTACAAGCATAATGAAATTAGTTGGCGGAGCAATGTGCAGATTGCATGATTAGCTGCAGCCTTAGTAAACTGAATGTTAATTTGTTCATATACATACATCTGGCCCTATGTTTCACACGCCTGCGTTTTATTTTAATTAAGCATTGATTAATCATATCTTTAGGATCTATATCATGGAAACTTTTTGTTTAAATAAAAGAATTTGATGTAGTATGTGACCAAGTTAAAGTTTCAAAACATACCACTCACTCTAGGGTTCATACATTCATACAGTCCAGACCTGTGCCAAAAGGTCATAGATATTTTCTGTAATAACACAGCAAATTACAATGATGCTGAAATTGAGCTGTACCGGACAGCATGATGAGATACAACAGTTAAAAAGGTGATAACATTTTAATAGAAAACATCAAAGTGTTTTATTGTGATGATCCAGGTTTTGAGGTTTTGAGGACTTTCAAATTTCATGTCGGATTCTTTTTTTTTTATCAGTATTGCCATTGTTTTTGGGCATGTGTTTGTAAGTTACAAGCAATGTTTAAGACAAAGGTCAAAAGCAAAGGTTAAGCAATGTTTGTAGGTAGGAGATTCAGAATTACACATTACAGTATTTGTAGATTTGTGGTACAGGTGACTGTAAAGCCACAGTATATCGTACTGTACACTGTACTGCAAGTAGTGTAACTTCTAGCCACTTCTAGCCAAAAAAAGTTCTGTTTGAATGATTTAATTGTGTTAGTAGTTAGAAAGAATGTACAAAAGCAGTGGCTAATGGCTGTCTGTAGAAATGCCATTGCTTCTTGCAGTGACTGGGGTTTGCTCTGTTGGGATGACCTATTCAGTGCAGGGGTACACAGCTCATTATTTACAATGAGTAGGGCTTGTTTCATGCACATTCATTAGACGAGTGGCCACACAGCATCCACGCCCAGTCCTTCCATGACATTTTTGTAGATGCTTATTAGATGGATGATGTGCTCCTAGTGCAGTGGATGGAAGGTGAAGGAGGGATGATGAGTCTCCTGTCTCTTGACAGGCCAGATTTAGTTCAAACAGTGTGCTCTTGAAATGTGTTAATGACACTGTGGCCAATGCGTCAGTGGAGGTGGCCTTCTGAGCTGGACTCTCCTATAACACTGCTGTGAAGGGTCCAAATTAAAAATGTGACTCAGACACAAGGTTTCATAACAATGTCAAAAGCAGGGGACAGTGGGGTTTTTCAGCATTTGACTTTGCTTGCATACAAAGGGGACAGAAAGTTCCATGTTTCTAATGAGGTGTTTTTTCTCCTCAAAAGACTGAGATCAGGTCTAAAGTTCAGTCTTACTATCGTATCTACATAGCTTATGTGATAGTTTCACAATAGCTAAGCCTTAAGATTAAAAACGTAATAATATGCTTATTTTAATAGAAAGAAGTTTAAGTGTTTTGGTGTGATGTTTTAGATTTTGGTGTTTTTAAGACTTTTGAATAAGATAAAAATCTGGTGTATACAAGATACCTTCAGGTGCACACCATTTACTATCAGGTACCAGATACTATCACATAAGCACCAGATACTATGTGATGAGCACCACATATAGGCATGGTGTATTTTTTTAAATAGCGTTTGTACAGTAAAATACAGTAATTTAATTACAGATAATTACTGTAAGTGTATAGCAAAATATAGCTACATTACTGTACAAGTAATGCAATGTACTACACTATATTATGTATATAATATATATAGTATGTATTAAGTACTTAGTGTAATATATTTAATACATTGTACAATGAAATGTGTACAGTGCAAATTAGGGTGTAAAATTAGGCCAATTTAAATTCATTGTTTTAAATTCACAAGATTTCAGAATAACGTCAAAAGTAGGGGACGGTGGGCATTTTCAGCATCTACCTTTACTTACACACCAAAGAACACAGTGTTCCATGTTTCTAGTGAGGTGCTTTTTTTCCTTAAAAGTCCTGCCAGTGGGTCCAAATTTCTACATGGTCCGCAAAATCACAGGTCTCAGTCCACTTCCAAGTTAACCTTAGTTCAGTTTGTTCAGTTCAACATCAAAGCATGCTTGCCTCTTCTTTTTCAGTGCTGTACTGTCCACATAATCTGTCCGTTTTAGTGTCTCTTTTCAGAATATAGCAATAAAATAATAGTGAAGATATGCATTTGATTGAACACATTTGGCCAAGTATCAGCAACCTGATTGGGTAAATTCAAATTGACAAACCATCTATTTATAAAGACACAGAGATTAAGTAAAGTTTCTAACTGTTCCTTTAATTGTGATTCTGTATTGTAAGTATCTCTATTTTAATACAAGACAGTATTAGGATATTATATTTATATAAAGAATATCTTTGAGAGGTAGATCTGGATTTTGCACAGTGATGGGCTAGTGAAAGATAAAAATTGTTGCTTTTTGGCTCTAATGTGAAAGTAACAGACTACTTGTATCCCAGCCAAATTTCAGATCAGTCAAAGAATACCCCAGTTCATCATTTGGTGCACCGCAGCCATTGCAATTTGAAACCAACGTAACCAAATGGAAAAGATACAATGCCACCAAAACCCAAACCCTGGCTCAGACTACAGAATAAACTAGAAAAAAGAATTTTGGCAAAATCTTGTTCAATATAATGAGAAATTAAGCTCAAAACAGTGTAAACATTTTAAAGGATATTTGTTTTGCATGGGAGCAAAGGATACAGAGGTCTTCAGTGTTATGTATGATGTTAAACATAGATTACTACAGTTTCTCTTTGAATGAGCTATTTGCCAACATTCTTTAAACCTCACCCCCCTCAGCACAGTTGCTACAACAGAAGACATTTGTGGATGGAGCAAGTGTTGATTAATTAATTAAAACTTGAAAATATTATTCAATCATAGCATCATGTTGTAACAATGTACAAGAAACAATGTCTTATAGCTGTCTGTGAAATGAGATAATAACAATAACACTTTTGTATGGATGGATGACATCTCCTGAAGTGTCTCTTGGTGTGGCTTGTAGGGGAAATAGAGGCACTTGCTCTTTTTACAGGTCAGATTTAGCTCAATGGAGGCCCTTGTCTGGCCCTTGGGACACTGTGGATTACACCAAGCTATGTAATTGGGCTAGCCTCTGCAACGTGTGTCTCTCTCATTCTGTGTCTCACACTCATTATGCCCTCTTCATTCTTGTCCTTCATGTCAGTATATCTATTTCTCTCTACATCCTATCAGTGTAACATGCACCACATTCTCCCAAGCTAGCTCTGTATGCCTATAAATTGTAGTCTATGAAATGTTTCCTCTGTACAGTCTTTTCTTGAGTCTTCCAATTTTGATATGGATGATTTGATTGTCGACAATAATAAAGGCAAATGAAGCAAACAGCACTATGCTGTGCACAGCTACATGCAGACAATAATACAGGCTATATCAAATCAATAGATGCTGATAGGCATTACTGCATATGTCTTGCCAAGAGTGACTTTTGATGCTTAGTTGGATCAATATTCGCAGCTACTGATTGGATTTGTCTTACAATTCACTTGTATCCTTTGCTATGTAAAGTGTAGAGGTTGATTCCAATACCTGTTGTGGGTACCCAGATACAGTTGGCCTACTGTGAAACGGTCTTAGGCTTGTAAGAAAATGAAAGGTAAAAACGTTTATCTGAGCAGTAAGCTATTTTTGTTTCAATAAATGCTATGAATTAACCATTTTCTACTGTCTGCTTTACCTTTCATCCTTGTGGAGACGAGTGAATTATGTGCACAGCAGGGAGTTCTCATCCCTCCCCTTTCACCCCTCATTAATGACTAGCAGCCCAACACAGAAGCACATTTCACACACAGATAAACAAATAAACAGTATCCCTGTACTTGCCTTGTACACTGATTTGATGTGTGTCAGGCATTAACTATTAACTATTTCCAAAGCTCTAAGGAAGTCCACTATTTACAGTTGTTCAATACCTATTTCAGCTAATTAATCCTTTATTAAATAGAAATCAAGTGTGATGGAATTTAACCCATGCAATGGCTGGACTACAAATTGCCAACTGCTTTCTGCAAACCTATATTTTATAGATATATAAACAGGAAATTCATAGTGTTTATAGCAGTTTTATTTATTTGTGTTTGTACTAATGTTATACAGTGTTTTACTGAAAAAACACACTTAATACTAAAATAAACAACTTCTGATTGTATCATTTTATATTGTCAAGAAATGTAGGCCTAAATTTACCAGCAATTATGTGCTCAGTAACCACATACACATACTGCTGCATACACTCCAATACTAATCAAGTCCGATACTGATCAGGATATTTGATTATTTGAGAAAATCATGCCATAAGTCTTGGAGTGTCATGAACGTTTACATGTTGTAAAGTCATTCTATTTCAGTGTACATGTAAACAGGACTATAAACGTACTCTTTCATACAGTTTATGTAAATGTCTTGCTTTAGTTCAGTTTCTTAGGCTAGGAAGTTTGTGAACCTGTTATGTGCATGTGAATGCAATTATTGGTATATAGCCAGTGACCCATAACCAGGGTCAATCCTAAAATAATAAAACATCTTTATTTCATGTGTGGATTTTTAAATAGCTGTATAACACATTTCTAGATTTTTTTGTGGAATAGAAAAGAGGAATATATACTGTAGGTTTAGCTGTCTGAGTTTAAGTTAGTGTCTTCAGTGTAAATTATTCTGCTGTTGAAGTAAAGGATAGTAGTGCAGTAAGACAGCCTGTACAACAGTGAATTTTTTTATCCACTTTGTACATCAATTTAGGATTTAGATTCAGACAAGCTTTCTCCGTCCTCTGCATGTGTTCTGGCTGCGTCCTTGGGCTGACCAAGCATCCATCTCCCTGGCTCAAAAACATGAGTGATTAAATGCGTTTTAGAGTTCACTTTGGATAATTGAATCATATCCGTAATGTAATGAAGGCAAAATGTTATGGAGGGAGAAAAGAAAAACATGTTTATCCTTTCCTTCGGCTCCCCTCAGGTCAGTACGTACTGGACAAGAGAGGCTTCTAATTTTGTTTGTATGTTGGCAAAAAAAACAAGGGGCAGAATTGCTTCTTGAAATTAACAAATGCAGTCTTCAACCTGGAGTGGCGTAAACATTGCCTTGAATTTCGTGTCAGAGGTTGTGTTACTACGCTGAAGCTCATCCTCACTGCATTCATGTACATTGACACATTGATGTAGATCACAGCTACAGTAATGGAAATTAGAGATAGTCCTCATGCTCCTGAGAGCAATGCTGCAGTTAAACTCTGACCCCAATCAACTCTAATAGCTCAGGAGTGCTGTAGGCTATGCACTAGCAACAGAGCAGCTAAATGGACTATAAAATATGAAATGGATTCCCATTAGTCCAGTTATAGGAAACTATTCCCAGTTTCTGTGCAACACAATGCCACTGTCTGCTGGTAACTCAAAATATCAGAAAATCTGTCTATAGTCAGATTTGAACTGATGTGGTTGTGGCATTTACCAGAAGTGGGTGTGGTCTATAGTATAAGTGCTGTACCTAATCACTTTATTCACCTAAACATTAATAAATAAGTTGAGGTCCCTATTCAGATGTGTTGCATGCAGATCTTTTACTGCCCTGAGCTAAAGCTTAAAGTAGAGCAAAGTGAATCTGCGTTTTTGTTTAGATTGTATTTTTTAGCCTTCACTAGTACATTAGTACATACTGATACATATTTACAGCCAAGCTGGTAAAATGAACATAAAATATTGTGCCTGCCAAGGTGGTTTGATTTTTGTTGAAAGGACATTTGGGTTGCTGATCCCTGGCATAGTGCATGTCAATAAACCTGTCAGCATAAGCATAGACTGTTTCTTTTAAGTATGTCACACATTTATTGATTCTACAAAGGAAATGTGTCATTTTGCTGCCAACCTATGCCCAGTCTGGGAACAGCTCAGTATCACCAGCAGAACACTCCCACCCAGGAAAGTGGGGGGTTAAGTGCCTTGCCCAAGCATACCACCAGAAATGCCCAGTCAGTCCTGGGATTTGAACCCGTAACCTTCTGGTTGCTGGCTTATCTCATCTGCTGTTTTTTGCTGCTGTTTCTTTATAAATTAATGTGATTTTGGTCCAATTTGTGTAGAAATGTTGGATTATTTGGGAAATTAAAAGAATGATTCACTAAAATCTAATTTAGACAGTTTTCCTAGTATCCCAAACATAACCGATTGGCCAAGACATCTTTGGTGTCAAAATATAGCTTCTTTAGGTTTTGTACTGGAGTGACTAACGAAGCAAGTCTCTGAAACCAAACATGAACTCTCAAAGAAACTTTTGCATGCTTAAATAGTTTCTTCTGTGGTGAAATGTTTCTTCAGATTGGTGGAGAATGTGTTGTATATAGGATTGAGAGTACAAAGAGAGCTTTTTGAAAATGGTTTTATTTAGTACCAAAAAGGGTTCTCCTATTGTTGCAAGCTTGACATTATAACAATAGAAGAACAATTTCACCATGCAAAGAACCATTTAAGCCTCCAAATGGTTGTTTGAGTGTTAATGGTTCTATATAGAATTGTCTCTACTAAAGAACCCTTGAAGAACCACCTTTTTTAAGAGTGTAGCATTGGCTGCAGAGGGCTATAATCCGAATGTGTTCCATTATCCTCTCAGCCCAAGGCTGCAGCACAGTTGCTTTCATTAACATTTGGAGAGGCATCTATCAAGCAGGAAGCACTCAGACAGCCAATCATGACGGGGCTTGGTGGGACCAGAGGTTATCCAGCTACTGTTCCCTGCTGGTTTGGTGGATTTGTGGTAGGGCTAGAGGTTAATTAAAAAAGAGTGCATGTGTGTTTGTACGTGTGTGTGTGTGTGTGTGTGTGTGTGTGTGCGTGTGTGCACGCATGTGTATACACGTGCATGTGTCTGTGTGTCATTATTCTACTAGTATTCCCAGTAAGACTGGCAGTGAAAGGCATTTACACAGGAAGAGAAGCTTCAAGACTCAAATATAATTATTTCCTTTATGCCAGGAAATCTTCTTCCAAATGGCCTGAGGCTCAGCTGAATTATTAGAATGTACAGATATGTATTTTTTTGCGAACGCAGTTTGAACGAGTGAAACAGAATACTGCAATCTTTCAAAGTGGAATTAGAAATGTTGTACCCATCAGATTCTTCTTCTGATTAAGTGTTCGTGATCGTTTTAGCACATTTTCAAAACAAACGTAGAAAAAACAGAGAACTGATCTAACTTGTAATGTCAACACCAACTAAATGATCATGACCTTGTGAGGGCTTTTTACAGAAGCTACATGTTTCATTGTTTAAAACCTGCCCTAAAAAGGGCAAAACCTATTCTTTTTAGATTACTGACATGTCTTGGCTGACTCATTATATTTAAGGAGATCTGTGTTTCCATCCTTCCTTTTTCTGATCTTAATCTTGATGTTTGTAGCAGTGCTGTGGAAAAGCATTCCTGCAGTCTGTAAAAAAAAGATTTTAAGGTTTTTGGTTTTTCCACTCTTTGCCTTTTTATAGCTTCCATATTTTTCAGGAAACTTCTTTTTAGCTAGAAGTTCAGTCTTATAAGTTAGTTGCATTTTCTGCTTCTCATGATCCGAGTAATCCCAAACACATTCAATGATGTTGAGGTCTGTACTCTGGCATAGTCAGTCAGTTATTCTGAAAACACCAGCAACTTCTTTCTTTGATTAGCAAAGTTTCTTCTTTTTTTGTCAATTTACATTTCTCAGTAATGTCCTCTTGACAGCTGTACCTGTGGGGATTTTCTGATCTGCAGCAAGAGTGGAGCTTGATTTTCTCCTCTCTCTCAAAGGTAAAAGCTTGATTGCTGGTTATCTGATAGAGACAGTGTTGGTGGTCTACCAGGTCTCGCACAGTTGTTATGAACATGAGTCCCATTTTCTCTGCAGCTTCCAATGATTCTTTGAACTTCAGTTTTGGAAACGTTTTGTTTTGTCACTTATTTTCCTTTGACTTTCTCTTTCCTTATGCAAGTGGATTATTTTACAACTAATCTCATCAGAAATGTCTCTGGAAAAATTCAAAATTTGTACTGAATGGTTGTTTTGAATGGACATAAATAAATGGTGATCTCTGACATTTGCACAGTACTGAATGAGACATATCCATGATTCCACATCCTTGTATGTGTAAAATAAGCCTCTGTGTGGGTGTGCTACTGTGTGTCTATGCACTACTCAAAAAATAACACCCCACTTGATAATCTCTTACTTTTGTCATGTAGCCAACCGCTGTATTTTGATGCTGTTCTGGGTTGTCGTGTTTAACCAAAATCTTTCACGAGCGGAGTGCATGTCCATGTTGGTCACAGTAAAATGGATCAGCATGTAGAATTGGTGCTACCATGTTTTCTATCACCATGTAAAAGATGTTTTTGCTGTATTTGTTTGTTTCTTTGTTTACTTGTTTGTTTATATTCCTATTGATGTGTTTGCTTGTTCATGTTTTGTTCAGTTCACTGCTGTTGTGAATACATTTTTATAATGGTCTGTACCAAAATGAGGGAACACAGTGTCAGAGCACTCTTTCTTCTTCTGGCAACGCATGAGAGCTTTATTGTCCACACAATCTGCTTGTTTTAGCATTTTACTCTTAGCAGAGGCTCACATTGCTGTTGCAGCCTAAGCTCTCTCACACACAGGTTAACAAGCAATGTATTATTTATTTTTTGTATATGCATTTATTTTAATTTGAGTGTTTTTTGAATGAATAAATGCTTACTGCCCAGATGAATGGCTTTGAATATCATTTTCTCAGATTTTGGCAGAGTATTATGTAATTAAATCAATCAATGATAAAGAAGTGAAGGGTTTTATTCTAAAAAGTATTGAAGAGCACCTTCAAGAATACATTGTTGAGAGTGAGCTTTACACAAACAATTTTCATTACATGTCAACTGTTATCCTTTTCAACATCTCATTATATCCCAAAATCGCTATGAATATATTTACATCATTTTGGAATGAAACTCTGTAAGCAGCGATCGAGAAATGCTTATTTTAACACCCTCTTCTACAGAGAAGACATTTCTGCACATTTTAATGCACAATTACTGTTAATTTGCTGAATCTAACATACTGAAGAGAAAAAAACAACAATGTGGCCTGTGCAAAAGTAATGGCACCTCTATGTTTTATATAACACCTGCATGTTTGATTTGGTGCACTTTGACCATTGCAATGTGAAACCAACCAAAGCAAATAAAACAATACGCTGCTACAAAAAAGGACTGTAGTGTGGTCTTTTGTAAATGAACTTGGTGTGAAAGCAGCCTAAAAAGAATTATGTGTTTTGTTTCCCCATGATTATAGACTTCTTTCCAGTAGATCATGCATGGAAATTGAAGTGTAGGCAAGTGAAAAGCACAATGACACCACTATCTCTCTCCCTCTCATCACTGTATTGGGAAATTGATGATTGCTCCATTTCAGCCAATAACACTAAGACTGTGTGCTGAATAGATCCTTTTGTCCTCACCGCATGTTTTTTTAACAGTAATATTGAATGGAGAATATGTGTTGTTGCTTGTGACAGTTCATATCATGCTGTTAACGGGGGGACACTGATCAAGTGTTTTATTGACTGATACTTGCAGAAGCAGGCCACTGCAGCCTTCATCCTGCTGTCTTCCTCGTCCAGGGCAGTTAGGGACAGCTGTGTTGCACTGCCACTCTGCATTACAGCGATTAGATGGGCATTGATAGGCACTGGCATTCTTTCTTGCCAGGTGTCTGTCAAGCTAAACATCAAACATCTGAACGCAGCCTTCTCATGGCTATTGACTCATGGACCCTGAGGACACTCGAAAGCAACCTCTGCCGTCTATACTTATTACCTGTCAACAAGCGACAGGTTGCTTTTGCTCCGCTTGATTTCATTTCCCACTGACCCTGTGGCAGATATATCCATCTCAATTTGTCCTTGTGTTCCAAGGCTACAAAGATATCAATGCTAATATTTTGCACCTGGAAAATGGACTTTTAAACTGGTTTAGGCTTGACATTTTATTTTTTAATTTATTTTCATGCAAAACATAAGCAATGGGTTATCATTTTTAGTATCTAGTCATATGCTTTTTATATTAATATATTATTTTCATATTTTTATTAACTTTTTTTATCTTTTACTATTAACTGCTGTTGCTGTTATCTTTTTTTTAACACAAGTTGAAAATGCCAGCCACCATTTACATTCTGGAAACATGTCAGTGCACCAGTGGCAATGGTTCAAAATGGTTCAAAATGACTTGTAGTTGAAATCCCCAAACTGCTATAATGACACCATGTCTGAGATACTTGCAATCCAAAATCTTAATCTAATTGATCAATTTTATGATAAACAGCAAAAAAACAGGAATGAAATATTCATAATACTAAATATTGGGTAACACTTTATTTGGATGCTTCACTGTAAATGCTTTGTAAATGCACAGTCTGTCTATAAGTAACATTCAACGAAATAGCCATTAAATTCAACTGAACTTCAAGTTCAGTGTGAAAGAGTTTGTTAAATCTATCCCTAACCCTAACACTAACCCTAACCTCAAGGCAAAACATACTTCTAACCCCGACCCTAACCATAATGTTGTTGATAATCAACTGATCATCACCAGAAAGTTTATCAATGAGTATCTGTAGAGCATTTATAGGCGACCATCAAAATGAAGTGTGACCAAATATTATACTTTGACAAATACAATATCATATACAGTCATACATTTTCATGCAAAAGTTTGGGTGATGTTTTCTAAGTGAAAGTAAGTTAACACATCTTGTACAGAGAATACACTTCTGCAAATTTTAATACACAGCCATTGTTTGTTTTATTTGCTGAATTAAACACATTGGGGAAACAAATACAACATGAAATATGGCCTGTGCATAAATTATGACACATTTTAGAATTTCTGTTTTTTTTGTCCAATATGTTAAACATACATAAACAAACAGCAAATAAACAGAAATTGTGCACTAAAATTGTGCAGAAAATTGCCATATTTGAGTGTGTTCTCTGTAGAGGATGTGTAAAATTATTCTCACTTAGAAAATCAACAAAACATGTAATTAACAGTTTTCAAAATTTTGCATAGGACTGTATGTAGATATTTGTGACAGTAATTAAAAGGCTTACAAATAATATAGACAAAGCCCTATATATTAATCAAAAAAAACAAAACAACCTTTGCAACTATGGCTGATGAGCACACCTTCATTCTGTCAAGTCAGGCCTGGGAACAGACATTTTGGGGGTGCAGAGGCTCAAGAGGGAAAAAGGGCAACATGAACCTAAATTAAATTTAATTCAGTTTACAATGTATTGCAATCACTCTTATCAAGAGAGAGACTATAATCATGTTTCAGATAAAACCAATCATAGTGTTGACACCAAAAACAATAATGTTACTATCTATGCAGGATTTGAACCCTAGTTGCCAGTATGGAAAGCCTTGGCCTTACTCTATTACACTCTTTAATCAATGTGTAGTAGTGGTTAATTATAAATCTAAGAGTTTTTCAGAGTCTTGTATAAATCCTTGATTTTCTACAATATTGAAAACTTGGTGTAGTAAATCATTAACACCACTTGTTGTTAGCATTATCTTTGGTTGCTGTGACTGAGGGGAAAACTCTTCAGGCAGTTGGTGCTGTACCAGAGGGGGCATCCAAGAGCAGTGAATCTCGCAGATCCAATTTGTTCAAGTCAACCCATGAGCTCTCATTGAACTGAGTCTGAGAGGGGACATGGGGCAGGGGGCAGGGGCTCGGGCAGCCCTGGGGTGTATCTGAGCACATGCCTGTGAGAAGTGTACCATGCATAGCTAAAAAAGGAGGTTTTTGATGAACATGTATTAAAATTGGTTTTATTAGCTGTCACCACATATAAATACTTCATAAAGAAAACTTACATGTTTATTAAAACTATTTTAAAAGTACATTTTTTTGCCCCTACCTAATTTTACTGTCCATTCGTTTGCTCTGATGGCCTTCAACAGACACAGGGTGGAACGATTTTGTGCCTGGCTGATTTCAAATGGACATAATGTTTCCCGCTAGCTTCCCTGTCACTGTCAGGCTTGCCTCCAGTGGAGTGCTGGCATGTTTGTTCCCGCTTCACTAGATCACAGCAGCAGGTCGTTTATGTAACCTGTGATGCATCATCATAGTGCAGTTGCTTTGAGTCAGGAAATCAATTTGCCAGGTGCCTGTCTTCACTATGTCACCTCTTTTCTTCACTCTCCTAGCAGCTGTCTTTTAGGGTTCTGCCACATGTCTTTATCTCTTCTATCCATCCACTTGATTCCCCCCTTTGCTTTTAGCACTCTATTCATCTAACTCCTTTGCTGACCTTCCATTATACACAATTTTTTAAACCCACAATCTAAAATGAATGTGAGTGATTCAGTGAAAAGAAAAACCCACACACATTGTTGACACTCTTGCCCTGTTGCACTGGACGTTCACGGTGTGATACCCATTCAGTGTGAAGTGGCCGCCACCAGCAAAAGAAAAAAAAAGTGTCGCCAATCGATGCGGTGCGACTGCTCACCGTTTGGTGCCACAGATTCAGGCGCCTAGCTCAAAGCAGGTGATCGGCGAGACCAGACACAGGAGCGTAACGCTGTGTCTCAGTTCACTCTCCGACACTCTTGTTTGTGACATTTTCTTAGCCGGGTACAGGAGTATTACTGGCTGTGCTGACCTTTTGTTTGTGGCCTGAAGGGCAAGATTTTCATCTTTCATTATATGTAATCTTTCTGGTGATTTGGGCCTCTGTTGTGTAAAACTCGGGAACAGTGGAACATTTAGCTTTTATTTGCTTTCAGGGTTATAGTTTATCTCACTTTTCTAGGGAAAGTGTGTGCTGTAAAGGAACAGTCTCTACTTCATCATTCATAATGTATTCACAGTATATTCACATATATACACGCATTCACACACGTGTGTGTGTGTGTGTGTATATATATATATATATATATATATATATATATATATATATATATATATAGGGACCATTCTACCAAAATAGTTCAAACTGCGTTCCTACCGTGAACTAAACCATTTAGACCTTCGATTTTTACAAGCATTATGATCCTTGATCTATGATTGAGATAGTAATAAGCTAAATCTGTACAAAATCATCACTTACAGGGTACTTACTTTTTGGAGCAAAATGTTGCTTAAACCAATTACAACAATAAAAACACAGAGTTGAACAGTTGACTCTAACCATTTCAACTCTCAGTCAATGGCCAAAAGTTTAGCCCAATTCCCAGATGTGTTGGAATAGAAGCATAGGCTCTTTTGGAATCGCCTCCCTGTCACCAGTACTGGCTAGCATTTTTAATTTATGCTCAAAAAAAGTCACATTTGGTTTGTTTCAGTAGTTTTATAGTTTTTTGGCAAGGATAAAATGGAATATTCAACCAATTTGGTAGAATCATTTAGATACACTACTGTGCAAAAGTCAGAGACCATTCTTCATCTTATTTCATTGTAAAATTTTCAATGTCATGAAAAAAAACAGAAAACATTTATGTTTCATATTTCAATATCTTTTTGTCTATACCCATAGAACAAAGAGAAAAAAAAAAACCAAATCAAACAAAGAATGCAACCAACTTCTAAGCCTGAACTTTGGAGGTTTGGAAAAATAGTCTCGCAGATTTCTTTAAAAAACTGGAAGTGAGTCTCCTGAAAAGAATGGAAGCTGTTATAAAGGCAAAGTGTGAGCACAACACATTACAATGCATTCACAAGGCATCATAAACACACACACACACACACACACACATTATCTAAACCGCTTATCCTTCTGTTTCACGGGGGGGTGCAGGAGCGCATCATAAACATAGCTATAAATATTTATAACAATAAATTACACTTTATAGCTTATTACGAATTATGAATTGTTAAAATAATGCTTAATAAGTAGTGTTCATAACATGTTGTAAGAGCTTGTAAGTTGCATTATGAGCCTTTTATTATTAAGAGCTTGTAAGTTGTATTAAAGTATTTACTGAAGGGTTTACTAAAACACTGTAACATACAAAGTAAAGCACATTACAAGCTTCAAATATCAGACTTTAAGCTAGTGTCATCAGTAGCATTTTACACAAAGTGGGAAAGTCAATATACACTACTGTTAGCTTGGCACTACTTTAACATTACATATCCAATAGAATGCTAGCAGAAATTAGCATTACTGTAATGTAGAGTAGTGATGGTACAAAGGAAAGGTTTCTAGTTGTTAATGTTAGAACGAGTGAGGGAGCAAATTACAATGATAGCACTCTACTAACTTGCCTCTCTGGCACTGACTTCTCTGGACTGACAATATAACAGGTTATTAACACTACTTATAATGCATTATGTTAACAGTTCATAATGCATAAAAAACATGGCTACATGTTTACATGTGTGATTAATTTTTATAGATGATAATAGCCATGTTTATAATGCCTTATGAATGCATTATAACAAGTTTTGAATGTGATTATAGATGGTCACAGGAACATCATCATAGAAAGTGTTACCCAAATTAAAGACTGAGATTGTTGATATATTTAGTTGTTGAGGCTTTGGTCTAATTATGTGTTAAATGTATGTTTTCAGCTTTCCTGTTGCTGAAAATCAATAATTTTTATTTAATGACTGTTTTTCCTGGAAATTAAATAAATGAAAGGTGGTCTCTGAACGGTAGTTGAGAAATTCAGGGTTGAGTAACTTCGTCCAGTCAGAAATTAGAATTAGTGTATAATGTCTATCTATCAAAATCACCAGAATATATCCACTCAGGGTAACATGTGTCAGAAAGTCTGGACACAGTAGGATCCCAGTCAGCATCTCCCAGCATGTTCCTGGACCAATTGCAGCTCCCTGTGCATTATTCATGCTAGTGTTCTGGTGTGTTCCATGAGTAAGGGAGGAAATTAATTAACCTTTAGACCAGGCGATACAGGCGACATCAACCAGTGTGCAGGAGACATTGGTGAATGAAAAGGTTAGGGGGTTGTCTCAGATACTCAATACCATATCACACTCTCTCATCTTTGTATGTCAAACATGTATGTGAGAGATATAGGTGATAATGCAAAACCTATTTCATCTATTATGTGGACAACACTTTGGAATTTTTATCATTATCTGTCCTCTGAAGCATTGATGTTGGGATGAAATAATCTTTGGTAGCAGAAATCAAGCCTGTGGAAAACCAGCTGACCATTCACCTTGTGCAAGGTCCATTTTCTGCTTGGCGTTAATGAACAACATCTGTTTTGGGGTCATCATTGCTGTTTTGGGGTGAACAGAGACAAACTAACTGCCAAATATAGACAGCTAAGTCATATGACATATCTCCATTACCTGCTGAGACAAAATACAGTGAAAGCAGAGGTTGAATGGTAAAGGATAGTACATAAAACTTGGCCAATGATAGTACATGAAACTTGGCCAATTAGCCAAAGGAGAAATGTAAGGAGAAATGTAAGTCTAACAATGTCAATAACTCAGTTATCATTTGCTCGTTTGCCATGATCTTGCATGGAGTGACATCCTTAACAGATTTTCAGCATAAGGCATTATCCTCGGCACAGATGATCAACACTAGTCACTGTTCTGACTCATCTTCAGCACAAGTGTGGTCCAGACAGGTCCTTGACTCTATAGACTCTATTAAAAATGGTGGGTACACCAAGAGTCAATCTGATGATTTTTATTAGTAAAGGAATTATAAATACAAAAAGAAAGGGATCATTAGGTACAAAGGACCATCTACAGCCAAGCACACTCAGGTGCTCTGTAACATATTATTTTTAGCCCCTCTCTCTCTCTGATTGTGGCTATTTAGCACTTGACCACAGATTAGCAGGCTCTTGCTAGCTCCTTAAAGCAGATCTTCTTCTAATTTGATTCACAGCTTGATGAGGAAAGTTAATGGCTGAGCCTTCACACCCCTGGAGGAACACGGGCAGAATTAATGGGAAATGTAATTTGTAAGAGAGGTACGCGGGCAGCACAGGAGCTGAGTGCTGCTTGCTGATTTTTAAATACATCAGCAAATTTACGACCTGCTCCTGTTATTTGCAAGGTTGTGATAAAGTTGGGTAGCACTTAGTTTGAATGTTCTTTTGTCAAAGTTCTAAGGCCACTGCCTTATCAGTTCCATCACATGGTAATGAAGCTTCATAACAGTGTTATAATTAAATAAATGTCTGTCACATAAGGGTCCTTATTTCAATATGATGTCGTTTTTATCATGAAATTTGTCATCTTGCAATTACTGGAATAAGATATTTCTTCATATTCAAATATTACTTTATAAATATGTTATTCAGTGATTACACATGTGTTATGAAGTTACTTTCCTTAGTAAATACTAATCAGTTGCACTACCAGTCCATAATGGATATCTCTACAAGTAACAACAACCTAATCTGCACACAGCAACAAAACTACACACTGCTTCTAACATGACGAAGGACCAATCACTAAAATTGCTGTCATGGAAACACAACAACAACACCTGGCTTTTTTGCATTCCATTGAAATAATTAGTCAATACTGAACCAAACTGTGTGCATATATTTATGTTTGTAAACTGAATTAAACTTGACTACTATAGCCTTTGTTTGTTTGTCTTTTCTATATCTTCGAGGCAACCAAATGCATAACTTTTTTTGAATAATCATTTTTGGACAACAAGTACAATGACCGCATCAGTCTGTGAACAGGAGCTGTGAATGTCGAGCTTTATGGTTGGAGTTTAAAGTTAAACCAATATCATGTTTGGAGTTGATAATTAAACCAAAGCACACAACAACAGATTAAGGCTAATCCTAGACCTACATGTAATTTCCAATGGTGATTCACCATTAGCACTGCATACTAACTCAAATTTATGATAAATCATCATTCTCAGATGGTTAGTAATCAGTATTCTGTGTCTGTGCCAACTAACTAAACACTTGAACTCTCCTCTCATCCACTCAAGGAGCCCATTAAACCTCTTTAGAATGCTGCTATGAAGTTCTAAGTAATTAGCCTGAAAGTATCAGTGTGTAAGATATAGGGGGATCTATTAGCAGAAGTGGAACATAGTATAAAAGCTATGTTTTCATTAGAGTATAATCTCCTGCAACTACGAATCGTTGTGTCTTTGTTAGTTTAGAATGAGTCCTTCATGTCTTCATAGGAGCGGGTCCTCTTCCAACATGTTGCCATGTTTCTACAATAGCCCAGAATGGACAAACGAAATACTAGCTCTAGAGAGTGCCTTTCATGTTTTACGTTAGCTATTTTGTGTTGTGAGAAGCTTGAGAACCCAAATATTGACATTGGCACAAGTAAAAACAAGGGAGAGTGAATCCTCGTCATCACTGCAAAAATCCTGAAGGCCAGCTTAGTTTCTAATATATGCTTGGAAAGGGTGGGGTGAAGGAGGGGTATTCAGTTGGTTGCAATCTGAAACCTGACCACTAGAAGCCACTAAATATTACACAGTGCTCCTTTACTGTTAGCAATTAGCTTTTTCTAGCTGTGTTGTGTTTTTTTCGTTATCTTCATGTTATCTTTGTAGTTCCCCTCGGTTTCACCAACACTGACATTACTTAAGGTTGGGTGTAAATATTTAGTAGCTGCTCAACATAGAAGTTTGAATTAGTAATGCATAAACCTAAATGTAGTAAACACTTACTAACCTACACTATATGGCCAAAGGTATGTGGACATCTGACCTTCACACCTACATGAGATTGTTGGACACTCCCATTCTAAGACCATGAGCATTAATATGAAGTTGGCCCTCACTTTGAGGCTATTACACCCTCCACTGTTCTGGGAAGGACAAAAAAGAATTTGTGATGTCAGGTGCTGATGTTGGATGAGAAGTCCTGGCTCACAATTGGTGTTCAGTGAGATTGAGGTCAAAGCTCTGTGCAAGCCACTGGAGTTCCACTGCACCAAACTTGTCAAACCATGTCTTTATGAAGCTCGCTTTGTGCTTAGGGTCACAGTCATGCTAAGAAAGGAAAGGGCTTTTCTCCAATTGTTGCCTCAAAGTTAGAGGTGTATATAATTGTCTAATATTTCTTTGTAAGCTGTAGTGCCTTCACTGGGGCAGAACCCAAATCTTGAAAAACAGCCCCAGACCATTGTCCTGCCTCCACCAAACTTTACTGCTGGCACTATGCATTCCACTAGGCAGTGTTCTTCTGCCGTCTGGCAAATGCTGATTCATCCTTCAGACTTCCAGATAGTGAAGCATGACACTCTAGAAGTCCAGAAAAAACTTGGCCATGCAATCCCATTCAATGACATTCCCAATGCACAGTTTTAGAGCTGCTATTGCTTCCTGAGGCAGTTTGGAACCCTGTAGTGAGTGAAGCAACAAAGGATAGGTGATATTTTTGCACACTATGCTCTTCGGCACTCGACGGCCCACTGTGTGAGTCCACTGCTTAATGGCTGAGCTGTTGTTGCTCCTAGATGCTTCCATTTCACAGTAATAGCACTGACAATTTCACAAAGATGGCATCCTATGATGGTGCCATGCTAAATGTCACTGAGCTCTTCAGTTTGCCCCATTCTACTGCCAGTGTTTGTTTACTGAGATTGTATGGCTGTGCTTGACTTCGTATGCCTGTTAGCAACAGGTGTGGCTGAAACACCTAAATAATTAAATGAGTAGTCAATTGTTTCCTTATACTTTTGGCCATGTAATGTATGTTACTTATGCACAACTGGTGACACTGCCCCCTGTTAAAAAATAACATGCACCAGTTTGAAATTTAGACAGTTCTTTTCCATTTGCAGGCTTTATGTTGAACATGATGTCCTACCTACAGAACCTGGTGCTTAATTATTGTGACTAATGGTAAAAATACTTAACCATATAAATAAAGACTTAGTTGAAAAGGGACAGTGAAATATTGTAAGGGACAATGAGATATGATGGCTCCCACCTTCCTGTCAAGCAAATGTTTTGAACACAAGCCTGCATCTCTGGCATTTTACCTTGGTTTGAGCATTAATCTGAACACTCACTTTCAGGCTATGCTCAGAAAGCGGGTCAGGCTACATAAAGGGTGGCCTTATTGTAATACATTGACTCAGAATGCCACATGAATCCGGCATGACTCACAGTCCCTGCCATTTAAAACAGGTCCCATGACCCAAATACAATTATTGTCTTTTCAACTGTAGCGAGTCAACAAGAGCTCTTCAGAGGGCGTACAGGGGAGGAGATGATGCTCATTAAATTCCAAATGAATAATCCTCATGATGCACATTGACTCAAAGCAAACCTATTTAAAATTAACAGCTTAGAATTCTCATCTATAGCTTGATACTGTACAGTATTCTAAACAGAACGCACATTGGAGCTTCTTGCAAGCTGTTTCCACACATTGATGTACTCTGTAATAAATTATCATTCTCAGATTGTTATTAATCAGTATTCTGTCTCTGTGCCAAAGACAAACACTTGAACTCTCCTCTCATTCAGTCAAGGAGCCTATTAAACCTCTTTAGAATGCTTTTATGGAACTCTAAGCAATTACGATCCTTGTATCATACAGACTTATTTAAGCAATAGAACATGAGAGGGAGTGTGTTATCGCGAAATAACATCACAGCTGTGATTTGCCATAGATCATCACAGCCGTGATGTTATTCACGATAACACACAACCTTGAGTGTTCTATTGCTTTTATACAACAGTTAAATAAATAAAGTAAAGAAATAAATAAATTGGGCTGTGAATGTGTCATTTAATATGTTTTAATGTCAGCAATTCCTTCCGCCAAATTATAGTTTCTTTACAAGCAGCTTGTTGCTCCCTTGTTGCTTAGCAACGACTCTCAGCGGAGTGATACAGTGTTTGTGAAAAAAGTGATGTTATGGCAAAATAACAAAATAATCAGCTTGCGTGGCCGGAACTAACTGTTGTATAATTTTCAGCAGTGCAGTTTTAGCTGAGTGCTGTTATTATTTGAAGATGATTGATGGAACAGTGTGCAGCCCTGTTCCTACGTCATATACTGCATCTGTAAAATGCAGAAAGTTGATTGTTTTCACTCTGCATGAGAGAAATTCCATTTGTCAGAGTTGCACGTTAGACTGTGGCTCCTAAATTATGGAATTTACCACCTTCTGGTTTCATAATTAAAGTTCAAATATTTTCTCTGTGTAATGATTTATCTATTAAGGGTAATGGAGGTCAGAACATTATGATTATGGTTCTGCTCTGCTGTTTATCATGAAGTCTGGCTGTGTCTGTCTGCAGTCTGTCTGCTCTTATTCCAAGTATTGGACACAGTAGAAATAATGAGTGTATTTGAGTGCATTCAAAACTTTGTTTTGAAAAGAGTTGGGGACAAAGCTAACCAGCTTTGCAACCATTTTTATTATTAAATGAACACATGGTAATAATAACATTGCAGTCTTTTCTCAGGGGATGTTTAAATTTTGGAACCAATAAATATCAACGAACAAATTATACTCAGTTAAGCAATTCTGGAAATAATCAATTAGATCCTCAACAAACAAATTTTATTTAAATATATACAACAGTGGTTTTCAACCTTTGGGCTGCAGCCCCCCAGTGGGTCATGGTGCAGTTTTGTTTTGTTTTTTGTGTTTGTTTGTTTTTTTATTGCAAGGGTTTTTTTTTCCAAAAAATGCAAAAATTAATTACAATACAAACATTTAACCAAGCGTAATTTAAATATAATGAATATTATTGACTATTTGCACAAAACAAAACATTTTATTTATGTAACGCTCATTGATTGTTTTGGCAAAATGCTAACCAGCTATGTTTATATTCTCAGTGCAAACATCACAGAAACATAGAAAATACTGCAGTAAATAGGGAGCTCTGGGCTTCACGTGCATGAGAACTGAAAACGAGTAATTTATCTCTGTGCTGTTTGCTCAGGGGTCTTTTCAAATGAAGCATAGCAAATGTGTATCTACACCTGTTGAACTGAGCTAGAAACCCTCAGCTTTCCTCTTTTCAGTCTGACATCCAACACTGATTATTTATCAAACACGCCTTCTCATTAGGTCAGAAAAAAAATGGTCTGATTGCTTAAATCCACAGAAGCTTTTGTGGTTGTCTATGATTGATTTTTTGTTATTCTTTGTTTTGCTGACATTCAGTAATAGCTCAGCGTCTACTGGCTTCAAACCATTGCACTCAGCTGGTCTCGACAATTTCCACCTTAACCCCAAGACTGAGAAAAGACCAGAGTCCAAATGAGGCCAAGGCCGAGACCAAGAACGAGACTGACAGTTTATGGTCTTGAGGCCGGTCTCAAGTACTGCAGTACTAGGTATTAACCAGGTAAGTGTGAGTGTTAAACTCCAAAGTACTAGGTAATTATTCTGGCAAATTGTGGTACCAAGACAGTTTAACTAACTTACACTGAAATGTCTAACACTACTCATCAAATTTTACTGCAATATTATGTGTTTAAGCAGAAAGGTAAACCAAAAATATCTACCAGTATAAAGTGCCAAGTAATTTAAAAGAGTAAAAAGTACTTGCTGTCCTTCCCTGAATTAGTTGGCAAATGCAAAATATCTGTGCACTTTACATTTAAATTAGATTTACTTCTTCTATATAAAGGTTATTGCTCCTCATCCACTGTTTTATTGAGAGCCATAGAATGTATAAAACCTTAAGCAGTAAAGAAAGATTTTCATTAGGTTTTCAGTAGTTACTATACTGTCTGCACTAAGTTTTGAACACGTTGCACTACATAAAGGAACAGTTTTCTGAGATAAATTGACCTAAGAGTTATTGCTTACTTTACAGTCCAGATTCAAACATATCAGCATTACTCCAAATAATTATTCTGAAGGCTTTATGATATTGTTTGTCATCTTAATAGACAGAACCAGTTAGATATTTCAATGAAATTTAGTTAGACAGTTTGAGTATTCACCAATGACCATCATGGTACCCAGAATAATTACACCACTTTGGAGTTTGTACCACATACTTCTCCAGTTCAGCTTAGGAATGTGATGTCATGACCTTTTATGGGTGATCCACCATTTTGGCAGGGTTAATCAATTAATGCTGGTCCTGAATACTTGAATTACTTTTCCTTTCCTACTTGCTTTCGTTGATTTTCCCTGAGTGATTAAACATGTTAGCAGAACTGAATAGCATGTGGATCTACATGACTACCAGATCAGACAAAATCAAGGATAGCAAATAGAAAAGAAAGTTTTAGTCAGTCAATTAGCAAATATAAACCATGTCACATTGACAGATATCAAGTTTAAGATCAATACTTAAATCATAAAGATATAGTTATGTTTCTCTTTAGAGACTTTAGATTGATTGCCCTTTCAGTGTAAACTTCAAGCCACATGTGGACTACTATGGGTTTTTGTGGAGTTCAATAGAGTATAGTACAGTAATAGTGTCATCAGTTTGCTTACTAGCTTGGCAATGTTTACTAAAAAGCTATGTACAATGGAATCTGCCAGCGGTTGAGTAGAATATTCATTTGTAAACTGAAGATGGGCTTTGAGTGATTTAAAGAATCTAAATTACTCAAAAGAACAGGCACTTAAGCCATAAACCAGCTAGGAAAAAATGTCTGGGCATTAAAGAGCAGGCAGCATATCGAGATCATTACTCCACTCATTGTCTGGGGGGATTGTATGGATCCACGTTGTCAATAAGGCTACTTTCATACCATTGTTTAGCATCCCTGTGGATTTGGTTAAGATAATTCCCCTTGTCATTTGATTCACTTTCAAGCATGACAGGTCTGAAATAAACACAATAAAAAACTATTTAAGCTCTCGCAGTGTGTGTTAGTATTTGTAGCATATAAACAAAGAAAGAACCCAAAACAATCCCATAATGCAGTGCTACAGTGTCAATCCAAAGATCTATAATTAGAATCTGCTGTGCATTTCAGTGTATTCTAGATAGACTGTCTTAGGAGCTAACACCATGTTCCCTAAATGAAACTTCCAGTTCTGTAGAGTTTTCACCTCACACTTAACTGGTTAATTACCAAGCGTGATTAATAACTTAAGAGTTTGTAAATGAAAGCATTACCAAAATATTTAGGCATAGGCAGCATATTTGGGGCAATCTGTGTTGGCTGGCTATCCCAGGGTTGGCTAATTGCTAACTTAACCCCCTTAGCGATGCTGGTGCTAGCTTTAATGGCACCAAAATTCTTCAGTTCAATAATTCTTCTTTTAGAAATGCTCTGTCTAGTTTGGTAATACACTCTTCTACTTAACTAAGATCTTGCACATCTCCTCTTTTGTCTTTGGTTTGATAAAAGAGTAACAATTCACTCTTTCCACCAATCTCTTTTGAAACTGGGCAAGTTTTCAGATTTACAAATATGCTATGGCTCACTGTAAAGATACAGAGGTATCCCAGGCATAGTTGCAGTTACTAGGCTATGAAGGACCAACAGGGTAAACTAATCTGCTACAACACCAACGTGAGGCAGGCCAATGCTGCATGGTTAAGAATATTAAGGACAGAAGCTCAGCAATTGTAAAGTAGGACAACTTATTTTCTAAATGATCTTACCCTGAATTTGTTTTTGAGTGTCCCCTTGAGATTTCCCCAATGAACAGCATAACATAATAAGTTTATTTTCAGAGACCTCCCAAAATTTTGATATTGAAGCATTCAGAGGGTCCAAGAGATTAATTAGGGGGTCCTGGACCCCCTAGAACCTCCTGTATTTAGCCCTTTGGGTACAGATTTTGGCTTTGGCTTTTCACTTGGCAACACCAGCAAGCAGTAGCATCCCAGGGCTAGTTTAAAAATGGATTAAGCCTAGTCTTGGGCTGAATTGCAGTGCCAATGGTGAATCTTTTTTAGTCTAAGCTTAGGCTTAGTTTGAATCTGGGAAACAGGCTCCTAATGTCTAAAAAAAGCAATCCAGCTCATTTCCTGATTTCTCAGAGCAAATAAAACTGTGTAAACAGAGAGGGCCTACAATGATACTTATCATATTGATATTTCAGGCTTTATCTGTCAATACTAAAACACAAAAAAATATTGGTAACAGAAATAATACTATCATACATATTTGATATAGAGATTTTATTTTTGTTTCCCAATACAATAGCATTTTTTTTCCATTGTGTCATTAAAATTCTTAGTCTGATCTGCATGTTGCTATAAACATTTAACAAAATGATGATAAATATGATCATAATTAAAAAGAAAAGAAACAAAATATTAATAACAAGTCAATGAATGATCCCAGTGCAGCAAAGAAGTGTAGAAACAATTTCAGAGCAGTTTAGTGCTTCTTTCTTCTTGTTGTTACTGACAATAACTAAATGAAACATCAGTCTAATATAACGTTGGTGCACTTCTAAAGTAAGATAAGGCATAAAACGGCCCTCCCAAGGGGGATATTCTTTTGACGTTGCAGGCTAGAAGATCAAGAGCAGATTTGTGGTGTATTCAGGCTCATTCTGCCTACACATGTACTAAGAAATCGATTGCCTGGGTAAATAAATTGCTGCATGCTAAACACACTAAGGCAATGTTAGTAGGCACCTGTAAATGAGCTCTATTGATTTGTGCCATTGTGCTGCACTATGTGGCCTATAAGACTTCACTTCATAGCCTTTATGCATCACCCAAAATTTGCGTGACTTGCTGTTTTTAGCTACTTAAATATCTTTTACAAGGCATTGCATTATGTATAGTACAGTACCAGTCAAATGTTTTTCCTTACATCTTAGAATGACATTAAAGACAACATAACTATGAACTGACACATTTGGAATTTGAAAGAGACCAAAAGAGTGTTAAACAAATCAAAACTTTGATTTTGGATTTTTCAGATTAGCCCCCCTTCGCCTTGATGCTTTGCACACTCTTTCATTCTCTCAATCAGCTTCATGGTGTGCTTTTCTAAAAAGACTGAAGAAGATCCACTTATTTGATGCTGGGAATTATTTGCTCGGTGCAGTATCTAAAAATGTTTTTGTTTTGGAATTAACCCTTGTGTGGTGTTGATGTGTTTGTTACTCAGTGGTCTGGTGGACCCATCGCATTACTGTTTTTTTAAATCAACATAGCCATAACAATTTATGTAAAAATACCAGATGTTTAAAATATCATAAGTGGCCAGCATAGGGTTCTCCTTCAGCAGCTGTAGCCAGTCAGCAGCCTGTCTATGTTGTCCACCCTCACACACACACACAAACATACACACACATAGACACACACATACTAACACCAGGTCATGTAGGAGAAGAACAGAGTGAAGATACACAGCACGTCCACACTTTTATTCCCCGCAGGTTCACCCCAACACCACATGTGTAATATAAATGTGTAGGGGCTGTACAGTGTGACATCACTGAAAATGTGTTATTTTATATGTTCTTCACGTAAAATGAGAAAAGGCCAAGGAATTTGAGGTTGAAATAATAAAAAATCACATCGTTTTTACTTTTGGTAAACATTGATAATGGGTCCCACGGACCCCAACACCACACAAGGGTTAAGTTCTTACATAAGTATCAAATGTACTATTTATATTTGTCTTAGAATGAAATGTTAAGGCCTTAACGTAATCCTTTAGATGAAATGTCATTCACATCACAATAAACATATATTCAACGTTTTGACACAATGTCCAACGTTTTAGCACAAAACTGTACATACCATCCAGATTTAGGTCTCCTTTCCACACAAGCTTTACTTGGTTCTGTTCATGCAATGAAAAGAATGAGCTGTAAGGTAGCCTGCTTTTTCTGTCTGCTTCGTTCAGGGTTCCCTTTTTTAGACAGCACATGGAGCTGTCCTGATAAAGTCAAGCAAGAAACCAGATAAAGCTAAACGAGAAACCACCAGATTGCCAAATCTTCCTTTAGCAGGACTGACATAATATGGCCTGCACTGTAGCTCACTGTCAGCTGCACTGCAGATAACATCGACAGGTTCGGCCAGCAGGGTCAGTGTGGACAGACAGGGAGCTACTGTAAGGCCATGCCGCTGCTGTCTGGGGATATTGTGGTCACAGAGAACATGTCTAGCAGAGATACCATCTACAGGCAGCAAATTCATTAAAAGGAAAAAAGCAATACCTGCTCCCACTTTGTGTTTCCTCAAATGTTGGGTATCATGACTCTCATCCATGGATTTTTGGCTCGCACTTGTTGATATCTTTTAAGCTCTGAAAAGGATATTGTCACTCCAGTTTTGTCAATTTTTATGTTTGAACACAACACCTGTCCTTTACATTGTGTGAAAGTTTCATGATGAATGGGCCAATAGAAATGCTCCAAAACTTCATTCACTTGGAATAAAACTTTCTTTACCTTGCATTTTTGCCTTCTCCTTTAAAGTCACTACAACTCTATTCCCAAAAAAAGTTGGGACGCTGTGCAAAATGTAAATGAATAGAAAATGCAATGTTATGCAGATCATTTAAACCCTTTATTTATTTGAAAATAGAACAAAGACAACATATCAAATGCTAAAACTGAGAAATGTTATTGTTTTTTGAAAAATATATGACCATTTTGAATTTGATGGCAGCAACACATTCCAAAAAGTTAGGATGGGGTCATGTTTACTACTGTGCTGCATCACCTCTTCTTTTAACAACACCCTGTAGGTGCTTGGGAACTGAGGAAACCGACGGCTGTAGGTTTAAAAGTGAAATGTGGCTGCGTTTCTGGATCCTGTTTATATCTGGTTTCTTCTTTGCGTTTTAGAGTTTTAACTTGCATTTGTGGATATAGTGACAAACTGTGTTCACAGACAGTGGTTTTCAAAAGTGTTTCTGAGCCCATGCAGTGATTTCCACTACAGAATCATATCTGTTTTTAATGCAGTACTGCCTGAGGGCCCAAAGATGAACTCCTCCCCATCTATACTTCTGAAAGACTCAGCCTCTCTGAGATGCTCTTTTTATACGCAATCATGTTACTGACCTGTTGCCAATTAACCACCAGGTGTTATTTTAGCATTACACAACTTTGCCAGCCTTTTGTTGCCCCCATCCCAAATTTTTTTGGAACATGTTTCTGGCATCAAAATCAAAATGGGCTTATATAAAACAATAAAATGTCTCAGTTTCAACATTTGATATGTTGTCTTTGTACTGTTTTCATGGGTTGTACATGATTTGCACATCATTGTATTTTGTTTTCATTTATATTTTGCACAACTGTTTTTGAAATGGGGTTGTATTTTGGACAAAGAAAAAATTAATGTTAACCCCTTAAATGGCCAGGGTCTGCCATCGACTCAAAGTTTATTACACACTACTATAACCTAAGAGTAGCTCAGCCAGTTTGCATTGAACTCCCTGTAGTTACTGAATAATATGCCTTAGTGTTTAATAAGCCTGGAATTTTACGGGTTTAATGTAACATGGTTTTCTTCTTAATAATTTTGATCTATTTCTATCAATAAAAATGGTGGAGTAATGAAGTTGTAGGCTTTTAATATATTCCTGACTTGGATGTACGGTTCATGGAAAAACGTACTAATTTATAATTATCTGTCCCATTCGTCTGTCTATCATCACTGTATGACCATGCCACTCTTTTGAAGACTGGGAGAATCAAAACATGTTCTACGTACTTTACAGATTAATGTTTGAAGACCCCTCAGAAAACAGAAATGAAAGGCTTTACTGTTTCACTGTGTAAGCTAACAGACATGACAACGTTTAATTACTTCAATGATCAGTAATATCACTAAGTCTTAACGTTTACAGTGCAAAAGCCATCAAAACGAATCAAACTGATAAACACTATCGCTATGCGTAACCCAGAGGCTGGTCTTCACAGCTCTTTGGTTACCTACATAACGTTATGTAATCAAGGTAAACACACCAGTTTTTAAAATGTATTCAAGAATAATGTTTCATATTCTCTGTCTTTCACAAACAGATTTCTTTTCTTTAAATCCGTTTAGCACCCTAACTTTTTTACTACAGAGCCATGCTGTTGTAATATGTGCAGAATGTGGTTTTACATTGTCTTGCTGAAATAATCAAGGCCTTCCCTGATAAAGACGTCATCTGAATGGCCACATATGTTGCCAAAACCTGTATATATCATTCAGCATTAATGCTGCCTTCACAGATGTGCCGGTGACCCATGCCATGTGCACTAATGCACCCTTATGCTATCACAGATGCTTTTGAACTGTGTGCTGAAGCCGGATGGTCTTTAGCCCAGAGGATGCAGTGTCCATAATTTCCAAAAAGAATTTCAAATGTTGATTCGTTGAACCACAGAACACTTTTCCACTTCCCCTCAGTCCATTTATAATAAGCTTGGACCCAGAGGCTGGTCTTCACAGCTCTTTGGTTATGTACAGAACGTTAGGTAATCAAGGTAAACACACCATTTCTTTTTATTTATTCATGAATAATGTCTCATATTCTCTCTCTTTCACATGCAGCTTTTTTTTTAATCTGTACTACTCCAACCTCCGGCGCTGAAGCAGCACCATCACTTTTAAGTAGAGCATGGGGGGCTGTGTACTAAAAGCAACAACAATGAGTCTGTAAACATTACATTTAGGTTTTTAGAAGATGCTCTTATGCATAGAGATTTAAAATGGTAGGTGAGTGTAGCATGAGGAGTAGTGCAAAAGGACTTTCAGTGGTATAACAGTGTTCGTGTGTTCAGCCTCCTGTGTGTTGGGCAGCATATCCACTGACTGCAGTGTTAAAGACTTTAGTAACTAATGGGAACTATATATGAATTAAAACCAATTACGTTTATTTCAACATTTCACTTTTTTCACTTTTTTTCACAAGTGCAATGTGTCTGGTGGGCTATGACAAAAAAAGACAAAATATTCCACAAATAAAGAAGGTCAGCAGGTTTCAAATCTTCTTTTGATGCAATGTACAGTACAGTGGAGAAATCTTAAGCACCTAAACACATTGTTTAAAACTGTCTTGACATCTTGACATTAAGAGTGTTTTTAATTTAAGCCACCATATAACATCAGAATAAATGTGAACAAACATTATTGCAGGAAAAAAAAATGCAAAAAACTCTTGTTTTAAAAAAAAAAGTTTATATTCTGTGAGCTGGATTCTTCCTGGACGCCCCCAGCAAGCATCTGAGAGGCTGTGAGGCAGTGAGGCAGTTGCTGACGATTGAGCGATGTACACATAGACAGTCTATCTCTCGCTCACAGGTTTATTTAAAAGATAACCTGAAAGTCTTTTCTCTTGTTTTTGCTGTGAAAGTGCAAGATCAAAGTGGATGCTAAAAGGCTAGCCTGCTAACTGGTGCTCTGCCTCATCTACATCTTAAAAAGTAGGAAAAATACACTTTAAAATCAAGCTATTACCAATTAATGCATTGTGTTTCAGAAACTAAAGGAAATGCACATCACAATAGTGTAGTGCATCATTTTTAGACAATCTGGTCAGTTTCTATTTTTTTTTTTTTTATTTTAATTTAGTTTTTCTGCAAAACAGACAGATTCTACTGACCACAGTAGTCTAACTTTGTTTCAGAAGGTTTGATTTGTATGATCAAATCATAAAGAATCATGGCCCACCTACATTTATTTCCCACTTGAATATTCTGTTTCACTCAGAAATACATAACGTTAAGGAAGAAAAATGCATTCTGATTCACAATTCACATTAACTTGTAATGGAAGATTTTTTTAAGGTTTGGACCTCGTCTATTGAAGGGCGACTGGAGGTTTTAATTCAATTATGTGAAAAGGTAAGAAATTGCAAAAATAGAGATGCATGTTTTTTGTGCAACAGTAACAATATATTGTAAAAATATATATTTGTTCTCCCACTGGCTGAGGGGGTGGGCAGACATCCTAATGGGCCAACATCAATCAGCCCTGATATGTAATCTTTACATTGTGTAAACTGTATTTAGATTTTAGATTAATCTTATTTACACACACACACACACACACACACACACACACATTTTTAAGCCGCTTATCCTCCTGGGTCACTGGGGGTGCTGGAGCCTATCCCAGTGCTGTCATTGGGCAGAAGGCAGGAAATCACCAGTCCATCACAGGGCAGACACACAGACAAACACATTCACACACATGTTCACACCTAGGGCCAATTTAGCATCTCCAATTAGCCTGACTGCATGTCTTTGGACTGTGGGATGAAACCCACACAGACATGGGAAAAACATGTAAATTCCACACAGAAAGGACCCTGTTCACCTAGCCAGAGAATCAAACCCAGACCCTTTTTGCTGCAAGGCGACAGAGCTACACACTGCGCTTGAAAAAAAAACCCTGTTTGGCACTATTATTCTTAAGGGGAGTCTGGCGGGGGGGAGGGTTTGGGGGGGCGTGGAGGGGGGGGTTGTGCGGGTGTGTGTTTATGTGAATGTGTAAGTCTTCTCAGGTGAATTAGGCTCTGAACAGACCTGTTAGCCTCACTCTCAGGATACGGATCGTTATTACTTGAAGTTCTTTGCTTTTGAATTCTTACCAAACTGCAGACACCTGTTAAAGCCATTCTCTCCTCAAGCAGAGAGACAGCAAATCACTCACAGTCTCATTACAAAGCCTGTGTGAAGAGAAGCGCTGGTGCATCAACGCAGAACAAGTCGAACAATGAGATCATAATTCCCTTAATCCATTTCCTGAATTAACTGCTGTTTGAAGAAAAAGGCATCTTCAGCTTGAGCCTTTCAACGTCTCTGTCCAGTGATCTTATGTAAGAGTCGTCCTCTTATATAACTCGGTGTACCTGGTTGCGTAAGAGTCACGGAAGATGGAGCACTATCTATTAAACAGTCATAGCTTCCACGGCTTCTCCGTAAATAACACCCATACACCACAATCAATGACCCCCCCCCCTCCTCCTCCCCCCACACATGCCTCTTCTGAAGGAAAATGATAAAGGGCCTGACTTCTCACTCTGGCAGGGAGATCAGAGCTATGATATGTCAACAGGCTCTCTATGTAGTGGGTGGAAAACAGTGGAGACTGAGTAAAAATATCAGTATTTGGCCCTCGTAAGACCAGTATGTGTCATTGAGCCCACCCTCTGTGTGCTGGTGGATTTAAAAAGGTACTGAGTGGGTCTATCTATGGATTCATAATGGATGATTGTAGCAGAGTCATGTTGAACCTTCTAAAAGAGGAATGAATGTGATATGGAGAGCAGCTATATGGTGGCAGCTATTTTTAACAAGCCTGTAGTGCTTGTACATCTTTCATATGTGCTCAAAACTACTTAAGGAATTATTTTCTGTAAGAATGCTATTGATCACCTATTAATCAGGTGATTATTGAATGGTTCACAAAATTTAAAGAATTTAAAACACTTCTAAATCTCAAGAATATCCATTCCAAATCCATTCATAACAATAAATGATTACTAACTCAACACATTTTGGATTCTGTTAAATAATTACCAAAAGCTTTTGAGCAAGATTAATCCGTTTTTGTACAAACAACCAACACACCTCTGCTACAAATGATTATGTAGACTTGATGACAGATAAAGGTGATATAACCTTTTTTTTTTTTTCACTGTGATAGATATTTATTAGAATTTGTACAAATAACAACAGACATATTCAAATTTCATTGATTTCTTGCTACATAAATTACTTGATAAGTGCTAATTGATGGTGGATGAGTGGGTTACTGGCAGTAGAAATTGAGGACAAGTTATATCACCTCTGTCAAGGTGATATAACTTGAGTGATGGAATGTGATATAATTTAATGGACACTTAAAATGAACACATTTTTCATTCTTTTTATTGAATTTGAAATGAACAGTAATGTAACTTTTTCATTTGGTTAGAACACCATTAGAGAATACTTTAGAGGAACCTGTCTGATTAGATGTCTTATTAGATAAATTTCAGATATCTGGTCTGGTTTGCTCTTTGTTATTGGAGTGTGTCTTGGCTAGATCAAAAGAGCTCTCTGAGGCCTTCAGAAAGAATATGAGTCTAGGAAGGAGTTTAAGAAGATTTCCAAAATATTGGAAATCAATCATCCCACTTAAATCTTCTTAGGTAGAGGATTTAAAACAGCTGCCAACTTGGCAAGGCCAGGCCACCTCAGTAAATTTAACCTGAGAGCAGACCACTGGATGTTGAAGAAGTCTCTTGGAACCCAAAATTTCATCACAGGATCAGCAAATAGCTCTTGCCACTGCTGATGTTAAAGTGTGTGATCTACTGCTATAAAAAGACTGCACAAATTTGACTTGTACAGGTTGTGTGCCAGTGTCCAAAAAAGAACATCAGGGCAAGACTAAAATTTGCTAATGCATATCCAGGGTAGGACCAGGATTTCTGGAACAGTGTGCTATAGACAAATGAGTCATAGATAGAGTTGTTTGGTCACAGAACCAGAGGCCATGTTTGGTGAAAACTAAAGACAGCATTACATCATAAGAACCTCATATCAATATCTATATAACTATAAACTTTGGTGGTGGAAAAAAAAATATGGTTTGGCGCTTTGCTGTCTCAGGACCTGGCCAACCAACTTAGAATCGACTATGAATTTGCTTTCACACCAGAGAGTGCTTGAGAAGAATGTGAGGCCATCTGTCAAAAAGTTGAAGCTGAAGAAGTGAACCTTCCAACAGGATAATGATCACAAGTAAATCAACACAGATAAGGAAGAAATGGAATGGAAAAAGAGTCAGCAAAATTATTTCCAATTAGATTTCAGAAACTGATAGACAGATGTAGGAAATGGCAACAAAAAACTGTTTCTCCCATGGGGGCAATACCAATTAATAAAGTTGTAATAAAGCCTGATTATAAATACTTTTTCAACAAATGACATCTCAGTTATTTTTAAATGAATGACTGTAAAACCAAATTCGCATTGTTTTTGTTCTATTGCAAATAACTTCTATCTATACATACTGTTTAACTGATTACATGGCCAGGGCCGGACACTGGGCCCTGAATTTTATTACACACTTCTATAACCTAAGAATAGCTCAACCATTTTGAATTCACTGTAGTTGCTGAATAATCAGCCGTAGCATGTTATAAGTCTGGGATTTTAAAGAATTAACTGAAGATTAAATACTGATATGTCCATATGTCCAAAAAGAGAAACATTTCATAAAGTATACTTACTTTTTCACATAATTGCATTAGTGACAAGAATATTGCTTGAAATATTGGAGTCACCAGGAAGATTATTCAGGTAATATAGGTATGATTTTGTGACTGCTATACACTTAGAAAAATCAGAAAACAATTATGATAAAAAAAAGTCTCTTTCATGGTACAAAAGCAGTCTCCACAGCGAATCTTGAAAAAGAAAAAAAATAGTTTTGAAGATAAATTACTCTGATAATACAAGATGGTGGCAAAAAACACATTTTACTTCAGCTACATAAAATGTCCATTTTATGTTATATGAGCATATCACTGTTGTCAGAAGAAAACCTCATATCTCCAAAATGACAGCTTTACAGGAAAAGGAAAAAAAACCTACTTTACTTTTAATGTAAGTCAGTAGAACCAGAATTTTGTCCAAGCCATTTTGGGCCATTTCTGTGGTCCATTCTTAATTAAATTTACACACAATGTAAAGGACAACAGGCATTTTCAAATTATGTCAAAAACTGAAAAACAGTATAGTGGAGAAACAAGGTTTTCTTCCGACAGCAGCGATATGAGCCTATATGAGTGGGTAATCTTTTTCATCTTCGTCAAGATGAACAGAAGAACAGAGCCCAGGCTTTCAGAACATACAGCACCACTGCTGTGCCTGATAGACTCACACTAGCTCAACACTTGCTAACATGTTATTACATGTCAGTGTTACTGCTGTGCTAAGAATAGTCAGAGACATTATAAAGGAGGAGACTAGTCACTGGTTGAAATATAAATACGAAATTTTGTAAAGCTTAACATGCGGTCTGTTTATAGGGAAAGCCCCACCCTTCAAGAAAATTAGCCAATCAATTTGCTGGTTGAGGCGGAAACACCCCCTGAGATCTGCGCAAATGCAGTGGCCGGAACAACCTGAAGAAACATGTTTTTTATGCATTATTGAGCCAAAAGCGATCATTCAAATTCAAATATTTTTTTGAAATGCTAATTTTATCTTCAGTTTTAAGTTTTTAGGTCTCTCCCCATTCAAAGAGATAGGACCCTGGTTTTGTGTGGCTAGAAATAACTGCCCAGCAGTGTCGCAAAGATGGTGGCCGAGTGAACAGACTTTCCTATAAGGATTTTGGAGTGGTCCACTGCCTAAATTAAATCTGGTGTGCAGTGGTTCTATGGTGGTCCCTTTCCATCGATGGTTGGGGTAGAAGGGGGTTGACAAATACAACAGATGGGGTAACTGAATACTTACAAAGTACACCTATTTGGTAGGTATAGTATGGCTTAGGTAAAGGTAGGTGTCTATAATATGTTAGCAGATGTTTGTTTAACCATGGCTCATATCTTGCATTCTAGATATACTGATATTCAGGAGCACTCATGATGGTTAAAGGCCCAGCACAGTATTTTCCCTCCTTACTCAAAATGCTATATTATCAGGAAGTACATTATATTGCCAAAAGTATTCGCTCGTCTGCCTTCACACGCATATGAACTTGAGTGACATCCCATTCTTAATCCATAGGGTTTAATATGATGTCGGCCCACCCTTTGCAGCTATAACAGCTTCAACTCTTCTGGGAAGACTTTCCACAAGGTTTAGGAGTGTGTTTACAGGAATTTTTGACCATTCTTCCAGAAGCGCATTTGTGAGACACTGATGTTGGATGAGAAGGCCTGGCTTGCAGTCTACACTCTAATTCATCCCAAAGGTTTTCTATCGGGTTGAGGTCAGGTCAGTTGAAGTAACATCCAGTACTGGAGTTTCTACTAAGCATTGATTGCTGACTCATCTGAAAATTGGGCTCAACATAGCTGTGTATTTGCAAGCCGACTCAAGCTGAGATGAACAGATTTTCTGACATAAATCAGTGGCAATATGGATAATAAATCTTTATTTTTAAATATCAGTCATTGTTTTTTTTATTTAATACTTTAGTCAGTAATGTAAATAGCAATGAGAATGTAGCAAAATGTGCAGGCTAACATTAGCTAATTTCGTTATCTAGTTCATTTAGCTTGCTAATGTCACATTAACATTAGATACCCATCATCGAATATTTTGCATCTAAGATTCAAGACAACTACACATTTATTTTTATAATGTTATATGATACGATATACATTTTTGGAAATTGCCAATAATGACTGACTTTCCCATGTTTAGCTCCCAGTGTGTGTAGTTAAAGTCTGTTAGCTAGACCTGGTTAACCAGCTGGATAAAAGCTAGCTAGCTAACGTTAGCTCACAGCAGCGTCTCAGTCAACAGCGGAATTCACACGGTGATTTAAAGTGGCTAATCTAATTCTCTAGATAAATTAATGCAAAAGTGATCAATATGTAAGACATGTACCTCTCTAAATACATTCTTAAAATATGAACTGTGGCATCCTCTAATTTAATTTCACCAAAGAATTGGATTAGCTTATATTTAATTGGCTGTTGACCGAGACCCCTAACAGTCTGTCTCGGGATGTCTATAGGACACCTGAACTCCCCAGAAGATGGAGGTAGCATGCCAGTGTAATGTTCATCCAGCTCATATTCAGATAATTTTAGAGTTGCAAATTTACAGTTAACAACATAAAACTGAGGTTCGCTTCCTATTTGCCAGCTTCTGGTTCAAATTTTACCGTTCCACCTGAAATGTTGCAGCAGTTATTAGAATGCCTGCTGCACCAGAAGTAAATGAAATATATGAAATTGTTTAAAAAAATATTTATTTTTCAAAATTAAAAAAAAAAAAAAACAATTGTGCAGGGCCTCAAAGAACCACAAGATCAGCATGTGCTGTTTTTGAAAAGACCCCCAGGCATTCAATCAAGGCAAAGTTGCTCCTGATTAGTAAGCTGAAAATCAGCCACTGTGAGGATAATTACAACCTTATTGTAAACTCTTACAGAGACTTTGAGATTACTCCAGCACAGCTGTTAGTATTCAAGAGCTACTCACACATTTATGTAATCTCCACCTCAGACCGCTTACAATAGAACTGCAGTATTTAAATGAACAGTACAGTGATCAGGGCCTCTCCTACATTAGAACCTTGAGACTTCTAGTTGTGCTTTAACATTGTTTATGCACTAAGTAAGTCCATGGTTTCTGGTATTGGAATATTAGAAAGAGTCTTTGCTGTCTATTATACTGCAAAGCTTTAGAGACAAGACATTGTTGTGATGACATCAACTCCTAGGGCCTGTCGCACAAAGCACATTCAACCCAGACAGGGTTCCTGACTTCGTTTTGGCTTCATAAAACCTAACAAATGCAACTGCAGTTAACTTGTTTTACGACGGTGGTTACCAACTCTGTTAAACCAGGTTTACATAATTAAGCCATGAATAATTCTCATGCATGTGCACATAGAGGCACGATGAACAGCCAGTTATGTAAAATAGGCAGAGGAGTCAAGTGGTTCATTTTTGAGGAAAAATATAAATATGTTAAACATATATACCTGTAAAAACCAATGTTGTTGCCATTGTAACGGTATCAATGATTAGTGAAAGATCAAAGAACTGCTTTATATTCTTGATATCTATTTGGTATGATTTTTTTTTTCCTCTGCTGAAAAGCAATATTTTTCTTGTTATTGATGCCACAAACATACCTGTGAAAGAAGTGGTCCGAAAAGAACCAACGAAGATCACCTCTAGTAAAAAGGCTGTCCTTGACTGGCAAAAAGCTCCCTTGATTGGTTCAAGAGCTGTTTATTACACAACATCCTGAGTTTTATCTGCCCTGGGAGACAACAGATGTTCTGGCTAAGTTGCCATGGTGATACAGCCCAGTAAAAGTGATCCACCATCGTCAGAGAGAAAATTCAGGCTTTGATGAGTTAAATTTAAGTTAACTGGCTAAGCAAGAAATCTTGCTTCTTGAGACAGACGCCTGGCCAACAGCAGTATGCATCACAAATAATAAAGAGAAGAAATAGCTGCTGCTTTCTTTTGCCAGATTCAGATGTAACTCTTTACATGCAATAGGCTGTCCTGCATCTGCAAACACACTCAGGCTGTTTGACATATTCATATCCCCCCAGCCTTTATACAGGATGTACTGGTTTTTATTTGAGTCAATATTTTGCCCAACCATTCTCTACATAGGTCAAAAGTCCTGTCTGCCTGAATGTAGATGAGCAAAGTCTATGTGAGCCTTAAAGCCAGAACTGAGGAACAATAAAGCAGGGGCAAAGCAGCAAAACAGGAATTCTGTAAAGCAGTGGTGAAGGCAGGTGGGGGCATGTTATTCGCTTTAAATTCATAGACAAGATTCTGAATGCAGGACCACTTTTAAAAGCTCTGAAATCTCTTTGCATTTGTGTCACTTGTAAACAGTAGAATCTAAGCCTCTGCCATTGGGCCTACATGCATGAACAGATTTGAAAATGAGGCATCTAAAAGATCCCATCTTCTAGACTCAGACTACATTCAGTGTAAACAAAATGGCTTTATAAATCCCTGATTATGCCTTTAAGAGAGTAGAGAGGATTGCATATATCAATAGGACTATTACTAGGGCCAGTTGCATGAAAACATTTGCAGTGTTGCAATGACTGTAAATTCTTTTGCAAACAGAACTGCTGGCATTTTCTTGCCAAATTGTGAAGCTGCACAAGTACCCAGAATCTTGCAATATATAACAAGCACTTCAGGTATAGCTGTGACTCCACAGCATGTTATTCATAGAAGATGAAGAATACTGGGTAGTGCTTTACTTTACAGCCTGGGGGTAATAAGTGGGTAATGATATGGTAAGATTATGGTACCAAGTTGTTCTAACTTAAAATTACATGCTAATTTTCTAGATGTTAATAAATAATAAAGCAAAAAGCCACGAGAGGCCAGGTGTTCTTAGGCACGACGCAAAGTGGAGTGCTTAAAACTTCCTTCCCTGTTAGGTTGGCTCGGCAGCCAACATAAAATATGTTAAAATACTGTTATAAGTAATAGTTACTATTAATAATCAACATAAACAAGTATTCTGCCAAGAAATGTAGTTCCTTTAGAGTACAGTAGCATTGCCAAGCAGCCATGGACTGCTGAATGAGGAGAAGAATGTTCAGCCACACATCGCTGTATATTGAGTGTTTTAAACTTTTAGTCCTATAACAATGAACATATGATAACACAGCACTGTTTAATGCAAAAACTTTTCACTTTATAAGTACTTCTTGGTCACCAAGTCATATTTAGCACTGATATAACGGCACCCATTTTCTTAAGCTGGGGCTGACTCTCAAACGGCTCCCTGCTCCATACATAGTGCACTACATAGGAATTTAAATTCTGGTTCCTGCACTCCAACGGTGCTAAATATAGCTAAGAAATAGTAATTTGGGACTCCGCCACATCCGCACTCGATAAATGTTGCACTATTTGGCTGTAGAGGTTACAATTTCAATTTTCATAGCTAGCACACTATTTCGGGAGTACGGAGCCGTTTGGGATTCAGCCTGTGTTGGACCCAACTTCTGACTGAAACACAAACATTTGATGCATGTAACCCATTCAAGTGATTTTTTTTAGACTTTTATATTGCCATTTTACAGTGAATGATATCGTAAGTACTTTTATTCAAGCCTGTGACATTAATGATGGAGTTGTTTAGGCTGTTAGCTATCTTGTAGCCTGTTAGCTAGCTGACCAGCCTTGTTCTAGTTAAGAACATAAGTTGCCAGCCCCTCTTACTTCATCAATGTACTCGGTGGTCTGTGCGAGCAGCATGAGAGTCACAGGTTATTCCATTAACAGCAAAAGAGTTTTTTGTGTCATGGTGCAGTTATACAGAGTTCAGTTGCTATGAGGTTGCCATAAGTGTGCGTATATCATGGATTTTACAACGGCTTCAAATGCAGCTCAGCCAATCAGATTTTAGAACCAGAACTATCCATTTTATAATAAGGTATTAGTAGTGGTAACTAGTTGGTAGTAAAATGGAAACATAATGGTAATAAACTGTAAGTATTTGTAGATGAAATGGTAATTAATTGAGTGACTATTACTGTAAAAGTGAGTAATACTAAACAATGTCATCTCTTTAGCCTTTTTTTAAATTTATAGGTATATAAGTTATCCAGCTCCTATAGCATAAGAGCTTAATTAACATCACCTCAGCATCGCTTTCTTATAAATCAATATAAGGTTTTAAAATATTAGGGTTATACCCCAAAACAGTTCTGCTGAAATGATGAGCAATTAGTGCTGTAAAATATTAATTTATTTGTTTCCACTTTGTTTCTTACTTGTTTTGTCTTTAAATAGTCAGACGCAACATAATGTACAGACATAATTACATTCTGTAATTGTAATAACTAGAAAAGTGAAACTAAAAGGATTGATTGGAGGTTAAAATGCAAACCTACTGCTTTCCATTTCATATCTCAGTCACTGAATCACACATCAGCTGAAAACATCAGTTCTTTTGGTAACTGTACTGTACTGTAATTATGAATTAAATGTAATCACTTATGATTGTCCTATTACTTTTAAAAGTAGGTCCACCTACAGATGAGTGTTGTTATCTGTGAGTGGATGAGGTAAATGTCTTAACTTATTATTTTTTAACAACTAAAAAATTTGCATGTAATTTTTAGGTAAATACACCTTGTTATCACGCAATTACCATATCTGTATAGGGAAGTGCAACTGAATACTGTCTTGTCAAATTGTGCAATAGAATGGTGCAAGGTTATATTATTTGCAAATATTTGCTGTTATCAGCTTTTTGATTTGTTTATGCTGTTCAGACTGGTAGAATATCCATTCCTGTTAATGCTAGACCTTTTCCTATGTTCTTTAAAACCACACTCTTATCACTTGCACAAAGTTCTCTTTCCATAGTAATTCTTGCATTGTTCCCATGAGGCCTATGTCTGAGTGAGAGAGATTAAAGTGCCATGGGGTGCATCTGCATCCATTATCGGTGCTATGCGGCCGCTGCATTCACTGTGAGGCGTTACCGTTCGCGACTGCCCGCTGCTCACACGCGTCTCACTGGAAGCCGCTGGCGGAGATTGGTGGCGGACGCCAGCTCTAATTGGAGTTTAATTATAGCTCTGTGCGGCGGCAGGGAAGACCTCCACAACACCCCCCCACCACCCAACCAGTATCGACTGGCAATGGGGTTGCTGTGGTAACAGGGCAATCAAAGAGCAAGGCTGATGAATGGTGAGTGTCTGTCTCAGCCGCACAGAAGCACACACACACCCTCATATGCTCAGCCTGGAGCGCAGATATAACTGCTATCACAGCTAAGACTGTGTACAAACATGCAGGAAATAGCTTAGCAGCATGGTGTCAAAGTTTGGGAAGATTCTGCAATAGACAAAATTCCATGCTGCCATTCTTAACTTTAAAGAACGCATATCATAGAACACCAAATGTTCCTTTTCTTTTTACATGATGAAATGTGTAAAATGTTCACGTTTCAGAATGTACCTTTCACTCCACAGCCCATACAAAAACTAACCTTCAAAAACAGCCTATTTTGAATGTGTTTTTGTGATGTCACAAAAAAATGCATATATATCAAATGAACACATATCCACCTATTCTATCTACAGCAGTTTAGCCCCACCCATTCATGTTGCATATTTAAATTATACAAAGTGTTTCAGTCCACACTCCTTTTTCAATAAGATGCAGGTTAGCCAATCAGAAGGTGACCTTCATGTATCAGTTTTAAGGCACAGTAACAATAACAGCCTTTTTTTAGTTCATAGAGATAAAGGGATGCTTTTGAAATGCACCCCCCATAAACATTAAAAGTAAAAAAAAAAAAAATACAAGAAAAAAGCAGTGTATGGACATTTTGTTAATGTATTTTAATTGAACAAGTGTTTCATTGGAAAGTAGCAGGATATGGCAAGTAGCTTCGTCTGTGGGCTTTGAAGATTCATAGTCATCATAGCACAAGGCAGGTACACAAAAGGGAAAACAGATGGGAGGATCACTGTACTTTTGAACAGTGAGCAGTATTTTATTTCCATGAAATATAAGTTATTCATTTTTTCACAAAGTCTTCAACAGTGCAAGACCCTGGTAAATCACCAAGACTGTCACCATCAGATAAACTGCACTTAAAGCTTTCATCTTTGAGAGAGAGGAGAAAATCAAGCTCCACTCTTGCTTCAGATCTTAACAAATCCACAGGTATTTCTGTCTATCCTTCCACTGTGAGATAATTCAGTGGTATGAGTCTGAAAGGACGTGTAGCTGTCAAGAAGTCCAGAGCTCAACATCATTGAATGTGTTCGGGATTACTTAGATCGTGAGAAGCAGAAAATGCAACTTCTAAGAACTTTGGAGGTGTGGAAAACTATTCCTGTATATCTTTGGAAAAACTGAATGCAAGTCTCCTGAAAAATAGAAAGCTGTAATAAATGTAATAGGTGGACACACTGCATGCTTAAAATTGTGACACTTATTTTTTGGTATTTATTTTGATATATACTGTTGTTGAAACTGTAGTTTTCTGTTAAGTGTGTTTTCTGTTTTATTTCCTGATGCTGAAAAAGGAATAACTTCGGCATTTTGACTGGAAATTAAACACATAAATGCTGGTCTCTTCTACACAGTATTGTATATAGAGTTTATGAATCCAGAACTAGCTGCAGGTGTGAGTGATCATGAGCAGGTGCAAGCAGAGTGGAGCGGGTTAGAGCCAATACAAAATGAATGAGTGCATGTGCAATATTTAATTAATTTTGATCATATCTATGGGTCAATTTGCAATGAAATATTCACACAGTGTAAAGGGCAGCTGGTACATAAAAAGACAAAAGAAGATATGAGAACATTAATGGTATGATGTTGTTATGCAGTAATGCAACTCTTGGCATGTCTGAAGTCTGTTTGTTTTACATGTTTACTGACATTTTTCTCACTCTGCTTTCACATGCAGTGTTTGGGGTTGGTTTCCTTTCCCACTGTGAACATGCGATGGAGTGAGAGCCATAGAGACGCAGGCTATCGATCAGGATGTCTTCAGAGAGAATACATTAGGGTGGTCGACAGATCAGCCTGATACACTGTAAATACTGGCTGTATTTTGTTGGAACTGAACTCACCTGACCCTTTTGAACAACACTGTTAGATTACTACGTTTAGTTTCATAATGGAGTGGACCTCACAAATAGATCTGTAAGTACATATCAGCTCATAGCAGCCTTGTTTGAACAGGACACTCATCATTACTATGGTAGTAATAATGGTATTAGAAAGTTTGTGAGGCCTTTAGAATTTTATGAATTTCCACAGAAATAGGACCTAAAATGTAATAAGATCTTCATTTAAGTCATGAAAATAGATAAATTGAGATCCCAATAAAAGAAATAACAGAAACAATTTTAGTTTTTCATTCCTTTGTTGAACTGAATGTGTTGACTGGCAAGTATGTGAACCTCTACTTTTATAACTATTGTTACTCCCTTGAGCAGAAATGACCGCAATGTTTTCTGAAACTGTTGATCAGTCCTGAACATTGAATTTTGATTCAAGTCAGTGATGTTGGTGGGCTTTCCTGCATGAACTCCATGCTTCAGTTCCTGCCACAACATTTCTATTGGAAATACATTGTAACGTCAGGACGTAAAATCATTTGGATACTGCTGTTCTAAGGTTTGAACTTTAACAGGGCCATTTCAAAATGAGAAATTTCTTTTACTTTAATATTTCTATGATAGACTGACTTGCATGTTTAGAGCCATGGTGCATGCTGGACCAACTTTCTTTTAAGCTTCAGTTCATGGATGGATGTCCTAACGTTCTCCAGAAAGGGTGACATCAAATTGCAGTTGGCATGAAGTTCTTATGCTGGAACTCAGTGTTTGGTTGCCACCAAACATAAAGTTTTGAGGCAATAAAGTTCTATTTTGCCACATCAGTTCACACATTCTTTCAGTAGTCTTCCGGCTCATCTGAGAGATTTTAAGGAACCTTTAAACCGGCAGCAAAGTGCTTCTTCTTTGCTATCATTCCATTCACAATATACCTGTTCAGTATTTGTCTGCTGGTGGACTCTTGAACACTGACATTAGCCTTTACAAGAAAGGCCTGCAGATCTTTAGATGTTAACCTGGAGTTCTTTGTGATCTCTCACAGTATCATACACCTTGCTCTTGCAATGATTTTTGTTTGATGGCCACTCCTGGGGAGGGTAACAATGGGATTGAATTTTCTGTATGCTATCAGCCTGACAGTGGAAGTCCGGCTTGTTCAGAAATGGTTTAGTAACTTATAGTCTGGTAAGTGTGGGGAACTATTATTTGAGGTCCTCAGACTGTCATCCAATTGACTGAAGCACCTCAGCCTAATTACCTCTAAGCCATGTAAACATTCTATAGATTCACATATTTTTTTCCAGCACAGGTTTTTAATATTACTTTAATTTGTTCAATATTCACACATTTTTTTTGAAAAAGTATAGAATTGTGTGCCATTGTCTGATTGATTCTTATTGAGGAGACCACATTTTAATTCTACATTTTAATTCTTAATATTTGTTTTCCCTTGAGGTCAATTTATGACATTTATATTGTTGTATTTAACAAAAATCAGTCAAAATTCAATTTTACATGATCAGTGGATCAACCTATATTCTATATCTATATCCAGTGGAATGAAACAGGCCTTTTATACTCATATATGTAAATGACCTCTGTTCTGATTGGCTGTGATGTATTGTACCTTATTCAAAAAGAACTCCAGGCTGCAATACTTCTTATAACTTAAATAAATGGGTGGGGCTAAACCCCTTTTTCATGGCATCACAAAAGCAATGAATTCAAAACAGACATTTTTGAACCTAAGTTTTCATATATAGGTCATATGGACAGGAGAATAAACAGTACATTTTCAATAAAAAACTTTTATATACTAGATCAAGGTATATTTGTTTTTCAATATATGCAACCTTTAATGAAATAACTGAAGGATAGCCATGATTATATCTATGTAAAGAATTGGATAATTGTAGTTACCTTCACATATGCTACTCTTTCCCCCTTTTGTTGTTGCCCTTTTTTGTGTTTTAAAGCTATTTGTTACCATGGTGATCCCGGTAATGACTGAACAGACAAGAGAATACAGGAATTGATTTTTGTAGACCTGCTCTCTCCTGATATGTTTCATTTACAGCAGTGTGTGAAAGGGAAGTATTAAAATCTGAGCCGTTCAATGTTTTTATGTTTGTGCTTGAAAGAGAAAAATGATGATTGCACTATGACTGATCTGCTCATCAGATTATTTGATGAGTGTGCAATCCTGAAAATCAAGCTTTTAAATTACTATGCTCTTTTGGTAAACACAATGTAAGCTGGCTGGTCCAAAGATTTAGGGGAAACTTTGTACTTATAAGTATGAACAAAAACATATGTATTCATGAGCATAAACAAATATAGCTTTAAACAAAATTGGATGATGAAATTGATTGGGGAAAAAAGTATTTAGACACAGCTTGTTTGATAATATGTAATTGGAAAGTTCATGGAACCACAACTAATCATCCTTGGAGAGGTTCACTATGCATGACTTCTTGTAGACTAGTAATAAGAAAGGTAAGAGAGAAGCCAGCTGTCACTCAAAAAGATTAACAGGATGGCCCGAAAGCAGCAGGAAGAGTTACACAGAGAATAATAAGCAATGAACAATTTAGAATTCTGGAACAATACATTCTGGCCAGATGAAGCAAAACTAGAATTGGCATTCATTTTGCTTGTCAAATCTGGAAAAATAAAGGTTGTGTTTATGATCTCAAATAAATCATATCAACATTGGGAAAAAAAAACTTTAAAAAGTTAGTGTTTGGGTTGCCTTAAATTTCTGAGTTCATTTAATTTGAATAGTAAGTTAGGAACAAAAAATTTAAGGTAGCCTGGACACTAACTTTTTCAGGTTAAAACTTCCACAATGATGTGGGACTGCCTCCCTGCAAACGGTACTGGGTTATTACACATCATTGAAGGAAACATGAATGAATCAATGAACCAGGACATTTTAAAGATGTTTTAATCTCATTGGCCAAGAAAATATAGATGATGGACATTTCAACAAGACAACAGTCCCAAAATAACTCAAAACTGATTTCTAAAAATAGTGGATGTGCTTGTATGGCCTGGCCAATATCCTGACATGAAGATATATAGAAGATTTTGAAACTGTAAGTCCAGGGACACAAACTTTGGGGAACACAGTTGAAGACAGTTTGCCCACATAATGGGATAAAATTGAACAATGTTTCAAATAGCAAATAATTTCTTAATGTAGATGTCTTGAAGCTGTAACTGCTAACAACAACTTTGGAACAAAGTACTAATGTCATTAATTTGTGATATCTGCATAACTGCATCGTTCAATACCAAAAAATACAAAATCTAAAACTATTATGTGTAAATTTGAAGTGGGATGCACTGAAATTATATTAAATAACAAAAACAACAGTGTCGTTGGTATGAATTGGCATAAACACTGACCAGCCACTTTATTAATGACACCTACCTTGTATTTATGCTTTATCCATTTTATCAGCTCCACTAACCATATAGGTGCACATTTTTCTACTCTTCTAGCTGTGGATCAGACACTGCAGTGTTGCAAGAGTGTTTAAACCCTGTGTCCACTTACTGCCCACTCTATTAGACACACCTACCTTGTTGGTCCACTTTGTGGATGTAAAGTCAGAGACGATAGCTCATCTGTTGCTGCACAAATTGTGTTGATCATTCTCTGGTCCTTCATCAGTGGTCAAAGGATGCTGCCCACAGATGCTTTTCAGTCCAGCAGTGACACTGAGGTGTTTAAAAACTCCAGCAGCACTGCTGTGTCTGATCCACTCTTACCTGCGCAATACACACACTAACACACCACCACCACATCAGTGTCACTGCAGCGCTGAAAATGATCTACCACCCAAATAATACCTGCTCTGTGGTGGTCCTGTGGGGGTTCTGACCATTTGAGAACTGGATAAAAGGGGCTACCTTGATGAAAGGAGGCAGAGAAACAGATGGACTACAGTCTGTAGTTGTAGAACTACAAAGTGGAACTGATAAAATGGACAGTGAGTGTAGATACAAGGAGGTGTACTTAATGAAGTGACTAGTCAGTGTATATCTGTGCATAATGCTGTCCAGTCTTTTCCACATTCTTTCATTGCCTTTTTCCTGCTGAAGAATGCAGGCATTTTTCAAATAGTACAAACCTTTTAATCTCAGTGTTCAGTGTACTGTAAACTATTTCCGTACTGATGGGATGTTTCTATCATCTTTTGCTTTTTATCCCCGCTGCTCAAGACTCAATTTGCAAAACTTCTCCCACTCATTCGAACTCCAGGCTAGAGCTAATTTGGTGAGTAGCTTTAAGGTGCAGAGAGTCAGGAAGTCAGACTACAAGCTTGTGGTGAATGGACTTTTTTCTTCTCGCCCCATTTCTCAAGCTGCTTCTGGTCTTCACAGAAATGCTGCAGTCCAAATGATCTTTTCTGGTGCATTAAACAATATTATTATTAAAATCTTACAAATGTCATTTGTGCAATATCATACAAAAAGTTACAAAGTATTAAAGTTTTGTTAAAGTAAAAGCTTTTTTTTCTTGTTTACAAAGAATGAAACCAGAGCTATTAAGATGGTATTCACAAACCATCTATCCTGTTTCATTTTACAACCCCAATTCCAAAAAAGTTGGGACGCTGTGTAAAATGTAAATAAATGTAAATAAAAACAGAATACAATGATGTTGTTCTAAAACCTCTATATGCTGTTCATCATTGATAGTGCCTTTCCAGATGTGTAAGCTGCCCATGCCATAGGCACTAATGCAACCCCATACCATCAGAGATGTAGGCTTTTGAACTGTGCGCTGATAATAAGCTGGATGGTCCCTCTTGAGTCCACAGGACACGGCACTGTGGTTTCCAAAAAGAATTTAAAATTTTGATTTATCTGACCACAGAACAGTTTTCCATTATGCCTAAGTCCATTTTAAATGAGCTTTGGCCCAGAGAAGACAGCAGCGTTTCTGGATTGTGGTGACATATGGCTTCTTCATAGCATGATACAGCTTTAACTTGCATTTGTGGATGTCCTGTGAACTGTGTTCACAGACAATGATTTCCAGAAGAGTTCCTGAGCCCATGCAGTGATTTCCAGTACAGAATCGTGCCTGTTTTCAATGCAGTGCCGCCTGAGGGCCTGAAGATCACAAGCATCTAATATTTGACCGTTGGCTTTGTCCCTTGTGTACAGGGATTTCTGCAGGTTCTCTGAATCTTTTGTTGATATTATGTGCTGTAGATGGTGGGGTATCCAAAGTCTTTGCAATTTTACATTGAGGAACATTTTTTTAAATTGTTCCACAATTTTTAGACACGGTTTTCTCACAGATGATGAACCTCCGCCCATCTTTGCTTCTGAGAGACTCTGACTCTCTAAAATGCTCTTTTTATACCCAGTCATGTGAGTTAGTTGCAAATTGCTCTTCCAGCTGTTTTTTATTAGTACCATTTAGTTTTCCAGCCTTTTGTTGCCCTTGTCCCAACTTTTTTGAGATGCGTTGTTGCCAAGTTCTAAATGAGTTAATGTTTTTCAAGAAATGGTAAAATGCCTCACTTTCAACTTGTATGTTCTACTGTGAATCAAATATGGGTCTATAAAATTTGCAAATCATTGCATTCTGTTTTTATTTACATTTTACAAGGCATCCCAACTTTTTTGCAATTGGGGTTGTATTTAGTACTTCTCTACCCTAAAATAAGTCCTTATTTGATCATTGTGTGTTATTATTTTATTATTACATGTTTATTACCCTTTGATATACATCTCTGAATTCCCATCTATTAGAGTAGGTTAAGGGATGTGACCAAAGAGATTTTAGAGATTTTGCAGATATCATTGAGTTTTGCTTTTAAAATTCAATATTTAGCTCTCTGGTGCAGAACAATGGGTTGATGTTGAAGTATAGATTTTTCTCATTGAACTGACATTTGACCTGATCCTCACATAAAAATGTTGATACAAAATATTGATGCAAATATTGATTGGTTATTTGTTGTTTCATTTTACTGCATGTGTTCTCTGTGTTCTGAAATGTGCAATAAAAATCATGAGTGTAATAACCTTTAAAATTTTATTGTTTCTATTTGTTGCTTGTCTACAAGTTGAAATACAGTGTATTTAATGTGCAAAATCTGATGTGGCAAAATTAAAAGGGTCTGTAAGAACAATTGTTTTTGGGGTAAAGAATGAAAATGCTCAAGACCACACCCACCAAACAGACTGGCCTCACCAGACTGACCACAATGAAACATTGCAGTGAAAGAAACTTGAAAGGAATAAAAGCTGTTTTGTTCTTGAAGAGGAAGAGAGTGGATGTGAGCAAGACCAGTGTAACACATGCTAATTCTTTTTTATGCAGCTCCAAAGCAGCCAAATAACAGATGACAACTAAGTAAAACTAAAAAAAAAGGAAAATGGATGTCTGTAGAATTTGGTATAACGCAGATGTAAGTCTGATGTAGTGCTTTGCAGCACTAATGCTTAATGCATGAATGACCAACTCAGTCGCACTGCCACATTCCCCTACAGACGCGGTACTTGGTATTGGAAAAGAAAATCTGTTTAATGGCCCATCCCTACTTTCTGGTGTGGTTTAGACCATTTGTGGCAAACATTCTGATGACGTATTGATTTAAGAAAAGATCTCATACCTCAAGTTGGTTCTTCTTGTTAGAGTTGATTCTTAAATGGGGATTTAAATATGTTTACTAATGGGGATTTAAATATGTTTACTAATGGGGATTTAAATATATTTAAGAGTATTTTGGTTTGCAGAAAATCAGCAAAAAGTAACTGACGGTTTAGAGAGATTATACTTTAATGTTTAAGCTGAGACTGAAGAAGTTAAAACGTCAGATAAAGCAGCTGAGAAAGATCCCTACTTTGTAAATGTGTTTTCTCAACAAATTAATTCCATTATATGATTTCCAGCAATGTGCAGACATTTCAGTGTAATCCCTGTCATGCTGTTTAGGCTTTTAAAGCCATCAAACTGCACTCACTAAGACAACAACAAATCTAGCAATAATGGCTTTGTGTGTCGCAACTAGAGAGCAGCATTCTCTCTGTAAATACAGAACAATTTGAGACGAGAGCAATTTGGACTCCTGTGTGAAGAAGATCCTCACTTTGCCCTCAGGCCTTTTAGTAATACTGTGTCTGAGGAACGAGTTTGCAATTACGCTGTTTAGCAAACAAATTGAGGTGACCTCGCTCCTGAACTTAATGGCTCACTGCAGTTTTACAGCATCTTGAAGGATAGATTAACAGAAAACATCTCAAAGCGTTTGTCTGTAATAAAGGTCACTTCTCAATTTTGGGTCATTAGTCTTGTGGCTTCTGTAGCCTCTTTAACAGCACCACTCTCCAGAAAGCACAAGTCTTTTTTCTTTGGTTTCCTTATTGCAACATTGTTCTGCATTTTGATTGACTCATTAAACAATTGATTGGAAGTTTTATTTCAGTTGATTCCTGGTATCTTAATGCTTGGCTATCACTTTCTGTGCCTGTAGGGCTGTATGAATATCAACGACAGGCTTTTTTTTTTTTACTTTCTTACCTTCAAGACATCATTTCTAGACTTGAGCTTTAATTCCAATGAAAGAATTTTGACAAGAGCTTGTTCTGGGGTGTTGTGGATATTTCCAACTGCCCATCAGGGACTGAGAATGTGAGTCCATATATCAATAGCTTACATATACACTGAGTTTAAGTTCATTAGTTTATTGAACCTACCTTGTGCCACTGGTAATTTTATCAGAAACGCCTTCGGTAACACTTTCTATGAATGTCACCTTTGTAAGCATCTATAAACACATTTATAACATGTTATAATGTATTCATAAGGCATTATAAACATGGTTATAAATATTTATAAAAAATAATTACACTGAATTACATTTTATAGCCATGTTTATTATACATTATGAATTGTTAATATAATGCATTATAAATAGTGTTAATAACATGTTATAATGTCAGTGCCAAAGAAGTCAGTCCCAGCTTGGAGAGCATAAAGTAAAGACAAATACCAAGCTAACGGTGGTGTACACTAACTTTCCCACATTGGGTAAAACACTGATGGAAGCACTAGTTTAAACTCTGACATGTAATGTGCTTTATTGTGTATGTTTTAGTGTTTCAGTAAATTCTTCAGTAAATACTTAAAGCCTCACTCTTAACACTGGAGGAGGCTTTAGTACAGAATGCTTCACTTTATTTAGAGCGGATAAATACAACTTATGAGCTCTTACACTTTGTTATGATCAGTACTTATAATGTATTATGTTAACAATTCATAATGCATAATAAACATGGCTATAACATCCATCCATCCATCCATCCATCCATCATCTAAACCGCTTATCCTTCTGGGTTGCGGTGGGGCGCTGGAGCCCATCCCAGCTGTCACTGGGCCGAAGGCAGGATACACCCTGGACAGGATGGCTATAACATATAATGCATTTTTATAAATATTTATAGCTATGTTTATAATGTCTTATGAATACATTATAACATGTTATGAAGGTGTTTATAGATGCTTACAAAGGTGACATTCATAGAAAGTGTTACCACGCCTTCCATATATGTGCATTTTGTAGGTTTAGAATTACTGACTGTAGGTCATCTGTTGCTACTCAATTTACCTTCTAATTCATTTATCACTGGAAAGGGACCACCAAAGCTCTTCTACTGACCAGATGTTATTTGGGCGGACCATTCGCTGCACAGCAATGACAACAACATGGTAGTGGATAGTCCATTTGTGGCACTGGAACAAGTTTTTCAGACACAACAGTGTTGCTGATGTTTAACATTTTGTGTGTTGCTGGCCATTTTATTATACACCTACACTAATGATAGACCTGATAAGTGTATGGTTAGAGACTACAACTCATCTTTTTCCATTTTCTTATTTTGAAGTATATATTGTACCATATATTGTACCAACCACAGAATCCCTGTAACACCACTGAAGGTATGAGCACCACACACTCTTTCAAAATGATATCAGTATAGCATGGTTGGCATAGTGTAGTGGGTATCACCACCGCCTGGGCTTTAGTTCCCTGGTAGTGCAAAAACATCATGCTATAGCAAAAACAGTCCTTGTGCAAGACTCCTAATGCTGCCTTTGCTTTCCTCTATAACATGATTAGTTTGTCTGCCAAATAAGAGTGCCATATAAAATCATATAACAAATGGTATAAATATATAAATGTTAGGCCTGAAAAATTATTAAAATAACTAATTTGCTTAAATTTGACCCTAAAGAGTGAATTTTTTTTTATTTTTGTTTCCAATAACTATTACAATTTGTTATAGCTATATGATCATCAAAATGTTGTTTTTTTTTTGATAATTTAATAACCTTATTTTCATCATGTAAACATAGGAACCTGAACATGACAACATATTGTTATAAATGAAGCTCTTGAGCACTACAGTAGCTCTTCACTTAAATCATAGATTAAATCATAGCAACATACATGACTCAAACTGGAAAAATGCATTAACAGCATTAAAGAAATTGGTGGCATTAATCGATTTTGATCCTATGGTGGTCCATAAGTTCACTGATAAATGGGGTAGAGAGTGATTGTTAGATTGTGTAGGAAGAAATGGGCTACAGTTAGTAAACCTGCATAGTGAATCTGTATGCTATATATGTATGCTCCTATAATGTAGGAGTACCAAATAAACTGGTAATTAGGTGAAAATGTTGCAACCACAGGTCTCTTTGTATGGTCCAACATGTATGGGGAGAATGCCATAGAACAGCGGTTCCCAGCCTGGTCCTTTGGGTCCATTAGATGCTTTACATTTTTCCTTCGTCCCTATATGGGGATGGACTTTACATCTAAGTGAACTCACTGGCCAGTATGGTCACACCTGCTTCAATCACTAGGTGCAAAGTTCTTTTAAGAACCATGAAAATTATAGGTTCTCCAGTCATTAAATAACTTTCTTGTTAAGAGGCTCAGTGTTAAGGTCTCCATCTTTATACCCTCATTTAAAGCCCCATCACTCATTCACTCACTCAAGTCAATGCTAATGTTTTCATGTCATCATCTATGTTCTCTGCTGCCATTGCACTGAATAGTAATGGGGGACATCTAGTATAAAAGGTTAAAATTTAAAAAGTAGTAAAACGGTATGTATGAAGGTTAAATGACATGTATTGAATTCATGTGCTACCATCCAGTGCACTTCAGTCCAGTTCCTATGAGAAGCATATGAGCTGTTTATGATTTATTGATGTTCAGATTTTTTATTTCCATATTAGAAAATGGAATGGATTTGGTCATTTCTGTAGTTTGCCTCATCTAGGGCATTGAAAGAATTTCTACTTTGAAATAGTCTCATCCTTTTACTCATTACAGAAATACTGGTAAGAGTGATGCACCTGTTCTTCACCAATGGCCTCTAGAGTTGGCCTTCACTGGAAGTATAAATAGGTTTTTACAGGTCCTCCCAGTGTCTGACAGCACTGTTCATGCATCAAGACTTTTACTTTAGCACTTCAAAGTCTGCATGAGAGCTAGGGTTTCACTTTTTGTAGTCTGAGCACAACTTTATCTCACAAAGAAGTTGCAGAATATACATCTGTATTTCCTTATCTCATGGGTCTTTCCTCTGTTTGGTCTGATTGCTAAGGTTTTAAGCCTTGATCTACAGTCCTGAAAAAGGGTCCCTGAAGAATCATGTTTGAAAACAGATGTGTGTGCGAAGAGTCTTTTAAAGGTTCATAGAAATTTCATATAATGATTAGGTTCTATAGAAGGTTCTTCCTAGAGCTGTTACATTGTGTGGATGTTCTTCAAACATATTTAGTTTACAAAAAACAATCTCCAGTAAACCATCCACTGAAAGGTTTTTTATGAAACCAATAGCAGTTCTTCTATGGCATTGCAAGTGTTAGATTATAATTCCACTATCCATTGCACAGATGGGATCACCTTCTGTATCTGGGCTTCCCTCAGGCTGGCTTTATGTGGTGTGCCTGCAATATAATTTCCATGCAACTTGCCAGTGATACAAAGCAATTCAAAAGTGACCCACGACCTTGTTTACACCTGGTCACTTTCATACATCTTTAATATTAGGATTGTATCTGAATGAGGCCAAGCCACATAAAATTGCAAGTGTAAATGCATCCAAGATGCATTTAAAATAGATACAAATCTGATTGCCCAAACCACTTCAGGAGGTGGTCTGAGACGCATTCGAGCCACATGTTATGACAGTGTAAACACATCTCTCTCCAAGATGCATTTGACAACCAAAACCCCTCCCAGTGCAATTGAAACTCCTCCCTATGCACTACGTCCCAGGGCACATGATCCGTGTCTATGAGGAAAATAATCATGAAGGATGCACATGGATGGGGACCGGATGAAATGAAATGCTTAACCCCTTAAAGTCTCAGTCTTATTACATGCTAAGGCTTATTATTCCCTAAATAGAGGGACTTCAATGCAAACTGGCTGAGTTACCAGCTCACATGCATTTACACATTATATACACTTCCGTCACCAGTCACATAAAATGACGAGGTTCAAAGTTGCACACAACATATTTGATTACTTCTCTAATTAGCCAAATTAGCAGCATGTATGTTTCCCACATTCACTACATAAAGTCATCTGCAAGATGTAGTTTACATATTGGCAGTTTACATATTGGCAGCATTTTTAAGCAAGAGAGGAGAAAATGAATCAAGCTATGCAAATCATGATAATAGCTGGATAAAAAAAGATGACCATATGGCAGCACAAGTAGCCATTTAATGAGCTTTAGCCTTTGTAATACCAACATTGTGTAAAGTCAGTTCCAAGCATTTTTTAACCACTTAATAAACCATCTTCTGGTCATTTTCTTATTCACTGATCCAGTGAAAATCATTTGAAAGTCCTTCGATGTCTTATTGGCATTTTCATTGGCTGTTCCGTTAAAATTGTTTCATGAAACTAAGTGCTTGCGACTGTTGTGGCTGAGTTTAAAGCGAGTTGCAGGGCCCTTTACATTATGCTGCTCAGTTTGGTTTTATGTAAGTTGGAAGTAACTAAAGTCGCATGAAAGTTTCACTGTGTAAAGCCAGCCTCAGAGTATATTCCTCATGCAATTTGATAGACTTTCTTCTTGTGATTGTTATTCTTGGTTTGCTTCTTAGAATTCTAGACCCTAGAAACACAGATGTCAAGTTTGAAACAGCTTCTGATGTGAACTCTTAAGTTGCCGGTATAAACTATCTGATGTTCTTAGAGATCCTCAAAAATAAAAGCGCCAAAAACAGTTCTTCAGATTTATATCATAAAAGAACCACTTTGGGTATTCTAAGGAATTTCATTTTAACCATGACTAAGGAAACTGATAATGTCCCTTGTTATAGCTGAAGTGGCTAACCAGTATTAACATAGTCAATCTATGTGCTTAAACTTGACTGTAAGCAAATGGTTAGCAGATGGTGTACCGATAACAGCTGCTAAATAGGACAGATTTCCAAAAAAATAGTGCATTGAAATTGGGATTTTTATGCAATCAGACTGTCTGTGATAAGGCTGTATACTCATTCTGTCAGTATGGAATGGTTCCTGCTACCTTGGTGTTCCAAGCCAGCCTGTTTTGATATACCAGCCCAAACTGCCATAGTAAAATGGTTTGTGTTCATTGAATTACGAACAGAGTCTACTACTGTGTTGCATACACATATTTTACTAGCGGCTCTTAGGCCATTTAAAATGGAAGATAGCCACAGCTTAAAATGTGCAGTTCTTTTTAAGAGTTTACCAAAATGGCGAAAGGCTAATGCATAAAATATACCCAAACCTGTGTAAAGTGCACATCAGTGTAACCCTGTAAACAGCTGCTTTCATAATGAGTTTAAAAGTGAAGCGCCTACCTAAATTTATCCAATAAGACCACACTGTGGCACTGAAAAAATGCAACTGTGTGATTTTTACACTGTTGGTGGAGTGATGTGTTGCGAAATCAAGCCTTATTTTAATTTTATTATGTTAGGAGCTTATACAGCTGAATGCAAAAGGTTGAACATTCGTATCGTTCATTTTCTGAGCAAAAATAAGTTAAAGCTACACTATGTAAGTTTGGGGATTTGGAAATCTCTCTGGAGGGAATATGGAATTGCAAAAAATGTGTGGAAGAACTTTTTGTAAAGTCAATTGTGCTACAAACCCCATGAGCAGATAAATCTGATTGTTTATGAGCACTTTGAAAGAGTATTCAATGAGAACTCAGTCAAACTTGGTGAAATGTGATGTGTCTTCCGAGGATGTGAGTGAATTATCTGCTATTGTCATATCTTCATCAATATAAAGTTGATTTTACATTGGACACCTAAAGCCGGACCTTCATTTTGAGCCTTCGCGTATGTCATTAGTATGTAAAGACATATGATGTGATCTAAAAAGAACTCCCACCAAATCTGAATTTTATTTATTATATGATTATTTCAGGCTTTACAGGGCGACTCGCAACAGCGCCCGGGCATTGTGTTCTAGTATGTTTTTTTTTTTCCCTACAGGCTCAGTAATGCTGTTTTTCTTTTCTGCAAAGTTTTAGTGCATAAGTATGCTGAGTTTAACATATATATATATATATATAACATATATATATATATAACATATATGGGATAAAATAAAACAGAAATATAAAGTATGGCAAAACTTTAGCACAGGCCGTACGTTCTTTTTTATTTTGTATGTTCCAATATGTTAAAATCTTTTGACTTAGGAAAAAAAATAACTTTACTTAAGTTGACAAAATCTGACAAAACCAACACAACGTTATATGAACAGTGGCACTCAAACCGTACCCATCACTGAAATGGAGATTTACAAGAGTAATGAAAAAGGATTTTGCATGTCCAGTATACATAAGTTGTACAAGTTTTCTTGGAGGCACTAGATCATAAAAGTTACTTCATAACCTCAGAACTCATTGAGGAGGCTGTGTGTTTTCTGAGAAGTCTGCTTTCCAACAGCAGACCGCCTATCTGTAATTATTCTTTATCAGAGACAATGTCTTGGTTAGTGGTTTTTCCTCTGTTCTGTGAGTGGTTGTCAAGGTGATTGTCTATACCAGCAGCAGCTCTCCATGTTCAGTACACACAGTTCTCTCATGAACCTTTTGAGTCTAGAGACTGTATGATACACTTTTATATAGATGTTGTGCAGATTGTGTTGATCTTCTCGTCGTGTGTGCTATGGTAGTACAATGGCATCTGAGAGAGAGCAGATAGAGAGAGTAGCGCATACTGCCTCAAAAAATCACTGGAACTTCTATCTGTTTCCTCTGTATATGCCAGAAGGGTGAAAAGCATTAAAATCTATGCAGACAGCTCACAGCCAGCACAGTACTCCTTCAAACTGCTCCCTTCTGGCAAAAGGTTTCAAAGCATCTTATGTAAATCATCTCGGTTTAGTAACAGCACCTGCTCTTCTGCAAACTCCACAACGTCAACCTTATTGATGATCATGCATGTATGTGTATGAATGTATATTATTTGTGTGTTTGAGCAGCACCGAAAGAAACTCCACTCATTCAAGCACAGACTGATATGGCAGTAAAGTATTGAAACTTGATACTTTCTTTGTGTATATAGTTGAAAAAAAAATGTAATTAAAAAACATACATATGCATTTTATATCATTCTGCAGATATGAGATATGTATGGAAGTCCAGAGAGGCCATGAGGTAATTGTAATTTTCTAGATTGTTTTCTTAATTAACTCGTTATCTCAAGAAAACAAAGTTGTTGTCTTGTGATAACAAGTTTATTATCTTATGATCTCAAGATAACAAAGTTGTTATCTTGAGAGAATGAGCTAACTATCTTGTGATCTTAAGATAACAAAGTTGCTGTCTTGAGTTAACGAGTTAAGTTTCTTATGATCTCAAGAAAACAATGTTGCTGTCTTGAAAAAAATGAGTTAATTATCTTGTGATCCCAAGATACCAAAGTTGTTATGTTGAGATCACAAGATAATTAACTCATTGTCTCAAGATAACAATCCAGAAAATTATAGCAACAGCTCTCCAGACTTCCGCAGAGAGGCCATGTTGCTATAATTGTCTGGATTGTTATCTTGAGATTACAGCTTGACTATCTTGTGATGTCAAGATAACAACAAGATAGTAAAGTCGTGATCTCAAGATAAGAATCCGGAAAATTATAACTACCTCTTGGCCTCTCTTAACGTTCATAGGGATGTGACTTTTTTATCTGTGACATTTTTCTGGCTACTTATTGCCAGTTTACAGATTTTTTTTACAGAGTTTGCAAATTTACAGTAGACCAATAATCCACATGGCTGTGATTTCTTTTCCATTCATTTTTCTCTTTCTTTTGCTTTTCTTTTTTTTCACAATAAAAAACAGCTTGTTCAGGTATGGAATGCAGTAGTGCGTTTTTCACATTCCAGCCCACGTTAACTGATGTTTGTTGGTGTAACTGATGTTTAAAGCTTCACCAGCTGCTGAAAGTCCTTCCAGCAGTTCGAACTTCATTACGACGCGCTTAATCTACTGGAAACAAGCGTGCGCGTCCAGCAGACCGCGCTGCGTCTCCGGCCCCCTCTCCACCCCTCTCCGTTTCCTATTGGTCTGTCTCGAAGTGGCACTTGCGCGCGCCAAAAGCGTCCGCGCTGCGCCAGAAGCGTCCGGTCAGTCAACGCAGATGAGGCGGACGCGTCGCGCTCTCGCGCTTTCCGTTCTTTTACGCACGGCGACAGGCTGCCTCGGGCAGCGCGCATGGTGTCCAAATGAGCCACCGCTCTCACGGATCGTCCAACATACAATGGATTAACAGGAAAGACATGAGCGTCCGCACGGAGGACAGCGTCAGCCTGTGCCAGAGGGCACTCCAGATCGTCACGGAGCTGTGCCTCGCCGGCCACGTCGACCGGGAAAAATGCTCGGACATCTTTCCGATGGAGAGCAACATACCAGGTAAAGGAAATTCAGGTAAATCTGACTAAGATCATGTTTCTCTCTTCCACCCTTTGTACACACAATGCTGAAGCTAGTACGCGTATCCCCCCGAGAACTCGTCCTCAAAGTTTTTCTCATCACACTAGTGGCCAAAAGCAATGACCACAGGCTCTTACGGAGCGAGCAGTGGCGCATTGCGTGCTGTAATGTCTGGCAAATCCCCTGCGTAAACTTTGTACGAGCAGAGCAGCGGCCCTTCAGGACACTTTGTGCCAACTGTAGCTCGCAGCTAGAGCGCAACAGGTTGCGGAACAGGCAGCTTCTCTCCAGTGTTCACCGCTGCTCGCTTAGACGATTCGGTTATCTGTTGTTCTTATACAGTGAGAGGAACCAAAGCAGTGATTTAGCGACCGAAAGTATGTCGATGTTAATTGCAACTTAACCTTTAACATAATTCATAGTTAATACAAAGAGTTGTATAGTTTTCCGTTCTCCACACACTGAGGCGCGTGAGGAAAATCAGTGAGAACCACAAAGACCCCATACACTCATAGGTTCTGTCGGCGGAACACCTTGTACCGTCTCATAGTACATGTAGCGCATGCTGGGTCGCACGTGACTAATGGAAGTCGCCTAATGAACAGCTATGCACGGCTGCGTGGCTTTAAATGCTGACACCTGTTCCTCGCAGGAGGGCTGGTCTGTATTAAACATGAATGCTGTTGAGCAGCAGTCCTGTTACCCTGCACAATGCAGTGCATCAGACAGGGAGCCAGCTCTGTTCTAGAAATGTGCATTGCATAATAAACCTCCATCCTTATCCCTGAACCCCTCCTCCCTACAACAACGCGCGCGCGCACACACACACACACACACACACACACACACACACACTTTGCCAGATCATTTTCTCTTTTATATGGTTATGGTTTAACTGTTGGCATGTGTCAAACCTTTATTATTATTTATTGGATCTTAAAACTATTTTTTGACTTCATTGAGATTCATTCTGAAATCTTATAACACCACAGTAACAATTATAAGCTGATGAGACCTTTATTGTGCTTTTTCAGTACCAATTGAACCCTGATTCATAACCAGGGCCACCTCTACACTCTTAGCCAAAAGAGTTCTCTATAGTACCAAAAAAGGTTTCTTTGACTTGTGGAACCCTTTTTTGTGCTATATAGAATCCTTTTCAGAAAGGTTCTATATAGAACCATCTACAGCACATTCTCCATCAATCTGAAGAACCTTTTCATGATGCAAAGAAAGAAATAAAAAAAGAAATAAAAATAGGCAAAAATTAGGCAGAATAAAAAACTTAGACATAAGTCAAAGTATGAGAGAGTAGGAAAAAAGTATATTTATTTGCATAATTACAAAGCGTATAAAACAGATTTGCTGTATTTACATGAGAGCAGGTATTGCACTAAGTGGTATGAGGTAGTTACTACACAATGAGTATAAACATAACTAGAGTTGCAGCAGTATTTACAGTCTAAAGTGTACAGTGAGAGTGTCATAACAGTAGCGATTATGATAAAATTGCACAGCAGGATTTTTTGCCACCACATCTTACTGTACTGTACAATTAAAGGCTAACTAATAGCAGTGACTACCACAAGGTTTATAAATTATGTACATTTATGATTTGCCTATTGTTGATGATATTATATATATATATATATATATATATATATATATATATATATATATATATACGTATTAATGATATCAGATGCTTGTTTGGGGCTCTAATAATTTACAGTGTAAATGACATTCACCTTTTCAGCATTCTCATTCCAGAGTCTGTCTTATGAAGCAGTTTCATGCTTTCCCAGCTAACTTTAAGATCTTAGTTGGATCTTAGTTGAAGTTGTCATTACAGATTTTGTGCAGTTGTCATTGCTGGTAATTATCATGACAGATGTCTTAATGTTGTCATGTCATGACAGCTTATGTTACACAAGCGTAGGTGGCCGCCGTGACCTCAGACATCATGACAATCACCAGTAATGGCAACTTGACCCATCAGTGGACGTAATCTGTCACAATGACTCATATGACATCTTCATCTCAATGTTATGTAGCAGAGTTTTAGTAAAGTGTTACTGAATTTCCTACACAAACTAAAAATCTTCCCTTTCAGCAGCCCAAGGCATGTCTGCTTGGGTGGACATGAAGAATAACAATGCATAAAAATTATGTTCAATTATTTCGCAAATATTTTGTGCGTAATTGCATCTGCAACTATAAAACCTCTCTCTGTTTTTTCTGTTCAGAATTAGGTTCTATATGATTGTGTTCCCTTCTCTGCTAAACAGAACCTTTAGTCTTCTCCTTCTTATGCTTTGCCCTTTCTCTCCTCTTTTTCTCCCTCTTCTCGCCCTCTCTCTTCCGTGTGTGTCTGTCATGCACTTCTCATTGCTGCTGGCCTTTTCCGTCTGTCCTGTCTGTCTGTCTTTCAATTCCTCACTCATTCTCACTTCACCCCCCCATCCTTCTTCTCCCTCTCTTGTTCTTTCTGTCTCTCTCTATCACACCTTCTCCCTCTTTCTTTCTGCTATCCTTACTTTCGTTCTCTTTTTCCACCTTCCCTGAACCATGTCTCTGCGTTGCCTGTAGACATCTCTGTAAGTCTCCTAGCTGTGGTCGTGGGTTTCTGTGGGCTCGCCCTGTTGGTAGTCTCTCTCTTTGTGTTTTGGAAGCTGTGCTGGCCCATCTGGAGAAGTAAGGCCCTCTCCTCGCATGCTGATGGCATCCCACAGGGGATGCTCCCCGAAGCCCCCCCGGCCAACTTGCCACCACCTCCTTCGCCCCGCCCTCAGCCCCCTTTGGTCCCAGAGCCCAAGTTGGCTGGGGTGGCGCTCATGGGGCGCCAGGCCTCTCAGCCCCAGCAGGATGACCAGGAGGAGAGGAAGAGGAAGGTGCCTGAGGTAAAGGTGAATGGTCGCAGTTCAGTCAAGCTACTCGAGGCAGCCATGAAGATCAGCCAGACGTCGCCAGACATCCCAGCTGAGGTGCAGCAGACTCTGCGTGAGTGCCTCAGCAAGCAGGCCAAAATCCAGAGGCAGACCACTGAGCCCACCTCATCCTCCAGGTATCAACTTTTACTTTAACTCCTTTCAGCTCTCTGGGTCATGTTGGAGAAGATAGGTGGATGGATGAATGGATGGATGGATGGATGAATGGATGGATGATGGATGGATGGATGGATGGATGTCCAAAAGTGTCCCCATCTAAATAGTTGATTCAACCATCTGAAAGCAAATTAATTGCTGGAACAAGTGTTAAAACCCCATGGAAACAAAGTCCATGATGTCTTTCTAATTAGGTTTCTAATTGGTAAACATCAGTGTCTCTGATGCTCAATAACTTCACTAATGTTCTTGTGGCCAATGTTCTAACATCAAGCGGGAAAATAGCAACAAGAAAAAATGTGCATAAGAAATAAAATACAGAAGATATAAAAAATACAGAACTGTCAAGACACTTACAAGAGACTTAAACAACACTGTGCGTTTTACAAAGGTGTGCTTGAATGCCAGTGAATATTTACGTGGTTTGCAAAGTGATTCATTAGTTTTCATATATTTTCTGTAGTTTCTTTTTAAAAAGTAGTGTTTTTAGTATTACATAGATATTACACAATATCTTGGCATTCCAGATGAGATAATGGGCAGAATAACACCATGTTTAACTACAAGCTCTGTTTGTTGAACTAACACCCTCACAGCATTTTGAGTAACAGTTCTAGAATTAGCACAGTTCATTACATAATTTACTCCCCCTCTCCCCCCACTCACAGTTATTTTGCATGTGTCAAATTCAGTCGATTTTTTTTATCAATGAGGTTTGAACACTGTGGCAGACTTTGAGATTGTGCCAGCATAATCTCATAAGAACATTAACTTTGACATTTGCCTGCATGATCTCAAACGTCCAATCTCAGTTAATTTAATTTTCCCACTCAAACCCAAAGAAGACTGTTTGTGTTAGGCAGGACGCTGATTTCAGAATCTGCAGTTTACCTTTTCGTGCACCTTGTTAAGCAGCAGCTGTTCGCTGTATCTGTGTTTATGCGTTTCTTGGCTCACTTCCAAATTGAAAGCCAACCGCAGGATCTAAGCTGGTGCATTACCTATTTACCACAACTTTTGTGTAAAGGCATTTTTTAATGTGGGGAAAAATGTACACAGGCTTATATGACTACACGAGTTAAAGAGAACAGGGGCTCATTAAACTAGGCATGTTGTCGGTGTTAATCAGTTCAGATATTCAGGCTATCCAGTGATGTGTTTAGCATTCAATGTCATTACAAAGCAATGAAAAAAACAAGCAAAGATGAACAACAACTTTTGCTGCATGTGAGTGATGCAAATAAAAATCTAAGAGATTGTGATCATCACTGTTATAAGAAAGGTTCATATTACTGAAATGGTAAAAGATAAAAACAAACAAAAAAAACACTTAAACACACTGTTTTCAAAACAAATGGCCATAAAATACCTGCCGTTGCTGTCCAGTATCTCCAAAATGGTAACTTTACAGGAGAAAGCAAAAACTTTCCTTACTTTTAATGTAAATTAATGCAAAGAGATTTTATTCCAAACAACTTTGGAACATTTTTGTTGGTCTATTTCTGAATATTTATTAATTTTTTACACAATGTAAAGAGCAGCTGCTGTATTCAAATAATACAGAAAAATAAATAAAAAAGTGAAAAAAGGAGATACTTGTTTATTTTTGGACAGTGATGTTATAGAAATGTGTAACACACACCCTTCATTGTTTGACAGGGCTGCAGCACGCCCCCTAGCTTCCACACCAGCCCTGTAATCACTGCAGCTCCAAAACCCTAACACCCAAGTCACGCTGCCATGACAACGGCAATTAAACAATCAGTTGTTCTTCTCTTTGTTTCATTCGTGGCACCATGTTTAAAGAGAGCAGGGTTTATAATTAGTGTTGCCATGCGATGGAACTGACATGCCGGCAGCGTTTGTCCTACTGGGGACCATGATGAGCAGCTGCACTCCTCTGCTGATGGTGGCCATTATTGAGTCACCACGGAGCTGTCATTAAAAACCCGGTTGCAGCCTAACGAATAAGGCATCTTCGTAAATTACATGTTGATGGCATTCCGAGCAAGGGCAAATGAGGCATAAAGGTCAGCTATAGAGAGAGAATGTAGTCTAGGAATGTCGCCTTGCCTCACTCATTTGGATCCGTCCAGCACTATTAAAAATAGTGTTACCAAAACTGGTTATTTGGAGAGATGGTACCCTAAAGAATCAGTGGAGGGTTCTAGAGAATCATTTTTGTAAATCAGTGTGAAGAATCTTTTTAATCTATTTAAAAATGAAAGAACTTTCACATAATGGTTCTACACTGATTAAACTGTACTGAACTGTACATCCAAGTCAACAGCATTTTGGAGCCTTTATTTTTAAGGGTACTTCACATTTGATGGCTTTTTGTGTTCAGTATTTGCACATCAGAACACCTGCTGTATTTCATCAAATATTCGCCAGTGCAAGACATCACAGGTGGTTTCTCCTTTATCTTTATCCCTGGGCCACATCTACAAGCTCTGAATAGTTCTTCTCCTTTTTGCTTCTTGTTTATCAGAACGCTTTCTATGAATTCATAAACAATGAACGGTACACAGCAGCGGAGGTCGAGTCCCTGCTGTGCTAAATGCTGCCCTGTGGCCAGCGGGCTTCAAGAACACAATTATCCTCACTCTTTCTGGAATTGAATAAAGGCTGGTACCCTCTCTCTTCTGTCACCAGTCACTTGGGGTGTCTGCATGGTCACATGGCACAGCTAGTGTTAGCCTACAAGCATGCCAAGGTGCTCAACAATGCTGTGTTGCTGGTAGTCTGGGAAAAAAGACAAGCTGCCAGATGTACACAGCCTTTGTGCTCTGTGGTAGGTCTTTCCCCTATGTGCAACAGGAACGGCAGAGTACAGGGAAACTGCAACTGCATTTGAGAGAAAATGCTAACAGAGTATTTAAACTGGTGACAAATTTGTTCTCCGTGCTACAGCAAAAGCTATAATGTTTAAGATAAAGTGTTTGTTTGTTTTTTTTTGCCACAGATCTTAATATGGGCTCAAGCTGTGAGGTAATTGCTTAAAGTAGTTGCTTACAAACTGTCATTTCCTGGCCATCTGGATGTTAATGTGAACTGCTCTCAACTGCCCCCTGTTACCGCTCATGGCTTAGCCGGGTATGGCCACATTGGGCAGCTAATCGCTAGTTGATGAGAGAAAAACATGAAGGAATAAAAGGGTTAATATGATGAATTGCTCTGAGGTTTTTTATGCACTTTGCTGGGAGAAATCTAATGTTAAAATGTTAACAAATCATATTAGCACCAGTTCTTGTAGAATAGCTACAGTAACTATAATTATTCATAAACATATTTTATTATGCCTTTGTCAAAGTCCACCCACATTAGACTGGCAGACGCAATAGAAAGAAGAAAAAGGACAATAACAACATAGCACATTATTGGATTTCTTATTAAGAACAGGCAGCCATCATTGTATGGTAGGGGTATGTTTTTCTTTCTAAATGTAAGGTATTTAGATTAGTCTGTTGATCCCCTGTGGTGGTGTAAGGACATGCTGAATTATATTGCTGCAGTGTTTTGGCTGTCTGCCTGTTTATGTGTATAATTTACTAGTAGTGCAACTCTGTAATCCATACAAGGTCATTATTATTAGAACCATTTGCTGAATGTATTTACATAGAAAGTTGCCAGTTTGTTCAATGACCTTAGGGGACATGTCTTTAATATTATATTTCACATTATCAGTCACTTTGACATAGTCTGAGCTCACAGCTGTTTCTTTTGAGAAAACTAGTGAAGCTTCCACCCTGCTGACATCACTAGGCCTACCAACAGTTATCTGCCAATAGACTTCAAACAGTCCAGTTGAAGTTTCTGTGAACTGTTTTCTTCAAGGACAGCATCAATGAATGTCTGAAAAGTAATTGCAAAACCAGCTATTAATTTAATTACTTTAATAATCTGTCATCAAACCTTTTAAAAACATACTTAAAACATTAAAGTACTGCTTGTAAAAGGGACTTTTGTGATATTCTGAAAGATACAGGCCATAGTCTTTCAGTGATAATGAAATATATGATATGTCTGATGTGGATGAGCTTCAGTCTGTGACGACACCTGGTAACTACTGAATAAACTACCGACAATGTAGTTCTTTGTGTTAATTTGTGATAAAACATTTAGACATGACCCAAAGCAAAGCATCCTTAGATGCATCTCAGAACTTTTTTTAGAATTTTTTAAAGTGCAGTAGCATTTGACCACAATTTCTTTTTACACAATAAGTTTTATACATTTATTGCGGTGGCTTTTTATTATTTGCAGTCTCGGGAATAGGTGCCAGTTGCTAGGAGACACCAAGTAGAAGTAAAAAGCTATGGTTTGCTTGAAGAATGGAAGTCATTATGCTTGTGAGGAAATGGGATGAAGATCCACTTAGAACGACCAGAGTGAGGTAGAGAGCCTAGTGAGCCAGGTTCTCTCCTTGATCGTTTAACAGCAAATGCTCAGCTTCTCTCCATTTCTGTCAAGTTTTAGTGGTTCTCTGTTTGCAGGCCAGTTGAAGATAAGTCTAAAAGAAGCACCTGAGGTTTCTTGAAAGTATTCTATTATGGAGTTCTTGTTCAGATTTTGATAATGGAGACCTCCTAGGCAAATCTCAACAAATGATTGCAATCTTAAAGTACTTTACTGTGAGAGGTTCTCACTCTTCTGCGATCTTTCTTGCTAGGCATAATTCATTCCGTCGGCATCTTCCAAGGCAGATGAATGTGTCCAGCGTGGACTTCAGCATGGACACTCTGCCTGTGCGGCAGTCCTCGGCGGTCAGCATCGGACGCATCAAGCCTGAGCTCTACAAACAGAAATCCGTAGACTCGGAGGAAGGGAACAAGGAGCCGGTGGAGACCTGTGGCAAGCTGAGCTTCGCCCTGAGCTACGACTATGAGGAACAGGCTTTGGTGGTGCGCATTCTTAAAGCCCTGGACCTGCCAGCCAAGGACTTCACGGGCACCTCTGACCCCTATGTGAAGATCTATTTGCTCCCAGAGCGTAAAAAGAAGTTCCAGACACGGGTCCATCGTAAGACACTCAACCCCACGTTCGATGAGGTGTTCCGGTTTCCGGTGGAGTATGAGCAGCTGTGTAACCGCAAGCTGCACTTCAGCGTCTACGACTTTGACCGCTTCACAAGCCATGACATGATCGGTGAGGTGGTGGTGGACAACCTGTTTGAGCTTTCCGACCTGTCACGTGAGGCTGTGGTCTGGAAGGACATTCTTGCATCAACTACAGTAAGTATACTGTTAACCTGCCAAATGAACAGTAGTTCCTGTTAGGTTGGCTGTATAAAGACAGCTAGCATAAGCCTTTCACTTCAATCTCATTTTAGCTTCTTTTTGTTTGCTCACTCATCTTTTACAGTCCAACATGAGCACAATTACAAATCTGTGACACCTATAAACCTTAAAAAGTGCCCTCAAATCACTATATGCCCTTGCAAGTGTACAGAAAGGAATAGCACCATCTAATACGTTATGATTACAGATGGTTCAGGTATTCTGAAGCTGTTGTGTCTTAAAAGCTGCAGCCCACAAGCACCAACAACACAGAGCTATAATGAAGCATTGCAGGCTTCATTAACAAGCAGATTGATTTGTTGTACAAAGCCAGGTGTGAGGGAGGATTCAGTTCAGAACTGATTCACCCTTCCGGACACCCACGCAACCCTTCCAAAAACAGATAAAATTAGCTCCCTCCAAAACCACAGACAATTTGAGCCTCCAAGGAGAGTTAGACCTTCCAAGCCATGAGACATGACTAATGCCACAGGTGTGGGATTGACTATGTCCTACTGTCACCATGCCATCAGCACTTTAGACATGATTCCATAAAAAGAAGGCAAGCATGCCCGATTCCCTCCCATGTCATCTTTTGGATGGGTTCCTTTGTCTGCTTTGCCCCTGTAATATTCCGGCCCACTCAAAATTACGCCTCAGCAAATATCTCAGTTTATGTAACAACTTCAGTCATGCTGTGTCAGAGGTTTTTTTTGTGTATTTCTTGTACAAAGCTGTTCTCTTTTCACGCTCAGCTGATTCTGATGAGAGAGCGCTTATAAGCTAAGACGAAGCGTCCTTATCTTAAGCCATGCAGGATGCAGAAATTACAATTTCCTCTGTATTTATAAGCTTGTGTGAGTTCTCACATAAATAAAATCACATTGTACAGCCCCCATACAAAAGAAGAACAGACATGCTTGAGACAAGGCCCAAGAAACTGCGTTCACTGTGTTAGTTATTTGCTTGAACATTATTTTGAATCCAAATTGTTCTTCAGAAGCATTTTTGATGTCTATGCTAATGATTCTCTGCACATAATTAGCTACCTAAAAATAAATTGCACCATTTTTTACATGTTGATCAACACAATATTTTACTATTTTTCTGTCTAAATATAAAGAACCCATATAATTGAAATGTCTGGCAAAGTCATGCCAATGTGCCCACATGGGCTGCGTCTGCATGCCACACCAGTAACTAACTAATGTTATAAAGCAATTGGAAAAACCTTTGAGTATTTTTTTACAATGATGTCACAGTAGAGTCAAATTTCTTGGTGCATTTTATCCACTGCATAAAGTACCCAAACTTTTGGAACAGTGCCATTGGTCCAGCACCAAAAGTTGTGTTTGCTAAACTGACAAAAGCAAGTAAGAAGGATAACACTATTAGCATTTCTGTTAGCCTCCTTACAACAAGAGTCTTTTCTCATATTTTCATGCTCATTAGACAAAAATGCAAGCTTTGTATTAGTGTGTGCACACAAAACAGTGCAGTATATCATTTCATGTCAGCCAAAAAGTTAAGCTAACTATAATTATTCCCTATAAAGGGAAATAATTAGCCAAATTAGATGATTAGAATGCCATTAAATGACCAAAAAGTCAATCAAGTCCTTAGTAGTCATTATTATATCTCAAGCAGGTGAAAAATAAACTTGAACCACAACCCTGTTTCCAAAAAAGTTGGGATGCTGTGCAAAATGTAAATAAAAACTGAATGCAATGATGTGCAAATCATTTAAACCCTATATTTAATTGAAAATAGTGCAAAGGTAACATATCCAATGTTGAAACTGAGAAATTTTCATAGTTATTGTCAGTAACATAATTAAAAAGTGTCCCAGAGAGGCTGAGTCTCTCAGAAGTAAAGATGCGGAGGTGTTCACCGCTCTTCGAAAGACTGTGTTGGCAAATAACGCAACTATTCAAGAATTAAGCTCCTCAAGGTAAAATAGTAAAGACATGATTCTGTATTGGAAATGGGCTCAGGAACACTTCTGAAAACGCTTGCTTGTGAACACAGTTCATTGCTGCATCCACAAAGAGGAAACCATATAAACAAGATACGCAAACACCGCCAGGTTCTTTGGGCCCAGGCTCATTTAAGATGAACTCTGGTAAAGTGGAAAAGTGTCCTTTTTTGGAAACCATGGACACTGCATCCAATCAACTTGTTATCAGTGCACAGTTCAAAAGCCAGCATCCATGATGATATGGGGGTGCATTAGTGCACATGACAGGGGTGACTTGCACATCTGCAAAGGGACCATTAATGCCGAACAATATTTATATGCTGCCAACCAGATGATGTCTTTTTCAGGGAAGGCCTTGCTTGTTTCAGCAAGACAATGCCAAACCACATTCTGCATGTATTACAATAGAAAGGTTCAGTAGTAATAGAGTCTGAGTGCTAAACTGGCCTGCCTGCAGTCTATTTTATTAATTATTTCATTATGAAAGAAAAAATATGACAAATGAGCCCCTGAACTGTTGAGCAGCTAAAATCCTATATCAAGCAAGGCAAGTATGTGGCTCAATGGACCAAGTACAGCTGTATCACGCATTTTATGGAGTAAATAACAGTAAATTCAGTAAGTATCACGTAGAGCAGTAAGCATGTCAGAAACAATTTGCATGGTCCCAAAATGCTTTGGCGTAGGTGTAAAGCACATTTAATGTTGTTTTTCCAGTGGAATTTACCATAAAATACCCTTGAAGTTTAACTCAAATTAAAATACAGAGAATAAATGCTATTAAAATGAATTCATAACATATGATACATACTGGGTCATGAGCTTGGTCAAACGGTCAGTGACTCATGTACGTTTTCCAGCCACCCCCCCTGCTGTGAATACCATGGTCAAGTGTGTAGAGGGAGTGCTGACTGGATAACTGCTGAGAACTCCTGTTGTGTCTCTATGTGGTGACTCACATGTACTGGGGAGCCCTAATCTCTGCCGTCTACAAAGTTGGGCACATCAGCCTCTTTGGGGCTCATAAACACCATGATTGCTGTTGTGTCGGTGCATTTCATCTTCTTATTGTTGTTTAGATGCCTCGCAGCACTTCTGTCTGCATATAATTTGGCTGACAGGGAGTGTATTATTGTCCCTGTCATGTTGATGTTTTGATGTGTTATTATGTCACTGTCAGCTCTCGTCATTCTCTCAGTTTCTCTCTCTGTCTCTGTCTCTCGTTCTCTTTCCTTATTGTAGCGTTTCCAAGCTTTAGTCATGTTCAGCCAGTTCCCTGCTGTAGCCTACAAGATTTAATTAATCATCTGTTTATTAAATCTGTTTATTGTGGCCAGAAAAGCACAATACTGTGTCATTGTTGCAGAACTTCAAGTTTGAGCACTCTGTCAGACTGAAACCTGAATCAGATCAAGTGTATTTGCATGGTTACTTTAGACTTTATATTTTACGTAAAAATAGAAAAATAAAATTGTGGCATGTGCAAAAGTTTGGACACACTGCTAAGACAACCTTTTTTTGGCTTCAGTTTCCTGACTGACTATGTCACATTTGCTTTTAGAATTTACTGGTATTTAGTGGAATCCATTCTCCCCTTTCCCCATGCAATGTTTCCTGCGCCACTGGCAAAAGCATAATAGCTCCACCCCCATACTTAACCCCCTGGGGTCTGAGGACATTTTCTTGATTTTTGCATATATTATTACATTTGCCTTTAAGGGCACTTGCATATCACATGATACATATTATATATAAAAATGTTCAAAACAATTTTAACTCTCTCTATGATGAGGCACTTTTGACCTGTAAGACATAATTCAGCCCTAAAGCTGAAAAAATGAAATCTGGTTCATTTCTATCTCTTGTGAAAACATAGCTTTACTCATGTGGATGAATTGTCGTGGTGCTTAAAATGGGTTTATTAGAGTCTTAGGTTCACCAAAGTAGTGGAATGTATGAATAAAATAGTAGATAAATATATATATACATATATAGTCAGACACCTGAATTACAGATGACGCACAAATCCACCAGTTACACACAGTGAGAAGCAGCTGGCTTGTGTCTGAATTTGTCTTCATTGAGTCATGTACCATTTTGCAATTAGACAAATTGTAAAGGACAGACTCAGGAGCTGTTTGAATCGTATTTCCGCACTGTATTTTCGCAAAGATATTAATACAAACACCAAGTAACATCTAATTTGATGTTCCGGCACATTTGTCAACCCCAGAGGGTTAACAGTTGACAAGGTGTTCTTTTCATCAAATGCTGTTCCTTTTCCTCCAAACATACCATACGATTGTGGCCAAAGAGGTTTTTTTTACTTTCTCAGTCCACACAACAGTCACACTAGATAATGCATCTTGATGTTGTTTTGCATACCTCAGACACTGATTTTTGTGGTGAGGTCACAGGTAAGTTTTCCTTCTGATGACTCTTCCATGTAGATCATGTTTGTGCATTTAAAATTACACAGAACAACAGTGGACTACCACTCCTGTGTCAGCTAAACATTTCTGCAGGTCCATTGTTGTCATATGGTTTGCTTTGCCTTTCTGTCCAGCATATGAACAATTGTGAGAGTTTTCTTAGTCTTACAGATTCTTGTTCTTTCAGATCTTGCATTAACTTAAGAATTGTCACCTGTTTGTCTTCAGCTGAAAATTCCTAATGACAGTTATTCACCTGCCTAGCCAGCCCTAATGAGTCAATTAAGGCCAAAGTAGTTGAAAGTCAAAGTCCTGAGACTTTACAACTAGAAGGGTGTCCAAACTATTGCACATGCCATACTGTGCATTAACATTTGCAGAAAATGTTATTTTTTTCAAAATAGTTTGCTGTACAGGTTGTGTTTGCATCATTTCACTTTAAAAAGCAACAAAATGTGTAATTTTGCCAAAGGTGCTCACTGTATGGTTGTGTGCGGTTGTGTGTCTCATTTTAGGGAAAGATAAATAACATCCTCTACATTTTTAAAACTTTTTTGTCCTTTCTTTGGAGGTTCAGACCCTAAGTTGTTGAGACAGAATATACTAATGGATTAATTATTATGTATGTAAACATGTAATTACATTTAAATAAAATCACAAACTCTCTACTTCTATAGTTTAGCTGTATAAACACATGAATCACATTGTTAATGAAAGATTATCTTTATTACACTCTCAGAGAGAACCCAGTAGGATGAAAAGACGTGGGAGTTCTGCACCTGTGAGATGCAGGAAAGCATTACTTCATCTCTGAAGCTCCAGGGATGAAACTGATGCTCCGAACCAGCTGCTCCTTGAGCTCTGACTGTGTAGACAGTCTGGTTACTCAGATAGCCCAGAATAGTCTGTGCCATTGATTGCAGCCTTGCCCTGTCACACTTCCGCCACACATTCAAACCCTTTATTTCATCCCTGGTTGACGCTTGTGGGCCTAATTTTATCACCACGTGTTGCAGCGCATGGCCGTTGTGGCAGAGTGCCAGACGGCACTGTGAAGGCGTGGAAGTCAGAGGGGCAGAAACAGGAAGGGTGTTATTGCCCCCAAAAAGCTGTGGGTTGTCTCGGTTAGTCATGAACACAGTGATGTGACGTGGCCCCTTAGCCTGCCTGCAGGTTTGTGCGTTCACAGAGGGTGACAGGATTAGTCAAGAGGGGAGATGGAGTGTGACAGAGGGAGTTCCTTAAAGCCCTAAACAAGAATCCTTGTGTACAACAACAACAACAAAAGTCTGAAAAGAATTGCTACACGAGGCGACATTTACTAAAATATAACATTATATTGTCACTGTTTATTTTAAACAGGCTGCTGCTTTCAGTGCTCTTATGTTTTCATGTTTGTCTCCATGTACTTATTACATCTGGTTATTTCATTGGATGATTGTCTGTTGTGGTTGCTACCATGTTATCTTGAGTGCACTAAAACAAATTTCCAGTAACTCTGGTGATTGATGTGGCAAAAAAATCTTGAAGTCTTTTGGAACAAAACCTAATTTCCCCAGAATTTTCAGGGGAACTCAGTATAAAAGTTTTTTGCAAAGTAATTTTAGACCATTTCTGCTGCGCCGGTCATCATGAAATTTTCACATGATGTGAAGAGAAGCTGATGTGTACAAATTATGTGGAAAAACAAAAAACAACCAAAAATGCAGTTACAAGTTTTTGTCCTGACAGCGACATTGCGCTAATGATAAATGTAGCAATAACCTTGGACCAAGTCATAATTGCAATATTATTACTGTGAAGCTAACCTTCCGAAATTGAATATTACCCCCTTAACAATCCAGGTTTATGTCATACTAAGGCTTATTATTCAGTAACTACAGGTACTTCAGTGCAAACTAATAGAGCTATTCTTAAGTTATAGAAGTGTGTAATAAAACTTTGGGGCCGCCAGTGGGCCCATGACTTGTTAAGGGATTAATACTATTATTTTGCTATTTTACTGAAAAATTCTAATGTAAATTTAATTACACAATGAGGTCCATTTGGGTTGGGGGTAGGGCAGCTATAACATGTAAGCAATCACACTGAAGAACTAACTCACATTTGGGGGTGGGATATGGATATATATTTTTATATTTGCATATTCTTCTGTGTTATTATACATGGTGCTGGTGAATTCTGCAGTTTGAAGCAAAATAGAGTCATCATTAAAAAAAGCACAGGGTGAAAATGCCTATGGCATCAGACATCACTATATCAGACAAAAAGACATCCACAAATGTATCTCTGAATACCAAACCTTCTGCTCAGCGTAATAGCCAAGGTATACATCAAGACCCCACCACTCTCATAGGCAGTCATTATAGAAGTCTTCTTGGAAAGCCAGTTGTTATGGAAATCTTATGGGAAGGAGCTGGCTTTCTGAGAAAAGAGAGATCTATATTTATACAGGAACATAGAGTCCTTTTCTCATGTTTTCCTCAAGTAAAAACAAATCCTTACTATCTAGATTTAATATAGGGTCTTTGTTTGTTTAACCAGGATGAGCAAACATTAGTCCAATATCAAGGGTATTGTCCTTGAAGAGACAAATAAAAGATTATTTGGAAGGTGATTAATGTGTTTGCAGTGGTATTTGAGTTCTCAGCACAGGTAAAAAAAAAAAAAAGATTTTTATTTGAGAACTTGCTGTATGGATGTTGTTAGCAAATATTTATCACAGTTATGTGAGAACATAATTATCAATTATATCATCCATAATTGAGCATCACCATTACAATTACACAAGAACATCCTCTGCAATGATAGCTTTCATCCTACTAATCTGCCTTAGACTCCTAATGTGATCTTCAGTGAGGTTTATGATGTTTATGATGTTTGTAAAGAATTCTATCATTTTCACCTTATTGTAGGAAAGTGTGGATTTAGGGGAAATCATGTACTCCCTCTGCTACCTTCCCACGGCTGGCCGCATGACCCTGACCGTCATCAAGTGCCGAAACCTGAAAGCCATGGACATCACGGGTTCCTCAGGTTAGTGAATGGTGGCGTGGTATGGCATTGCCACGTGGGAGGGCATTGTCATTATTCATCATCCAGTCCCATATTATACCACCTCTTACATAGCACCTCTGCTGGTCATACGCAACCTAGGTGAAGAAATAAGTTTCCCTCATATCATAACCATAATTGTTTACATAACCTTTATTTCTACAAGTTCCTCCACTGTACTCATGGTCACACAAGATACTGTGAGTTACAAGACAAAAATACACGGCAAAACAGCTGCATATCATTGGCATTAAGAACAACAATATAGAGATAATCAGCATAAGACCAATTAAACCCCGATAGACCAGCCTGTTCAAAAACACAATCAGTGCAGCATTCAACAAATGTAATTCAACTAAACACAAACCACTGTGTTACATCACCTTTCTTTTTAACAGCACTTAATAATCATTTGAGGACTGAATACACAAACTGATCCAGTTTTGAAAGCATAATTTTTTGCCATTCTTCTGTATTTGTACTATACAAGTCTTCAGCTTTGCAAACATATGCGTCCCTTATTGTTATATTTTGCACACAATTTCAATGAAAGACAGGTCTGGACTGCAGGCAGGCCAGTCTAGCACCTGCACTCTTTGATTATGCAGACATACTGTTGTAACACATGCAGAATATGGCTTGGCAGTGTCATGTTGCAATAAGCATCTAACAGGCATGTGTTCAGCGTTAATGGTGCCTTCACAGATGTGCAAGTTATCCACTAAACCCTCCCCATACCATGACCATGATTTTGACCTTCACGCTGGGAACAATCTGAACAATCTGCTTCTTCTTTGTCCTGGAGAACATGACATCCATTATTTCCATAAACAATCTGAAAGTTGACTCCTTAGACCACAAAACACTGTGCACTGTGCATCAGTTGATTTCAGATGAGCTTGAGTTCAGAGAAGGCTGTAGTGTTTCTGGATGTTGTTGACATATTACTTCCACTGTTCTTAGTGCAGTCTTAACTTGCATTTCTAGATGCAGGTTTTTCAAAATATTCCCGAACCCATGTGGTGAAATCCATCATAACAGCAAGCCGTTTTTCAGTGCACTGCTGTTAGAGGGATAAAAGGTCCTGGGCATTCAGTTGTGGTTTTCAGCCTTGCCCTTTACGCACAGATATTTCTGTGGATTCTCTAAATCTGTTGACGAAATTAAGAACTTTAAAGGGTAAAAATACCTAAAATCCTTGCAGTCGTTTGCTGAGAAAAATGAATTTTAAACTGCTAGATTTTTTGCTGATGCATTTTTGGCAAAGTGGTGAGTCTCAAAAAGTGAAGTTTTTGTACTGTTTTCATTTAAATAAAGGTAAAACTAGGTTTATAAATCACTGCTTTCTGTTTTTATTTGCATTTCACATACTGTCACAACTTTTTTGGAATTGGGGTTGTACGTGAAGTCTCTAAAAACAAGTAATCTTTTGCCACAGAGCTGGAACATCATAATAACCAAGGTAACAAAAATATGTACAGCAGTAATAAAGAAGACTGATAACGTGAAAATACAAACCCAATTCCAAAAAAAAGTTAGGACAGGAGAGACAGAATGCAAATAAAAACAGAAAGCAGTGATTGAAAAATCTGCTTTGACCTGTACTTGAACACACGCAGTACAGACAAGATATATAGTAATATTTTATCTTTTCAGCTTCATAGTTTGTTAATATACTCTTATTTTAAGGCTTATAACACATTCTAAAAAATGATGAGGCAGGGCAAATTCAAGACTAAGACCATTGTGTAAAATTCAAAAAACATCTTGAAAATGTGATGCAATTATGCTCAGATTTTAAAGGAGCATCCAGAAAAGGTCTAGTCCTTTATGAGCAAGGAGGGTTAAGGCTCATCACTTGCATCAGCAAAAAATACAACATTTTAAAACTAACATTCTTCAGTCAGAGATTGCAAGAATTTTCGGTAATTCACCAGAAATCTCTGTGCACAAAGGATGAGGGTGAAAACCACGGTTGAATGCCCATGACCTTCGACCCCTCAGATGGCACTGCATTACAAATTAGTATGCTTTTGTGATGGATATAACCACATGGGCACAAGAATACTTTGAAAAACTCTTGTTAATTAAGTCTATCCGTCGCTGTATCCACAAATGCAAGTTAAGACTATACAATGCACAACGGAAACCACATATCAACATTGTCCAGAAACCCTGCCGACGTCTCTGGGCTTAAGCACTGCTGAAATGGACTGATAAACAGTGAAAATATGTATTATGCTCTTATAAGTCAACTTTTCAGCTTTTTATGGAAATAATCGATGTTGTGTCCTGTGGGACAAAGAAGAAAGGGACCACTCAGTTTTTTCCTAGTCTAAAGTTTAAAAGCCAGGGTTTGTTAAGATATGGGGGTGCATTAGTGGGTAGCCTGCACATATATGAAAGCAGCATTTATGCTGAACACTTTTTGGAGCAACATATGCTGCCTTTTTAGACAACGTTCTGCATGTGTCAACAGTGTGGCTGCGTAATCAGAGAGTGCAAGTGCTAGACTGGCCTGCCTACAGTCAAGATCTGCCTCCCATAGAAAACTTGTCATATGAAGCTTAAAATACAACAACAAAGGTCCTGCACAGTGGCATAGTGGAAGATTGGTATAACAGGGGAATGGCAAAATCTGAATCAGTTTGAATCTTCAGTCCCCAAATGGTTAAAAAGTGCTGTTAAAAGGAAAGATGATGTAACAAAGTGGTAAACATGCTAATGTCCCAACTTTTTTGGAGCATGTTGCAGGCATCAAATAAAATGAGTGTATATTTACAAAAAAACAACGAAGCTCATAAGGTAAATATGAGACGAAAGGCCTCTGTTAGTGAATGCCTTCATAATCAGATGGATGACAAAAGAATTTTCATTTAGGCCTTAATTAAGTTGAATGAAGTTTCAATCTGGACCAGAGCCATGCTGAGTGTTTGCTTCCGCAGATCCATATGTTAAAGTCTCCCTGATTTGTGATGGTCGGAGGCTCAAGAAACGAAAGACCACCACTAAGAAGAACACACTCAACCCCGTATACAATGAGGCCATTATCTTTGACATCCCACCCGAGAACGTGGAGCAGGTCAGCCTGTCAATCATGGTGATGGATTATGACAGGTGAGTGGTGTCTGCTCAAGAGCTGGGGGCATCCTTGCCTACAATCCTAATATGAAACATGGTTTAGGGGGTAATGGGATGAAAAGCATGGCTATAACAAACTGAAGGGGCAGAAGAAGTAGAGAAGCATGTGAAGTATGGGAAATTACTAGTGGGTTAAATTACAGCATATCGCTGCTGTCACATCTTTTTTCCTTTAGCTTTTCACATCATTTGAAATTACTGCTCTTTATATCAAGTGAACATTTCATGATGAATGGGACAATATAAATGGTCCAAAATTGCTCAGAATAAAATCTCATTACTGCTTCAAGGTTTTTTTGTTTAACTTTCTCTTATTAAATTATCATTTCAGATTTAAGGTTTTGACAGATGCAATATGATGGTCTGATGTGTAAAATTATTAGGCCAACTTTACATGTTTGTGAACTGGAAAGAGCTTAATGAAGCAGACACGTGTGATTTAGTGTTAGTTACTTGACAAGTATTGCAAAGCTGCAACAGCAGAATTAAACACAGTGTATAAAAATATGGCATCAAACCTCCATTCTTTAATCAGAGATCACTGTCATATGTAACGAGGGAATTCAAACATGAATGTGCCTGTTTGTCTGAATGGAAACAAAGAAACACAGACAACTTAGGACAAAGAGAGCTATACTTGCATATGCATTTATATGCATTTCTGAACTGGTTTCCTTTGTCCGAAGTTGTCTGTATTTCTTTGTTTCCATTCATATGGAATATATATATATGTGTAAGAGAGCTAATGAGTCCAGAAACAAGCTACAGCTGTGTGTAGGTGGAGCCTGGGTGGAGCTGGAGCCAGTATGACCTAATCCATAAGTGTCCGTCTGACACTGAATTGACACCTTCTCATTGTCTGATGTTTCTATATTTGAATGTATTTTTTTACATGCATCCTTTGTTACTTAAGATTAATTTATCAAACCAGTGTACTTTATTTCTGTTTTTCTCCCCAGAGTTGGGCACAATGAGGTGATTGGTGTGTGTCGGACAGGCCCTGATGCTGAGGGCCTGGGTCGAGACCATTGGAATGAGATGTTAGCTTACCCACGCAAGCCAATCACACACTGGCATGCCCTTTGTGAGGTAGGGGAGATAAACTAGTACTTTGCGAACGTGTAGTATCTTTCACTCTTAAAAACAAAGGTGCCAAAGTGTTCTTTGTAGCCACTGAATAACCGCAGCAAAAAATTGCTCTTTGAGGAAATTCTCTAGTGTTTTTCAATTTCATCTCTGTCCACTGCATGTGTAGCTTATGCAGCAATGGCAGTAACATCCATTGATAGTCAACAAAAGTGGTTCTTCTTAGTCATCATTTCAAATAATCCTATTGGCACCTTTATTTTTGAGAATGTTCATCAACTTTTAATGCAATATGGTGCTGAAGTACAGAAAAATTGTATCTATGTGATTAAAGCTACATGATTTGTATTTTGTAGCTCTTTCTGGTTTCAGAACTGGTTAAATGAGCAGAGGTCGTACCATTATAATGAATGTTACAACTTGCTATTGACCAGTGCAATTTTAGTGCTGTGAGGAGGTGTCTTTTGGGGAGAGGGGCATGTTGCTAACCAGCTATGTTTCCTCTGACTGTTATTCCAGCAAATGTTTAAACTTGATTTGCTGGTGCTGCAGTTTGCTGAACACAATTCTTACAAAAAACAAAGTCTATCTAGGCCACAAACAACCCAGCAATTCATTTAAATCTTTTTTGATACCAAAAGGTCTTTTTCAATGCATCAAGATTAGATTAAAAGCATTTTCAGTGGTGAATCACAAACAGGCCCATGCACAGACATTTGGGGGGGACAAGGGCTGAATGGGGAAAAGGGCAACCTGAACATGACTTAAAAGTAATTTAATTTACAGCATGTTGCAGACACTGTTATCAAAAGAGACAATCTAATCATGTTTTGGAGGAAACCAAATGTAGTGGTAAGAGTTTACCAAAGGAGGCAAAAATACTTCATAGCCTAAACAGAAATTTGAGTCCGAATTTCCAACATGTAAGGCTGCACATTTCCTACTTCTATGAATTCTATGAATCACTGAGTTATAACTGTATTTAAGAATTCAGCAGACAAGAACTTGGTTTAGCAAGTTGATATCACCCCTTTCTGCCGTTGTTATTCGAAAAGAACCACATTATGGAATGTGACACTGAAGTTCGGTGCTTTATTGTTGGAATTTCCAGTGCTGTTATCTCCACAGGCAAAACTGAGCTTGAGGAATGGCCACATAACACACAATTAGTATACCCGTCAACCAGAAGGGTACTTGTACAGTCTGATGTCAAATGAACAGGGGCTCAAGCACCCTTGGGGTCTATCTCTGCATGTGCCTGACCACCGCTGACAAATGCAAATGAGAATTCTATCAGCCTCTTGGCTTTGTTACTATATCCCACAGGTTCTTGGAGCATCTCTTCTCTTGCACATTTTAGAGTTCCTGCTCTGATGTATCCACTTCAGCTCATGAAGGGCTTGTTAACCTCTCAGGTCGATGATGTATGTGACATCAGATGCTGTGCATTAAAGCAATAAGCAACAAGAGGCTGTGCGTTCCTGCGATTGTATCACGGGAAGGGTGTTCTTAACTCCCTTGCCTGTGATAAAATCACAGTAACCCATGGGCTTAAGTGGCTTATTGCTTTTATAAAATGGCGGCCAACATGAAATATAATAAAACTACACAATTTTCCAAAAAATAATTAATTATTAATAATAATTTCCGCCAAGAAATGTAGTTCCTTTAGAGTATGGTACTGTTGCCAAGCAACAATGGACTGCTGCATGCGGAGAACGTTCGGTCGCCCATTGCCATATATTGCGGTCATTACATTTCATACTTTTTGTCATATAAAAATGAACATATGATAACACAGCAATGTTTAATGCAAAAAACTTTCACTGTATAAGTACTTTTTGTTCACTAAATTGCCACCGCGAGTCTCATTTAGCACCAAACCGGCAGCACCCTCTTTTCTTGCTGGGGCTGAATCTGGAACGGCTCCCTGCTCCCTACATAGTGCACTACATAGGAATTTAAATACTGGATCCTGCACCCCAATGATGCAAAATATAGCTAAGAAATAGTCATTTGGGACTCAGCCACATCTGTACTCGACAATCGATGCACTATTTGGCCATAGAGGCTAGAATTAGAGTTTGGGATTCAGCCTGGGTTTGATGCGACTTCTGACTGAAACATGAACATTTAAAGTGTGTAATCCAATCAAGTGATATTTTTTTGGACTTTTATACTGATGTTTCACAGTGAATCATACCATATGTACTTTAATTCAAGTCTGTGATATTAATGATGGTGTTGTTTAGGCTGTTGTCTATCTTTTAGCCTGTTAGCTATCTGTCCAGCCTAGTGCTAGTTAAGAACTTAAGTTGCCAGCCCCACAGTGTAAACAAAAATGGGCTCTTGCTTTATCAATATACTCGCTGGTCCATGTGAGCAGCATAAGAGTCAAAGATGATTCCATTAACAATATAAGGGTTTTTGGGTCGTAGCGCAGTAATACAAAGTTCTGTTGTTGTGAGGCAGTCATAGTGTGTGTATATTGTAGATTTTACGACAGCTGCAAATGCGGCTCAGCCAATCAGATTTTAGGACCAGAACTATCCATTTTATAAAAAGAATGAATTGTGTTTAATCTGTGATTATTTATCCATTTATCTGTGTTAAAAAGAGCTATTGTTGTTATCAGGACTGTTAGCCATCCACTGACGTCTTGGGCCGAGTCTGTCGACCTATGAGCAGCACTACTCTTCTGGGAAAAATGAAAATATGTCTCTAGCGTGCAGCGTTCACAAAATATTTATTCTTTTATCTATGTTGTCCTTTGATGTCATATATGACATTGCCTACCTGAGAAGGTTAATTAGCTAATAAGGTGGGCAACAGGACAAGGATGCTCCACAACCAAAGTTGAAAACTGCTTTATGTGAGCTGTTTTCTTCACTTTCTCTCTACAGTGGCCAGGAAGAGCATCCAGTTTTGAAAGCCAGGGCTCCTGCCCCTCCCCCAAGCCCCCCCAGACTCCATAACCATAGCAGATGAGACCCTGAATCACACAAGTCGCCTCACACTCTTTAGCGCACATGTGCTTGGTTTGTGCCATGAGCTTTCTGTTTTTCTCTTGTTGTGGCTTGTAACACTGCATCATTATGCCAGAGGATGACTTGTGCAGGTGTCCTCTGCTATATACTCCTGATGCTACTGCATTACCTCTAGGACTATTTCTGAAGATGTATGGGCTGTTAGAAAAGACGGACAAGGCCCACAGCAGGCGTATGAGATGGTGATATGATTGGATGGGGAGACTGGCAGTAAAATGATACCATGTCAGTTGGGTGACATATCAAATAACAGCACTTTCCATGTTGTCTTTTCTAAAATCTTTACTTGATGACAGTATTTGATAAATGTAGACGCATTAAATGACAAAAAATAATAGAAGTGGCATGAATATCTAAAATCTAAACTTACTGTGTTTGTGATTTAAAGGGTAAAACAAATATGTTGAACACTGAATACACCTGTCCAATGTATGATTCTAAAAAAATATAGTGAAAATGAGACATATATACATATATGCAACCATGATTACTATGATTTTATGAGAATATATACATAATTGACTATTCTTCTGAGCATTGTTTATCTAAACAGAAAAGTTTTCTTTTCTTTCTGGTTTTGATCACATTCATAGCTTTCCATTTAATGATCATAGTTTGTGCAATCATACAAAGCTGGTCAGGGAAGAAAAAAAAGGATTAGTATTAGAAACATCTTGAAACATTGTCTAGGAAAAATAATTAAGATCAGGGCATAGGCCACCATTTCAGTGCTTTGGGGTACATTTGGACAAAATATACATCAGTGTTGATGATTTTTATGGTGCAAAAAAAAAATCTAATTTGACATGTACATATAGATGTCTTCATTACAGTGAATTTCAAACATATGTAACATATCTTAATTAAAAAATTCTGATTTTGGGAAAGAAAACAATCCTTTGTTGGTCCCAAAGTGCAGGTCAACCTCAGCCTTACAAACAGCAGTCCAGGGTCATGTGTAAGTCACAAAACTGGTGCTTGTGTTTATTCTTCATAGTTTAAAAATTGCCTTGCTATCCTACTAAATTGAAAACGTCTAAAAAGAACACAAAAGGTTGGAACAGTTGTGATGATGTGTAAACCTCAAATCGACTTTTTCTTAGGCACTTTCTTAACAGTGCAGCTTTCAAACATTTTGCTTTTTTGTCAACTTTTCACTGGAACTGATGAAAAAAGGACTAGCCACAGTAGCCAGATGATGTAGCTTTTTGTTTTTCACAAAGCAGGAGTTTATGCCCCAGCAGAACTAACAGAGAGATTGTGAAATGTTATTGCCTAAAATTTTCACAATAATAAGATTTTTTCTCAACATTTCCAGAACTTACACTATCCCTGCAATTAAATTAGCCATTTGTAACTCTGTTCCTATGCATTCAAATATGAAATGACTGAGATCTTGGTTTCAGTTACATTAACAACAGTGCGCAACTATAAAAATCCATCTATCTGCACTATTAGAAATAAAGGTACTGTGCAGGCACATTTTTCGTTTATCAAGGTACAAACAATGTAAATGTACCTTCAAAGGTACTGTAATGGGTTTAAGGTCCAATTGTGCACCTTAAATAAGTTTTTCCCAGAGAAAAAGTATGTGTGTTATTTGTATGAATCTATCTATCTATCTCATTTTTGTTAAGCCATAAAATATTGAAAGTTAACGAAAACACAGTGTATGAACTCCCAGGGAATTATTTGATGACATAAAGAAAAAAGTAGGTCAGAAGAAATTAGGACATGTGGTCTTATTTAATTAAAATCCTGTGAACATCACTGTACACACAGATCATTTAGATACATTGAATGTATGACTCAGATTGTGTGAAATGGAATGAGTCTTGCTATATGGATCCTTTTACATATTTCAAGTGAACATTAGTTGCTTTTGACATATTTAGAATGAATATTTTACTCATTTGTTTATTTTTTGTAATCCATTAAAAACCTAATGTATGAACCAAATATAGAGCATCTAAAAACTAGGTTGTTTTCCCAGCGAGTTGCAGAATAACAGCCAAAGCAGCAATTAAAATAGGGCATGTTGCAATTATGCAAATTAGTCTCGGTACATTTAATTCAGATCCAACGTTGTTTGACCAAAGGTGTAAACCTAAATTTACATTACCTTGTCAAAAATGATTGCCTGCTGATTAGAGCAGTTGCTCTTTGCCATTGACTTTATAATGTCACCATAGCAACACAACATGCCTGCGGTCGAATTAGTCTGTACCTGCTTGGATTTGGTGTACATTTCTGAAAGCGGTGGACCCCTGAAAGTGCTCTGTCTTATATGTTCACACAAGTAATAATGCAAACAAACATGGCAATTACACAAAGGCTGTGTACTGTTAACTTTAATTTGCACATTAGGACAAAGTTTCTGCCCCAGTACTCTGTGTGAGTATTAGAACAAAAGTAATATATTCTTGTAGCATGCTGACACCAGTCTCTGGATTTGACTGATATCATGTAAAAAAAGTAGAATCTGTATGAACTACTGAATTTTGAAATTGTGTTTGTATTTGCACATATCCTCCTTCCCAGTGCCAACGTACGTAAATACTTGAGAACTTTCTTGAAAGTTATGTTAAAGTGTATTTCTATGGATTGTTTGGTGGTGATTTGTACTATGAGCTTGTGATCTTGGATAACTTTATACACAATTTGCATCTATCGTGAAATGACTCATCATTTGAATGAGCACTCTACTTACTGAGAATACTCTTCTTTGAGCCATTGAAAGGCTTCTCAGCAAAATACAGTGCTTTTTGTCATACTTGTATTTGGCAACAGAAGTGGGCGCTACACTTTGTCATGATATGTACAGTTTTGTGATAACTTTTGTAAAACTGTTCAGTAAATATTTGAAATATAATTTTACTGTATCTGTTTCCTATGTATTTTAACTAAATAAAAACAGCTTGTCAAACTGCAATGTGATATGTGTTTGTTCTTTTGCTTCACGCTGGATAGTAATGGTGGAAATTTTCAATCATGGCAGGTGTCTTAGAGGTCTATCGCTCGGCTATTATGGTGTTTGCATTAGCAACTAAAACTATGTTCAAAGCATAATTTCTGAGGCCATTTACATAATGACTCCAAACTGCTCATAATAGGTCATTTGGCTCCACTGGATTGGTAATTATTGCTGCAGAGATAGATTGATAGAGTGAAAGAACATCTTTGTTCAAGCACAGACATGTAACAGGGAGGAAAATCAAACTATTTGTATGTCTGGTTTCTAAAATGCTAATGTTTTTCTTTCAACATTCAGTTACTTGTTTTTGTTCCTTTTTTCTCTGTCTGGACTGAAGGACATTTCCTAGTGATCTGAATACATGAATATTACTCCTTGGACAGCCATAGACACAAAGTATAGGCATTTTCTGTATGTGTTTAGGAAAGTTAGTGAAAATATAAGTTGTATTCTGGTAACACTATTTTGAGTGGTCCTTAACAGAGTAACACGTCAACAACATATCAGTAGAGTAGCAGTAGCAAGGCATCTGAATACATTGAAGTAAATATCTTGAAAATGTTCTGTTGATACATTACTTACATTAAGTAGATTGTATTGTTGATATGTTACATGAAGTAGACTTAATATGGTGCTTCCATTAAGCCTAACCTTACTTGACCTCAACCCAAAAGCCAAGATGGTCTATAGTAAACCTGTTACATGTTCAGTGCAGTTAATTAAAAGTCTCTTGATAATCTACTGAATGTATCCACTGCTACTACATTATAGATCTGTTGTTGATGTGTTCCTGTTGTTGATGTGTTCCTTGTTGAGTGCTTATGTAATCTAAAAAGAACCACTCCAAATAAAGTGTCACCTAAGTGTCTTCGTCACAGTTGTGACCGTTGGGAAATCTTTCTTTTACAGTCTCTTAAGACTGTAAAAGAATTAAATAGGTATGTATGTAGCAGAAACTTCAAAGTACTGTGTGATTATTTTGCATATCATGTGCCACAGACACACACACTCACACCTAAAGCCAATTAGGATCTCCAACAGGTCTGACCGTGTGTCTGTGGACCGTGGGAGGAAACCCATGTCGACAACATGCAAACTCCACACAGAAAGGACCCTGGTTGTCTGCGCAGGGAATCAAACCCAGGCCCTTCTTGCTGTGTGGTGACAGCACTACCCACTGTACAAAAGGTTCTAGATATTGTAATACCATAAAACCATGCTAAAACTTCCTTTTACAGCCCAGGTTCAGTTTTATTTCTGGGAAAGAAACTGGTAAATACTATATAAGACTATGTTTTCAAATGTCTTTGTCTTGGTACCACCTTTATATCCTATTTAACTACTTGCTACATAAAGATATTTGTGATAACATTTGACATTGCAGTGACATTGTTACACCAAATAATTACCCAATTATTAGGCAATTTACTATGTCACTTCAAAAGATAGAAACTGTTAGGTGTTACAATGAAATTTACTTAGACTGTCTGGCTACTTATTAACATTTTACCAAAAAAATTACACACCTCTTTGTTGTACCTAGCACTTACTCAGTAAATATCTAGAGCCTGTAGACATTTCAGTGTAATTTAGGTGAATGTTTTTGGAACTTACCATCATATTACCCGAAATAATGACCTAGTATTTTGAAACTTGTACCTCATACTTGCCTAGTTAATACAGAGAACTGTAAAATGGTGCTGCCCAAATCTTATTAACCCCTTAAAATCCCAGCCTAGGTTTATTACCTACTAAGGTTTATCATTCAATAACTACAGGGACTTCAGTGCAGACTGGCTGAGCTATTCTTAGGTTATAGAAGTGTGTAGTAAAACTTTGGGGTTGCCGCTGAGTCCTGGCCATTTAAGGGGTCAAAATATAACAGATCAATAATAGACCTTTTAAAGATTATGTGTACCAAATATGGTATCTCTGTGATAACATATTTTACCAATCTGCTTTGTGTAGAACTTTAAAAGGATCTTTCGGGTGCATACTTGAAGTAAATGGCTCTGATCATGTGACCAATAAAACCCCCACATACAAATATTCATATAAAATCAAAACAACCAATACTTTAATTTTTAATTTACCATCCAGTAGAAACACATTAACTAATCTTTTAGAGCTTTAGGGATGCAGACCATTCCTTAAAATATATGCATTGTTACTGGACATCAATGACATCTCTAAACAACAGCAATCAAACTCCATAGGCTGACTCTGAGAAGTTAGGCAACTCTAATCACACCTGAAGAAGAGGCACATTTTCCTCAAGTGCCAAAAACAGGATGAACAAAGAAAAAAGCTTTTGCTCAAAGGAGGGGAGGCCTTTATATCTCTGATGTCTACAAAGCACCACTTCAAACATGCAGCGAACACAGGAAGACCTTGATCAGGCTGAAGGCCTCTGCCTCCTCCTTTATCTCCAAGGATATCAAAAGAGCTGTCTGCTGCAGATGTCTTTTTGCTGAAAACTAGCTCTGTTCAGTTGAAGGCTGAGAATGGTAGTTTGGTGGAGCACTGCATTAGCTTTGCTGCAGAATGTGCACCAGTAATATGTAGGCGAGAATGTCTTCCACCTTGTCTATTGAAAGCAAGGCTGTTTGGAAACCTTTGGAGAGGCTTGTGCTCAAAGTTAAAAAAGAGCACAGGGATGAAGATTTTCTACGTAACCCTATGAACTATAGCAACATCCCATATTTAAAATACAATCCAGTATTCAAAAGAACCTAACAAGGACTCTGACAACAAACCACCATACTGCATCATTAGATTGGCATTTGTCAAAATGTGTTAGAAGTATTTCAATAAACCGTCAGTCAACTTTGCAATAGCAATAACTTTGCCATCAATTAAAAATAATAAAAGCATAAAAATCACAGCAAGAAGGGCCTGGGTTTGATTCCTGGCTGGGTGACCAGGGTCCTTTCTGTGTGGATTTTGCATGTTCTCCCCGTGTTTGCGTGCGTTTCCTCCCACAGTCCAAAGACATGCAGTCAGGCCAATTGGACATACTGAATTGGCCCTAGGTGTGAGCGTGTGTGTGAATGTATGTGTCTGTCTGTACATGCCCTGCAATGGACTGGTGACCTGTCCAGAGTGTATCTTGCCTTCTGCCCAATGACTGCTGGGATAGGCTCCAGCTCCCCTCCCCCTGCATCCCTGTGGGATAAGTGGTTCAGACTGTGTGTGTGTGTGTTTTGATAGACAAAATCATAAAATGATTGAAGTCCTTCAAACTGGAGTATTTTTAAAGGAACAGTGTATAATTCTGGTTTATCTGGTATCCAATAAAATGCAATTAAGGCACACAAAGAGCACAATGGTCTACTGTGTTAAGCCTGAAACTAAAAGATGTAACTGGTCAGTTTAATGTAAATAAATATATTTTTAAATCACATCATTCATAAACAACTATGGCTTAAACAGAGAGGATCTTTCTTGAATCCATATTTTCCATTGCGTCTTTATGTCTCTGCACACAGACTCATGGGAAATGGAGTCCATATGCAGCATATTTCATGTTCCTTTACTGTAGCAGACTGAGTCAGCTACACTTTACTAAAGTTCAACTGTGAAGAATGTTTAAAATTGTAAAAAAATAAAAAGTTAACCAAGCAGGCTGTCTGTGATAATGTAAGATACTCTTCTCACCTTGATTAAAAAAAAACTAATGATGTAGCCCAGCTTGTTAGTGATATCTATCTAGTTTAGTAGGTCTACCAGATTTAGTTACTTTACCAAATTGAGAAAAAAACTTCCACATGTAAAAGTCTGCATCTGTGTCTGTGTGAAACCTGTCTGCATGTCTAACTAGAGCTACTAGGTATCTGGTTTTTGGACTGGAGAGTCCAGTTTAGAGCTCTGTTGTCCGATGCCCTTTAGAGAGATCAGAGATGTGTTTGTGCAAATGGTGATGAAGACAAGAAAGTCTGATATTAGAACTGTTTTGAGGGTCCAAGTCAAAGTGTGAGCGTAAAGATTTGGTTAACCAACAAACTGTCAGACTTAACATACAGTAGATTATGCTACACAGTAAATGCACACTGTATGTGTTTCAATAGTTTAATAAGTCTCTCTCACATAGGCTTTAGATACACATTTAAACATATGGACGTTTGATATTCATTTTAACAATATTAAGAGATTGAGCTAATAATAACTAAACAAACAAAACTGAAGAAACATCTTCGAAAAAAAGCTTATAAAATGTAATAATTAGAAATGCAATTTTCTTGTGAGGAAAAAAGTTAGGACACACCCACATTTGCTTCTACTTAAAATGCCTAAAATTAGAATTAGGTGCACCACATCAGCTGCAAAAATAGGACATCATTAGAGATGATTCTGGTGGAGGCTGTGTTATTTTATAAACCTCAGACATTTAATTTGGTTTGCTCTTGATCACTGAAGTGAGTGGAATCACCATGGTAAGATACAAAGAGCTCTCTGAGGCCTGCAGAAAGAAGGCTGTAGATTCATAGATGCATATAAGTGTGGGACAATCCTGAAATATCATCAAAAGATCGTCAAGTAGCTCCAGCCACAGTTGTTGTCAAAGTATATGCATCTACCATCAGTAAGAGGCTGCACAAGTTTGATTATCATGGGAGGTGTTCAAGGAGGAAACCAACAGCAAGACTAAAGTTTGCCAGAGAACACTTAGAGGAAGACCAGGACCTCTAGAACAATGTGCGTTGGACAGATGAATCCAAAGTTAAATTATTTGGTCACAGGAACAAAAGACATGTTTGGCGCAAACCAAACACAGTATTTGAGCACATGAACGTCATACCAGCTGTGAAGCATGGAGGTGGAAATGTCATGGTTTGGGGCTGCTTTGCTGCAGCAGAGCCTGGTAAGCTCTCTATCATAGAATCCACTATGAATTCTTTATTGTATCAGAATTGCTTGAGGAAAATATGAGACCATCTGTCCAAAAACTGAAGCTGAAGTGGAGGTGGACCATGCAACATGGCAATGACCCAAAACATTCCAGTAAATCCACCTAAGAAAGGCTCAAAAGAAAGAAATGGAGAGTTCTGGAATGGCCAAGTCAAAGCCTGGATCTTAATCCTAATGAGACGCTGTGTGGTGATTTGAAAAAGGCTGTGCATGCAAAAAAAACCCTCAAACACCACAGAGCTTATAGAATTCTGCATGGAGAAGCAGGAAAAACTTACTCCCAGTTTATGTCAGAGACTGGTAAACGGTTATAGGAAACATCCAATTGAAGTTCTTGCAGCCAAAGGGGGAAATACCAGCTATTAAAGCACAGGGTGTCCTAAATGTTTCCTCAGTAGGAATTTGCATCTTTGTCCATTTTTTTGTTAAATAAATGCTTACAAAATCAAATTTCATTGCCTTTATAGATATTGTATGAAAGACGATCAAATATTGATAAGTCCATATTTCCTAATAAAAAACTAAATATGTAATGGGTTGTGCTCATTTTTTCACATGACTGTATGTTTTTTATACTTGCATCTCTCTTTTGTCTTTGTATTGTTTTAATAAATGAAGTGATATTGAAGTGCATGTAATTGAAGTTTCTATTGCTGAGGTTGAGGAACAGTTTTATATAAAAACTAATGTTAAGTTTACACTGTAATGAGGCTGAATTGTAAATATGAATATTTGTAGTGACAAAAGATTGATAGCTCAGCGTGTTTGTTTACTGCAATCGTAGTAATGGGAATTGTTCAAGTCAAGAGTGTTTTGTACATTGACTTAGTGTCAACAGCATGTGTCTGCATGATAACATGAGCCTAGTAAATAGTATAAAACACCTGGCATAGCACCTATCAGGTGGCATGAGCAGTACATCCCCTCAAGGTTAAGTTAAACCTACGTCACTGCCCAGCACTGAGTCATGAGTGAAGTGTGAAAGCAGGCAAATGGCAGGTCAACAATGTCCAACTTGACTTTCTCCATCTGCTCTAGGGCTGCTCAGTGGCAGCAGTGCTGACATGTGTTAGGTGAGAAGTGAAGTGAATCAGAAGCCACATACAAAGCGCACAAATTGGGATTTCTGAAAATGCATTTTTCCGCATTTTGGTCTTCCCTGCACAAAACAGTAGCATATTTATGCAGTCACTATGTAGCATGACTGTGTGAACACAGCATTCACTCTTTCATTTCAATGCAAAAAGCAAATAACAAGCCCTTAGTTACCAGAATTTCACTATCTCAGAAACTATCACAGCACATCCCACCACTCAGAGGGCAATGTGCATTTTTTATACAGTGATAGCATGGCAGAACACAGAAAGTCCCAGTTCTACATGGTGATACAATTTCCTGTGACCAACATGGACATGCATGTGACCCAACTATGCTGGAAGTTGATTTTAATTAGTTTAAGGATCTCTGGATGTATCATCAGCCATACATTAGGTTAGAATACCTAGCGGAGATGTGTATAATTGCATGGAAAAATCTGAATGTTTGGTTTGGTCTCAGTGTCCTCAGTGTTGAAATCCAAAACACCACATTTTTGTTTTTTGTTTTAATAAGCATTTGTTTTTTATCACTGGTGTTTATTTGACACTAAAATCAAGTGTACCCCAAAACTGGGACAGCTCAACTAAACAATAAACTGATTAAAAGTGTTTTAGAAAAGTGTTTTGAAACTTAACATGTTGACTTACAGAGTAGGCACTCTTTCTTGATATAGAAAAGCACAGCTGAGATGGAGAGACATGATTAAAGAAAAAGCTGCTACAGACATTCTGATTCTGTTGTTTGCCTCACATTTGGCAGACACTCCATATGTTCGTCATTAGGGCTTTGTCGGCTCTTGAATACACATCAGGTGGCGGTGTTCAGCCGGCCTGCTTTTACACAGACGTGACAAAGAAAATGTCCCTCTCTACAACAACCCCCTACAGCTCCAATTCGAGTAAATTATTGGCTGTTCAAGGCCTTGAGAAAACAAGCACTAACAGCTGAAAAATCTCAGCAGGTCAAATTGCTAGAACGTAGGGCAAAATGATTGTGAGACTGAATATGCAAAACAAAATGCAAGCCATTTAGTCAAAGTTTGAAGCAAGATGTTTGTGAGAGCGTACATCTTCAGGGAAGAGAGGCAGAGAGACAGACAACACATTATGTAATAAAAAGAGAAAGCAGCATGCTTTTAATTATAATAGCCAATATAAACTCCCTTTGACTTTTAAAAGGATTACAACAGTCTGCCTTCTAATTACCAGCCATTATAAGCAATAAATAAATTTCATCAAACTTGGCCAGTGAAGTAATCTCTTCACAATTGACCTATCAATGCCCCTTCCACAAATGAGCTCTCTGGTAGGTTCTGCTTCAAGGTTGAAAAAGCTTTACAGAATGAAAGCCCATTCAGCCTAATGAATTCAGGCTGGAGTTTAGAGTCGCATGCTGTTGTAGGTAGATAAGACATGACACATAAGAATTTTGTTACAGAACAACACTTCTTTTGTCCTTACTAAACCTGGCAAGTACAAATTTTAGCAACCTTGGCCAGTGAAACAGTCCGTTCACAACTGACCTCTCCATGCTCTGCCTACAAATGTGTTCTCTCATTGTAGTAATAATGATAATGTTTAATTCATTTAGCACTTTTCTCAAACCCAAGGATCCCTTACTGAAGCTACAAAATTCATAATGAAGAATATATAAAACAACCTATAACACACACAAAAACATAGTTCCCCAGCTGGCATGGGTGGGGAGTGGGTGGTCGGTGTACTCCCCAGACCATAGCGCAGAGTGTCTTAGTTAGCCCATGAAGAGTCTTTAGCCACAGAAAGTCCCTCTTTGCCCAGATGGTTTTGAAACTATGGTGTAGCATCACACAGGTGGTAGCGTTGGAGAGCCGAAGCCCAGCAGCTTTGTTGCTGCTGTGTAGTGTGACTCAAGTAGCCAGTCCGGGCAGCCACATAGCTGCAATATAGCATCGAACAAACAGCAAACCCAGGCAGCTGTGTAGCTGTGATGTAGCATCAAACAAGCGAAAGGCCCAGGCAGCCACATAGCTGCTATGTAGCATTGAACAAGCAGCTGTCCCAGGCAGCCAAAGAGCTGTGATGTAGCGTAGTTCAAGCGACCGGCCCAAGTAGCTACATGGTTGCTGTGTAGTACCTGTTACATGGTTGGACAATTATAGAATGCTGGCAAAAATATATTCAATATAATTAATTTAGGTTAAAGTTTACAGTTGGTATGTAACATTGAGCTTCCAATTTAAAATTCTACAATCATTTTTAAACTAGGCATGTTGGAAATGATAAATTTGCTACCAAGCTAATGTTAGCAATCCTTCCTAATAGTCTGACCTTTCACATATAACCTTTAAAATGAATAAAACAGTCTAAATCTCTGTATATTAGTCATTTGTCTTCAGGTTAAATGAAACATCTGTACTGGAAGTACAGAATTCAGCAAGCTTGGGCAGCGAAACAGTCCTTTCACAATTATTGCAGTCTTTGAGAAACACTACTTTAGCCTTTCTCAGGACCTCTCCTGCTGAGCGGTGTGCAGACAGCTCATGCAGCATTGCTATTGATTTTGCATTAGAGTCTGTATGATCATCGTGGCACTGGGTTCGCTCCTTTGATGGAAGGGCACTGTTATGATGAGGGGTCCTCACAGTCTCCAATATAAGGTCATCACCCTCACCCTTTAGTGTGGGTGTCTTTTCCTAGGCAGCTCCACGCTGCTCTTCACAAGATAGAGATTGCTGGTTATGGAAGAATGAATCTGCCTCCAAGTGATATACATGCTGCATTCTGTCACAATGAGAAAGCAGCAGCAATATGTCATCCTGAAGACTGTTATTGAACCAAAACGTCATGTGTATAAGTGTATAAGTTGTAGAATTCAAACCTATATTATCTAATTACTATTTTGAATTATCTGAGAACTATTTTGAAATATTCAAAGTCAAGACTTTGGCCAGGCTAAAGGGTGGCGTCCACATGGCAGGGTTAGTTTTAAAACAGTGTTACAACAAAGACCCCATACTTCCACATACTCAAAAACAGGTATTCATATTTGTACACATGGGTGCAAATTTAGGGCAAACACAAAAGAAAGCAAGGATTTAGAATTCATGTTTACATGGACATTTAATTGGGAGAAGAATATTGAGGTAAGAGCAGGAATTATGAGTGAATATGTGTAAATCATTAATAATTTATTTCATTTTTATCATTTTGCAATACGGTAGATAATGTGTTCACTTTGCACTGTTGCCTAACAGATAATGGGAAAATGGTATGTTAGTTATGAGTTTAACAGCTAAAAGTGAAAAGTGTAACTAATTTCTAACTACTTCTGCCATTTCTCTTAGGCCAGAAATATATATTAAATATAAATGCAAATGACTCACCATGCGTTCTTATGTTGTTGTAGCAGTTAAAACACTCAGTACTCTAGGGGGCACCGCTTGAATAAATCAGTACACCCACAACAGCTAAACATGGACAGTGGAGAGGAGAGTGAGCTGATTTACCTATTCTACTGATATGAAAAGACTGATATGTTTATGTTTATGTAAAGGAACCATTTTTCCATGAGACTCAACTGCTCGTTTGGGAGAAGGCACATTGGCAGTATGAGTCAGTTTGGCTAGGCTTTGCTGTCGCTATAGCTTTATCTGGGGCTATAGTAGATTTAGAAAGTAATCCAAGCTAAGACTTTCCTCATGACTATATAATTTCCATCTGCACTGCACTTCCAAACTACCCAGATTTGTTGGTAAAACTACAAATGGCGCAGAGTTGCACCTTCATTAGTGGAAAGCAGCACAGTTTTTCTGGTTGCCGTAGCGACACCTGCATGCTTAAAATCCCTACTGTTAAATGCAATTTCACTATTGCATTTGAATCTGTGTAGCTTCACTACCATGGCTTTTGTAAAGCTTTGTGCTAGGATAGGGAAGGTGTTGAACCCCCCACCCCAATTTTATCATTTAAACTAGCTGACAAGATATTACTACTGTTTTCATGATTAATTGCATCCTAATTACATATAGTGTTTTTATAAGTGAAAGTACACTTATTGTGGAAAGAAATGGTTTTAAAAACTAAAAAAAATAAAATACAGCACAGCTACCTTTTTTGATAGATGTCATAGAGTGATAATAACTGTTACGACTTCTCAGCTACAGTTCGGTGCAGGTAAAATTTAATTTCATTTAATTGACGGGCCCGGTATGAGTCCCATGTGATCTTTTTCTCTGAAACCTTGGAAAGCCTTTGGCGAGCTTCTAGAACATTATGCACCGCTTGGCAAAGAAAACGCAACCCACTTTGCTGCTTTTCTTTCACTTAGCTGTTGAGAGCTCTTTCAATGATGAAAGGTCACAGCGGCTGTTTTCCAAGCATCCAACAGAGGTGCCGCCGGTGGAAGTGTATTGATATGAGCGACCAGAAATAGACATTTTGCCCCTCGGATCACGGCACAAAAATCATCTCTCATTAGAGCTCTCATGGCTGATCCCCTTTGACACATACACTCTCCCCCACCCCCCTCGCTCTCACACACGTAATCAACTCGTGGATAAACAAGGCCTCAGAGTGGTAAGCTGAGGGGAGAAAAAACAATCAGATGAGGGTATATGACTGCTACAGTATCATAGGTCTGAACAAACACACTGTTTAGTTGACTGCTTTTTTTTACTGCCACAGACATCTAAAGAAAAAATGATGGTAACACTTTCTATGAATGTCATCTTTGTAAGCATCTATAAACACATTTATAACATGTTATAATGTATTCATAAGGCATTATAAACATGGTTATACATATTTATAAAAAAGAATTACACTGAATTACACTTTATAGCCATGTTTATTATACATTATGAATTGTTAATATAATGCATTATAAATAGCGTTAATAACATGTTATAATGTTAGTGCCAAAGAAGTCAGTCCCAGCTTGGAGAGCGTAAAGTAAAGAAGGTAACACTTTCTATGAATGTCACCTTTGTAAGCATCTATAATTATTATAATGCATTCATAAGACATTATAAACATAGCTATGAATATTTATAAAAATGCATTATACATTATAGCCATGTTTATTATGCATTATGAATTGTTAACATAATACATTATAAGTACTGATCAAAACAAATTATTAGAGCTCATAAGTTGTATTTATCTGCTCTAAGTAAAGTGAAGCGTACTGTACTAAAGCCTCCTCCAGTGTTAAGAGTGAGGCTTCAAGTTTAAGTATTTACTGAAGGATTTACTGAAACAGTAAAACATACACAATAAAGCACATTACAGGCTTCATATGTCGGAGTTTAAACTAGGGCTGCCATCAGTGTTTTACCCAATATGGGAAAGTCAATGTACACCACCGTTAGCTTGGTATTTGTCTTTACTTTGCGCTCTCCAAGCTGGGACTGACTTCTTTGGCACTGACATTATAACATGTTATTAACACTATTTATAATGCATTATATTGACAATTCATAATGTATAATAAACATGGCTATAAAGTGTAATTCAGTGTAATTCTTTTTTATAAATATGTATAACCATGTTTATAATGCCTTATGAATACATTATAACATGTTATAAATGTGTTTATAGATGCTTACAAAGGTGACATTCATAGAAAGTGTTACCGTAAAGACAAATACCAAGCTAACAGTGGTGTACATTGACTTTCCCACGTTGGGTAAAACACTGATGGAAGCACTAGTTTAAACTCTGACATTTGAAGCCTGTAATGTGTTTTATTGTGTATGTTTTAGTGTTTCAGTAAATTCTTCAGTAAATACTTAAACTTGAAGCCTCACTCTTAACACTGGAGGAGGCTTTAGTACAGTATGCTTCACTTTACTTAGAGCGGACAAATACCACTTATGAGCTCTTATAATTTGTTATGATCAGTACTTATAATGTATTATGTTAACAATTCATAATGCAAAATAAACATGGCTATAATGTATAATGCATTTTTATAAATATGTATAGCTATGTTTATAATGTCTTATGCATGCATTATAACATGTTATGAATGCATTTATAGATGCTTACAAAGGTAACATTCATAGAAAGTGTTACCAAAATGATTTAGTTCTGCTTATACTGTTTGAGACTTACATCCACAAAATAGCGAATGTTACTTGTAAACCCACATTTAATGACACAATATAATGTCAGAGAAAAATCAAGGTCAACTGACATTAGATGTTATGTCAACTTGACAAATGACACTAAGATGAATAAATGTTTATTAATGTTTATGTAGGTTTATGGCAGTTTTCATGAAGGGCTTATGTAGGTGTCATGGACACTGTCCTACAGTAAAGTGTCACCGAAATTATGAGATGGATCAAGAATCATGATGTACTCTATCCGCACTCAATGAATAAAAACAAAAAATTAAGAAAGAATGGTTCGGAATGTTTTTAGACTATCTGTGTAAAAATCATATTTTTTTAAGTAGGCCAAGTTCTTCTCATTGAGTGTCCATCAGAATAACGATCACTATACTTCGCTAAGTATGTTACACATACAAGGAATTTGTCTTGGTGAGGGCACACATGTAACATACTAAACAGACCAAACAAGCACAAAGACTGTTAATGAATATTCAACTAAGGGAAAAATAAAATAAAAATAAAATAAATACAATACAGAACAAGAAACAATCATGAACAGTCAATGTGAAAGCATAAAGAGATGTGTGAAAATCTGTACATATGCTGATGTGAATGTATATACAAATGCTGGTCTGAGGAGATATACATATAGATGTGTACAGTTGTGCAAATAAGCACAACATACAATTATACAGTAAAGGTGGTTTGTTGGTTTCAGTATAAGTGTAAAGTGCGAGGTGTCCACTGTGGTTAATGAGCGGCTCTGGGGAAAAGCTGTTAGCATGTCTGGTTGTGCTGGTTTTAATGACCCTGAATCTTCTACCAGAGGGGAATGCCTGGAAGAGGTGATGTGCAACACGAGAGGGGTCAGCTGTGATTTTGCCAGTGCGCTTCATCACCCTGCTGTTGTAGATGCCCTGAAGTGTTGGCAGCCTACATCCAATGATCCTCTCCCTCTATCCTATGTGCTGAAGTTTGGGTCATTTTTGTGAGGTGGAGGAACCAAACCAGATGGTTATGGTTGCTGTGAGGATAGACTCAATGATCACTGTGTAAAACTGGATCATTAGGCTCTACAGCAGGCTGAATTTCTTCAACTGTCTCAGGAACAGCATTCTCTGCTGTGCTTTCTTGGCTATGCAGACCGTGTTCCTCCTCCATTTCAGGTCTCTGGATATGGTTGTGCCCAGGAACTTGAGTGACTCCACGGTGGATCTTGAATCTTAGAATTAGTGCTCTATATAAGGCATATAATGAGTCTCTGCACTCTACCTGCATGTTTTACTCTCAAACAGAGCTTCATCAGTGCAGGATTTTCCCCACTTGGACAAAATGATTTTGAAAATAGAGCTTTTTCAGTATATGAGGGGAAAGTGCAGTAGTCAAAAACTGGAGAAAGGATTCATAGTCTTGTTTAGGACATGTGGAGCTGTGTACATGGTCATGTGTTTGTGTAACAGAGCAAAACTCCATTAAGCTAAATTGGACATCCCTGAGAGAATATGACAGTGCAACCACAGTCTTTTAGAGGTAGGCTTTTACTGCTGATGGGAGAGTGGCTGTTTACTGTAGAGATGTTTGTTTCTATCACAACATACTTCTGGTCTGAGAGAAATGTGGAAACTTGGCTAAAATTGGTTGGTGTGCATTATTATCTAATGGAAGCATCTGGTCATAACCACTTCTAGTTATACATCCAAAGAAATACCTTTCAAAATGCACAACTATAATACTTTTATCCCCAATTTACTGACCGGAACACATAACACTGACCAGCAGCCCCTACTATTCCCCATCACTTGGTCACAAACTGCCATTGTGCAGCAGTCACCTTTTGTTGTTACCTTAACTAAACAAATCAATAAGCCCTCTGAAACTAATCCAGACACTATCACAGCACATTTAACAACAAAGGCCGCATTGTGCTTCCAGTGATTGGAAAGCATATTTTTATGCGTATTTTGACATTTTGAATAAAGAAAAGGTGGCAGAGGACTTGCATTTGGCTTGAACACCGATGACTCGGACTTTGACTTGAACTTGAGTCTTATGACTCGGTTGCTTTTCATGTAAATGGGTTTGTTTCCAGGTGTAGGCATGCCAAAAGTCTATATCATATAGACACCCAACAGCATCTTTGTCCATTACTATGTTTTTTGCTTGTTTTATTTCGGCGGGCAAGTGAGGCGTGAGAATTCAAGATTGCCTGTTTAAGCTGGAAACAAGCAAAATTCAAATGATCATTAATAAGCGTTCACTCAACACTTAAACTCCAGTCTTGCTGGAATAACTCACCTGAATGACTCACCACTTTTCCTATAGTAAACAAACTTGAAAACACACAGTATTTTTCCTATTATGATTTATTTCAACATGTTAAAATCACACTGCATATTGCAACCAAGCTAAGCTAAAATTCTGTTTAAAGGGGAGGTTGGTTGAAAGTTGAGTGGGGGATGAAACATGCTCCCAAAAATTATTTTTATCTTTTATCTCATATGTAGTTGCACTTCTCTTTGTGTATACTATTGTGTCTGTCATGGTTAATTCCATGTGCAATGAAATTTTCTCTGCACATTTTCTATTTATTTGCTGAGTTTACAATATTGTAGAATAAGTAAATTATACACGAAATATAAAATGTGCCATAATGTTTGCAAAGACCACATTTTTATTGTATTCTTTTATTAATATGTTAAATTCAGCAAATAAATATTTTCACTAAGAAAATCAACAAAAATGTCATTTAACTGGGGCGCCAAAACTTTTGCCTGTGGCTGCATCTCTACTGATGCATTCTTTCTCTGTGTTCTTGTCTAAAATACAGCTATAAAATTAAATTAAACTTCCACAAAGTTGATCTACATTCAAAATTTCTGTGTAGACTCACTCCATATTTCTCAGAAGTGTGAGTGTGATGAGTTTAATTCTCTTATACAGAGTTGATGGAAAGTCATACCATGTCACATAATTTTTGTGACATATCGGCTATTTGCTAGAATTTATTTCCACAGCTGCATGGAAACCTGGCCACTGAGATCTCCATGCTAATCCCATTAGCCAGCTTGGATATGCATGTGTTGTAACTAACCTGGGGCCAGATTTTAGTGAGTTAAAGGGGACAAAGCTAAAGTCTTGCAGTGTATTGCAGAAGACAGAAAAGTTTGGGGTTAAAAGGGATGAACAGGAATAATGTGCATTTGGATTCCAGATGGCATCACTCATGTACAAATGCACTTTGTAACCAATTACTACCCCGTACCCTCACTCCACTCTCTGTCTCTAGGTAGCATCAGCAGACACTCTACTAGGAGTACACTTCCACCTGGACTACATTCACACATGTCTGTCTTTAAATGTTCTCTGTATCCACCTGTTCCTCACTGTGCATGTTAGGCATGTGTAGGGGTGTGGTGTGTGTGGTGTGGGGGCTGTGAGAGGGAATGGTGAAGTAAATGGCTGACACCTGTTTCTTGTTTCTTTGCTATGTATTTACTCCACATGTCTCCATGGTAGGTTTCTGGAGAGCACAGAGGAAACCTGTGTATGCTGAGACTGTAAGAAACTGGATCAGAGTAAAGAACTGCCTGAGAACTTCTTAAGTAACTGTTTGCCCATTAGCTTTAAAGAGCTAACAAGTTCCTCTAATCATATTCAAAATTAGGCCTTAATGTAAAGTTCTTACTAAAGGATTCATGGAAAAACTTAAGCATACAAAATAAAAATATGGTTAAATACTAAAATGTATATAATAAATGGTTAAATGTTTAGTAGAAACATACAGTTTTATGAACTTTAAATGCCAGTTTTAAGCTAGAGCTGCTGCAAGTAGGGTTAAACTCAGTGTGGAAAAGTGAAAGTACACCACCGTTAGCTTGGCATTAACATAACATTACAAATCTCCTAGAGACCATCAGCCTTATTGCAGCACAATTGGTGGTAATTGCACACTTACAAAGGAGAAATAGGTTTGTAAAGTTACATTTTCTACATTCAATACTGCTATACAATGACTAATATGACAATAAAATAAAAATAAACTCTCTTGAGTATTCCATGCTTGATTTTAAGTTGGTAGGTAAGCTAGGAGGGTATTAGGTAGCTAGATAGTTGTCACGCTACTTGGTTCCTCCGAAGTCTCCAACCAACCTGTAAACTCCAACTCCCATGATTCATCTGGTCCTGACATTACAGTCACAAGCCCAACACCAACCAATCACAACCAGTTACACAGATCCTCCTCCTCTAAGTTCTAACTGCTTTCACCTGTGGTCATTATCTTGTTTGTATATATACCTGTTCAATATTAGTTGCTCTTTGCAAAGTGTTGCCATGGTGTCTTTTGCATACCGAGTGTTTTTTTCTGTTTATGCCTCCCATGTTATTTGACCCTTTTTGTCCCTCATTTGCTCTTCTGGCTCACTGTGTACCTGTTTACTGCCCTCACAGTTCTGACCTGGCCTGGCTTATTGACTAATCCTTTGGTTTGCCCTGTTGTTACTAAAACTCAATTATTTTACTTCTGCGAGTGTCTGGTTCATCTACATGTCATTACACTAGCTATAACGTTGAGTAAGGCCCAATCCCATTTCAACCCTTGCCCCTACCACGTAGCCCTTAGCCCTCTGTTTTGCGTGTTCACGTCTAGGGGTAGGGTGCCCCAATTTTTGTTAAGATAAAGGAGTAGGGCGAAAGTGCTAGGGCTACATGTCCAAACGGAGGTTTTTCAGAGGCACACTCCAAACGGAGTGTTATGAGAAAAAAAGAAAAACCGGCAAGATGGCTGCATGAGCAACCAAAGAAACCCACAAATGTGAGTATTTTCTCCATTAAAGAAGTATGATAACCATTGTATTATCTTAGTTTAATGTCGCATCAATGTATTATGGTTGTTTTCTTGATAACAAGCATAAAAAATCACTAAAAGCATGCTAATGTCTTGGTAGCTAGCTAGCTAATTTTCTCATTCCACCTTAAATAGTCCAGCAGTTCTGACACCTGAAGCTCCAGAATGTAACTGATGCACCATTTAAAGTGGAACAGGAAAATTCAAACAAGAAGCTGGCGAATAGCTGACTTCGTATCACCAAAGAATTAGCGGCGATAATAAATAATTGCCATAAACCCCCTTTTTGAAAGCATATTATGCCCTAAATGTAACTAAAGCCCAGCAGCGAGGTTGCTGAACTTTACTCTCCTCTGCTGTCACCGAAGACGGGCCAGGTCGCCTACAGAGCACCACTAGTAACCTGTTAATGAAGCAATGTGTTTTTTTATTATTATTTATTTGAGGGTCCCATTTCGTAGGGGAAGATTTCAACCACTACCCCTTGTAACTCAGTTCTAAGGGGTTAGGGTGACACTTGAAAAGAAGGGGTAGGGGTTAAAAGAAGAAATGGGACTGGCCCTAAGTTTACAACTACTTATGTCCAATTATAAACTTATTGCATTTACTCTGGTCTCCAGATATCCATGGAGCTGAAGTAACTATTAACATTTTAATAATGTAAAATGGAAAAACAGAATAGGTCTTTTCAGGTCTCTGCAAAATCCTAATAATTTTTGGCACCTTGTTATGCACTTGAAAATAGTACATTTTTATAGAAATTACAGAGAATTCTGTAAGAAGTACAAATTCTAAGCATACAATTAAAACAACATTTGTGTTTATAAGCATAAGAGGAGATTTTTTTTATGGTTTATGATTTTTTGGGAAAAAAACAACCGTAAGTTTGTTCATAGTAAGTGCATAACTTAAATATCATGGCGAGGAGGCAGTAATATCTGTTAACTTCTAAGGGTTAAGAACTTTCCACTTCTTGGTTCCACTTGTTTCCTCCCTAGCTAGTCCACTCCATGTTTAAAGGTCATTTTCACCTCTCTCCACCTGATGAGTTTGGCTATAATCCCAGATGCACCCACTGCTCCATCTCAGGTGCATCCTACTTTGTTGTGACCTTGCCGGTATTTAGCCTCCGGTTTCAAAGCCAGAGTCATGAATAATAAAATGTCAGTTACGAATGTAACTTTGGTTCTGTGACTTAAGGAGAATCCATCTTGGTCACTTTTTCTGTGACACTGTTGGAAATCAATCTTGCCTTGTGTTCAGGGTTGCAATGTTCCATGTAGCACTAAAGCATCACCATCTGCCATTCTCCTATAAATCATACAACCTCAGTCACCTTCAGACCCAACATGTCCTCCAAAAACAAAACTAACCATGTTAAAAGGATTTAGAGAAGGCACAATGTCACCCACACCATGCAATCACTAAAATAAAGTTTCAGGGGAAATGATGGGGGGCAATATGTCTGTGCACACATTTAGTTATGAATATAAAGGATGTCAGAGGTTGTAAGTCAGTGGTCCACCATTTAAATTGATAGAATATGAAATATCAAGGCAATTCTGATCCTTTTTTGGGGCAGAGTTAGAAGGTTTCTGTGTTCTATAAAGGACACAGTGCATGCTGTACTTGTATTCCCAACCTAACTGGGATTTCAATTTCCACCTCTTTATTTTAATAATCAAACAGTTCATTGCCAAAAACTGCATCTTTTACTTGTATTTGATTAGAAGGAACAGCAGAGGACATCTAGAGCTAAAACATGTTGACCTTTACGTGACTCTAGTTAGGTAACATTTCTGAGAATTTGGCACAGAATTAGCATAGCATACAAGAAGTGTGTTCATGTGACCTTTTCAGTGTAAGACAACAGTCATACCTGATCAACTGGATGTCTGGGACAGAGTTTGCTTACATGCACATCCTGTTCCCATTTATTTTTGGAAATAGTTCTGAAAATTTTCAAGCGTTAACCATTTGAAATCTATCATAGTTGCTTTCACATTTCATGTACAGTGAAAAGAACTAGCATGTTCTCCCCATGTCTGTGTGGGTTTCCTCAATTGTCCCTAGGTGTGAATGTATGATTTTATATGTCTGTGTGTCTGCCCTGTGATGGACTGGCAACCTGTCCAGGTTTTTGGCAATTACAGCTTTAAGACATTTACACTGAGAAGTAAATAGCTTTTTGCAGCTTTGGGGTTCTATTTTGGCCCACTGAAAGGATTCTGCAAACCATTTTCAAAGTTATAAGGGTCCCTCTGACAGGCTCACAACATCAAAATCCTCCATTAGTTTTTGAATGGGATTCAAGTCAGCAGAGTGGCTAGACCATGCAAAGACCTTCACCTTCTCTTTTTGCAAACAGTTGTGGAAACAGTTATTTTGACTGCATGTTCAGGTTGCTGTTTACTTGAAACATCTATCTTCCCCTCAGATTCAGTTTCTTGGCTGATGAGATTGTTATTCTCTAATATGTTCCTTTATGTTGTTCCACTCCCACCTTCGTACTTCACTCTGGGTATGGTGTTCTTGGGAGTATATGCACAGCTCTTCTTTCTCCAGATATGATGTGCTGAATTATTTCTATTCTTCTATTTTTATTTGTAGAAGAAGGCCAGAGTACAGTGTTTCAAAACAGCTCTGATTTGTCTAAATTCTCATTCTCATTTCTATACTTCTTTTTTCAGAAGAGTTTTGAATGAGTATAGGAACAGCGATGAATGTGATGCATTTCATTGCTTATTGTTCTCTGTGTAACTGTTGTTCCTGCTGCATTCAGGTCGTTCTGCATCCCTGCAACTGCTGGCTTCTCTTACCTTCCTTATTATTAGCCTGAGAACTTTTTTCTTTTTTCTTTTTTTTAAATATAGTGTCTGTGGACACATAGGGCCTTCCAAGTGGTGCAACCATCTAAGCATTGACCCTATCATCAGAAGATCGTGAGCCATCTGTAGCTGGGAGTCCAAGAAAGCATAATTGGCCTTGCTCTCCCTGGGTGGGTAGGATGGCTCCTCTCTCCCTGCATCATTCACCATGATGCTAGTCAGTGTAAGTGTCTGTTAGCTGCCGTAACAGAACTGGTGGTTGGCGCTTTCCCCCGAGTACGTTCAGCTGTCCAATGGCGTCACGTTACTAGCAGTTCTGCAGATGTGGTGGCGCTTTCCAGTGGGGTCCAAAAGGGTTTTTTTAAAACCTGAATATAATAAGGTTTTAGTTCTAGAATAAAAAAGTAAAAGGAAAAATTATTACAACTAAAAAAGAAGAAATATTGACGATTCTGAACTATTTCTAAAAGAAACTCTAGGTTTCACTTAAATTGTTGTGCTGGTAATATGTTGTAATGATCAACATTGTATTCTTTTCTAATCTAGTGGTCTCAGACTTTTGCACCCCACTGTGTGTGAAAATTGTAGCAGAAAACAGGGTAATAGATACGATGGGGCAGTGGAGAAAAGGTACTTCTGAATAATGAAACAGGTTTATAGATGTTTTTTGAAAGGTGAAGTAGATGTAATGAACAGAGTGGAGTGTAAATCTGGGGGTACATTAGCACACCAGTGTGAACAAAGAGCAGCTTAGATAGACAAAGGCTAACACAATGTAAGGCTTAACAAATTTTTTATTCACGTCAAATTTAACTGATTGAGAATTTGGATGAAACTTGCTGTTTATTTACCAACTGAATTCTGAGTAAACTGAAGTCTTTGCAGGGCTTCAGCTGAGACAATGAAAAGGTAATTATAGTAGTCAAGACAGCAATCATGGTTAGGGAGGTGGAAGATGATGGGGCTTAAAAGTAAACAATCAATCAAAAGTTATACCAGGGTTTGGAAAATGTGATTTAATGGAAACAATGTTAATGTAAATGCTAAGGTCTGATACTAGAATCCAGATATTTGGGGCAAACTAGCAACACTTCAGTCTGGATTTAGTTCCAGAAAGCTTGCTTTTACACAGAAATGTAAACTAGAGATTTAAGCATAGAATTTTGAGATGGATTTCATTCTTGTATCTATCGTAAGTATAGAAGCAAAAACTAAATCCATAGCAATGAATGATTTTGCCAGTGAGGAACATGCATATCAGCAAGTAGTAAGGGCCTAGAACTGCACCCAGGGGCACTCCTTGAGTAACAGGGGAGGATTTTTCCCCACAGTTATAATATACTGTTCATTAGAAAAATATAATGTGACCCACAGGGAGGTTTTTAGATGGGCATGGCCATTCTGTGTGCTACTACAGTAGGGAACCATCCTCAGTCTGTAAAAAAAAAACCCAAAAAGAAAATGTCTTATAGCCTACTATGTCTATGTAATCCACTGTGGATCAGTGCTTCTTCAATGAAGTGGATGTTTTGTTTGGAATGGGCATTTGTTAAGTGAACTCAATGATGAGTTACGTTCTTAATACATTTGTGCAAAATTGCACCAGGGTGGGCTTTTTTATTGATGAGCTTGATGTTCCTTCCCAGCTGAGTCTGTTAGAGGTGATGTCCCCCAGGACTTTGATGGACACTACCTTACTGGCTGTGGTCCAACTGAAATGAAACAAGATCCTGCCTCTTGCCTTTTTGGGTCTAGATGTTGAGATATCACGGCTCAAACCTTCTAAAAATAACACTTAAACTACAACAAAGTTTCCTATGAACCAATTAAAGTATGTTCAGTATTTGTGCATACAAAAGCTTTAAACTGAAGGTCAGCTCAGACCTTTAGCTGGCTTATATGAGAACATGGCCTACTGATTAGATAGGCTTTGGTGTTCTGTGCCTTTTCATTGAACAGAGAGCGTACACACCGTACTTTCACTCCTCCATCAGAACAAATCTCATGACAAGCATTTTCCTTTCACTCTCCTGAGATGAAGTGTTTCATGTACAGGACATGGGCAATTTTATGGAATGGAGCAATGAAAAAAAAAGACTCTTTTGAAAATATGAAAAGCACCACCTTACTAGGTTTAGATATCAATAATTGCAGTAATGACAATATAAATATTTGTCTATTATTGACAATTTTATTTTTTCTTCCATTGATTATGCAGTCCTTAAATTATGATAAAAATCTAATTATATTGAAAAATTACAAATAAACAGAACAATTGTTGAATTACGTAAAGGGAAACTCCACCAATTTTTTAATTTTTTTGTTCCACATAATTGTCGCTCTGGATAAGAGCGTCTGCTAAATGCTGTAAATGTAAATGTAAATAATTAATTAATTAAGGTGTAAACAAAGTCATTTGGAGTGCTTTGGTATGAAATGTTCCATTCTAGAGAAACTACAAAGTTAGAATTGTTCACAGCAAAAATCACAAAATACAAAATGTCTAAAATGTCTTGTTAGCCTAAAATGTCTTGTTAATCTATTTATTTTACTCCATACATGGCACAGCGTACATGTAGGGCATTGTAAGGTAAAATACTCTGCAAAGAAAACATAGTTTTTCAGATTTTCCAATATTTTACCATCTTCAGCATTACATATAAAACCTCAGAAGACACATGTTGACTGGTGGTTTTGGACAGTAAATTAAATGGCTATTTTTGCATTGTAGACAATGCGACCCCTGGTTCCTATGACCACCATAGTAAATGAATCTGAGTCTGTAACTTTCTCTTCAGTCCACTCTGAAGGACTGTTCATCAATGGAATTATACAAAGATTTTGAAGAATTGGTGGAATTTCCCTTCAAAGCCCCTGTCAGTATGGTTTTAATAGTACAGATATGCTACAGAAAAGGTTTTTACCAGTGTTACACACACACACACACATATATATATATATATATATATATATATATATATATATATATATATATATATATATATATATAAATTAATGCAAAAAATGCTCCAAACATCAAAGCTGCTGCCTGCTCAGTACTGTGTGGGTGTGTTCAAAACACAAAATGATTGACAGTGGCATCTCCCAGGCAGTGAAACAACTCAGCTCCAGTGGAAGTGGTGAGTGACATCACCAATTGGTGTGGTGCAGCACCACAGATTTAAGCCCCACCCCTGCATGAAATGTAATTTTAGAGGCATTAAATGCTTCAGACATCTAGTTCCTGTTAACGTTGTTGTATGTCACATCCAACCACTCTGAATTAATTTGTTTACATCTTAACAACATAATTGTATAAAAAAAGGTGGAATTTCCCTTTAGTTGTTACCAAGATGGTATGAATCCATATGAAATCATTTCTTCTGCATATTGTGGATCCTGTGTCATAGTCATAAAGTGTCTCTACTTATACAAGAGCAGATTTATCCTTTCCTTTAAAGCTAGCTGAAGGTAAGGCAAAATAAATCTGAATCAGAAGGTGTTAAACCAAAATAAACCTGTATGTTCCTGGTAAGTCACCAACTGCTGTGATTATGTAACTATTAACCTTAAGAGAGAAGGCTATGTTAAGATGATACATTCCAAACGAGTAGCTGAGGATGATATAATGACCATAAACAAAAGAGTGATGCTATGTTTGTTCACCGTAGCAATCAGCTCCATTCAGCAGTCCTCACAGCCAAGACACTGCAATGACTTTACTAAGCCTGTCCTATTACATAATCAGTTTAAATCATTAGACAAAGAAAATGTTGCACTCAAGGCTTTTTTTGGCAGCCCTTAATGTCTCATGTTGTAGTCTTAAACAGAATCTAGCAGAACTAAGAGGATTACACACAGTACACACTTGCTTAGGGGAACCTCCACCTCGTTAATTATACAACCAAATGAAGTCCCCATATAGCCTTAGACTCCAGCATGCTAAGTATGATTTCAGAAGTGGATACTGTCTCAAGAACCATCTTAGCCAGATATATCTGATTTAAATCAAGCTTTGATGTATAATGCATCAACCTATTCGAAATCCACATCCATTTTCACTAGAGATCAATATATGACTTCATGGAGATGCATATTTTGCATATTTGTGCACTGATTCTTTTGACACTTTAGAAAGAGATGGAGATGAAGTATGGATTTATATATCTTTCACAAAATCTAAAGAGGCTTTATAATGTATAATAAATGAAGCTGATAACCTAAATCCCTCTTAGTTATTCCAGATCAACCTAATCATATGTAGGGCAGTTGAAAACAATGGAGGGTTGTGGTAAGTGAAGAGGGGTTTATTATATACACAACCCAAAAAAGGGCTAAGGGAAGTTTTGGAAGCTTTCTCTCTTTGTATGGAAGGACCAACAGTCCAGAGTCCGCAGGTGATGTATTGTCTTTCCTTAACGTCCAATCTGCCATTGCATTCGTCAAGCTTTCAGGTTTTTGGCAATGAGCTAGTTCCTTTACTTGTAGTTGAAATTTGAAGCTCCAGATATTCAGAAGCTGAGGCTGAGGGATCTGTAAAAGTCAGACCAGTCACTTTGTCAGAGTAGAAGACGACCTTTTCCAAACCAAATACAAAATTTCAGTCACCTGAGTAAAAGAATAAAGTCGCATCATCTTTGTCAGTAGTAATCTGTGAACTGTCTGCTTTCCTGCACAAAGCGTGAAATGTCATCAAAGGTAAGATATAAGTGAAAAACAGAACATTTTTACCATAACAGTAAACTTTAGTTTAGGTTGCTTGTGGTTTGGGGTTTTAAGTTTGGTGCTTTCTTCTGTTTTTGTTATGTTCATTTAAGCTGTCCAGGTTTAATCCATCTTCTCCATTGGGGTAAATGTTTTGCTCATGAAGAGTGGACGCATGCTTTATTGGTAAGTGATGCTTTTGATGTTGTGTTTATTATTTTCATATGTGCTCTGATTAATGTGTGCCTAATGGTGTTTTGTTTTGTTTTGATTAGAAAAAATCATGCTCTGATAGGTATAATGTGCCCAACTCTGCAGTTCATATGCTGTCACTGTGCACAGCCTTCATATCATTGTGATATCATAAAAAAAAACTCTCTGATCAGCCAGTAAGGCAGCCTTGTAGGGCCCCATCAGACGTTTATGCCCAGCAGCCTTTAGCTTGATGATCCAGGCCTGGGTTGGACAAATCATAATCTAAGACATTTACAGCAAATTGCCGAAGGTCTACCCATTTAAGAAATCTATCTGCTGATGCATCCTCTCTTAAGATTTAGCACATCCCTAAAATGCAGCTAAATTAAAGTGATGGATGCAAGCCTTTCATGCATCACTGTTAATCAGTGTAGTCTTTTACAGTGGACATATTCCTAGGAGCAAGTTTACTTTCACATGCATTATAAAAGCCACGAGAAAAGCATTTGCAAAGTGTAGTGGGTGTAGTATAACTCAATGCTGGGCCTATAATTCTATCATAGCCTGTGTTAAGAATGATACAACTTCAAATGTGATGACAAAAGTAACATGGAAAGCAATCAATCAATGAAGTTTTCCACTAATGACAATGGTAAAACAAAGTAAAACATACCATGACATCTACAACTTCCACATCTTTTCCCTCAGAATAATATCTCCTGATGTCCCAGCAGTGTCTCTGCACTGGTATAAATTACAGTATGCTATGAATCTTAAATCATTAGATGCAGCCTCATGTGAACAAGTAGGTAACAGAATATCAGAACAGCTGGTCTAATCTCGGCACTGATATGAACATAATTGCATTTATCATGCAGTCACATACACCTGAAAAACTCTTTCTGGGTGGTAATGTAAGCTAATATATTTTGTCCTGTGAAGATGAAGTGAATTGGAAATCGCATTCCCCCTTTATTGTCCTTCACAGGCACAGTCAATAATTTAAATGATGAGACCATGTGACGAGGTTCACTGCAGCATAAAACACTATAAGAGAATTTTATAAATGTAAATACAATTTTGCTTCCTATGGTATTTCTTTTCCATTCTTCTTGAATAAGTGCAGTGCTTTGAGAATCGCAAATCATATTGTAATTTACTAAGGGAAAAGATACATTTCATGCATTCAATTTATAATTGACAGTAACTTAATTACTGTTGAAACTCAAGACAAACCAATTGAAAGTCACTCTGTTATGTAATGATTTAGAAACATAATACTGATTATCCAATAAAAAACAGTTAGCATAGCTGCAAGAACTTCTTGTGCAATTCTATAATATGTACATTCTGTCAACTTCATGTTACTGTTCAACAGTACAGAACCCATTTAATCCCACTAGTCAGAGTTGTGGCTGACATTTTGTTTAGGGTTTGTAAAGCTCTAAAAGAGTTGAATGTGTGAGTGTGTTTACTATGTAATGATGAGCTAAAAATTAAATTATAGGTTGGCTCTATTTCATGTCAATATGTTTATGTGGGAGGCGTAATTGGTCAGATGACCAGTTAATTCCTTCAAGCATGAACCTGAGAATGATGATGTCCATATCAAAGCTCTACAAGAAAAAGCTTATTATACATCTACAACTACTATGTTTGGTTCTTTAAAGTTTTATTATTATTTTGATTGAATTTTAACTTTTATTGAAAATTGAATTGATTTTTATTATAGTGCCATTTATATCATGGTCATAGGATATGTAAAGATGTGAAGTGTCACAGTTGTGACTGGTGGGACACTACAGTAACTCAAATGTTCTGTTGACAATCCTCATTACTGTCATGGGCTCCCTACTGGTAATCCTCAGTTGGACCAGTCTATTCAGGATCCATTTCTGAGCATGTTTGAGTTCTACTCTTGTTTCTCATAGTTTTTCCCTGGTCCCTGTCTTTTTTTCTTTCTTTCTTTTGGCGTATGTTCTCTTTTTGATTGCCTGTTTTTGACAGTTTTGGTTATTGTTGTTTTTGTTTTTTTTTCCGGATTTCTCGATTAGCCTGATAACTAAGTTGTCCAAAAGAAACAAAAAACAAGCCTGTCTAAAAAAGGGAATGTAAGGATTATTGGAAAATCCTCAACTACTCACATAAGTTATCCAGCTTACTGAGGAGCCCTGCTTATTTTCTGAAAACCCCCCAATATCTTGGACAGGCCTTTTTAAATAATTCACACAATCGCTCACATGCATCCCACCCCCATCTCACCTCAGTTTAGCACATTGGAACAAAAACTAAAATATAAAATATAACACATGCCATAACATCTGGCATGGGTCACATTATGTTAAATTCCACAAATCAACAATAATTGTGCATTAAAATGTGTAGAAGTGTGTTCTCTGTAGAGGATATGTTAACATATTTTCACAACAAAACATGTGATTTAACCAGGAGAGCCCAAACTCTGACTGTACATGCAGCACTTCCATCCATTTTATTGTTACTGTTTATTTATGCTAAACATTATTATTCATCTTATGTGTAATTGGGTGTAATTGATTAAATGTGACTGATAATACAATTTATATGTTCATTAACATTTTCAAAAGATATGAAAAGACATATAATTTAGATCATGGGGTTGCCCAAGGAGCTAAATGAATATATGCACATAGCTGGGAAAGATCTGGAAAGATTTGATACAGAGTGGAAGTATGTAAATATGTGATATGGTGCAAAACTATTTTCTATTTTTTGAGTTTATTGAATTATATTCAACTGAGATTGAAATTTATAGATAAGTCTCTGCTAAGTAGCTTCTAGTAGCCTGTAGGAAAAATGCAAAAAAGTGCTAATTGTGTGCTTTTAGATTACAAAAAGCCTTGCAAAACATTCATCTTGGCAGATTTCACAGTATGAGCTTCTAAAAGTGGAGAATGCAACCTGAGCTGAACTTGACTGAACAAAAACTAACAATGGCCACTTGCACAATGATGAGTGGGAAGTAGAATATATATATATATATATACAGGCTGACTAATGGTTGCTTAGAAGGAATTATTACCAGAAAAGTATTTAAATCAAGTCAAACAAAAGACGAAATGAACATATTCAAATGAGAAAAAAAACAAGCTTTCTTTTGATTACAAAGCAAGAGCATTAACATTCTCTATCACTATGAAAGCATTTTGCTTTTGCAAAAAGACTTAATTTGCATGTAGCATCTCCCACTGAGGTCCTCTTTGCATAACATAATAACATGCCTAACATAACGTTACATGCCTGCTGCCAATAGCATAGTAAACAGGTTTATTTTGTTGAGAGTGTGAACTGTTTTACCTACATTTCAAGCCTTTAAGGTTTATTTTCACAGTCAAAAACAAGTAAAAATGATTGAAAACACAACTGACAGAAAACATATTTGAACAGAATGGGTGGTCTGCCATTTCTGAAAGGCTTCATGTATGCCTCTTCATTAAAAAACTGGTATTTGATGCTTTGAGACTTCCTTGGATGCCTAATAATGATTGTTTTTTTTTGTTTGTTCTTCTTCATCATCTGTATTTACTTGTCCAGACATCGAAATGGAAACTAAGGGAAACACAGAAATAAACACTATTAATTTGTTCCAAAACATCCAGTTTGTAACTTAGGAGATGAAATAACATGTGATATTACAATAAAACCAACCAATGAAGCTTTATACTTGAGCTTATTGCTGCTAATGCAATAGTTCTGATTTGTAGTACATACACTGTTGCAGATGGAACAACTAGACAGACAGCAGCAATCACCACATTGTCTATTTATGTGAAGGGGTATGTGTGTGTGTGTGTGTGTGTGTGTGTGGTGAGCAGTCTGGTATTTGTGTCTGGAAATGCCTGTTGCTAGGCACACCTGAGAAACAGACACAGTGATGTCCCTTTGATTAAGGCTGTACATGCCTCCTGTCTGTCAACCTCTGATGACCTTGCATGCGGTGTGAGAATATGAAAACAGCTTGAGGAGCCTTTTCAATCATTAGTTGGACACTCCGTGCTATCCTTCATACCATAAGGCTGATGCTTTAGATCATAACGGACCTATCAAGCCAAATCTCCCCCACATGCTTTATGTCTGAAGGAAATTTAACCCAATTATGTCCAATAGTTAAATTCAGTATGATGAAGAAAAATGCCACAGAACTTTTTGATAACATTTAACAGTGCACACTCACATTTATCTGATTAGATGTCATTTTCATACTTTTGTTCACAATAAAAGTGACACTTTCAATTGTTAAGTTAAAATTCAGCAGTCCCTGCTCCCAAGTGCAGCCGTCTAGGCATTGGCCCTATCATTGGGACATGGTGAGTTCAATCCCCAGAGATGCAACAGCTATCCATGGGCAAGAGTCCAAGACAGTATAATTGTTCCTGCTCTCTCTGGAGGGGTAGGATGGTCCTCCATCTCCCCCAATCAGTTAGTTTGATGCTCGCCAATGCAGAAGTCTCATAGCTGACATAACAGAATTGGAAGTTAGTGTTCTCTTCCAAACACATTTGGCTGCACTAACAGCAGTTTGAAAAGATGTGGTGATATCAGGGGCATAGAACCAAATCTTGGGCCCTGGGCACAGTGTTACTAAATTAGAACCAGGAAATAGTGAAAAAAAATTACAGAAAAAATGGCTAACTGCTAACAAACTAATAGCTACATACACAGAACTCACCATAAAACATGTTTGATACAACAGAACAGGTTCAGTCTCGGCTTTCTGTCACTACAACAACAATCTGTCATCTATACTTGTGATAGCAGAGCACCAGTTAGTCAAATCAACCCTGTGCTGCAGTGTTTTGGTCTCTTTAGTTAAGCTAACTTAGCTAGGAGAGAGGAGCCGATTAGCATTAGCATTAGCTTAGCTGAGAGCTACAGCTCCAAACTCACAGATTTAATTTTGGATTTCTGTCCTTCTAACACCAGCCACTTAATTTCACTCACTCAGATTTGAATTATTATCATCTAAACTTGTGTCAGTAAAGCTCTTGTTTGTCAGAATTGAACCTGTTCTGTGGTGAGCAGAGCTGGCAGCATGATAGCTAAGCTAATACTACCCGCTACTCTCATGGTTATCAGCGCCATTTAACATTTAGAGGTGTTAGATTGAAGCTTTGACCTTTATTGAATGGTAGATTTAAAATCGTGCACAGCTGTCAATTATTTGGGGTCCATATAAGTGAACTGAACTTATTTGATTAGAGTTTTTAAGTTTAAAATGATGCAGCAGGACACACTAGCCCAATACTGACATAAACAAAGAACCAATCAGGGGATAGCTACATCATTATATAATCCCACCAAACGGTTCTGTGGCCCAAGTACGGTAAAATAACCATGTTGAAAAAAAAACATGCTGAGCCCGGTTGTTGAAGCACCTGGAGCGGTTATCCTCCATGCTCAGAACCATTTGGCCCTGCAGTGGATAAGAGGCCTTGCTGTAGATCAGTAGGAATTAGACTTCGACTCTTTTTGAAATGATCTGACTGCTCTCTAAAGCCAACAACATACAAGTTACATAAAAGAAGGAAACAGGCAGATCAGCAGAACTTATAATGGAAGATGCAGTCTCATATTGTTTATTTCTATGATCATAAACAATGTGGCTTTTGGGGGCCACCCATCCAAGGGGGGCCCTGGTTAGTCAGGTCCATCATTACCTGCAGTCCGATGCCCCTGGGTGGTGCGATAAGTAGAGACCTAACTAGTAGGTAGGAATTGGCTTTGACTAAATTGAGGAGAAAATTGGGCAAAAATAAATAAATAAAATTCAGAAGTCCCAAGTGACCAAAAGCCTAAATTTAATATGATCAATTAATCAATCAACTCACTTTAGCCATATGGTCATGCCCAGTAGCCAGATGTCTTCATGCCCCATTAAACCTGTTATTTTTATAAAGGCTTCTATAGAGGCAGGAGGCAAAACAAAGTGAAACTAATTTAAAGTTTGTGTGCACTGCAGCTCCTCACCATGTGCACCTGATAGAAGAGCCTATCAATTAACATAGAAGGGTTTGCATGCATCATTTTGTATTGGGTGCATTTTAGTCATGCACTGTATGGGAAGATAAATCAGCAGATTTCCTAAATGAGTAGACCTTTGATGATGTGTAGCTGTAGATCTACCATACATTTATGGTATAGCCATAATTTGTTAGGCTTATTTATACATGTTGCCACCTTTTGTTTTGTTCAAATTAAGTAGTCCAAAATAATCAAAAGTGTAAATTTAATATGATAAATCAAGTGATCAGCCAACTTTGCAGCCATATTGCTTGATCATTTTGAAAGATTTCCTCAGATTTGTCCTCAGGTAAGTACAGAGAGCTTTTAAAATTTCTTATTTTGACATTACTGGTTTAATTATTCCCATTCTGTATTATTACAAAATCACAGTTACTGAGGCACTGGCCATAGAAGACACCACAATACATTTATTCACAATCAAATTAGAATTTTCTATTGCTTTGTTGGAGTGGCACGGTGGCACAATGAGTAGTGCTGTCGCCTCGCAGCAAGAAGGGCCTGGGTTTGATTCCCAAAATCACAGTTACTGATGGAGTTATTGATGCACTGGCCATAGAAGACACCACAATACAATACATGGGCAACCAGGGTTCTTTCTGTGTAGAGTGTGCATGTTCTCCCTGTGTTTGCGTGGGTTTCCTTCCACAGTCCAAAGACACGCAGTCAAGCCAATTGGACATGCCAAATTGCCCCTGGGTGTGATTGTGAGTGTGAATGTATAAGTCTGTCTGCCCTGTGATAGACTGGCGACCTGTCTAAGGTGTATCCTGCCTTCTGCTCCAGCTCGCCCCGCTACCCGGTAGGATAAACGGCTTAGAGAGAGAGAGAGAGAGAGAGAGAGTGTGTGTGTGTGTGTGTATTGTTAAAAAAATCAGTAGTCCCAAGGGATCAAAAGACAGAATTTAATAAGATAAATTAAAGCTATACTATAAATGCTTCTGGGATTTGGAAGAACTTTGTGTTGGTTGTGTTCCAGACCCCTTCCCTGAGGGGATGAATCTGACGATTATGTGTGTGTTCAAAGAGTATTCAAAGAAAACTCAGTGAAAACTTGGTGAAGGATGTGTCTTCTGAGGATGTGAGCAGGAATGTGTGAAGTTGGGGGTGCTGAAACTTAGTCATGCAAAATACTTATTTATTTATTTATTTATTTAAAATTCTTTGGACAACATAAAACAAAATATATCCCATAACACATACGCACCTATGACCGACACAGCATCCACTGATATTCATCCTGCTGTCTCTGCTCTCTCTTGCTAGATGATTTTATTTTTAAGCAGTTATAGAGTAATCACCATCTTCACCAGTATAATGTTGGTCTAGCATTTGAGACCTAGACATTGAGCCGGAGCTTCTTTTTGAGCCTGTGCGTATGACATTAATATGCAAAGATGTATGACGTGGCTTGAAAAACTACAGAAACTGACTTGACGCCTCTGACTTTTAAATTAATATTTCAGGCTTATCATTTCAGCACACGGACACCATATGGGCCAATGGGTAATGGGTCAATCAAATCTAACGTTACTTCTTTCAGTTTTAACTAAAAAAATCTTATATAGTACAGCTTTATGCAATACATTTGTAGGCATATTGTTTGATTCATCACAGTTACTGGTACACATGTTTCTCATGATGATAATTTTGTATCCCCTTAGGGCCAAACAACGGAACCCCAAAACAAATATTATTTTCATTATATTTTTCAGCAAGAGTTTCAGTTACTGTTGCCTGTTCTTTTTTTATCTCATATGTTATGTCATCCAAAGATTATTAGAAATGCAGCATTTTTTTTTCTGCATCCCCCTCTGTTTCCATGTCATGTCTAGCTAACTCCATAGAGATAATGAAGAAATCAAAAATAGTACTTCATTATATAAGGAAGTCTTAATGCAAATAAGAGTTTAGCATGAAGGCTCTCCTTTAGATGAGTTTACATTAAAGCATTCTGTGTTTTTATTTATTTATTTTTTTTTGAAAATAACAAACGTGCATCATTTGCAGTACTTTCGATTAAGCAATAATCAGCTTCTAACACTACATTAAACACAGTGAAACATCAGTGAAATTGGGCCTACCCTGTGTGCCAAGGTGAGAAATAGAAACAGGAAGAAAGAGGATAACAAAGTGTGAATCCTAGCCACTGGCATCCAGAGTAAATGAAAGCTCATGACTCATTGCTTGAGTCATTCAAGGCCGTATTGTGTTTGAGCTCTATTATTTGAATGGCCATTGAGAATCAGCTGGTCACTATAAGTGGCTTCATCTGTAATCACTCCTACAGCCACATAACAAACCAACAACGCAATCTGTACACGTCATGACTTTACATCAGCATGACTGGACTGTGTGTGTCAGACTTGGCTCGACTACATCTGAGCGTGGCACTGACGTATAGAACCTGTGGATGTGTACACTTTTAAAAATAAAGGTGCTAAAAGGGTTCTTTGGAGCGGTGCTTAGAAGATCCACCAGTAACACGAGTTCTAGGAAAGTATGAGGTACAAACTCCGAAGTACTTTGTTTACTGGGTAACATGATGGTAAGTTCCAAGACAGTTTGACTAAATTACACTGAAAAGAAACAGATTATAGATTCGAGGTATTCACTGGATAAATGTGTGGTACAAACTCCAAAGTAGTGTGCAATTATTTTAGGTAAAATGATGCTAAGTACACAGACAGTCTAACTAAATTACATTGAAATGTAGGTTCTAGCTGTTAAGGTGATATTAAATAAACTTGTAATTTGATAATTATTCAGAGGAACAAATTGGTAACTGCAAACAAATTCAATGCAAGGTTTTAGTAGTACGATGCAGCACCTGCTGCTAATAACAAAACTAAACTAAAATTCTGTACTAAAGACTCAATACTCGACTCACACTCGCATCCCAGAGACTCAACTTGATGGGGCAAGTTAGTAAAATGTTACTAAAGGTTCTTTTAAAGTGGTTCTTCCATGCTTGGCTTCACTCCAAAGACCCCCTTTAGGCACCATTATTTCTAAGAGTGTAGACTCATCTATACTATCAAGACTCCAAGCTGCATGTTATATTCCAACACAGAAAATGAAAGCTTAGCTCAACATCAGTGCATGATGTGATGAAAAAGCCAGAGGATATGGAGGCAGCGACTGAATAATGAGTGATCTGACTATGTTTCTCTTGACTACACCCGAATCTATCTCAGCCCTCTGGCTAAGTGCTGCTCTCTGGACCCACGGATGGTTCTCTTCAGTGGGTGCCTCTAAAGTGCCTCTCCTAAACTTGCTTTCCTGCTGCGCCATGGCCTCCTCGTTACCAGCTCCCAGCTACCAGGGATAATTATTAGATGTCATGTGGCCCTCCATGCCAGAGACGCTATTTGCAGGGCCTGCAACGTTTCCTTTTTTAGCAGGCTTTTAAAGCTATTCCCTTCCGCAAGCATTAAAGCCAGAATAGTTCTGGGAACATCAAAGAGTTATGTCTATTAGTTTTCTTACAGGGATATTAGATAGCTAACCATAGGCTATGGTGAACTCCATTGTGTGTTGGTAACTCACTAAAGAGAAATTAGCCTGTTTGCTGGTGGTTGTGGGCAGGTAAAAATGGAAAAGGCACTTCCATTTTTGATTAATGTAATTAATCAAAGTAATCTCGCATTATTATATTGTTCATAAGTCATACACAGTAGAATGAGTTGTCCTGAAAGTTCTTATCAGCATGGGTGACATTTGAGAATTATGTCGGGGGTGCAAGCCATCTCAGTCAGCTATATAGTAAGTATAGAACCTATTTTTTGCAAATCCTATATTTATCAGACTTAGAAAAGTGCAAGATAGCACCCATCAGGCACGGCCTCAAAATGCACTGACTGTTTTTCTACGTGAATGGCCCGTTCAGTATTCAGCACTGCAATGTCAGACAGTCTCCTCTGATTCATAGTGTTTCTCACGTTTCAATTGACGCAAGCAAAAAAAGTTCCTTTTACACAATGCGCTGCTCATTGGCGCTAGTGAGGAACAACTTGAAGAGGTTATTGACGTTTACCAGACTATCGCCTAAATCTGATGCTTTAAAAAGTGCTAATCATTGATCGAAACTGATTTCTTCTGAAAGAATAGGGTTGAAGAGGGACATCTTCTCTTTGGGAAATCCATAGCAATGACAAACAAATGCCAGGTCTGCTTTAGTGTGTGTTCTAGAGCCGAGAATGTTGTTCATGTTTTAGGCTTTCCACGTCATTTTCCAGAAACCACAGATTTCTTGAACAGTTTTGTCCAGTACGCCAAAATACAATTCCGTATAGTAACCCATACCTGAGTCAGCATCTGATCTAGTCACTGTCACTTTGCTGGTGTTGCATCTGATTAAGTTCCCCTTCAAATTTACATTCCCCTTCACAACAAATGCCCCTGAGGGCTTGATTTGTGAAGGGAAATGTGAATTTGAGGGGAAACTGAATCGAATACAACACCTGACCTCCATGGACACTGTGGGCCTCGGTAGTTGTTTTGTCCCCACAAGTCAAATGTATGTTCCTAGAGTGTTTGAATGTCGCTATCTGCAAGCAGAGTAGAGACTGTGCTGCTAGCTAGGCTCTTGAACGCCGGCATAATTTAAACATGATGACTGCAGTGCTTTCGATAGTACATGACATTGAATGAAAACTCGTCACATCAGAATGCAGGCTGCCCCCTAGTGTCGCAGAGATCAGTCTCTATACACAGTAGATAGTTTTGACAAATGTCAATATTCCATAATTAATGTTAGTTAATGAACATTTTAGTGGGCAGAAAATGCCCCCCTTGCCCCCCCAAATGTTAACCCATGCCTATCAATGTGTCATAGGACAACACCTTCCCAACAAGGCAGTTTGTCACATTTGTTCTGCCCTGCCAGAGCTGCCCCGGTCAACTGGGTTTCCACAGCGGCTGAACAGCCACAGACAAGCCTTAGATCAACAAGTGCAATGCAAAGCATCAGCTGAATGGATATGAATCATACTTCCACTGGACTTCCAGTGGAGACACATTCTCTGGAGTGATGCATCATGCTTCACCATCTGGCAATCTGCAAAAAATGTGCACAGTTTGGTGAAGGAGGAATAATGGTCAGGGGCTGTTTTTTCAAGGTTTGGGTCAAGCCCCTTAGTTCCAGTGGAGGAACATCATAATAATACAGTATGCAATGACATTGCAGTGAACGGTGTGCTTCCAACTGCCCTTTTCTTTTTCAGCATGACAGTACCTTCATTCTCAAAGTAAAATCCATAAGGAAATGGTTTTGTGTGGAAGATCTTGTCTCCAGCCATTCTGAGACAATAGACAAATTAACCCCAATCATAGTCAGATTAAAAATCCCCATTCTTTCCGACGCAGAAGGAAACGGCATCGCAATGATCATACAGTAGCCTTGTAAGTCAGGAACCCTGCTGGAACTGAGAATGCAGACCTGACAGCTGTTAATTAACCTGCTGTCAGTCGTGTTATGCAACAGAAGCTGTAAAAGACAGTGATCTCCGGGACACCAGGCACCAGGACAGACGATGATTAAATAAAAGGTCTACAGTCTAAAACCAGGAAAGTTTGCTCTAATGAGGGTTCAGTACCTTGTCTAGATTAGATACAGTGAGTCATGACTTGAAGCACCCAGTGCTGAGGTAAAACATTTCCGTATTCTGTGCCATTTGTGTCCCACTGACACCTCACTAGCAAATATTTAAGTAACGTAAAATGAACATATTGCGATCTTCACAATAACCTATGTTTGTTTCAGATATATAACCTAAAACCTTAATAAAACCTACATAACGCACTTGCATTAATGTGTTAAACCATGTAGCATCTCATACTTGAAACATGTATTTTCATAAGTCATCCATTATACACTGTAAAAAATGGTCCAAAAACTTCTTCAGTCATCTTTAACTGAAACACTGGTTCTTTCGAAGTATTTATTAGTTAAATACAACTATACAAAAATATAATGGTTCTTCAAGGGTTCTTTAGTAAAGAAAATGGTTCTATAAAGAATCATGAACACTCAAAGAACCCTTTTGCATTGTGAAAGGTTTCTTCAGATTGATGGAGATTTTGCTGTGGAAGGTTCTATATGGCACCTAAAGGGTTCTTCTATTGTTGCGATGTCAAGCTTGTAACAATAGAAGAACCCCTTTGGGTGCTATATGGAACTTTCTACAGCACATCCATGCACATTTTCCATCAATCTGAAGAACCTTTTTATGATGCAAAGAAACCTCTAATCATGCGAAGATTCTTGAAGTGTTCATTGGTTCTATATAGAACCATTTCTTTACTATCAAACTTTTGAAGAATCATTATTTTTAAGCGTGTAGTTAATGAACTTGTTACCACATGAAGTGACTGTTTTAAGCTGAGCTGATGAACCATTTTTAAGTGTAGATTAAGAAATTGGTCAGCACAAAAATAGATACTGAGATATTGCTCCTGAGATGAGCTCAAGCATTTTTGAATGGTTAAAAATAGTTTTCTTAGACTCAGTGTTAAAATGAATCAAAGTAATAATGTTTTAATTTTCAACTAACTTGCTCTGGTTTGTTTTCAGCAGATAGCTACACTCTGTACTTTTAAATCTGAGCTTGTACTTCAGTTCATGATGGACCACTGAAGGTTGTTCAAGGTTCTTAATAATTATGCTTTTTGTACGACTGCTTTCTAGCTCTCGCTGCACACGGCCTTGAGTTTTCACACCTCATTGCTTCAAAGCTGGTCAACTTGACCCAGACAGATCACAACCTGTGACTGCTGTAATTTTAAACAAGGGGGTTTATTTGTCCTTGATGAGGAACACTGGCCAAAAAAGGTAATGTGTTAGCCAGGTTTCCATGGTCACAAATGTGTTTTCAGAGCCGGAGTTCTGAGCTAACAAATATATAAGTTTTATTACACACTTCTATAACCAGGAATAGCTCAGCCAGTAAGTCCCTGTAGTTCCTGAATGATCAGCCTTAGTATGCAATAACACTGGGATTTTAAAGGGTTAAATAGATGAAGTACATCAAAATTCGCAGTCCTGGATATTCTACAGGGCCCATACATTTCCTTTTATCCCCTCATCTGTGTCTATTTAGCAGATTTTTTTTTAAATTTAACACCAACTTCTACATTATGGCCAAGTTATTTTAAAAGTACATTGACGTGTAAGGTAAGCTGTCTGTTAATGAGCTAATCTGAAATGAAGTACAATTTATAAAGTGTAGGTTTGTAGTGGGGGGCAGGAGGTGAAATACCCCTTAGAACAGCTGTGCTCTCCAAACGCGCGTGCTTGAAATTGAGCAATTGTGTTTTTGCGCCATCTAGCGGACGGGTGCGGCAGCGCAATAAAGAGCGAGAGAACCGCAGCAGTGAAACGGGCTGCTCTCTCTGAGGCCCTGAACATGTGGCTGCTGCTCGTAAAGTGAGACTGGATCAGACGATGACGCGCTTAGAAAAGAATGGAACAAACATAATCTATGATGTCGTATCAATATCTTGAGATTGTCTTGTGATTTCAAGATAAACAAAGTTGTTTCCTTGATATAACAACTTATTTTTCTTGTGATCTCAAGATAATCAAGTTATTTTGAGAAAACAACTTGTGTTATCTAAAGATCACAACATTTATAATCTTGAGATCACAAGACAGTTAAGTCGTGATCTCAAAATAACAGTCCAGAACATTATAACTACTCCGGATTTCTGTACTATTAAGGTTTTAACCTTAGATACATATTTAAGGAGAATTCCACCAATCTTTTAAAATTTCTCCATAATTCAGTTCAAAATTCATTCAGAGTGTTTTGATGTGAAAGGGTTCATTGTAGAGACACTTACCTCTCCACCATGAATGGATTGTTTACAAAAAGTAAATTTTAGGCCAAAAGCTTATCTCAAAACGAACGTAAAACAATGTATCAGACATTGAGCAGCGTATTCATAACCATTTCACGTAACGAACTGTGAGGGAGCTTTTAGGTGCGTGAAACTCTTCAGACGTCTGGTTCCTATCACCCCCACTGTGAACAATTCTGACTGGGTAAACTTCTCTAGAACGGAGCGTTTCACACCAAACCACTCTGACAGACTTCGTTTACATTTTAACACTTTATTTATGCGTAGATTTGAAAATGTGGGTGGAATTCCCCTTTAAGACGCTTCATGCACGCAGCCACAGTTTGGCGATGAAGAGCCGGTCGCCCTTCGAATCAGAGCAGGTTTAGAAGTGGCCAAACGGCGCGCAGCAGTTTATCCAGCAGCTGGATAATATGTTCTCACTGAAACAATACATTCAGCTCAGCTCACGTACTCAACACAGAAGGCAACGAGCTGCTCAGAAAGATACATACATACATACACACATCATCTAAACCGCTTATCCTTCTGGGTCGCGGTGGGGTGCTGGAGCCTATCCCAGCTGTCATTGGGCGGAAGGCAGGATACACCCTGGACAGATCGCCAGTCCATCGCAGGGCAGACAGACAGACATACACAATCACACCTAGGGGCAATTTAGCGTGTCCAATTGGCCTGACTGCATGTCTTTGGACTGTGGGAGGAAACCGGAGTACCCGGAGGAAACTCCACACAGAGGGGACCCCGGTCGCCCGGCCGGGAATCGAACCCAGGCCCTTCTTGCTGTGAGGCGACAGCGCTACCCAGCGGCACCGTGCCGCCTGCTCAGAAAAAGCTCGTGAAAAAAAAGTTAAAGCCAAGAAAGTTAGATGCTCCTCAAACTTCATTCATAAGATGTTATACAAATGTAGCCTGTTATGTCTTCACTGTATCTTTTTGTGCAACACTGATTGCAGTTTACTGTGTCTGTGTTTTTTCAACGCCACCACAAGAGGGAGCTGTTGATTTGACAGTCATCAGCCAGCATTAAACATATACTGTACATAAACAGACCACTTGATGTAAACTCAACAGACACTCAGCCTTAACTAATCTTAGAACCTAGAACCCAACTCCTAACAAAACCCGGGTTTGAAAAAAGGATAAATCAGAATAATTTGAAATGTTTTGGAGGGGAGAGTATTTAGGCACAGTGCGCATGCGCGGTTGTCAATTAAGCCCTGGGGACGTTCCCGGGTCGTTGGCTCGTGCTGCGCAGACTCAGAAGAGTGTTTAGCTGTTTTCAGTAGACGGCAGTGGCTGACCGACTGACTCTGCTCTGTTCTGCTCTTCCAACTGGCAAGAGCTCAATGGCTGTGGAGGGCGCAGGGGGAAATGGAGTGGATCTGAAGGAACGCGCCGGCTGAACCAAAGGGATTTGTATCACTTGAGACGGATTTACAGCCTCTTCCAGGAGAGAAGGAGAAGGTAACTCATTTCTAATGGCTGAAACTGCATGAAGTTGTGATTATATGCAAACTGCGTGATTTTTTTTTTGTTCTGTGTCACCTCCGGTCACACTGGTCACGCTGAGCGTAACAGCATTTGGACATATATATCTTTTTGATGTTGAAGGTTTGGGGCATTTGAAGTCATTCATTTGGCTGGACGCAGACTAAGTTTAAGCCAGAGCATTTCACGCCGTTGATTGGGGAGTTTAGGGTCTAGACGACCACTTGACCCCTTGTTACCTCTGCAAACAGCTGCTTCAGGTCAGAAGATGGTCTAAAAGTCATAAAAGTCACAGAAGTGATCCAGAGTAAAGCTCAGGCGACAGGTAGGTTGTAGCATTGACTCTGCCTGCTGTTGATGTTCCATGCTGTAGTAAATCAGCAGAGCTGCGCTCATCTCTTCCTCTGAAAAGGAAATAAACAGCCTGACTTGCGAGTTTTATCTCACTGTCTCTGCAGACTCTGTATCTAAACAGTTTTCTGGTTAATTGGGTCTCTGTGGGCGACAAACAGCTCAATTTGGGAAGACTCAGGTCCACTGAGAGCTGAGGTTAAGTAGGTAAAATCTCAGGCAAACAAACTGTAACTTCATGAGTCCTGTGTTCTCCTATAGGTTTGCCCTTCAGCCTCTGCAAGGCTGGATAATATCTTTGTTTGTAAAGTTCACAATTAAAAATGATGGTTCTTCAAGGGTTCTTTAGTAAAGAAAATGGTTCTATATAAAACCATGAACACTCAAAGAACCTTTTGCATGATTAATGGGTTCTTTGTATTGTGAAAGAGTTCTTCAGGTTGTTGTAGAACCTGCTTTAGATGGTTCTACACAACCTTTTTGTAAAGCGTTCTATATAGCACCAAAAAGGGTTCTTCAAGTGTGTCAAGCTTGACATCGCAACAATAGACTAAGTATTTTTGGTGCTATATAGAACTATCTACAGCACATTCTCCCACAATCTAAAGAAACCTTTCATGATGCAAAGAACCCTTTAATTGTGCAATGTTCATGGTTCTATATAGAACCATGTTCCTTACAAGCCCTTGAAGAACCATCTTTTCTTTTTTAAGAGAGTAGGGGAAAGAGAAGGTTTGACTGTAATTGGTGCCTCAGTAGACAGACTGCTTATTTCATGTATTGCACATATATGGATATGTTTATAATATTCTAGTACTTTTCTTGGAATTCTTCAGGGAATTGATTTTATTTTTGTCAGTGTAAAATGGGATTGGTGCCTTATAGAGCTTATAGAGAGGTTTGCCTGGCCTTTTTTGAAAGAAGAAGGTAAACTCTCCAGTTCATGGTCAGTGCTGCAACATGCTGGTGCTGGAACACTGTTCTGCAGAACAACGAAGCATACAGCAAAGCATACATTGAAAATAAACATCAGTAGAAAGCAAGATGTCCACAGACTTTTGATGGGCAGTGTACTATCTGCTGATAGTTAACTTCACCAGTTCTGACAGTAGGGTGAGACCTTAGATGGTTGTGCCACTGGGAACCCAATTGTTCAAATTTTGTGCATAATTAAATGGTTAAAATTAAAATAAAGTCATCCAGAGGGGTTTAATGTGAAATGCTCAGTCCTAGAGAAGCTTACTTTGTCCAGAATTGTTCGCAGTGGTGGTGACAGGAAGCAGATCTCAGAAGAGTTTGAAATCTTCCCCACAGAAAACTTATGACACAATGTTTATGAATACACTGCCTGATGCCTAAGAAGGCTACAAAACATATATATTTTAATCTTTTCATAGCATGCAGGGCATTATATATCACTTTTAAGTGATTTGTTTTACCATTATCTGCATTACATATAAAAAAAAAAATGTTTCAAATTCTGAGTTTCTGCTGTTATTTGAGTAACTTACAATTCAGAACAATCATATCAGTCAGAAAAGTACTGTTTTTGCATAATGTTCTCCATCTAAAAGTACATGGAGCAGCATGTAAACCCAGTTAGCAAAGATGACATGCTTGACACAAACATCACACACAATGCTTTTCAGCACTGTTGGCTATTAAAAGGAAGACTCCAGACTCTAAGCCTTTCAGACTGCAGAAAGTTCAGAGGGAAGCGTGCTAGAAATTGTTGACCTCTTGTCCAGCTTCACAGGCTGTATAATGGATCAAAACTAAGATGTAGCAGTTCAGTGCCTCCATGCACACTGAGTTGTGTTAAAATGCTTTTGGAGCTTTTGACGTGCTTCTGAAGCTCTACATCTTCATTCAGAGTCACCCAAAATAAACAGCTCTTGTCTTTATCTCAAGTCAGCAGAGTGGAAGTGTGTCATGGATGCACTTTCTATGGTTCAGTCAGTAAGGAAAACGTTGGGAAAGAGGCTTGGGGTCACTGTAACCAAGGGTCAGCCATTTTCTTTCAATTTCCCAGATGCTTTTGTGAGTGAATCAGAATGTAGGGCAATATTGGCCTAAGGCAAATTAACCCTCTAACCAGTCACTACTTTTCGGCTTATCTGTGGATCATGTGCTTTAAATGAGTGTCCTGTGGGTATTTTAACTGTCACATTAATGGTTTACCAGTGTGTTTTTAAAGGGCTCCTGTTCTGCATTTTACTCACATTCTGTTATTATCTCTGGTCTCATCTTATCACATTTACATGTGGGTTCTTGTACCACAAACAGTTAATTTTTACATGACCATTTTCCAACCTGTCTTTATCCCTTTATCCCCAGGCTTTTTGATACTGTACCTCTAAGACGGATATATCGCAATGAGCTTTGTTCTGATTGGCTGTCCTGTATTGTGTTGCATTCAAAAAGAAGTTCAAGCTGAAACACTTATTATAACTTTAGTGTGAAAGGGGTGGAGCTAAACTGCTGCAGGCTGAATTGGTGGTCATATGTAAGTGCATTCGTTTTATGGTGTCACAAATGCAGTGAATCCCAAACAGCTGTTTCTGAAGTCCAGTTTTCATGTATTGATTGGAAAGTGAAAGGCCTGTTTTGAAATGTAACTGAGTTCACATACAATGTCACTTATTTAAAAAAAAAGAGGAAAATGTGTTTTTCGATAATAGTGCCACAATTAAAAAAAAAAAAATCAAAAACTATGAATACAGGAATACATAATAAGGGTCATTTTGGCTCAAAATTGTGCATACTACTCCGGCAAATCCGGTCAAACAGGACAAATAATGTTCTCTTTGTAATGAAACGTGCAGGTGGTCAGTGTGCTGACAATGTTCATGAGATGCTTAGAAAACACATAATGATAAAGCATTGTTGTATATCCCACCCTTATTTTAATACATTGCAAAGTCTAGTCATATCACAACTGCTTTATAATGTCAATGTAGTGTTTTACTCATATTGTGCAGCTTTATTGTAATGTGATTTTTGGTTTGACTTGGTTTGTCAGTTGCAAGTTATCTAACACCTCTTTACACATGATTCTCCCCCAAAAGACCATTGATTTAGAGTTTCCATGGTGTTCTTAGACTACAGAAGTGGAGTGTGACTGTGTAGGACTACCATAATAGGAAATACAGAGATGTGGACAGTGACTTGAAGATGTTGCTTGGCCAGCTTCATCCTGTTTTACTGCTGTTTCTGTTAAGGATCATCAGTTTTCTAAGCTGTTTGTTGTTCTTGTGCTGGTCGTGTTCTGGGAAAGGATGTATACAGCTTGGTCTCTCTCCATGTGACTGGAGAAGAAAGGAGAGGTTGTGCTCAGTGTCTTGTGTTGGACTCAGTCCGAGGTCTGTGGTGAGGCAGATGTTTCAGGTGGGCATTGTTCTGTCACTTCTCTCAGCCAACACCTTTGGAATGTGTTATCTACTGTAATTGTATTCCGTAGACTTGCACTGTCTGTCCAAAATTTGGGGAACTTTAGCTTTTCAAAATGTTTTTAACTCAAATTAACATGTTACCTTTGTCAGTTTCAGTAACTTAAGCTATTAAAGGCTCATGTTTACATTTCAGGGAAGATATATTACATGTAAATATTTGTGATAGTATTATTAACAGTAATACTTTGGGAATAATGCTAAATCCCACCCATGTTAGCCCCTTGTCATGATGTCAGCGCACAAGCCTTTCAGCTGTTTCAACCACCTTTGGGGCAAAAAGAACACACTTTGGTGAACATGGAGCTAAATGTTGAAAGTATACCCAAAGCCTTAGTAAACAGGTTGATTTATATTAGCTATATTAAAACTTTTGCAGCCATTATTTCTTACTTAAATGAAAAGTAGCACAGAGACACATTGCAAAAGAAAGCAAGCTGTCCTTAAACTTTTGACTGGCTGTGTATGTGAGGTGTGAATTCACATACTTTCAACTTTTCCAGTCAAAATGACCATTAAGTACAAGTTAGTTGTTTTTCTGATTCCATAGAAAAAAGTAGAAAATGTATATTTAACAGAAAATCACACTGAAGCCTCAACGACTAAATATAACAATTTTTCAGTGTTTAGTGTGTCCAACCTTTGCCTTTCAGTCTTTTCTGAAAACTTGCTTTCAGTTTCAAAGAAACCTGCGGGGATATATTTCTATATCTCTAAAGTTCACTCTTAGAAGTTGGTTGCATGTTCTGCTTCTGATGATCCCAGTAATCCTCATTAGAAGATTAGACTTAGCAGTCCATAAAACATACTCCACATCTCAGATGTCCAGTTTTAGAGTTCTGGTGCAGTTTTTTTTGTCTATTTCCTTTTCTTAGTAAGGGCTTCTTGACAGCTACACATGTTTTTAGATCCATAGTGATGAACTGTCTTGTTACAGTGCAAGGATGGGCAGAATAAAGATGATGCTAGGGACGATGAAGACTATTCTATCTGAGTTCAATCTTAGACTCGTAGATTTGTAGTTTGTAGTTTATACAGGAGTTCTCATTGTTTTCAGCTGCTGCCACTGCTGCAGACTTCTTACTAAATAAGCTAAAAAAAAAAAGAAATCACAAAGCCTAGGATTTATAAGCAGGGTTTGGAGAGTTAATTCAAAAGTGCATTGAATACTTGCAATGTGATCTGATTACTTTGTCACATTTGGATTACTTATGCTTTTAAAGTTATAAGACTTAAATAAAAACAAGTTACTTGAACAAGACATCTTGAGTGAAATGACAAGTTAAATTGGTGACATCATTTTCTGTCCCTTATTATGGACACACAGAGCACACAAATGTCATGAAATATTTAGGTGGATTTATTTGGGTGTTCAACTAAGACATGTGTTTTTACATTTAATTTAATTTTATTTTATTTTTTTAATTTTGGGTTATGCACACCAGATGAATTGTGCTTTTTTGTGTTGTTTTGCTGTGTTTTTGATTGTAAAAATTAGCTAAGGCACTTTCTGTTGTCATGCAGATGCATTGCTGTATGTGATGAAGCAGAGAACAAACTAATTCCTTTGCCATTTGTCACTAAGTACAAATTGGTAGGACACAACTGAGTGGTCGAGTTCATGTCACCTGCAGTGTTTGCAAAAATTGCTTGCATTTGGTGTGCAGTGTATTATCTGTTATCCCCACATTCAGGTTAATTTTTTGGCATCCAAAATGTCTGCATGAATAAATCATGCTTGAGGTGTATAGTGTGACTTCAGTGTAGTCCTGTTACTCATCACCTTGTTTTTATAATGTAGTTATATGCAAAAGTTTAAACACCCCCGGTCAAATAACATGTTTTATATTTTAAGGTGGGTACAGGCATAAGCCACGCCCACTTTACTCTGATAGGATGCACCCAGATGCCTTGTTTGGATCATTTCACAGTGGTTTCCATGAAATATGGAGACCTTTGCAAGAGGCAGAGGGGTGTGTCGCTGATATAGATTTACATTTCAATGCACAGTTCTGAATGTTAATTCACAATTCCCCTTTTAATATGAACCAGTTTTAACAAATAAAGTAAGCCTGAAATATTTTTATTGTGCAAAATGGTAAAACCCAAACTGTACAGTATACTGTACAAACTGTAGAGTATATAGATAAACCTATGTCATTGTTGCTTCCAGGCAAAAATGATGCTCTGTGTTGAGTGACATCGGAATGTCTACTAGTCTTTTTACTTGGTAGCTTTTTATTTGGTACATTCTGGCACCCATGCAGGCATTTAAATGTAACTGCTGCACTGTTTAAGGTGCAGTGGGACATTTGAATGAGAAGCCAACTTTAGCTTTGTCACATTTCTCAAGTTATTTGTCTCATACATGCGTCCCACACTCTCACGCCTCAGACCTTCAGACACTGCTGGAATTTAGAAAATATTACAGTCATTTACACTTCAATACCAGCAGTTCCACGGCTTGTTGAGCGGACAAGGCCAGTTGACTGTGACATTGTCTGAGTCAGGCAGCTCCTCAGCCAGGCCTCATAGCTCTTGGGTCCATGTTAAGCTAAGGCAGAGGTTGCCAACTTTTTATAACTCGTGGCCCACCCAACTGACCACAAAAGCTTCCACGGCTCCCAAGATTTAACTGACCAGATCATTTAAAGTGCAAACAAATATCAGTGTAGCCTGTCCATTTTGCTTGAAAAATAACTTGGTTAAAGAATAAGCAAATATTTTCAATTCGCCTTATGAGTAATAGATGAAATGCTGATAGGAGATCCGGTTCGCTTCGGTGGGTTTAGATGCATATTTGTTTAGCCTCCAACTGACAGCATAATATGTTTGGCTTCAAAGCTAATTTAAAAGAGACCATTTGAGTGGATGATGTTTTGTTTTTGCAAAGAATTAATCACTTTTAAAAAAAACATACTCATATTCTAAAAATAAATAAATAAATATTAAGTGTTTAAAAAAATAAATGTGCCCCCTAGCAGTACCGTGGCCCACAGGTTGAAAACCGCTGGACTAAGGGACAGATTATGCAATGACGAACACAGCAAGAGGTGCTCGATAGGAGCGAAAGGGGATAGCATTAGTGGGTTTGCACTGTTTGTATGTTGCCTTATCTATGCTTATTTGTGGCATACTGATATAACAGTTAAAACTTATACCTGAGGAAACTCATAATGAAACTCCGGCCACTGCTAAGTTCATCACGATGTCTATGAAACTCAGTTAGATCAACACATTGTAATCATACACAGTGGTAATATCCTTGCCCTGCTGATTATAAGCGGAGATGGAAACTCAAGCTTTAGCTGTTTCCGTGTTGATGGTCATGTGTGCTGCAGCTGCAGCTTTGTGTAACGTATAGATCAGGAACATACAGGCCTGTGCTGCATGTGTGTATGTGTAGGATGAGGTGCAAGCTGGGTAATGGCAGGGGCAGAGGATTGTTTTTCTTTGAAACCACTCTCCCTCCCCCTCTGTCCACATCTGGCCAACGTCAAACTATGTAAATATACTAAATTGACTTCTACCTTTGTGCTCCAGGCGTTGCGCCAAATGGAGTAACCCATCCATCTATGTTTTAGTAAGAAATCCTTTGAGGAGGCAATGCAAATATGTTGCTGTTTTTTTTCTGTACAGTTAAAAATGAATGGGTATTGGGAAGAAAAATATGAGGGCTGGGTTACAGGGAGGACTGAGTGCTATCTATGTTTAGATGAAGTGCAGGGCCCTGCTGGTGGAGTGTGTGTGATTGTAAGGTATGTGAGCGGGAGCACATCTGGAGGGGGTTTTCAGGAATCTCAGGGGAGGGAGAGCTCTTACGGTTAGCAGAGTAGGTCGCATGGGTCGTGGAGTAACTAGTGCATGGTACTGACATCAGTCTGGCTGACCCAGTCAGTGAGGAAAACAGGCTACAACTTCAAGTTCACGATGTTCAGGTTGTACCATAGTGATCCATGCAAATGAGCCCCCTGATTAGTAACTTATTTGCTGTGAGCATCCTGACCAGTGTTTCTTTGACATGTTGTTATGAATCAAGCCATTCATATAATTCAATTCAGTTGTTTTGGTGAAAATAATGCAGGCCAATCTACACATTATTTACTCATCACTGAATAAATATATTACCAGATATACTAATCTAATTGTAATACCAACAAGTGTAATCCTGCTGGTGTGTGTTTAAGTCAGTTCAGTTATATCCTTTACTAAGGCACACAAAAGCTATTTGGACTCTAATAGCACCCCCTTGTGGAGAATCTTTAGCCTGCTATATGAGTGTGAGTCATAAATGAATTTATCCAATGTATTTGTGTCCAAAACCTTTCTTACGTTCATTAAAACATTCCAGTGTTTATTTCACATACACACACAGTCCAGAGTGCCGTTTTACTATTGTTTACACCCACTTTCTTACAGATTAGGGGGGAAAAGCCTTGTATCATTAGCATTTTGTCCCTATCATGCAGCTGTGTTTTTCATACTTGAAAAGGTGCTTGCAGGCATGCGATTAACGTCCCTCACTTTCATCACTGGAAAGTTTTGTTCAAGTCTTTGTTCAGTGCCAATAATCACTCAGCACACTTTGGATTTCTTTCTTTCATTCGAGTCATTTTCCATCCTAGCTTTTCTTGGACAGAAAGAAGGTCTTCTTGGACGGCCAAAAGGTTTCTAATGGCAGTCTGCTGTCCCCTTTCGGCATGTCCTACAGCACACGCTCCTTAAATAACAAAGAGAGAGAGGGTGGCGGTGTATCTTATTGAGTTTTCAGAGCACAGTAGTTCTGCTCAAAAGCATTCCCTCTGTGTAAGCAGCTAGGCTCTTTTTCATTCGACTTGACGTTGTCAAAACAGACCAAAGCTATTCAGTTTCAAAAATGTGCTTGTACTAGTTGGGGAAAAAACTGCCAACTGAGGGTTTCCCTCAAGGATGTGCTGATGCCGGCAGCTGACCAAATAAAGCTTGGCCTCTGGGAAAGAGGGAAATGAAGGAAAGCTGCAGAGTAGGGGCAGCACAGACCTCCACCCAGACCAGCTTTTCAGCAGGTAGCTTTTAGCCTGGATGTTGAGTGCATTTTTGACAATGAATGGTATGAAAGCCATTTAGTGGGAGTGTAACAGTAGACTCAGCTCAGAGGAGTGATTTGGCGATTGGTGCTGATTATTTGCTAACTTTAGTGTTGTTCTTCTATTGTGCTTCAGATGACAAATAATGTAATATCTGCTCACTACGATGCATTGTCACAGTTTTGCATTGTGATGTCACAATGCAGTATTACACCCCTATCATTTATGTGTAGCACTGTAGTGTATATGCCAGTGCAATCATAGTCATTAATTGGACCATACATTTGTATGTTATTTCTGCCTTTAAGGTAGTTGAAAGATACAGTTCGGACTAAGACTTTGTATCAAAATTCAATGGTTTTATGGTAAAGACTGAATCACTTCAGTACAACGGAGTATCAAAAAGTGCAGTGTCATTTAACTCTAAATTTAAGTACTCAAGCAGTCGCTCTTACCACATCACTGAGCCAGTAGGCATGGTTGGTCGGTAGGTTGTGGATGATTGGCTGTGTAAATTGCATTCTGTAAGCTTATTATTATTGTCAGCAGTCTTGATCAGTTATGGTCAGTAAATATACCCACTTCCAGTACCTCACACTCTTTTCTGTTTTAAGCCACACCCACTCATTTTTGTAATTAAAAAGACCTGAGCCTAAACTTGGCCCTAATCCTACCCCTGACCCTAATATTGGTGAGAATGAAGTCTCACTAGATCGGTTGTTCACAGTTTAAATATCTGTAGGGAGTCTGTAGAGGCCTATCTGAATAAAGTGGGAGCGAAACTTCTTCTGTTATAGATTATTTTAAAATTTTTAGAAATTGTCTTGATTTCTCCCTTAAACAGTTTCACGAGGAGCCTCCTGAGAAGCAGGACTGATGGACATACACAAATGCTGAGACCTTGCTGTTACTGAAAATATCTTGGCAGTATTTTTTTTTTCCTCATTTTGTTGAATTTATTTATTTATTTTTTTAGTTTTTAATAAATTGTGTATATATACGCATCAACACATTTCATTTTAATTTGAGCATAAGCCTTTATGTCTAAGATAAAAAAGTATGTTCATTTAGATCTATCTAAACCTGGTATTGTAACAGAGATTTTAAAATATGCATTGTCATATAAACAGTCAGATAAGTTTCAATTGATTTTAATAAAATAAGTTATGTAAGTTTAATCGAGTAGTCATGATAGCCCCAAAACTAGCGTGCCTCTTGTCTGCTGGAAGCTCCTAGATAATGTCTGTTGATCAGTGGAATCGCATGAGTGGCTGTATTTTGGAGAGAAAATGAAGCGTGTCACAGCTCTTGCCCCCCGGCGTTCATTGGGGAGCTGGACACACAAAGCACTCTGTGTTAGATGTTGAGATTTTCGTCAGCTCTCCCACCCAGCCTGTAGAGTTAAATGCTTTAATTCAGAGCCTTCTACCTAAGCATTTCAGTGCATAATTGAGGCTACCAAGAACACAGGAAGTGACATTCAGCCGTGCTCTCTGCGTGACCCGTACCATTGTAATCAGAGTTTTCACAGCAGCAAGGCTGTAAGCCTGGCATTGAATTTCCTAAAACAGTGAAGAGAGATGTGCTGGTGGGGTATCGGGGGAGACCGCTGCAAATTACATTAGCAGACCGCTGAATACAAACACTGCAGGCTTTACTTGTTTAGTGTCGCAGTGGGTTATGATTACAGCTGGGTTTTGAAATTGAATACCAGTTTTTTTTTCTGTCTTCTTTGCATGAGGGCTGTGAGAGTAATGGCCTAGTAGAACACCCATCATCTGCATTCCTGTTTCAGTTTGAATAGGAAGCATTAAACATGAAGGGAAAAAAATAAAAGAAAGTACAAAGCAAGAGGAAAGGAAATTGAATTTTGTCTAAATTTCAAAGATTAAATGCGCGCAGCAAGTCTCAAAGTGATCTTCAATTTTTTTTCATTTTACTAGTTTCTTGAAACTATTCTTACTAGCGGTTTGCAGTGGCTGAGGTAATGTACAGCGTGTGTAAAATTTAGGCATAACACTAGGCAGTGTATTGGGTCGCGTCATTGTAGCATGACTAGCGGTTTATTTGCCGTTTTGTTTTTTCACATTTCTTGCATTTCTGTTGTGTGAGCTGTATTTTCACAGTTTGTACTGTATCACTGTATTGTGACTAGCAGTTCAGCTTGTGGTTATAGTGTTAGCTTAGTCAAGTCAGGCCACCATTTTGTAGGATTTTGTAGCAGTGTTTCAGACCATGTCGTATGTCTTTACATATTAATGTCACTCGCAGAAGCTCAAAAAGAAGGTCTGACTCAATGTGTAGGTCTGAAATGTAAAATTTAACATTATACTGATGAAGATATGACAATAGGGGATCATTCTCTTTGCATGCTCTTCCAACGCGCTCGCAATTGTCAGATTCATCCTCTTCTGGAGGCAAACATGCACAACCCCAGTTACAAAATGTAGTTAATGTTGCATGCAGTTATACATTTCCACCAGAGAGGTCTCCAAGTCCCTAAAGCTTGTATCCATCTTCTAAACCGCTTATCCTCCTGGGTCACAGGTTAAAACCTATAATGTAGGCTAAATAAGGTACATTTTGAGCTTTTTTAAAAAAAAATTAATCAGGAAGCCTATTGAATCGAGACATTGTATTTTATCAAATTTACATTTTTATCCTTACAACCAAAGTATAGTTTAAGATGTACTACCACATTTCCAAAAAAATTGTGATGCCGTGCAACATGCAAAAAAAATCATGTGAAAATCATTTAAACCCAATAGTTAATTGAATATTTAATTGAAAATATTACAAAGACAACATATCAAATGTTGAAGCTGAGTAATTTTATTGTTTATATAGAGTTTATTGTGTGAATGTGATGTTATGTGATGTACAAAGGCTTGCAAGTGGCAATAAAAGAAGTATATAGTACATTTTTCATTGTGCATCAATATAAATCAGAACATAATTGTTTCCTCTTGCAGTCTGTGAATGGTGTAGCCCATGTTGATATTTTGATATCACTTACATTGCCTCAAATCTGAAGACCACATGTGTCCTGTATTTTACTGTAGTAATCTTGTTTTGATTTGTTACATACTTGCATTTCTTTTGTGTGTGAGCTGTGTTTGTCCCACAGTGCAGATTTAGAATAGTATTTACAGGATGTTTGGATATCTGATACATCAGACTGGGCTGGGAAACAGCAGTGCTTCCATGGAGTAGTAAGCCTGTGGGGTTGGGAGGCTAGGAATGCCACCTCCAGGCTTTTTTTGGGAGTTTGGAATTCCTATCATTCCAGCAAGCAGATGGGATGGTCCTGAGAGAGTCCCGTTCCACAAACAAGTCCTATTTTATTTTGTGAAGTGGGATTGAAATTCCACAATTGAGTTACAGGATTAAGTGGTTTTGAGTGGAAATAATAAATACATGAATTAATGAATGAATTAATATATATATATATATAAAATATTTTTTTTTATTTATTTATTTTATTTAATTTATTTATTTATTTATTTTTAACATGTGTGTATGATTTGTTAATTATTTTATGGGAATTGTAAGCACCTGAGTGCTCAATGTAGCATGAGAGAAATCTTTTAGAAAGTAGGATAGGAATTTAACAGTTAGTAGAAGCCTGACATTTAGATCTGTTAGCTGTGTTTTCCACGATGTCTGGGAATCCCCCGTGCCTTCAGTCTTTGTTCAGTTCTGATTCATTTGTCATTTGCAGGTTTGCAAGATGATGTCCGACGCCAGTGAGATGTTGGCAGCAGCTTTGGAGCAGATGGATGGGATCATCGCAGGTAGGCCAGAACAGTAAAATAAGCCTTGATGCTTTTGATAACATGCATACATGCTAGAGATGGACCAGTTTAATTCCAGGTATCAGGCTGATATCAGCAGAAAATGCTGGATGGGATATCTTAATGTATCTGATCAAGTCCTGTAACAAATCTGTCCTGAAATAGCACTCACTCACACTGTGTGATGTCATGTTAACTGAAGTGCCTCAGTTGAAATATTCAGCACTGAAATTTAACACTCCTCTAAAGAGAAAATCCCGCAGTGATGGTTCTTCATCTCAGGCTCTAATGCAGTGACAGGCCAGAGTAATACTTGTTTCAGATTACTTATCACCTCGGAGGCACCCGAGACGATACAGCCGTTCTCTTCGTGGTTGCGTATGAAAGACTCCTGCCTGGGCTTTATGGCTGACTCTGAGACATTATGTAGATTTTTCCACTGGCTCAGCACTGAGGAAATAAAATACTTATTCGCTCTGCCTCCACACTGCTGTCCATCTCTGGGAACATCACTGAGAAAGCAGCAAGATTTAAGAAAGTATTTGCTGTATGAATTAGAGCTTAGCAGAGCGTGTGCTTTTCCACTGACTCTTGTAATTGCAGAGGTGGATGCGCCAATGTGTAAATCATCTGACCTTAATGACCGTAGTGGCCGTAGAAGTGCTTCGTCCTGCTTTTTGGAGTATTGACTTGAGATGAGATGGGTCTAATCATTTGCTTTCATATTTTTTTATTTTTTGACTCTTTATTGTAATAATAATAATAACAATAATAACAACAAACTTTATTTATGTAGCAAGTTTCATACACTTAAAATGCAGGATACAACCATATTTACAAAATGGAAGAGAAAAGAAGAAACTAAGGCAGTGTAAAAGCAAATCAGTGCTAATTGCTACTGTGTTCCAGACATTTGGTGCACTTAAAACAAAAAAACTACTTCACCACTTAAAGAGAACTGCTGGATTTATGCTTTATATCATCTGTTTTAACAGAATGTGTGAAGCAGAATACTTTGTGATTTGATTTGTGACCCGTCTATAAGTGAATAACTTCTACATGTGTATCTGTTTTTGTGCTCCAGGCTCCAAAGCCATGGACTACTCCAATGGTCTGTTTGACTGCCAGTCGCCCACCTCACCCTTCCTTGGCAGTCTGCGGGCGCTGCACCTCCTGGAGGATCTACGGGGGGCGCTGGACCTGATGGACACAGAGGAGCGGGACAGTTTGCGCAGCCAGGTGCCGGACACCACAGCAGAGGGCCTGGTGGAGTGGCTTCAGGGCAGACTGGTGAGTGTGAGAGAGGGGCTTTAATCAGGTCTGAAATTTTACTTCAAACCCAAATCTAGCCCTAGAACATTCTGCTAAAGTCTGGTCTGACCCACTAAAGTTACATCCAGACCTCCCCGAAACCCAACCAGCACTAACCAGAGACTGATTAAAACATCACATTCCTGCCTGTTAAGTACCAACTGTGACTGCCATCATCATATCATTGATAAACAAAATAAATAGCTCAATTAACAGCTGTGATCTTATTCTTATATTATATACTTATATAAAAATTTTAGCCTCATATTAATCTTTATGTGTAATAATTATAGCTGCCCCGAGTTATTTGAAAACTCAAATACTCGTTCGTTATGTTGCTACTGGGTTATTTATTTGCTATTTGGAAGCTTCGTCCTTTTTTTAAAGGAGACCTATTATGCTCATTTTCAGTGTTCAGAATTTTATTTTTGGGGTTTACTAGAATTGATTGACATGCTTCAGTGATCCCAAAACACATTTTTCTCATACTCTACATCTCTGTTCACCTACCCCCCCATGCACCTCCACAAATGATACGCCTAGTGTGCTCTGATTGGTCAGCTTGCCCACTCTGTTTTCATTGTTCGACCGCCAGAGTGGTTCTGCTCCTATGAGCTCTGCCCTTTCAGTCCTGAAAATCAGGTCAGCGTCTTCTCGACATGACTACAGAACTGAACAAGCTCTTCTCAGCCTCCAGTAGGTGCTGTACGATGTGTGCCAGGACTGTGTTATTAGATTGTGTCATCTTGTAACAAAAGAAAAGGGTTTTAATTCCAACAAGGTGTTTCAGGCAGCTGAGAAAAATGGTTTCTGTGGGAGAGAGTTTCTCCCTCTGGTGTGTACTTTGGGTTTTATAACTGCTTCCATGGTGATTCTCCTCATGTATAGATGAGCCTGTAGCTCCAAAAGCTCCTCAGTCTTTCAGTCCTGCGCTCCACTCTCTCTACCTCGTCTGTGACCGAGCTCAACTTGGCTGTGTCGCCCTCACCACTGCGTTCAGTGATTTAGGGAAAAAAAAAAAGGCAAACTAGCCAAATAAATGACCTCAATAAAAATAAATAAAAGTAACTTATAAAAACAAACTAAAGCTAAAACTGTGATGGTGATAAATGATTGTTCTAATGTGTTACACTCTTAGAGTCTAAGTGACTCATAAAAACTGTATTTAAACGAGAAAGCCACAATTATGGGGCAACATAGGGCACACAGTCAGCTGGGCTTCAGCCTGAATATAAATACACTGTTGCTGCCCACTGGATATATTTTGAGCTGAATACTTATAATCATAGCTGATTATGAAATGTAAATATTATGGTTTTTAGGGTGGTTTTGAGAATGAATTTTCAAGTACTTGTTCGAAAATACCAGGTTGCAGACGTTCACCCTCACCCTTCAATGCCTTCACTCTCATCCTTGATTTTTCTTTTCCATTTCTTATCAGCAGTTCCTCCTCTACACAACCAAGAAAATATTTCTGATCTGTCTGAGCTCCTCAGCTGCAAATCATTACATTTCAACTCTGTAGTCTAGACACAAGTAATCCACGGATAAATTATAATCCTCCCTAAAATGTTCCATGGTTATGTCTTGACTTAATTTGGGATAAGATACATGCTCAAAAATGGTGTTACTCAACTACACACTTTTTAGCATCACTCTTTTTAGCACATTTTGTCTCTGCTCACAAAAACATTACCTATCTCTAACACCGTCTTTTTCATTAGAGCACATTTTTGTGTTAAAAATCTGAACACACTGCCTGAGTTGGATATGAAAGACTTAACAGAATATAATACAGAAGGCTAAATAGAATTTTCGGTATTTAGTGCGTCCACTTTTTGCCTTTTGTTACAGCTTCCATTCTTTTTAGGCGATTTCAGTTTTAAAGAAATCTAAAAAAAATTGGATGCATTTTCTGCTTCTCATGATATTGAGGTCCAGACTCTGGGTTGGTCAGTCCATTGTTCTGAGAACACCAGCAGCTACTTTGTTTGATTTGGAAATTTTGTTCTATTTATGTGTTTTGTTTTCTCCGTAATATCTTTGTGACAGCTACACATCCTTTCAGACCCACAGTGTTGAGTTGTCCTCTCACTGTGGAAGGATGGACAGAAGCATGTGTGGATTTTTTTCAGATCTGATGAGGACACTGTTGGTGTTAGGAGTTCCATTTTCCCTATATCTTTTAATAATTTTTTGAATTCCAGATGTGTCAACAAGTCAGATAAACTTAGAGTTTGCTCTCAGTGGTTCGGCTGAGCAAATTAGACCATACAGTACAGTTACAGTGCGTTTACCTTTCTTGGTGTGTGTTCTGTGGGGGAATAATTCTCACTAGTTGTGTGTAAACCTGTGTTTCTGCAGAGAGACTTCACCCACATTAATAGATGCGTGCATTGACCGCAGGCTAAAGCTGTACTAAGGTGTTCCCTCTTAACTTCTGTCACAATTACAGCTTCAGCACGCTTGATACTCCTGGCTCGTCCTTGATTACTTGATCCAGCTGGGCTGATGATAGAGTGCTGAAAATATCTACTCAGATCCAGACAGAAAATGTTGGTTTTGAACCCTTAATTTAATGTGTTTTCTTTTTTTTTTTCAACATTCAGAATTTGCACTGGTCTGTAATAACACATGCAGAACATAACAGATGATGGTACTTCAGACATTAAATCAGTTTCATCCCTGAAGTACCTTTTTTTTTCACCACCATTTCTTAATTATCTGTTACGCTATCGCAAATGCTACTGCTCTGTGCCGATTATTACCAACTTCTTTAGTTGCAGCATCGAAATTTGAACTGTGATTTCTCAATGATGAAAAGGCAAGACTTTAGACAGTTATGCTACTGGGCAGCCCTGTAAGATTCCTCTCCTGCCCTTGATGCCCTGCATTGGGCCTCATTGAAAAAGCAGTCTGGATTAAAGCACTTCTTATAACTTAAGTGTGAGTGAGCAGAGCTAAACTGTTGTATGGATATATGTAAATGTTTTGGTTTTTGTGACATCAAAATCAATTAATTCAGAACAAGCTGTTTTTGCAGCTTAGATTCCATATATGGACTGTATGGACTGGAGACCCAAATAGCAAACTTTTAACCTAAAAAATGCTTTTGAGCAAAACCATTGCATCAGTGTATCTCTCTGATGCTGAATGTATCTGCTTGTTGTATTTGCTGGTGGTTGAATATGTTTACACTGTAATTGAGCAGTGTTGATTCAACATTGATTGCTTAGTAAATTCAGTTCAGTATTTACGCACTGTATCACACCATGGGCTCTGTTTTAGTGCCAGCACAAGTACAGTGGAATGATAAAACTCCACCATATTACTAATTTACTTGAGTTCAAGGCCCTCTGTGTGTTCATTTGCTGTTTTGGTGGTCTGAAATGACAGCAACTGTGATTTTATCCAAAGATGCGCTTGCATTGCCGCATTCTCCGACTACTCTCATGTATTTTTCTGACAAGCACAGGCATAAAGACAAGCCCAGTACTCACAGCACAAATCTGTGGATGAATACTATTAATATCACCTCACCTAAATATAAATAGGTAGCTTCTTCCTATTACTGCCATTTATACAACTGATTTTATTATTTTCTTTTATAACAAATGAGGGGAAAAAAAATAGATATGGATCAGACAGTTATGCCTCACAGCAAAAAGGGCCTGTGTTTGATTCTCTGGCTGAGCAACCAGGGTCCTTTCTGTATGGGTTTGCATGTTCTCCCCTGTCTGCGTGGGTTTCTTCCCACAGTCCAAAGACATGCATTCAGGCTAACTGGAAATACTAAATTGCTCCTTAGGGTGGGTGGGTGTGTGTGGGTGTGTGTGGGTGTGTGTGGGTGTGTGCGTGCGTGCGTGTGTGTGCGTGCGTGCGTGCGTGTTTGTGCGTGTGTGCGTGCGTGTGTGTGTGCGTGTGCGTGCGTGTGTGTGTGCGTGTGTGTGTGTGTGCGCGTGCGTGTGTGTGTGTGTGTGCGCGTGCGTGTGTGTGTGTGTGTGCGCGTGCGTGTGTGTGTGTGAGAGAGAATGTGCATGTATGTCTGTATGTCCGCGCTGTGATAGAGGTGCAGCCTGTCCAGGGTGTTTCCTGCCTTTTGCCCAGTGAGCACTGGGATAGGCTCCAACACCCCCTGTGACCCAGGAGGACAAGCAGTTTAGGAAAATGAGGAAGATACTGGTGGGAAATCTAAGGTAGATTTGTACAGATGTGGTGGTGGTTTCTCATGTTGAATCAGTGTCAATACAACAAGCAAGATCAGTGCAAATTCAGTATCATACTGACTCTGACTCAGTGGTAGTAGATGAGTACAGTATTTGGAGACTTAGCTGAGGACTTCTATTACATGGCAGTGCTGCCTGGATGGGGATCAAACCTCCAATCTTCTGTATGCAGGACAATTGCACACTTTGCCTTCCTTAGCCAGATTTAAAGTTTTTGGTTAAGTCTCTGAACACCACACTCTCCTGGCACTGTAAGTTAGGGCTGCAACCAATGACTAATCGATTAACTAATCAATTATGAAAATAGTCATTGGTCTATTGTGACTTTGATTAATTAATAAATTGAAACTGGAAATCTGCAGATATTCTGACAATAGTACTTCATTCAATGTATTAAAAAATACAAAGATTATGCTTCCTTTATAAAAATGAATTAAAATACTTTTAATTCATGCTTTTTTTTGCATTGCATTGTTTTAAGAGAGGCAGAAACAGTAAAGGAGCAACACAGACACATCATACGTGGCAGTCTAAGATAGATAGGCTGGCTTTCTGTATTTCACCTCTACTGATAAAGCGAAAATGGATTAAATAGCTTCTGTGTGGTTGATTACATTATGTAATAAATTCTTATTACAGATCATACGCTAACAGCCTGGTCATCCTGTGTCAGATACAGAGACCTAAAGCAGCTCATCACATGGAAAGTGGCAATAACCACGTGTGTGATGTCATATGATGTCAGCGAATTCAAATATTTTTTTGGGGTTCATGCAAGATACTGAGGTCATGTGATGTAAATGGATAGCTCTGGTAGAAACAATACAATAAAATACATCAATACAATACAGATTCAACAGAGATCTATGTTGATTCCGTGGCTTTGCCCAACATCAGATTGACATTTTTAGTCACAATTATGGGCAGTGACTCAGTTCACTGTGTTTTGGAAATGAATTGCATTCCCTTTGTCTCATGATGCATGCTGTAGAGCATTTTGCTCTTATTAAGAGACGTGTGTTTTGGCCTGCTCCTTCACTTTCAAGGCTAATTTGATTTGGGTCAGAAACACTTTTATGCAGCCTGACCTGCATGTGACCTGCCAACAACACTGCAGTAGCCAGACCAACGCTGACGTGTCAGTTAACTGTCTACCTGCTTTTTTTGGGTCTCTTCCTTGTGGCTAAATACAGCATATCTAATTAGAGTATTGCATCTTTTATTACGTTTTCTTGCTTGCTGTTTGTTCTAGAAGGTTTATTACTCTCTTTCTTTTTCTGTAGAGCCAAACATCTGCATTACATGTTGAATATACATTTTATTTTGACTTTGCCGTTGATAAGGGTCTGGCCATGGTAAAAGGTACGTGCGTAAGAGTGGTCGCTTGCCTTAGTAAAGTGTGGGTATGTGGGTGGATTAAGATCTTTTTTTTTTTTCCTGCCTGGTTTTTCCACATGTAACTTAAGTCAGGCTCATTGTATGAAATTTCCACTCTTGTGTGTCGAAGTGGTGCATGTGAAAACCATCCAAAGCCTGCATTTGTTCAAGCTTGGAAAATCTCGTGACTTCACATTCCCAGCATGTGATTTCTCTGTCAGCCTTTTAACTCGTCTGTATGTGGGGGCTGAATCTTCACAGGTCATCCTACTGTGTACTGCTGTCTATTGAAGCTCCATAGATCAAGTTAGCTAGTGAAGTAGAGAGCTAATAACAGTGGGCATGTGGTCGAAATGCAAGCACTAAATCACTCAGAAAAACACAAGTGTTGTCATAATACCAGAAGTTTGATACCGATACAAACTATAGTATTGCAGTGCTTGAGACCAAAGATTTCAGCCTGGATAAAAGGGTGATGTCAGTCACTGCCAATACCAGATTACAAGTACCACAGTAATGATAATTCACAGGCAGTAATCACCATTTTGGGAAGGAGAACTGATGGAGAACAATCAACAACTAATTAAGTTTTAAACAGCTTATTCACTTTCACTGTGAAAACAATGGATTTATACAGGGCAATAATGTGCTGTTAAGCTACCATAGAGCAAATTTCCCTACAGGAGGTTTCCCAGATATAACACTTTGAGTGCCCTGATGGGTCAGAGGAGTTGTAAACTTATGAAATTATGATATTTCACAGGCATCATAAGAAACACTGCTAAAACAAAAAACTTCAAAAAATATTTATTGATAATATAATTAATACTTCTCATATTTTGACAGGAAAATATTGCATTAATTATTTTTAGACCAACAATACTTTGGCAAAAAATGAATATATACTAACCTGAACATGTAACACACACGGTTTATTGGACTGTATGGACAAACATACTAAAATTGTTACAGCTTAACTAACATCTCTGATTTCTGATTTAATGCAGAACTCTTCAAATTTACATATACTTTGTCTATAGGCAGAATACAGCGTTGTATGATTTGACATAAATATAGAACTGACAGTATTGTTTACCACATTGTAATACCGAAAAAGCGCTGGTCCTTCAATACAGAGACTATGATTCTTACAGTCGTATGCAAAAGTTTGGGCACTGGTGAAATAACATTGTTGATTTTCTAAGTGAAAGCAAGTTAACATGTCCAGTTTTGAACAATCAGTTTGCAGACTCAAATGTCATTTGAAGTTTCTCTATCCCTGTTTTTAATCTCTGCTCACTTCCATTCAACATACAGCACAAATCACACAGTCATAGGGAGTCTTCCAGCTGTCAGAACCTCTCTTTCTTGTGTTTCTGTTAACTGATGCATCTCTTCCAAAAGTGCAATTACTGTGTCAGTTTAGTGGGCTGTAAAATTGCACTTGTTTATGTTTCTAGACGAATGGCCATGGATCTGCAGTGGGGGATTTGGTCTGTCAGGAGCGACTCTCCCGGCTAGAGAGCGACAAGGAATGTCTAGTGCTTCAGGTGTGTAGACAAGACAAGCATGTTTTCTATTTCGGTTTATTAGATTACCTGTTCTTTTCAGGCTGTATTGTCAGTGTCCTCTTAACCTCAAGTAGTGTACTCCAGTCTTAGTGTTAGTGCACCTCAACATTAATATATAGTGACCTTTTTTTCTGCAGGTGAGCGTTCTGACAGACCAAGTGGAGGTCCAGGGAGAAAAGATAAAGGACCTAGAAATGTGCCTTGAGGAACACCGAATGAAGCTTAATGCCACTGAAGAATTATTACAGCAGGTATGGGCGTTGTATGTGACCATTATGCCTATGCCGCAACTAGAAATACATTTGTTACAATAAATTTAGGTATAATACATATTTCTAAGTTTACAGACACCCTGCTTATCCAAAATTTTTTCTTAAGCAAAGGTAGTTATAAGGAGTTTGTCCCTCATTTGCTGCAGTTAACAGCCTCTGCTCTTCTAGAAAGGCTTTACACTAGATGTAGGGACATTGCTGTGATGATTTGATTGAACATAAGCAAGGTCAGCTACTGATGTTGGATGATTAGTTCTGGATCACTCCAACTCATCCTAAAGGTACCGGATAGAGCTCTACCATCAGAGAATGTGGTTCCAGTGCTCCAAAGCCCAAAGCTGGGGGGGGCTTTATACCCTCTAGATGACACTTGGCATTGGGCATGGTGACCTTAGGCTCATGTGCAGCTGCTGCAGAGTGTCCCATTCTGTTGACAGTGATTTTCTATGGAGATTATACAGCCTGTATATGTGTACAGTTGAACGTAATGGGTGCACCTTTAAGGTTTCGGATTCCTCAGTGTAACCACCCTTTGCCATAATAGCGTCATGGGAAAGGAATTCAGTCAACAACTTCAAGCAGGAAATCCTTGACAGGTTTTGATTTCAGACTGAAATTCTCAGACATTGGGTGGTTTTCCTTTTGCAAGATTTCAGTTTTTATAAAAATATAACATTTTGCTAATATAATTACTTATATATCTGCTTATTTAAACATTATATAAACAAATATTATAGATCTAATAATGTTTTTTTTTATTTCAGACAGGTGTATTCAAGTATTTGAGCAGCATTGTGTGTAACATTTTAAACTGGTTCAGTGGTCTAACCCACACTGTTCTCTTTAGGAGTTGCTGAGCAGGAGTGCATTAGAGACACAGAAGCTGGAGTTGTTGACGGAGATATCCAGTCTGAAACTGAAGCTGGCAACAGTAGACCAAGAGAACAGGGAGAGCGAGGTAATGGGCATGCAGTGACGCCGTTAGGAGCTCTTAAAACATAAAGAAATCAATCATTTCATGCAAAGTAGTCTCATAAATGTTTTAATACATTTCCTAACTGTGAGGTCACCTTCATTTTTCACTCTGACAGAAGTTTGATTTAACAATGCAAGACCATAAATTTCATAATCTGATCTGCTGGTTTTGTACTTTATGCGCTAACACAGAGCTGCATTCAGTTAGAGAAACATGAAGTGGTAATTTTTGAACATTTAATGCCCACTTGCTTGAGTTAATATAGAAATTTGACATTCAAAAATACAAATTCTAATCTTCTCACTTCAAATTTTTGGTCAAATTTTGCAGCTTCTTCCTTAATCCCACTATTGAATAGCCAGTAGGCATTCAGCAGATTCCCACATAGCGGCATCAACTGTAAATTGTAGGCTACGTTAATTCATTAAAGGAAACTCTCACTGTTAAGACGTTTATGCAGTTCTAATAATATTAAAATATGATGTGTAACCAAATAGAGCTGTTTTGTATTTTAAAAAAAACATGAAAATCTGGCAAAATCCCTTTACTAGAAAGTTGCCCTGTATATCATGTGGTTTTACTGGACTAGGTCCTGTGGAAAATACAGTTTAAAAATGTTTTCCCTTGGGTAGTGCCATGCTTTAGCTAAAGCTGGCAAAGCTGAATGATTGATTTATTTGAATTAAATTAGATCTTTTGCTTGCAGAGAGCACAACCACTTGATGCTGCAACAAAAATATTAACCACAAGCAGAGATATTTTTAATAATAAAGTACTTTGCTTGATTTAAACACATTTTAGTAGTATTTGACATATATACCTCACAGGCCAGGGTTCCCTTTAAGATATTTAAAATGCTGAAATTTCTCAAATATTAACACAGAATATTACTGCTGGTCAATGTGCTGCTGTTAGTATGGGGACATGTATAGCCACCTAAGCCCATAACTCTGTTCAAGCAAGGGTAAGAGTAAAGCGCTGAGCTCTTAAGCCATTTCCTGCCATAAAGCCATTTCTCTCTGCTAATACTGAGACTACACTACCGCTATTCACCTCTCCGCTGCTCATTCAGGCTAGTGGGACTTTGGGGAGTTAAGCTTAGGAGTGTGGATTTCAGAAACCGTAAATCCACGGAGGACTGGAGTGATGTGTTTAAATGCCAGACAAAGCAAATGTGGATTTCATTTTAGCCGTACTGTACAAACCACTGAGCTGAGAGATGTTTCAGTGTGTTTGATCTTCAGTGTCATCGGAATACACTGTCTCAGAGTGTGGAAGTGCGCTTAAAAGACTTATAAGTACAGAGTTACACCTCAGCCATTGAGTATTAGGATTCGTTCTCAAAACAAAAAAAGGTGCTAAAAGGTTTCTTTGGAGTGATGCCATAGAACTGTGGTCACTAAGCTTGCTCCTGGAGATCCTTTTAGAGTTCACTTATAACCCTGACTGAACACATCTGGACCAGATCATCAGTCCAGTCCACTCACTTGGTCCGATCAGGTTTCTTTAGGTTTGGGCTGGAGCTGAGTTTTGCTGAAAGGTAGATCTCTATGAGCAGGGTTGGTGACCACTGCCACAGAACAACTACTTTTCTGTGATATTTCTTTTTTTGTAAGTGAGATGTTCAAGTATAAAGAACTTTTTTGAAGTTCAAAGAATCTATACTTAATGTAAAGTTCAGTTCTCTTAAAGGTTTCCCTAGAACTATACATCCAAGACAAGAACCATTAAGTAGTCTTTATTTTTAAGAGTGTACCCTTGAGTATCAGCCACTTTTGAAGACAATATTCTTAAAGGTCATACATTAATGTCTTATACTCCCAGCAAATCACATTACCAAATCATTCTGGGTGATAATGTATGTGCTTGTCTCTGATTGCGAAATTGCATTCCACTGCATAGCATTTCCATCCAGCCTATTCCCACAACTCCTCTTTTCTTCATTCTTGACCCTTTAACTCCGAGATAAGACTGTTTCTCCCTGCAGGGTCTTTATCAGGAGCTGAGTGAAATGCGCCTCAGGATGGCTACTGTGGAGACTGAGAAACTACAGCAGGAAAGAAGCCTGAAATCTACCAGAGTAAGAGTGCTAATGTACATGTAACATGTAGGGCTGTCACAATTACTCAAACATATTTTATTTGCCTAAAAGAATCTGGAACAATCTAAAAGGCAGCATATCTTGCTCCAAAATGTGTATGTGTCTTTTGCTGTTAATGGTGGTTTCACAGATGTGCATGGTACCCATGCTGTCATAAACCATCGTACATGACAAACCCTGGCTTTTTAACTTTATGCTGGTGTCAGTCTGGAGGGTGCTTTTCTTTTTTGGCTCAGAGAAAACAATGTCCCATTATTTCCTTACATTAAGAGGTTGACACATCAGCTCCCAATACATGTTTCCACTGTGCATTTAGTCCATTTTAGATGAGCTTTAGCCCAGAGAAGTTGGCAGCATTTACAGATGCTGTTTGTTGACATATGGCTTCCCCTGCACGTAGTACAGTCTTAGCTTGCATTAACTGTGTTTCTTAACAATAGTTTGTTAAAATATTCTGGAGCCCTTGTGGTGATATCATCACAGAAGCATGCCTGTTTTTAATTCAGTGCCATCTGAGGGACTGAAGGTCACAGACATTCAGTTGTGGTTTTCAATCTTTCCCTTTTACACACAGAGATTTCTCCGGATGCCCTGAATCCTTTGATATTATGCACAATAGAGGGAGAAATGCCTAAAATCCCTCTAATCACTCAGTAGTTAAGGGACATAGTTCATAAACTGTTGGATTATTCACTGATGCACTTTTTGGCAGAGTGGAGAGCCTCGCCCCATCCTTGCCCATAGAGGACTAGGCCTTTCCTGGATTGCATTGCCTGTTTAAGATGTTGTTTGAACATTTCACAACATTCCTAGTCTTAAATTGTCCCCATTCCAACGTTTTTGGAGCATCTCACAGACGTCAATTTGAGAAAGAGCATATGTTTACAACAAAGTGGTTTGTGAATGCTCACAGAAACTCTTTTGTAGTGTCAATGACCGGTCAGAATGATTACACCAAATAAAAATATGTAATGATTGGTTAGAGGACTCATTTGCATATTGCAGCCTTCTGTGTATCAGTGCTACAAAAGCTACTATTGCAGTAACAATTAAGAAGTGCTGTGCTAACCCTTCTCTGCACTCTGCACAGACCAATCTCTGATTGCCTTGTCAGTTTTTCTCTAACACTCTTGTCTCACTGCTTCCAGGTTTTTCTTCTTGCTCACATCTCTCTCTTTCCTGCTCCCCCTGTTCTTTGATGGCTGTAAACACTGGACTCTCACTCTTCCAGCTCTGTCTGTGTGAAATGAGGGACAGGAGTGTAGGCTGGTAGTTTTGGTATTTCTGTGCTTCACCTCCTTTCTGTTACGCTTCTCATCCATCTGTGTCTAATACCACTTCTAGCCTTCATGAGCTGCTCTGGCAGCCTGACTGCCTCTCACTACCGTGTCTGCTTTCTTCTAACCTTGTGATTTTAATGTAAGTTATTTAACTGATATTATCAGTTCTAAAATCTGATTGGCTGAACCACGTTCGAAGCATAAAGTATAAGTATATACTCACTGTTAGGGATGCACCAGTATGGGAATTTTGGATTGATGACTATATATGATATTTTTCCATGTACATATGTCAATATACAGGTTTATAAAATGTGGAAATTGAGACTAAATGTACCTTAATTTGCATTATGGAGAGAAATTATTTTATTTGTAAAGGACTTAAATGCAGTAAAATGAAGAAAATGCAGATATTTTGGCACAGTAGAGCAGCGTCACCATATTTGATCATTACATTGCATAATCATAGTCTACAGTTAACAAACTGCATGTTAGAAGAATTATTCACTGGGAGTGGAGTGTTTAATCCACCTCATGTTGTGTCTAACAACTCCCCTTCACTGTGGTAAACTACAGTAACTCACAGCTTTTCATAGCTTGTGGCTTTATTTTACAGATCATTTTTAGCATTATTTTTGCAGTTTGTCCTAAATGTGGATCAGATTTTTTTTATTGTTGGACAGTTTAGTTTCTAGTGCCTCCATCTGTATCTGTGCAAAATATACACTCATCATTGCCAATACTTTTATTATGTTGAGTGCAGTTAGTTATTTCATGATGTTCTTATCAGGAGGAGCTGATGGTGGTACAGAGGCAGCTGGAGGAGACTGAGCAGGAGCTGAGGAGACTGAAGGAGAAGCCTCTTCCTGAGGTCATGAGCACAGATGGAACCCAGAGCAGGGATAAAGGTACTGGCTCACCTCTGCAGTCATTAGCAACCTTAAGTCATTAGCGAGTCTTAAGGAGTCTCGAGTGGACATGCATGCATACATGCTTGCATATGCTACAGGCAAAAAAATGGAAGCAACAATAACTTTATTAAAAAAAATGTAAAAAGATAATGTGATCAGTTATCGTGAGATAATGTTTGCCAACAGAGATCAGAGCGGTGTGACTAAATATCTTCAGCAATAGTGTACAACTAACTGATTCTTCATTTGTTTGTTTTGCTTCTGGTAATTCTCCACTACAGCTCTAAACAGATCCACTTAGAATCACTGCTTGCTATTACACTGTTTATCCTGTAGTGTATGTATATTAATGTGGCTGACACCACTTTCTTCACAGCCAAATTTCTTTTAAATCAACACATGACATCACAAGCACACTTGCAGTACTTTCTCTTAGCCAAAGTTGCAATACAAAAAAACATCAATTCACTCTTCATTAGACCAAACTGGCATTTTAAATCAGAAAATAAAAAATCAGTTGCCTCGAAAAATAACGTACTACATTAAAAGTAAGAGGAAACTGACAATTTAGCACGATGAGCTATGCATAATTATGCTATGAAATTTTGAATGGATGTGTAGTATCAGCATTTAAATGCCGCATGAGGACATTTCCCCAGTTCACAATATTCAAAAGTCATGAAACTGCAACACAGGTTGGCCAAAATAACGATAATAAATTGGCTAATTGCTGATCACACATTCGGAACAATAATCTGCTGATTCTGATATTGGCCAGTTCCAATCATGCATCCATTTATTTAGTGAAAGCATGGCTTCAGCACAGTCTAAAATCTGGCTCTTGCTGCATTAGCACATTGTGCAGAGCTACAGTTTCAGTAGATGTCAGTGAATGCAAAACATTCATATCCTGCATGTTCAGACAAGATTCCTAGAGCTGGGAAGATTTTTGCAAAGCAGACATCACTACTTTGTCTTTATTTATTACTTAGAACCATGTTAAGTGACCAGTCTAGCAAATATGCTGCTTTAGAGACTTTAAACTGTCATAAAACAAATACACTGTTGTATCACAAGTTATTTCAAAGTCTTAATAAATTGACAGATTTTCTGGTGTAGAGATATGAAATATTCCATCATCAGAAAAAAAAACTAAATCGCACGTTTACCTTCACTCTTGTACTCTGTCTTGTTCGGTATATAACATGCTGTGTTTTGTCAGATATGGAAGTCCAGAGAATGAAGCAGGCCGTGGAGTCTTTGATGGCAGCTAATGAAGAGAAGGTAATATCTGTGAATTCGCCAACCGTGTAATGAAGTCATTTACACCAACTTTCTGCTTAATCTGATCAGTACAGTGTTAGGTGTTAGGTTTAAATCATGGTTAACAGAATGACACTGTTGTGCCTGTATTATTTGAGTTATGATAGTCAGTGAAGGTCAGTGCGTAAGTGTTTTTCCTGTTTCCGTCAGGATCGTACGATTGAGGAGTTGCAGCAGTCTCTGATACGCTACAGGAAAGTCCAGGACATGGTGATGTCAGTACAGGGACAGAAAGGTGAGAACACAGCAGGGTGGGAGTTGGACACTCTTTCTGTTCATGTACACTCACTTGCCACTTCCTTAGTTACACTTACCTTGTATCTACACTCACTGGCCACATACCTTATAGGTGAACTTTGTAGTTCTGTAATCCATCTGTTTCTCTGTACAATTTGTTAGACTTCTTTCATTCTGTTCATCAGTGGTCAGGACCCCCACCTGACCCCCAGTGATCAGGTATCATTAGTTTCTTGACGCACTTAATCAATAGTTGGTTTGTTTGTGCAGCTGGTGAATACTGAGGCAGGTTGATGATGAGTGTCCACATTGATGTACTGATTCATGTGTTTTTACTGCTACTTAGCTAAATAATTCACCCCTACATAGCACAATATTTATCTGTTTCTAGGGATAAATTGGGATTTTGGAGTTGAGGGAGCTACAATTTGCAAACAATATTTTTCAATTTATGTGTTTTATATGGAGTTCTCAGCACTGACATCATGTAAATATGATTGTCAGGATATGATAGGATGAAAATATTGTCAGATTATTTTCTGACAGACATGAAAGTCACAATTAAGCCATCAAACTAGCCAAATAAACTGTTCCAAACAGTAATGCCACCCATCTGACATCAATCCTTCCTGTCCTTTTTAACTGTATTCTTTGAGCAGCTGCGGCTGTTTTTAAGAGACTGGTAGAAAAGACAATGCAGTGTATCCAGAAAATGTGTGAAATGCTTCACCTCTTTTCAACATGTTACTGGCCAAGTGTTCAACGCCATTCAATAAGATTTAAAACATGCTTCTCAAACTAGTTAAAGCCACAGCCTTCCTGTCTAACATAGCCAGTTTAGCTCTACTGATTTAGCTGATTTACTAAAAACCCACTTACATGAAGATACAACTGCCACAACTGAGGAAGCTAAAATATTTGTACACTCAATAGGCCTTCTATTGAATGTACAAATATTTTAGCTTCCTCAGTTGTGACAGTTGTATCTGACTATGCAGTGTCTGGCTAGATATCCATATGACAGAATAATTTGGCATTATTTCAGATTTAACAGGATAAATAATGGTGAATAATCTTGGTTTCTAGGGTTGATGCATAATGAACACTCTTACTTAGAAGGTACAGCAGGATTCAGTACCTGCATGGTTGTGAAAACCAGTAGAACAGTATTAGGAGGGTGTGCCACTTAAACATGCAGCAGAAAAAATGAGCGAGTTTGGGGGAATTTGCAGGATGGTGAGAATGTGTGACTGTTTAGAGGTTATCTCTCAGCATGGGCTATTACATCAAAATATTAAATGGATTTCACAACGATTGTATTGGAAACAGTTTACATTTCCATCAGTGTCAGTTTCCATCAGGCCATTCACACAAACAAAGAGACCCAGAGCTCTGCTCTGGTGCACTCTGGCCCAATGTAACTGCTGTTGTTTCATCCTGCTATGACCTGTTTTATTGTTTCTTAGTTCTTATTGATTTTCTTATTGATTGCTCACTGGATTGTAAAGAACTCAAACTGATTCTAGATAAGCATGTACATATTCTAGAAAAGCCATAGTTCTTATCTGTAACAATGTAGTACAGATCGTTCTAACTCAGTATTAAGGTCCATTCCTAAGGTATGATAAAGTACCATTCCTAATGTCTGACTCAGAGTAGAGTGTTTTCATGAAATACCTAATGGACTTGATTTTCTCTGTCTACCTTTCTGTGTCTGCACAGAACGCAGAGGGGGGAATTCAATTTAAGGAGAAATCTGTTTTAACCTTGCCTAAATTTGTTTTCTGGTAACAACCAGTCGCTTTGTCCTGTTCTCTGCTGCACTCTCAGACAGAGCTAAGGAAGAGGACGCTAGGGTGGGTCTGTGTGAAGGTTCAGCCGTAGCTTCACCCGCTGCAATTACTGAGTGTGTTTCTCTGGGAGGCTCAGAGGAGACTGACGAGGTACGACCCCCACACTGTCTCAAACACGCATGCACAGACACACAAACGCCACTGTATACACAGGATGTTCTTCAGACTTCCTTTAGGACATTACTGTCCAACTCCTTTGTCTTTGTTTTTTTTGGGAGTGTTTCTCATTGTTCTAAACTGGCATGAAAGTTAAATGGACTTTTGGACTTATTAGTGTGTTTAAGTAGTCTTCTACTTATCACTGAAAATGCTCTTTTATTCTCTTATATAAGTATTTTTACAGAATACATCAGGTGTGTGTTTATGTAGGCAAAAGTTTCATCATAGCATTTATGAGATTTAAGCTATGTCACATCACTGGCATTATGTCATGATAAACACTGAGCTAGCTACAAAGCCATGTTACGTCCTTTCACCCAAAAGGTATAATGACAACCCAACGTCAAAAAAAATATTCTGTCACCTGACGTGTTATATTAACTTGACCTCCAAGTTGACAGTTGACCTCTTTATGGCAGAGGATGCCTATTGAAATTAACCTTTATAGATGTTTATGTAGGTTTTAGTCACTTGTCAATACAAACTTGCATAGGGGTCATATATCTTTTTGAACACTGTCCTTTAGTAAAGTGTTGTCAGAGAACCTCCACATGATGTAAAGAGTCTATACACATTAAAGGTTTTTTTCCTAGAACTCTGTGTCTGAGCCAAGAACCTTTCAAGGAACCTTGATTTTTTTAAACTGTTTCAGCCGTGCCTTGCTCTGTGTTGGAGTCTTGTGATTAAGGGACATGGTTTCTCTTTTCTCCTCTGTCACTCTTTTGGCTCTTGACAGCCTCAGCTGATTCCATGTACTGAGCTCATCTCTGAGTCTGAGCTCGCTCCCACATCCGAATCCAAACCAGCGACTCAGGAGGAGCCAGGCCCTGCACACAGGTCTGCTTATCCCATTCAACTGCATGTGTGTAGTCCTCAGTATAGCTCTATCTATTCTGATTTTAATATGCTTCATGTGTATAAAAATTGTTTTTTTTTCCTAATTGTAGTTCCTCTGATGGACTTGGGTCGGAAAGCTTATCACCTCCTGCAGGCAGAGAGGAGGTACTGAGTCTAAATTTAACTTTCCTTTAACATAAGATAATATTCTGATAAGAGCGTTCTCAAATAAAAGGAATTCAAGCCTTTGGCGCCCCCTGCTGCTTACAAGTGCACCTACAATCAGCCTTTAGTCTGTAGTCATAGCTTTAGTTATGCATGTCACTATATATTTGAAGGCTACCTATGGAGGGATTTTATAGTGCATGCATTGACATTGTATTGACATAAGAGACCATAAATTAGAGTAATAGAACTTTCCTTCATTTATAGCACTGTTTTGAAGCATCATTCATACGTATCAGTAAAAACACCAGACATCAGGTCTATGGAAGACTTCAGTATTGCTTTTTTTTGTCTTTATTTACTATAGCTACTTGCTTTTAAATCTATTTAAGTATCAAAAGCAAATGTGCTGTGAAGTATAGTTATTATTTCCCTAAACAATTTGTATCAATGAGACCTGTGTATTTGCAAACAAGTAGAAATATATAGAATGATATATGGAGCTCTTAATGAGGCCTCTGCATGATAAGCTCCACTACTTGGGAATGATGCTTTATAACAATGTTATCAGTGGAATAAATGTCTGTCACTTTAGTTTAAGGACCTTTGTCAAGTACAGTGTCATTTACTTTGTATAACATTTTCTCTTGTGATTACTGGCATAAGCTCTTTATGAATATTCAATTATTGCTTTATAAATGTTATTCAGTTCACGCACATGTCATGAAGTCCCTATGCAGATAGCCTTCAAATAAAGTGTCATCCTATATTGTTTTTGTAGGACATGCCTGAATTTAGGAACTAGGTGAAGTAGTTAATATTTATTTGTGAATGAGTTATTTTTCCTCCCAAATATGTTTAACTCAGCAAATAAATACCGTATTTAAGTTTGTTCCCTGCAGAGGATATGCTCATCAACAAAACATGTAATTTGACCAGGGGTGTTCAGACTTTTGCATAGGTTTGTATAAAGCAGGAGTCCTCTTTTGGCCCCTGAAGGGGTATTTCAGAAAGCAGGATTTCTCAGTTTAGCTGGCTAACTTGAGCTAAAAGTAAGGATTGTCCAATAGCAATAGAGGCAAGGAACAGTCCTATTGGGGAATATTCCATTTTGACCTAGGTTACCTGGCTAACTGAGAAATGCTTTTTGTGATGTTCCTGGTCGTTGAGCTCTTGTTGTCGTCCAGGGTGAAGCTGAGGAGGCAGATGTTAAAAAGACCTCTCCATCAGCCTCCCCCTCTCAGCCCAGCCCGGTGGAGAACGACAGCTTTGGCACCAGAAAAAGTCGCTCCTCATTCGGTCGAGGCTTCTTTAAGATCCGAGGTGGAAAGAGGACAGCCAGCGCCCCAAACCTAGGTGAGTTATTGCTCACTTATTCATCAGTATTTGCTGACTCTGACGTTTTATCTGAAGAATTACTTGTTGCATCTGTTTGTTCTCTTCAAGTGTGTATTTCTGTTTGTATGTCTTATGTATGAGCGTGTGTATCGTGTATGGCACGGTCTGTGCTGTGAGTAAGTGAGGTATATATTGCAGTGTTTGTGTCTGTCCTGTTTTCCTGTTCATGCGTATGTCTTGTCCTTGTCTCCTTTGTGATGTGATGTGAAGACCGCAGCCGGAGTGCGAGTGACCCCATGTTAGGTACAGTACATCGCATAGCTGGCTTGCAGAATGGTGGCTCAGACTGCTGATTTGCTATTCGGTTTGCTCTCAGTGATGTGTAGTTACATGAATACTCCAGCATTTCTCTGAGCTTGGAAAATAAAATCTAACATGTTAATATAAGAAGCCAATATATTTCATCTGTGTACATTTGGAGCTTCCACAGCACAGAGATTGAATGCTTGTGCAAACAGCATTTTTCAGTCATTCATTTTGTCACAGAATATTTTCTCACATAAAACCAGTATCACTTTACATTAATTAATTTTGAGGGTCAGTCTTTTAAAATAAAATATGACCCAGCACAAAATATCATGTCATTTCTAACCCCCAGATGAATAATGAGGCAGTGCACTGAAGTCGGCAGTTTTTTGGCCTGCAAGGACTGGAGTCTGACCCATGTGGTCTAAACAAACAAATTAGGAGTAAAGGGATGTTCTTCTCTCTCTCTATTGATCGCTATTACAATTGAGTTTCAAGTCAACAAGTACAGGGAAACAAATTGATACGATCGTTCACGGTTAGCAGCCATACACTGCAGGTGTAGTAGATGGAGATTAGATTGAAAAATGCTGGAGTATTCCTTTAAGACTGGAAGGTCTTACCAGAATTGGATCTTCAGCGAGTATTGACCACTCCTTTGCTTTAAGAAAGAGACAGCTGGATATGAAAGAGGATGTTCTGCTATTTTGCCAAACATCACAGAGTAACTGGACTAATTAAGGTAGGCTTAATGCACACAAAGTCTTGAGATATAAGACACAAAATGAATAGTATCATCCTTAAAGAGCATAACCAGCTGTTTCTCATTCCTGTCTGAATCTGACCCCATCTGCAATTATGCTGTTGAACAAGGCTAGTTGGGAACTGTGTATAGTAATCATTTCATCTTTAAAAGCTTAGATGAAATGATGATACGGCATTTTCTGCATGTGCAGTTTACATACTGTGGTTGTACAAGGTTATGGGCTGTCAGGAGCTGTGATTCTGGATAAAGATTACTGCACTTTTCTTGCGTTTTTTTTCCTTGCTTAGGTTTCCTATGTGGCTTTACAAACTGCATTGATGTGTCTTGTTCTGCGGAGAACTCCATTAGAGGAAGCTCTTAATTGTTTATGAAATGACTGAACATTGAGGCTAGGAACAGTAAGAGCAATGCCTTTTTGCAGTATTTCAATTAGTGAAGGAACTCTTTTAATTTTTTCTACCTAGTCTCCTGTACCTATAATGTCCCATCAGTGAATGTGGACAATAATTTTGACATGTTTCTTTGTACTTAGTGAAAGAACAGAAACCCCACTGACTCAAAGCAGAAGCCAGTAAGCAAGTGAACTCAGCAACTCGTCGACTTGAAACTCATTTCTAATGGAAGCCATTGAGCAGTTGGATTCACCATCTGCCCAGTGGTTTCTATTACAAGTGAGCTTCAAGTCAACAGGTTTTTCCTCTTTCCTAATTACAAAGAAACAAGTCAAAATCATTGTCTGTTGTAATCAACTGTACATTACAGATGCAGCTGATAGAGATTAGGTTGTAAAGCACTAGATTATTCCGTTAAGTTTAGATTATTCAGTGCAGAGGTTCTCGTCAAGCTCTCGAGCAGCTCAGTCAGACAGTCGTTTCTCTTCTGCTTCTGCTCCTAACAAGCCTCAAGCATTAACCACTTCATTCAGGTGTGCTGGGAGCTAAGATTTGACAAAAACATGGCCTGGCTGGGGGCAAAATAGGTTTTGGATGATGTCTGCTTTGCATGAATCTCTTGGGCAGTAGCTTTCTCTGTGGATTATGGGTAGTGTAGTCTTCAGTACCTGTTTGGCTTATTTGGTTATGTTTTAAAAGCTGATGCTGAGCAGAAAAGGACTGAGCACCTGGACTTGGCCGGAGCTGCATCTCCCAAAGCAAAGGAGGGGGTCACAGTCTCACCAGAGGGCAAGAAGAAAGTAAAGGGAATTCGAAAGTTTTTGGGAATGTAAGTCTTCATTGTATTCTTCTTATAGGCAAAATGTACTGCTACTAGTTCTGATGTTGAATTCATAAGTTTAAGTATTCCTGACGATGGTATAAATGCATATCAAATGAAATGCACTCTGAATATTTGTGTGAGCATTTGATGATGAATGGATTATTACTTTATGGTTTAAGGACTCAGTTTTGAAGTTTTTATTGTTATAATAAGACAATTATTTTTTCCTTCTCTTATAAAGTTACTATTTATAAGGTTTTCTTACGAAAGGGACACTTTATGAATTAATGTTTATGCTCTTCACTAGGATGAGGAGGAGTCAGTCCACCTCCTTTAACCTAGATGATGCTCCCGAGTCAGAGTTTAAAAGGGGTGGAGTCAGAGCCACTGCTGGCCCCAGGCTGGGTTGGTCACGTGATTCGCAGCGTGGAAACAACAAGTAAGTGTGACTAATGCATTGCGTCCTATGTTTATAGAATTAACCTGTTCCCGGATTTCCACAATTGTTTTGTGGTTTTACTTAACAGGACAGTTTCACTGATTTTTCAAAATTTCTGCTTAATTCAATCATTACAATGTAAACAAAGTTATTTAGAGCTGTTTGATGTGAAATGCTCCCTTTTAGGGAAACATGCTGAGGCAGAATGGTTTACAGTGGTGGATAAGAACTAGATATCCAAAACATTTAATGCCTCTAAAAGCTAACTTACAGAAAGTTATTACATGAAATAGTTGAATACACTGAATACACTGCCTGATGATGCTACACTGTTTTACAATAGGTTTGAGATTTTTGGACTAAAATGTTGTTGTAATTGGTTTTATTGTTGTTTTGTTTTTTCCACTGTGTGTGCATCATTGTACAGTGTTAATCTCTAATTTGAAGTTGCCAGTAAACGCTGCAGAAACAAAGCTTTTGTCCATTTTCATCTTGCACTAATCATAAACAGAGGAGTTCAGAGAAAATTCTCTATGGGATGAAGCCCTGTGCTACTAGTTAGTTTGATGTTCAGTATACACATGGTTTCTGATTTGTTTGTGTGTATGTGGGACATTTCATGGTGCAGGTGTTTTAACACTAATGGAAGACACGAGTTAGAAATTCAGAAAGTCACAAGTCTGATCTGAGCAAAAAAACTGGAAATGAGCACCGAGGCTTGTAATGTGAATGTAGCCAAAGTGGCTCAAATTTAATTAGAAAAGATCACATTTTTTCACTGTTCCACTTTATCACTATAATGTGAACGTAGCCAGCTTTATTTCATTATTTCACATTTATTTCTCTCTCTCTCTCTCTCTCTCTCTCTCTCTCTCTCTCTCTCTCTGTGCAGTGAACTGGACACCCCATTTGCACGCTGGGGTAAAGAGCAGGTGTGTGTGTGGCTGCAGGAACAGGGTTTAGGTCTTTACCTCAGCCAGGCTCAGCAGTGGATCCGCTCGGGGCAGACGCTGCTCAGCGCCTCGCAGCATGACCTGGAAAAGGTTGGAACTCGGATCTCAGTTTTCCAAGTCTTCCTCTTTTAGAGTGGTAGTGGAACTATAAATGGAATTATTGTTGAATTTCCTTTGCCTGTGCGTGCGTGCGTGTGTGTGTATGTGTGTGCACGCTGTAGGAGCTGGGCATCAGGCATCCTCTCCACAGAAAGAAACTGCAGCTGGCCATTCAGACTCTGGGCTCAGAGGAGGATGACGCCAAGGGCAAACTGGACTTCAACTGGGTTACACGTCAGTGATGAGTACCACACACTCTACAGCAGGGGTCACCAATGTTATGCACCAGGGGCCAATGTGGCTGCAGGTTTATATTCCAGTGAAGCTCAGTCAGCACACCTGATTCCACTCTTCATCAGTTGGACTTGATTAGTTTTTTGAGGTGTGCTCTTGCTTGGTAGGAATATAAACCTTCAGCAGAGTTCAGGCCTCAGCCTCAGTCAGCCTCAGCAGTGGATCCCCTCAGAGATCCGACTGACTCCTGCTGTAAAGCAGTGGTTAATGTGAAAAAGATTATTCAGTAACCTTGTACGCAGACTGGATGTGTAAAAATGCGGTACATGTCATAACAATCACCAGAACCTTCCCTCTCTAATCATGGTGGTTTGATCAAGGTGGGGCAAAGCATTAGTGATTAATCCAGCTCAAAATATGACCCAAAATCCACTTCTTATACTTTAAACAAAGGGATCCTATATTCACACCAAAATTCACAGGATCTACTACTATTATTTGTTACCAGTGTTTCTTACAATACTTAGTCTGACTTCATTGGAACTATTTTGTTTCACTGGAGTTGAAATGACTGCTGAGTGAAGGGGGTGAGGCCAGGTTACAGAGCTGCTGCTTTAGAGAGCTGTGAACTTAAAATTCATAAGGATATCCAAATTGTCAGCATTTGCATCATTACACAAAATGACCCTAGGCTTCTATAAGGTAACAGATAATTCTGGATTGTACCAAAATGGTTGGACCCTTATTGTCCATGTCTCACTCAGGGTGGCTGGATGACATTGGACTGCCTCAGTACAAATCCCAGTTTGATGAGGGTCGTGTGGATGGACGTATGCTTCACTATATGACTGTGGTAGGTCACATATAGTTTACATGTCTTCAGTCAGAAATCACATAATGAGTGAAGCCATTTGAGCCACTGCTAAAGTGTGACCGTCTCTGGGTAGGATGATTTGCTGTATCTGAAGGTGGGCAGTGTCCTTCACCATCTCAGCATCAAGAGAGCCATCCAGGTGCTGCGGATCAACCGCTATGAGCCCAACTGCCTCCGCCGCAGACCCTCAGACGAGGTTCCTGTCCCTCACAAACACAGTCCTGTTCACACAGCAACACATGCAGGTCTTTGTTTTTCTGGATAGCTAAGTTGTTCCCATGCTGTGTGTGCAGAATAACATCACACCAGCAGAAGTGTGTGAGTGGACCAATCACAGAGTGATGGAGTGGCTGCGCTCAGTGGACTTGGCTGAGTACGCGCCCAACCTCAGAGGAAGTGGAGTGCATGGTGGCCTGATGGTAAGGAGATGATGGGGGGGACAAAGGAAAGGAGAAAACAGACATGTTGAGAGGGGAAAAAAGATGAGTATTCACATTTAAACGTCTAGAGTTAATACTGTTGTCTCATTTTTACATTCAATTTACAACAGTTATTGATATGGAAATGCATTATTAATTGCAGGTAGTTACTAATTATATTACTTTTACACTAGATTTACATTCTGTGCATTTACATTTACACCGGCACTTCTGACTATTTTCTGTTTGTTTTGATGTCAAAACACACGGCAGCAAAATGTCAATCTGGTTTATATTCCTGAAAAACAAGACTGTATGCACAGCCATAACTTAAAATTCGAATCATAATAACATCTACTTACAAACCTATGTAATCATATAACCTGTGAGGGTTTCATGGCATATAAGCCATGAGGAACCTTGAAGGGTCAAAGATAGTGACACTGAAAAACTGCATTTTTCAAAGTGTATTTTTCATCTTCTCAGGTTTTGGAGCCTCGTTTCAATGTGGAGACCATGGCCCTCCTCTTAAACATCCCACCAAACAAAACCCTGTTGAGGCGTCACCTGGCAACCCACTTTCACCTCCTGATTGGTGCAGAAGCACAGAGACTCAAGCAGGAGTGTTTGGAGAACCCGGACTACACGCTGCTCACTGCCACAGCTAAAGTTAAGGTACAGGCTGCTTTCTGCTGATGGGGCTGTTGCTCACAGTACAGCTGAAGGAGGACATCTCGTCTGAGTTGTAAGTGAGAGTAAACAGTTATAGACAAAATGTGCTTGAACTGTATAGCGCAAAGCGTTTAGCCCTCTGTGTGTTTGAATGCATTCCAAAAAAACGAGTTACAATTGAACATATCAGGGAAGGGACCTCCTCCTACAGCAGGAATTGGCTTAGGTGTTTTTTGTTTGTTTGTGTTTTGTTTTGTTTTCTTTTCTTTTCTTTTTTCCTTTCCTTTTTTCCTTATAACCATAATCTTCCCGTCTTCCTGCCCCAGCCAAGGCGTCTGTCGTTCGGTGGGTTTGGGACATTGCGGAGGAAGCGGCAGGAGGACAGTGAGGAGTACGTTTGCCCCATGGATGTTCAGATGCCCCAGAGCAGCAGCTTCCACAGAGGACTCCGCGTGTACGAGGACGAGCTGGACCAGTTAGAGCAGGTGCTAATGCTTCTCAGTCTGCTCAACATAAACCCAACGCCTGCCTTACTCAAGTACCAGATGGGCTCTAATTATGCTTGGTTATATGACGGCCCTGTTTACATTTGGCATTTAAAGTCCCGGATCTGGATGTTTTCCCTTGTGTACTTTCCAGTCAAAACAGCCACTTTTTCATTGTCGGGAGACAACAAATATAATAAAATCTATCAGTATTTAATATGTCTACTTTTTACTTCTGTGAATCTACTGCCATTTTAATTCCTCCATCTATCCAATCTTTAACCCAACCAGTTACAGATGTTTCCTTCCAGCAAAAGCTGTTCCTAAAGGAGTCATTGATGTTATGTTCCCCTCCAGATTCTAACATTCACACAAGCAACTACCCAAACACTCCTTGGCTGACCTTAGCTTACCAAAGACTTGATTTTGTCTAGTTTGCTGGTTATGCTAGATATCAGTGCACAACTGATTGTTTCTCCTGAAGTATAAAATGCTGTTTTCTATCTTCTTAGATGGAGGACTCTGAGGGCACAGTGAGACAGATAGGAGCCTTCTCAGAGGGGATCAATAATCTGACCGTAAGACACCAAGCTAATCATGCACACACTTTAGATCTGACCATACTGTTTCATTCTTGGTTTATATAAATTGCTTTAGCGTTTTGTTCTTTTTTTAAAGACAACAATAAAAATTCACTACATGGCCAAAAGTATGTGGACACCTGGCCATCACACTTATGAGTTTTACACCACTCCAGTTGGCACTTGCCTTTGCACATAGTGATCTTATGCTTGCGTGCAGCTGCCCAGCCATGGAAACCCATTTTATGAGGCTCCTGACACACAGTTCTTGTGCTGTTTCCAGAGGCAGTTCGGAGTTTTATAGTGAGTGATGCAGCAGAAAATAGGTGATCTTTACATGCTTCAGCACTTGGTGACCCCACTCTTTGAGTAAACGTTGTCTGCTGCTTTCTGTCTGAGCTATTGCAGCTCTTAGATGCTTCCATTTCACAATGATACCACTCACAGTTGACCAGTGCAAAACCAGGAAAGAGGGCAGAAATTTCACAGACTAACTTGAGGCAAAGGTGGCGTCCTGTGACAGTGCCATGTTTTTTCCACTGAGGTCTTCAGTATGACCAATTCTGCTGCCAATGTGTATGGAGATTGCGTGGCTGTGTGCTTGATTTTTATACACCTGATGTTAATGGATGTGGCTGAAATACCTGAACTTAATACTTAAGAGGGTCCACATGATTTTGGCCATATAGTGAGGTTAGAGGGCATGTTCTATTTGAAAGTAGCAGTTTGTGTGAAAAATACCAAACAATGTTTATACTTATCTGATTTTCTAAATTACATTTAGCCAGTCTGTGCAAGAGCTTTTTGGAGTGTTTTAAGAAATTAGTCTTCAGTGGGATCCTTGTTTGTTGGCCTGTTTACTGTGCATGGATTGCTATTTCCACAGCACTGAACAAAGCATCCATTTAATGTTGTAATTGAAAGACCTTGCACAAGCAAGTAATTTGAGTAAGCTGCAGCTGTTGGACCAAATTTAACTTTCTATTTGTCAATAAAAGGGGCAGAGGTAGAAGTGATAAAATATAACCACTCGTCTATGCCAAGGGTCCGTTACCTCAGTCCTATTAGCTGTTCTCATTCTTCAAGGCTTACTGCTCTTGGTTTTGATGTGTCCTCTAGAGCATGCTAAAAGAGGACGAACTCTTCAAGGAGATATCCTCTCGCTCTCCTGATGCCACCACAGACAACGAGTCCAGCGCGTGAGGAACCGGCCTGTCTTTCACCAGCTTAACCCATCACTCTGAAACTGGCTGATGCCTGGAGCTCCAAACATTGTACTATGCTCTACAGCCCAGTACTGTGACATTTTACTATTAAAAAGCATACACTGCGCCACCTGTGGAGAGAGTCGCAGCTTTCCAGTTCTATAAGCATACTGCGGTGCTATATGTACCTTCATAATGCCAATATATGTCAGCAAGTATGACCAAAAGTATTTTACAATAATAGTGTTATTTATTTACCTTTTACCATCTGCAGTATATGCAATGTTTCAGTATTTATGAGAAATGGTGCCAAACAGAAAAACCAAAGACTACAAATGACAACGACCAAAAGACATTTTAATAATTATTTTTCGAGTGGTTATCTAGCGCTTCTCTTTCTTATTCTCTATATTTTACTGTACACTTTGACTCCTGCATATCATTGCATGTGTTATTTTGTACTGAATGTGGACACTTGGTACAGGGAAAGTTCATTGGGAGGGGGAATAACATCCTCATTGGAAGCATTTAGCCTGCGAAGCAGTGATAGTTATGCCTTAACTATGTCAGCCCCTGTATTCACTGTTTTGAGTTATTAAAGTCAATAAAATTTTGTGAATGTTCTTAAACTGTCACGTTTGTTTTTTTCTCATTTCATCAAACCAGCAGTTAGAGACACTTAAAATGCCAAAAATAATATCTAATAGCAATTCTAATTGTTAAACAAGGTTAACCCCTTAAAACCCAGGCTTGTTACATCCTAAAGTTTATTATTCAGTAACAACATGGAGAACAATGAAAACTGGCTTATGAATTTTTAAGTTATTAATGTGTAATAAAAGTTTAGGGGGTTTATATAATGTCTGTTTAAGGGGTTAAATAGTGGGATACTATAATACACAGTACTGTGCAGAAGTTAAAAAGCTCAAGTACAAGTTTGTTTTTCAGTGTCACGGGGCGGGGGGGTGGGGGGAGCAGAAAAATATTTAACAAAGAGTGACACACAAGCCTCAACAATTCATATGATTTAATTTCAGTATTTAGTGCAGGCAACTTTTTCTTGATTATAGCTTCAATTCTTTTCAGGAGGTTTGCTTGCAATTTTTCAAAAAGATCTGCAGGGATCACACCTTCAAACTTAAGTCTTAGAAGTTGGTTGCACAATCCAAGTAATCCCAGTTACGAAAACAGTCTGTAAAACCTTACTCCACATCTCAGATGTCTAGTTTTGTTATTCTAGTGCAATTTCATTATTTTTTTTTCCCCCTTCTCCATAACAGCTTCGACAGCTGCTCATTGTTTTCTCACAGTGGAAGGATGGACAGAAACACCAGTGGAAACCTGAAGCAAGAGTGGAGCTTGAACTTCTCGTCTCTCTCTCAAAGATAAAAGCTTTAGATAAGATTTATCTAAGTGAGACTGAGTAGTTTGAATAGTTGCTTGTGTGAATTTTAATGTGTCTTTCAAGAAATAATGTCAGTGTGATTGGGAACAGCTTTTGTTGGGAGGACACAGCTGTAACCAACCAGTTTAAAGATTTAAAGGATATAAGAGTTGGAATTTAAATTTAATGGTGGTCTCGGACTTTTGCACAATACTGTGTCATCGAGATTTGTCATTTTGCCTAAAAAAATTACATTTGAGTATATTGCAATACGGATGCTTCATGCTACTTTGCTTAGGTGCTCTTCTACAGTCTGTTATCTGCCTTTCACCCATATGGCTTTACTCCATTCACTCTTCACTGCACACTTTACACAAGCTTTCAAGCCCTGTATTAGTATAGTGTGTCTGCAAACACAACTCTAATCTTTAGGTGCCACATACCAAACAGCCTTAAAGCCACTCATATTCCACATTGCTTCTCAAACTCAAATTCAAGGTTCCTCCAGTTTTTGATGTCATAGCAGGTTTCTTAGCCATAGCATTGGTTCAGTAAATAGTTGCTCTTTGAATTTTTGTTTAAATGTGTTAAACATAAAAACAGTAATGGAGGAACATTCCCCATTTTTGCTTTACAATTCAGTAAACTTCCTCAACAGATTTATAAACTGGCCTAAACACGCAAAAAAAATCTCCAACTGACAAAATGAAGCATATTCTTTTATTTGTGAAACTCGATGTGCTGCAACATACTTAATATCACTAAATGCTGGGCATGTGACACTTTTAAAAAGTATTAAAGCTTATTACACAGAACCGTATTTTTTTTATTTTGACAACAAAGTAAGCAGTTTCTGTGTTCAAAAAAAACCTCACAAAAGCCAGCTGCTGTGGAAAGGCTGGGCCTTCACTGTGATGTTCAATGTGTGCTGGTTAAGCACACTTTTCCATAACACAGGTTTTTTTAGAGTGATTTTTATCTTACTTTGAAATAGTTATATTCTGTCATGCTATAAGGTAAGTAATTAAGGCACTTAAAAAAAAAAAAAGGATGGACAAATTTATTCTTTTGGTGTCATTAAATGACAAGCTGAATACAAACGCAAACCCAGATACATTTCCATTACTGAAATAATAAACAAGTGCTTCAAAAAAATTCCAGAACACTGTAAATACTTTATATGATATGCTGTTGTTATTCAATTAACCAGTGTTCAGTTTGTATTTAAAAAATGCATTACATGCCTTACAAAAAAAAGCATTATGTATAATAGTATTGATTTAGCATGTAAAAAGTGCAAATAAAACCTGTTTTTTTCCCTAAATTCTGCAGGGACAAATAATCTATTCCTTTTCCACACTGATAATACACATTTATCTGACAAATAATCTAACCTCTCTTTTACATTTGGTTCAGAGATTCCTTGATTGCATACTCAAACAAAGTTGCTGATGGCAATGACATTGGATCATGACCCTGGACCTTTTCAGTATAACGGCCTCTTAACTGGGTCCCAGTATTAGTGCGTTTTCTAGAAGGTGAAGCGCCTGCTAGGAGAATGGCCCACTTTGTCCAAGTTCGGGTTGCAAGCAAACTGGATCATGGGAGGAGGGCCACACATGAGGATGAGCGTGTCGTCTCCGGGGGGAGGAAGTCGGTTCCGCACCATCTCCTCACTGATGAAACCCTGGCTGAATTCCCAGTCTGTCACATGCAGATTAACAAGAAGATCAGTGATCACAAATTCATCTTGTGCAATCATTACTTTTAACTATAACTGATGACTTGTTGAGAAATGATACACTATATGGCGAAACATACGTAGACACCCCTCCTATTTACTGAGTCTCAGGTGTTTCAGCCACACCCATTACTAAAAGGTGTATAAAATCAAGCACGTAGCCATGCAATCTCTACAGACATAAAATTGTCAGTAAAATGAGCTGTACTGAAGAGCTCAGTGACTTTAAACGTGGTTTTGTTATAGGACGCCACCTTTGCCACAAGTCAGTTCAGAAATTGCTGCCCTGATGGATCTGGCTCGGTTGACCGCAAATTTTATTATTGTGAAATAAAAATGTCTAGGAGCAACAACAGCTCAGCCATGAAGCAAACTCACAGTGGGACTGCCAAGTGATGAAGCGTCCTGAAATGAGTTTTAACGGCTGAGCAGATGCAAACAAGCCTAAGATCACTATCCCCAATGCCAAGCATCGGTTGGAGCCGTGTACAAAGACATTGCAGACAATTATCTGCTTCCAACTTGTGAAAAAAGTTTGGGGAAGGCCCTTTCCTGTTCCACCTTGACTGTGTCCCTCCGTATAAAGCAAGGTCCATAAACACATGGTTTGGTGAGTGTGGTGTGAAGGAGCTTCAGCGGCCTTGTTGGTGTTTGCGGCCTTGGGGTGTTAAAATGTAATGCATTGATGTCAAGATATTGATTCAACTGTATTTTGGAATGTTCTTATCAATTAGATCAGTGGTTCTCAATCCTGGGCCTGGAGTACCACTGGTCTGCACATTTTAGAATTCCCTGCTCCCAGCAAACGCGATGCAACAAATGTACTGATATACAATCCCTTCCTGAGGTGATCAGAGTATGTCAGAGCAGGGAAAACATTACAAGGCTGTGTTATTCTATGACTAGGACTGAGAACCACTGGACTAGCATTATATTCAATATAATATTCAACAAATTATGCACCAACTGCAATGCATTCTTCAAGCCCTAACAACCAAAAGCAGGCCTAACCTGTACCTTCTTATATGTCAAATAATCTAACAGTATCTACAGTTGTTTTAAGAAACTATTAAGTCTATTTTTATTAATTTCTATAAAACCATGTGAAGTTTTATTTCTTTCATATAGCAGTCAATCTTTATTGAATTCAGGAAAATAAAACACTTCAACTGAAGGCTCTACTTACCCTGAGGAACCTTGTCAAGGGTGTACCACAGGTTGAATCGGTCAGGGTGATTGGCCTGAATTTCCTCCAGCTCTGGGCGCAGAAGAATGTCTTTTTCTGACTGTGAGTGGATAGGGAAAATAGTTTACTAGGAATAATTAAAGGATTAAATATAGTGGCAGGCTATTTCCATGAGGTGCCATAAATGCTGCCCACAGATGTCTGGAAAAAGAATTCACTCTCTGTTCTATATGAATATGAATTTCTAAAACACAATGGCTTACCTGGTTTGCAAAAAGCAAGTAACACACTGTCTGGTCTTTTGGATCCTTCATTATTGCTCGAATGATCTGTAGCATAGGAGTAATACCTGGAGAGGGCACAGATGAAACCATCAAGTATGCCAATGCATAAGGAACACGTTCTTAAATCTACATGTCTTGTATTGTGTATAATAACATAGTATACACCAGTCCAGTGACAACTAGATGTTTTTGCATGAAATTCAACAAAGAAAATATTGTGTAGAACAGCAAGAAGCATAATACACAATCAAGGATGACAAATAAATATTAATAGAAATATGAAAATAAATAGATTACCTGTTCCTCCTGCAATCATACCAACACGTTTTGCATTCTTAATCACTGCGGGTGACTTCTTGTCAGGTCTGATGGCAAATTCTCCTGAGAAGTGAAAGTAAATAATTAAGGTTACTTATAAAGGTACTCACACACAATAGCTACACCAAAAAACAACAAATAAAAGAATGAACAATGCACAATATCCATGCATCCTGTGTTTACAGACTGTTCAACCTAACAGAATAATACTCACAAAAACTGCAGCTAAATAAGTGCCATTTTCTGCATTAGCTGGTTACATACTGTTCATATACTCACAATGACATAATATGACCTCATACTAAACATTATCCTAATTCAGAATCATGTTGAGGCTGTGCACAGAAGGACAAAACATCCATGTCTTTGCTTTGAGTAACTCTCCACCTTTGCCCTGGTAAACTAGCAGGCCACTTGGTCCTCTGAAGTCAATTGTGTCACCAATCCGAAGACTGTCCAGGTATTGAGACATCTTGCCACCTTCAGGGAACTTTGGGTGAGTATTCTTATAGTATATCTAGAAAAGAAAGAAAGAAAACACAGGAATGCTGCAGTTGTCTACTGAATATGAATAAGTAAATGAGTTAAGCCAAGAAAAAGATTATGGTAATGCTTTTCTACAATTTTTTGGGCCCATGTCCTACAGTTTTCTTGGATTTCTCTTTTTTTAGGTCCACTTCTGTCATTTGTGTGAGTTTATTTACCAAAAGCAGGCAAAATTAAACGGTACATAACCATGTTCCAGTCTCTCTTCATGTCTTAGTATTAAACAGACTTTTTTGTTACTGAGCCTTAAGGACTGACATATGCACATGATCTATATTCTGACTGACTGTCCTGTATTGTGCCTGCACAAATGCATTGATTGTTGTGACATTAGAAAACAACAAATTCAAAACGGCAGCGTATTTTCCAAACAAAGTCATGAAAGTCCTAAGCCCAGTTCTTCATAGCTGACTAAATTACATGGTAAACTCTGGAGAACACAGCGCCAGTCTCTTAACCACCACCCTTAATCTTAAATCTGCTTCAATAATTTTTAGCTTTATAAATCTTGTGAAACAGTCAAGTTAACCTTTCAAAATCATTCAAATTACCAAGTTTGGTCATTTTTTTTTTATTTAAACAATGGCTATCATATGGATAGTTAGCAGGCTGTAAAAACAGAGCCCTGGGTCAGCATTGTTTTGGCAGTTCCTGACAACCTACCTTAACGACCAGATCCACAAAGCCCTTATCATCATCACTGGACACTGGAGTGTAAGGCCTCACTACAAGGCTACCATCTATTTTTGCAGACAGGTAAATGTGTTGACCTGCAAGCATATAACATAACAGATAAATACACAAAGTCATACAGAAGGGGCACAATATCAATCCAGCAGTCAGCTGTAGTCAAATTCATGTTGAACTTACCCACAGGAAGCCCCAAAACATGATCTGGAGATCTCAGAGCGAAGCGAAACTTCCTAGTGTCATGACTAATAATCTAAAAGAAAAAATGAGTGAACTTTCAAAAAGTTTGGTCAGCAACAAAACAATCATTCCAAAGGACAATGATTTGAAAACACTGATAAACATTAAACATAATACCCACCTCTTTATCTACTAGGCGCAAAGGGTACTTGACATTGGGGTCCTCAAGGGTTATGGCAGGTCTTCTCTTGATGCCTAAAAGCCTCATGATTAAGCTGAAGATTCCGTCAAAGGCATTACGAAACAACTGCAGACATTAGAACAAAGTTTGTCTGATACAGGGTAACATGTCTAAACATTCACTACATGGCCAAAGTTTGTCTACACCTCTTCATCTGTTTTTTTTTTCCTCCTCTGAAATCAAGAGTATTAATAGGGTGTTTGTTTCTGGGAAGGCTTTACACTAGATGTTGAACCACTGCTGTGAGGATTTCAATGCATTCTGCCACAAGAGCATTAGTAATGGTGGATCATTAGTTTTGAAAAACAAATAGCACTCCAACTCATGCCAGAGGTATAGAATAGGGCTTCATCACTCCTGAGAATGCAGTTCCACTAACCAGGCCCAGTGCTGGAAGGCTTTAAACCCCTTTAGCTGCCACTCGGCATTGGTCATCGTGACCGTAGGCTCATGTGCAGCCACACCAGAGTGTCTGATTCTATTGGCAATGCTTGTCTACAGATTATACAAGCTGTTTATGCAGTTGATTGCATATGTGAGCAACATGTACAGCTTTAAGTAGTTGAACTCACTGATTAGAAGGGATGTCTGAATACGTCTGTACATAAAGTACACTAGCAGTCTGATGAAGAAAACTAGCTACTGACTACAATCTTGTACTGCAGCACTTGAGTCCTTGTCTAGGGTTGAGTCTTCATAAGAAAGATGCTAAGAATACTGGCGCAAAGATACCAGACAAGCCACATACAACTAAGTACTCAAAACGTGTTTAGCTTTGAATTAAATGAATTAAATGAATCAAATGAATGTCGCATCTAGGTCTGGAAACACGCACCCTTGTTGTTGCTAGCTAACTACTGAACACAGGCTGCAGGTGAAAGTAACTTGCAGTAGCTAAACGGCTCGGTCTGAAAGCTGCACAGCGTGTTTAATGTAAACAATGAAGTTTTAACTTACTATTTTAAACTACCCATTGAGCTAACTATGTTGCTTAACTAGTGCCGTCAACTATATCGCGAGGTTATTAAGAAACACTGCCAGCAGGTAGCAAGCTACTTTTAATTTAAGCTACACCCCTAATAAGAATAAACAGTTAGCTTACGTTAGCTAGCCAGCTGCGTTACATTACATTCATATGCTAATACAATACATACCGTCAAAATGAAAGACATCCTCTTTCCGTTACTAGCTAAACCCGGCCGAAGAGTCGATGTGTTTATTTATTTTAGAACTAATGCTTTCTTAGCACAGTGTACTAAAACTTTCCTGACAGGCTGGCGAACTGTCAAAGTTGCAGCCTTAGCTTAGCGAGCTAACAGCTCCTGCGCGTAGCTTCCTTGTTTCTTTGAGGGCTGGTGATGTCTGATTCGTGAACGAATCGTTCTATTGAGCCGGTTCTTTTGAATGAAATAGTCGAACTGATTCTAAAGTCCAGCCGATTCCAACTTTTCTGCAGCCCTGTGTTAATGGAGAATTGTTTTGATGCTACTCAGTTGGTCCCCTCCCCAGCACACTCCCCGCACGAGAATGAATCAGCTGAATAGGACGTTGGATTCACGGAAACGAGCAGCTCCGAAGAACCGGTTCGGTAAAATGAATCAAACGTTCCATGCGAGTTGAGGAGCCGCTCCCAGAGACAGCAAAGATTATCTGACAGCACGTCCACTGCTGACACGTCACGCTAGAAGGGAAAGCGCAGATCTATGCCATCTGCTGGTATAATATCTTTGACCTCAGTGAAAAAAATACAGCATAGTGTACAAATCAACATTATCTTATTTATAGCAAAATACCTGAGAAACTTTTCTGAGAAAATACCAATTATTATTATTTTTAAAACAAGTCCATGTAATTATCTTGGAAATCTAAAGCACAATAAACATTGCACAGCCCTCAAAACCTGTAATATCTGTACGTCTTTTCTGATATTCTAGCCATAATGCTTATTATTCCCCTGTATAATCTTTTTTCTGTTTATTTTTATTTAGCTCTATGCTGCTGTTGTCTTGTTAACATTGTCGTTACTGTAGTATGAGTATTTAAAGTGTGTGTGTGTGTGTGTGTGTGTGTGTGTGTGTGTGTGTGTGCGTGTGTGTCATAGTTATATAACTAACTAATGACACTAATGTCTTGGTGCTGGCTATTATAGTCACATAATCCATGAGAATGACATTGTATTCCATTTTGGGCAAACACTTGAAAAAACTGTATTTCTGTCAATCAAAACAGAATATTACACATGTCAGGATGCACATGTCTTCTGAGTTTTATATTTAATGCTGATAATTGTAACATTGTGTGAAATCTGAAAGTTTACTTTGGGCATTATTTTGCTCAGCCACACACTTTTTTACATTACACCAATAAAGCCATTTGCTTTTGATCACAAGGTCTCTGAGGAACTTGTTCGCTCTAATGACACACATCACATCCAGGAATAAACACAAAAAACATGATACTGTCCCAAATTACCTGAACTCACACTATTTGAGGGTTTTTGCATTGATGAATAGTTGGTAAAAGTTGTCACTACAAGGTATTTACTTATTGTAATCTTTATAAATCCTTAAAACCATAATGCATAACAATCATATCATTAGGAGATTAGTTTATTGAAAAAGTGACAGTACAGGTCTCAAACATAGACAGAGATACAGGTTGGGTCCAACAGTAAATGAATTCCAGCCATGTTTTATTTAACCAACATCTCAAATTGATTAAAACCTCTGTGTAAATGCAAACCTCCAGTTTTATAAGCTGATATTTGTGTGGTATCACAACTGTGACAGAACTGTGATGATCTATTCAAATTAATTAAACAGTTAATAATGAATGTTTGCACCAGTAAACTGAAATGTATTACACAAATAAACTTATACGGCCAGAACGTTTTGTGTATTGAATATCAAAAATAAAAATAAAAAAAACATATGTCATCTGTTCAAATGTGTCAGTGCTCTTTCTTCCATTACTACCTTTAACTAATTATCCACCTCTGTCTTGGTAAACTAACAGGCCGTTTAGGCATCTGAAGTCGACTGTGTCACCAGACTGACTGTCCAAGTATTGAGACATGCTGCCACCTTCAGGCCTTCAGGAATTTTTTGAGGAATATATTTGTAGCACATCTAAAAAAAAGAAAGAAAGAACACCATCATTTCATTAATATGAAGCCAAGAACAAAATCATCTTTGACACTTTTGTGTGAAAAAAGAACAGCACTGTGTGATCTCCACTCCCTAAAACGTTTAACATGTTGATTTGCAAAACATTTTGGTCCTTACTGAGTTAACTGACCAACTAAGTATCTGCTATTTCATCAAAATCCCTGTGCTTGTTGTCTGAAGACCTCCAGTTAAACTATTACTCTTAATACCAAATCTGCTTAATTCATTTTAACTTTAGCAATCCTGCAGGAAAGTCAGGTTAAGCTCACTTCAGTTATTCCAGTTATATACTGCAATCTTCCATAAATAAAACCCACCATAGCCACCAGGTCCATAAAGCTTAATAATCCTTGGACACTGAAGTGTAGGTCATCACAAGGCTACTCTATGTTTTTGTTTTCTGACCTGCAAGCAGAGAACAAAACAGGTAAAGAGGCGAAGCCAGACAGACCGAGATCATATCAGTGCATCTCTGAACTGTAGCTGAATATACAACCTTCCAAAAGTGATCCAGTAGAAAATAAAAGTGTGAACCCAGCTCTCCTGAACCTGAAAAAAAACATATAACGTGTGAATTATTACAGTTTCAAGACACTCCCATTAATGGATGTCAAACAAAAAACAAGCTGGCTAGCGTTAGCAGTTCATTGACCTTGGCACCTTCCCTACAGAATCACATTGGTATAAAAACTAATTAGCTGGTTAATGAGCTGTTTACTGAACAAACACGTTCCCTACAGAATCACATCACGAAACTTTTGCTTTTGCTTTTGCTCCACCTCAGGGGGTAAAAGCAATAGAGCAAAAGTCCAGCTCTGCTGTTCAATCAGTGCTTCTAATTCAGAAGTGAAAAAAGCTACTGAACATTATTGACAACAATTACTACACATACTGATACTAAGGTTAGTTTAAACGTGCAGCGCTAGTGAGGAGAAATAAGCTAATGTTACGTAGATTACATTACACATAACTGCTAAGATACATACTGCCAAAACATAAGTCATCATCTTGGTTGTGAGAGATGATAGCCTGCCACAGCTGAAGAGCCGATATTCTTATTCTATAACCAAGACGTCGCTTCACACACTGAGCTCAGCAAAAGCTTCCAGTCGGACTGATGAACTATCAGAGTCTAACTGAGGTAACTAACAGCAAACCCCATCCTCCACGGAGCTTCCTGGTTACTTGCTGATTATTAATTTCTGTATTTACATATTTATTTGTTTAATGGGTTATATACAGTGGGGCCTAACAGCCTAAGACCACTAGTTAAAATGCTTCTATGTGCATTTCTTTTTAATTTATTATGAAGTCTTTAAGTTCGAGTAAGAAGTAGAATATTTGAGACATCTACAGGTAGTTTAACATTTCTTAATATTTTGTAAGTCTCTCTTTGACTTTAATGACAGAGTTAAAGCTGGCATGGACTCAACAAATTTGTGCTCACACCTCGGATCACCAGATCAGATCCACCTGAAAGTCTTCTGAACACAAGCTTCATTGGAAGAGGTAAGACTTAAAAAAGTCTGGTCAAGGTCACAAATTTGCTTGCATTTGAATAGAGAGCTAGAAAAAAAACGAATATAAATCAACAAAGCATTAATTTAAAAAAAAGCACGATCTGATAGTTCGTATTTGTTGTGTTATGCTAATTTGTCAAATGATTAAACTAATTTTCCAAGGTTAATATAAAAATATTTTCCAATATTTTATATAAACAACTCTCAGGATAAGTGTAAATCTTTATTAGACGGGTGCAATATCCTATTATACCAGTGCAGTGCTACCTGTGTTATCCACTCAGAAGTTACTGGCTGTTTTGACATAATGCTGATTTGCCCTATGAGGCTCACAACAGACTCTTTTCAAACTTCCATAATTCCATGCAGTAGAAGTTGCTATAGTAGAGAAAAGCTTTGCATCAGCAGCAACATTTATGAATGAGAATGTGGACAAAGTCCTCCTTTATAATGCCTTTGATGCAGAGGATTCGTTTATTTTTATGTCCTTATCAAGGCATTTGCCTAATTTTTCCATGAGAGACATTGTACGTTTAGTGGAACAGCTTCATTTCCGACCTCTTCCGACCTCTGCTGCATCAAATATGGAAGTGTGAAAAAGGTCTTTTTCTCCAAGTGGCTGCAGCAACTCCATACTATGACATTTGATATGGCTGAGAGACTCAAAGGACTGAAGTATCATCATACTGGGCAACTGCATCAGAGGTTCACCAAGGCTTTGAATGCCTTTGGGATAAATGCTATGGAGAACAGAGACAAAATAATCCCACAAGGAAGCTGTTATTCAGAAAACGCATCGTCTTAGAGTAGTCTCATTCTCTCCCTGCCTGTGGACTTGGGTCTGTTCACTGCAATTAATACTAACATTATTTAAAAATATAAATAATTAAAACAATTTAAATAATAGAAATATTTTATAATCAAAATATTAGATCTGCTAATTTTTATCGGGAATGGGACACTACATGACATTGTTTGAGAAATGTCATTTTGAAGATTATTTTAGTTAGAATAATTAAGTTGCCTCCAGTAGCCCCATGACCCTGGAGGATAAACGGCTTAGACAATGTGTGTGTGTTTGTGTGTGTAAGTTGCACTAGATAACATACTTTGTTATACACTGAACATTCATTTATATCTATATTGTTGGTGGGATGTGAAATGTGCTTATATGTGCAATTGTCAGTTCAAATGAATGGCAGTTCATTTTAAACACAATGGATATAAATACATTTCATTATGCTCTTTCCATGTATTAAATATCAGTAATCATATGCTCCCATATGTCTAGAATTTTGTCTGGAAGTCTTTCTGTAGTCCTGTTATCGCTTTTGAAATATTAAAATCATATCCCCTGCACTTTAGGAGCTATTACTATAGTTCTGAAAATTTTTAAGTGAACCTTATTTCTTTCAAGAATACTTGTGGTAGTCATGACCATGCTATAGATTCCTGTTGCTGCTGCTGAGCACTTTAGGATAGGATGCTCTAGTTTTTATTTACACCTGTTGCTCTCTGAACTTGGTTTGCTCTTTATTTTACATTTTAAAAGTTAGTTAATTAGACAAAAGATGCTAAATAAAATAATAAAATATGGTATTCGAAAACAGACTGAAATACTATGAGCTAGACACCAGGAGGTATTTCTTTTTTTTTTTTAATTTTTCAATTTTTTACCCGTTTTTCTCCCCAATTTAGTCGTCTCCAATTCCACCCGCTAGTTAGGACTCCCCCAGTCACACGACGCTATCAACGCTAGGAGAGTGAAGGCTAACACAGGCTTCCTCCGAGACCTGTGAAACCAGCCACCGCATCTTTTCGAGCTGCCGCTCACGCAACGTCATTGGACAGCTGAACGCGCTCGGAGGAAAGCGCCAACCGCCAGATCTGTTACGTCAGCTAACAGACGCCTGCGCTGACTAGCATCGCGCTGAGTGAGTGATGGGGGGAGAAAGGCATCCATCCCACCCACCCAGAGAGAGCGAGGCCAATTGTGCTTTCTCGGACTCCCGGCTACGGATGGCTGTAGCATCACCAGGGATCGACCTCGCGATCTCCTGATGAACCAGGAGGTATTTCAAGGTGTTTTATTAAGGGATTTTTGAAAAGTCAACAAGTAATTATCTATTTATAATAAATTCAATACTTAATATACAGTATTTTCCACCTGAGATTTATCACTTTTCAAATAAGTGGATGTTCATTTTATCATAACTTCATGCTCAATGTTTTACACCTTTCTCACTCATTACAGAATCATCTACAGATCTGTCCATCGTTCTGGACACATGTAGAAGTTCTTCATTGTTTACAGTGTCTAAAAAATAGTTGAAATCTGTAGTAGAGTTGTAGTATCATAATTGAAATATTTCATTTATTTTATTATTTGATTGGGACATTTTTTAATTGCATTGAAAACCGTGACCTCAAAGATATAATTACTAGTGGATATGCAGTTGTATGGAAAAAAGGTTTGTGCACCCCTAGTCAAATGACAAGTTTAGCAGTTTTTTTTTTTTTTTCAAGTGAAAATAGCATCCTTTAACATCTTCTACAGGGAACACACATCAGCACATTTTAATTCACAGTTACTGCTTACATGCTGAATTCAACATATATGAAAATAGAGTTAGGGATCCAGCCTTGTGACCAGAAGGTCGCCGGTTCGATCCCCTGAGCTGACAGTGCATGGCTGAAATGCCCTTGAACAAGGCATCTAACCCCAGGTCATAACAAAAATGGAACGTATATAAAAACAGCAATGAAAAAGTAAAGTGGGCATGGAAGATAAAAACACCAGTCACAGTTGTCAGGTTTGAACATTAGTATTTAGTTCCAGGAGGACTTTACCTCAGGTTAATATATTTAATGAAAGTAAAAATACACATAAAGCAATTCTACACATTAACGTTTTAAATAACTATTTATTTCACCAGTACAGCACATGACATGTGTGTGTGTGTGTGTGTGTGTGTGTATGTATGTATTTACACCGATCAGGCATAACATTATGACCACCTCCTTGTTTCTACACTCATTGTCCATTTTATCAGCTCCACTTACTATATAGGTGCACTTTGTAGTTCTACAATTACAGACTGTAGTCCATCTGTTTCTCTGCATACTTTGTTAGCCCCCTTTTACCCTGTTCTTCAGTGGTCAGGACCCCCATGGACCCTTACAGAACAGGTACTATTTGAGTGGTGGATCAGTGGTGGATCACTGCAGTAACACTGACGTGGTGGTGATGTGTTAGTGTGTGTTGTGCTGGTCTGAGTGGATCAGACACAACAGTGCTGCTGGAGTTGATATGATAGAAGGAGATGTTAATGGACATATTAAGATTACACCTGAATTCCCACTCCAATGACCCTGATGCACTTTATTAGCACTCAGCCACTTTATTGTGAAACTTTAACCTCACTTTAATTGTACATTTAACCTTTAATCTATACATTGTCTGCAGTTTTGTCTTTCTGGTCATGTTACTTGGTTGTTATCAGTGCACCAATAAAACATATGCACAACTATGATTGCAGCTGTGGACCAACTATTATTTTTTTCCCTATTGTCCTGTGCTTAATGATTGTACAGTTGTATATTGTGCAGAAGATAGATGCTTATAGATGGTCAGACACCAGACAAAAAGACTCACGACCAAAACCATGTCTCTGATGAGGTTGGATAACAATACTTTACAAATATACAGATTACTGTTATCTAGCTGCTCATGGTTGTTAGAATTTTGGCTGTAACTGAAAAAAGTGGTATTTTGTGTGTAAAACAGTTAAAACTTTTAAAAAAGTTTGGCTCAGTCAGAATAAGAAAGAAATTCTACTAAATGACTACTATATTCGATTAATTTACACTTTTATGTAGCTCTATTTTATAGATTACATTCCAAGAACTATCATTATCAATAAGGAGGTGCAGTTATATGTTCCAAAACAGGACAAATAGGAAAGAAAAGATGAAGATAACCTAACAAAAGCTCAGCCAGTTTGCACTGAAGTCCCTAGTTACTGAATAGTAAGCCTTAGTATGTAATAAGCCTGGGATCTTAAAGGGTTAATCAAGTCTGTGATCCTTACACAGCTTGTCAGTGCCACCTCGCTGGCTATTGCTGTGTTCTATGATATCTTATTGCTGTAATTGTTTTAATCTTATAAACAGTCCTTTAATACTGCATTTTTTATTGTTGCAGAACAGTAATATCAAAGTTCTCCTTCGTTGAAAAGTTACTTTACATAGGTTAACAGATGAAGTACTGCATTTTTATAAGTTTTACAGTATCTTTCAACCTGAAACTGCAAGAGATTTAGGGTAAAAAAATGTAAGATACAATTTTGTTGTATTACTTTGATTTAGCTGTATATACATATATATATATATATATATATATATATAAATATATATATATATATGTATGTATGTATCTATTTATGTGCATTTTATACCTAAAGTTATTTATTTATATTTTTATACCTAGTTATTAAAGCGTTTAATTCTATTTCAGTTATTAAAATTGTACTGCACTGGTTGGTTACATTTTTTAAAATAAATAAACATAATTATAATAATTACACATTTTCATGTTTTGAGGTAATACAACCTGATGCGGTAAACTGAACCATTCTAACCATGACTCAAAAATGGCATTTTTTTTTTGTAAAAGGGCTGCTGACCTTGGTATTGCACCATGAATGTCACATGAGGTCTTCTTTGTGATGCCATACCCTGGCCCCTCTTTTATTAAAGCGTGTTAAAATAAAAGTCCTCTGGTTTTGGTTGTGCCATGTGACATCTGAGGAAGTAAGAACTTGCAGACAAAAGTTTTTTAGTGAGTTTAGAATTTTTGAAGTTGCCTTATTTTGCAACGTGGTTTTTATTTTAAAGTTTTCGAACATAAAATCTCGCCAAACTATATTAAACGAAATACTCACCTTTTCTGACAGTTTACTTAATCAACATATATGGTTTTACAGTTGCACCCCCTGAATTTTTTAGAATTTATGAGGCAAAACAAACTAAAATGAATTGTATATGGATGCACTGAAAATTGTTTCACATAAAAGAGACTTGGTTGAATAATGTGATATAGGTCATGTATTTATTAAATTATTTTTGGTAAAATAGTAGACTTAATGCACGTCCTGTCAATGACAGTAATGCTACAGCAAACAACTTTATGGCATCAGTATGTTTTTTTGACTGAGTGGCCACAAATTCCCACAGACACTCTCCAAAATTTTGTGGAAAGCCTTCACAGAAGAGTGGAGGCTGTAATCACCTTTAGATGAAACTGCGTCCAGAGAGCAACAGGTGCAAAGAAACACTCTTCACATGTGTGAAACTGCTGCATGAGAAAAACCTTGAGGAGCTCAGACCTGCAGCGCCCACTCCGCCCCCACCCCGTTTATGGGCGGCTCCGGAGAGTGTTGTTACAGTTATAGGTGAAATTTACATGTTATCATCCTCTCACACAGAGCTGATCGAGTCGTAAGGAGAACAGTCTGTAAAGAGCGCTCAGGGAGGAGGAGGAACCTGTGAGAATGGCTAAAGGGTGAGAAACACTTACAGAGACTGTAGTGCAGCGCGGTTCATTCGCACCGCTGTGGAGTTTTTGTTTATATCTAGTTTTGTAGTAGAGCTCACAGAGACGCGCTTCCGCGTGTACCTGAGGAAAACAAGCACGACGATAAAAACTCCATTTAATGTGGTTTTTAGCGGTAGATTTTGTTAAGAACTGTCGTTAAGAGTTACGAACAAAGTGTGTCGGAAAAACATCCCACTCACAGAACTGTATTAGATCTGAAATCTTTCAGTTTCTGTTAAGTGTGCTTGGCTCTCTGTAGCGGTTTGTCTTCCTGTCAGGCGTGTTGAACATGGCACCGGCGGTTAACTCGACACTGTTGCGGCTTCAGAGGCGATAACGGCTTTAACAGCAGGATTCACACGTCAAGGGATACAGCTATCTTTGCTATATCGAAATAAACCTGATTTGCTTCAAATGACCTCACCATGTCACCAAAATAATGACCAATTCTGTGTCAGTTGTTTGTGTCTTGTAGACGTTTCGTGTTGAACAAGCTGTGTTTAATCTGTTGACTTCTAATGGTCGAGAGAGTTCAGTATGTTTCATGTGTAACGGTAAAACAGGCTGTGATGGGTTTGCTGAAGGAGTGAGAAACTGCTTAAATAAACGGTTAGTCAGAGAGCAGCTTAGGTGGAGTCTTTTCACACAGACTAAAGGCCTCAGGCAGTGAAATAATGAGGCTGCTGAGAGGCTGAGAACACAAAGATGTGATGTCTCAATATCAGCTTCATTTCTCTGTGCACTATTCTTTATAAGCATGCTCAGCAGTCCAGTGTGTTCTGGTGGTACATTATATGTCCAAAAGTTTGTAGACGCCTACTTATATTAATTCCTTTCATAATCAGGGGAGTTTGTCCTCTTTTGCTGCAGCAACAGCCCAGACACTGCATTCAGCCTTAGCATTAGTGAGATCAGGTACCAGTGTTTGTCGATTGTGGGTTCTCCTTTTGTATGCACAACTGTGTCAGCAATAAGTAAAAATAACAGAATTCACTAATTAGAACAGGCGTCTGAATACTTTTGACCATGTTATGTTGTATTTAGTATCTGTTCTGGTGCCCCATATTCATTTTTATTGTTTTTCTATTTCAGTTAACTCTCAAAATGAATGTTTCGCTAATGATTCAGGCGTTAAAGGGGAATTCTAGAATTTTAATGAATTTATTTTATTTTATTTTTTAAAATGTTTGCTTAAATTAAATGGAGTGGTCTGTTGTGAAATGTGCCATTCTAGAGAAAGAGGTTGTGATAGAAACCAGATGTCTAAAGAGTTGAATGCCACTAAAAGTAGCACTGCACAGAAAACGTTGACATGATATGGCTATGAATACATTGCCTACATTGACTTCTGAAGCTTTATTATATGATAGTTCTGAGAAAAGGTTTTGGCCTAACATTAACTTTTTAACCCCTTAAAATCCCAGGCTTGTTATGTACCGAGTCTTATTATTCAGTAACTACAGGGACCTCAATACAAACTGGCTGAACTATTCTTAAGGTGTACATGTGTGTTATACATGTGTGTAATAAAATTTTGGGACTGCCGGTGGGCCCTGGCCATTTAAGGGGTTAAACACCATTCGGGAAGAACTGTACATGCAAGGTGTCGTAAGTGATAATAATAAATAGTGAAAAACAGTAAATAGAAGAAAACGTTTTTTCAGATTCACAAAATTTAAGATTTATTTTGCCATTAATATTATACGTAAAAACTCAAAAGTCATGTGTAGGTTCGCTGGTCATTTTGGGTAGTAAATAAAATGGCTTATATTTGCATGTAGACATTGTGACCCCTGGTTCCTATCACCACTGTAAAGAAATCTGAGTAAAGTTCACAACAACACACCATTTCACATTAAACCACTCTGAATGACTTTGTTTGCATGTCAATGATTGAATTAGGCAGAAATGAAAAAGAAATGAAATTTGGGAAATTAAAATGGGCTAAGAGCAGGCATGTCATAAGCATAGCATATCATGTCGTAAATATATGATGATATCACTATATTGTTGTAATTTTCAAAATATGATATCTCAACATCTCATGTGTTAACGGAATTGAAGGATAGTTTAAAATTTAGTTCTGCGTTTGAATCCTTGCAGTCCTGGTGTTGATCAGGAACTCTCAGAAGTCCTGAATGAGTTGTGGAAGCTGGATGTCAACCGCCTGAAGCCTGGCAGAGATTATACTATCAATCTGCAGGTAAGACTCAGCACAACTGTATCTCAGACAAGATGATAAACCTCTCACTGTTCAACTTTCTGTGTCTCACTAAAGGCGTTAGAAGCTGATAAAGACTGCAAGATGACACAATCTTAATCAATGTTGATTAATATAAGCAAAGGTTCCCTAAGTCTTTTTATTTTGTGGTAACATGTTTAATATAATCTGAACTGATAAACACGGAATGTCACATTCTTTTGTTCTCAGGGCAAAGCTGATTATGTGGCCCAGGGCAGTAATAATGCACGAGACAAGGCAAACGCTCCTCTGTTCTCTTATGTCAATGAGGACAAGCTCAAAAGTATTGCCACTTATGCTCGTAAGTGTTCTATTTCTTCAGGCTACGAAGTGCTCAAAGTTAGTTGTTTTACAATTACATTCACTGCCAGTTTGAAAAGGATATTGATAGTCTGTAAGATTTTCAGTGTCTTTCATATGGGACGTTACTATTTTACCATTAGCATTTCATTTTGTCTTGAAAGTTGTGCATTTTTTATATCTGTTCCACTGTTCCATCAGGCTTCATAAACCTCTTGGACAACTATGAGATGTCCACAGGTGTGGCTGAGAAGGTGACAAGTGAGGAGCTGGAGGAGAATGACCTCTTCCTTGATGCTATTCTAAAGACAGAGGTCATGAAGGTAGCCCTCCAAATCACACTTTCTGAGTTTGGTACAGTAGCTTGTCTGTTGAGTGGTTAACACCATGCTTTTATCTTTCAGCATACCCACAAGTATTTAGTCAGTAAAGGCAAAGCCAATTCTGACACTGCCCAGTTTAAAAAGCAGCTCTTTGACATCTGGTTCAAGCTCTATAACAGAGACAGAAGTGGGGGGTGAGTCTAACAAAACACAGAACACATGTGCCATATTTGCATTACATGTCCAAAAGTTTGTAGACACCTGCTTATCCAGCATTTCTTCTGAAACCAAGGAGAATTTTTCCCCTCTTTGCTTCCGTAATTGCCTGTACTCTTCTGGGAAGGCTTTACACTAAATGGATTACTGCTGTGAGGAGTTGAGCATTAGTGAGATCTTACATGTTGGATGATCAGTTCTGGATCACACCACTCCAGCTCATCCCAAACATAACTGATGGTTCTCCGTCACTCCAGAGAAAACAGTTTTTACTGCTCCACAGCCCAGTGCTGAGGGACTTTCCACCCTTCTAGCTGACATTTGGCATTAGGCATGGTGGTCATGTGCAGCTGCTCCAGAGCATAAATTCTATCCTGTGTTAGCAATGGGTGCTCCTTAAATTAGCTGAATTCACCCATTAGGAGGGGTGGCCGGATACTTTTGGACATACTTAGCAGTTTTCTGGGTTGCCATGGTAGCCACTAGTTGGCATCATCTAAAATTTGGCCACAATTAGGAATTTCTGGGACAACGCTGGTCCATCATACTGACATTTTGAATTTTATTCAAATAGCTTTTAACAGCCAGAAAAAAAGGACTTTTCTTTAAGTCATTATCTAGAAGAGGATTTGTAAATGTGCACCAAGTCATGAAGCAGAATCTCATATCTACACAATTGAATTCATGTGCTGAGTATTTGTGATTAAGTGAAGGTGATGAGTTCATTTTGGCTTCACTGTTTTCTCTCTATTTAGTGAAGACTCGTGCGGATTTGAGCATGTGTTTGTTGGTGAGACCAAATACGGTAAAGAGATCATGGGCCTTCATAACTGGGTCCAGTTTTACCTGCAGGAGAAGCTGAAATTTGTGGACTACAAGGGCTTCAAGGGTGGAGAGAAAGACAAGGTATGGTAATACAAAAATACAAAAAGTAATACAAAAACATTCTGATGGTCAGTCTCACAGTGGTTAATCCATTGGCCACATCCTTTAGCAGATTTTTTAATCAGAACAGTCTGCCTTAATGCAATTCAGTGTATTGCGTTATATACAAACCTCAATTCTGTTTAACCTAGATTACATAAAAACATAGAAAAACATAATATTTATTGTTTTATCTCATAAATGTTATTGTTTTTGTTTAAATATACACTTATTCTAAATTTAATGCCTGGTTCCTAGTCTCAAACTTTTTTGGAACGTGTTACAAGTATCAATTTCAGAATGAATGTATATTCACAAAAGGCAATGATGTTAATAGGGTGAAATATTAAATATCTTGTCTTGGTTTTGCTCAAATACAGGTCAGAGTGAATTTACAAATCACTGCTTTCTGTTTTTATTTTACAAACTGTCCCAACATTTCTAGAATAGAGAATTGTTCATAGAATTGTTGATACTAAGAATAGAGCAAAATTCAGTGTAACTACTGAAGGTACATGCGACATCATTGTGGTGCATCATCTGAAATTTGTTCAACCTGATGTTTTATTGTTGATGCAAATATGTATTTCTAGTTAATGGTAATAATGGTAGCAGATCGAATTGCCATTTATGTGTTTGGTCATTTCAGCCAACTGTGGATGACCAGGTTGTGAACCTGCAGTTCAGCTGGAAGGGTTTGGTGAAGCCGCTGGGCAGCTCCTTCATCGGTGTCAGCCCTGAGTTTGAGGTGGCACTCTTCACCATCATCTTCCTCATGAATAATGAGCGTGTTACCAAGACTGTGGTGAAGGTGGACAAGTACTTGCTGGAGATTGTGGTGTGCCGCCATGGGCGTGCCATTGGGACGTCCTATCCCAAAATGCTCCAAAAACAATAACAGGGATCTATAAAAGGTCATAATTACCACAAGTAGCCTTGGAGAAAACAAAGTTCCTCCAAGGAGCATTCACATTTTCAGAGCTTGTATGTTAATGGTACATCCTAAAAGATAGGGGACAGGATTTTAATGTTCAAAAAGCAATAACAGGTCAAAACATATGAGAGTTACTGACAGGCATTTTTTACACTGTATCCTCTCAAATGCACATCTCTATTGTTCTCTTGTTACACCTGACAAATATGAAGTAAACAAAACATGCTTAAAATATAACACTTTTACAAAAATGAAGTGTTGACTTCAGTACTTTGTAAGCCAATGTTTAAACAATTGGCGAAAGTATCTAAACATTTAAATTACTGTACATTACTCTTTTTAGAGAAAAATATCAATGAGCCATTATTGCATGTGTTTTTTGTTGATGGTACAGTTGAACATAAGGTAAACTATTCAGTATTTCTTGAAGGATGCCTTTAGTTCCAAAAAGTAGTGCTGCTATTGGGTAGTTACATTTAGTGGAAACACACCACAGTTTTTGCTTTCAGAATGTTGTCATCCATGTTTTATTTGTGGAAAAATAAACTGAATTTATATCAGTAACTTGTGAAGTCTTGTGAATTTGTTCCTCAGTTGTTTTGAAAAGGTCTCACAAAGGCTATGGGTCTGTCCTTCACGTAAAATCTGCACCTGATTTTATGAACCATACTTCTGTCAGTACAAGAGAGAAAGTGATCTCCCACACTTCTGACATGAGTGTAGTTTGTATCTGTTGATACCTTTTTTAAATTACTGATTACCACAGATTTAGGCACAGTGCACCATCACTTTAACTATGTTACCAAAGAATTGATCATTAAATCATTTCCGAATGACTTTTTTTGCTGATTTTGTGGCCTGGGGCAGTAATTGTACAAGAGATAAAGCAAACGCTCCTCTGTTCTCTTATATCAATGAGGACAGACTCTAAAGTATTGCCACTTATGCTTGTAAGTGTTGCATTTCTCCAAACTATGAGGTGTATGAAGTTAATTATATTATAAATGCATTCACTGTCAGTTTGAAAAGCATATATTTTTAGCCTGTGATATTTTCTATGTCTTTTACAATATAGACATAAAATGAAATTTCACCCTTTTTTGGAGGTGCCCCAGTCTTTGAACTAATATATTTTATCTCATTAAGTTAATTAAAAATGCCCAAGTTGATTTCCATTCAGCTGGCAGAATGGCCACTAGGGGGCCTGCAGAAAGAGGCTAAATATTTGTTCCACTCTCTACCTTCAGGCTTCATAAACCTCTGAGATGTCTGCAGATGTGTCTAAGAAAGTGCTGAGTGAGGAGCTGCAGGAGAATGACCTATTCCTTGATGCCATTTTAAAGAGATCATGAAGGCAGTCCTACAAACACTCTTTCTGACATCGTTAGGCCTTTATAAGCTATTCAGATACTGTGAATCTGCATAAGGTTAGGTGTATAGTTTTTGATCTCAGCCATTTATTTTTTAGCACGCTCACATTTATTTAGTAAGTCAAGGAAAAGCCAACTCTGAAACTGCTCAGTTTGCTCTATTACACACTTCTATAACCTAAGAACAGCATAATTGGTTTGCACTGAAGTCCTTGTAGTTACTGAACAATAAGCCTTTGTGTGAAATAAACTTGGGAGGTTAATTGGTAAAAAGCAGCTCTTTGACATCTGGTTGAAGCTTTATCACAGAGAAGTGGGGGGTGAGTCTACCAAAACACAGAGAGCTGTACTTACCAGTGTTTTGAGTTGCAGTGACATGCACAAATGTGAAGTGTCCACCAGATGGTACAGAACTAGAAATTAAAGCCACAATCAGGATGCTCCGAGACATCAGAGGTCCATCATCCCCACATTAACCCATATAAAAGCTGCATTTTTATCACTCTAGTATTAATTTTTGATTGGGGCTTTAATACCAACATTTGGCTTATAAATGACGGTTCTTATGTAAGGATGTGCAGGATTGCACCGAAGTCAGAAACCACCCTTCATTTATTTAATTTCTAGTCAAATAACCATTAAGTGCAAATTATTACACAGAAGCTTCAAAAACTAAATATAATATCAAGTTTTTAAATTATTTATTGTGTTTATCCTTTGCCTCTATTATAGCCTCCATTCTTTTCAGTAGACCTGCTTCCAGTTTTTTCAAAAAAATTGCAAAAAATTTGCAAAAAAATATTTTCCACCCCTCCAAGTTCAGTCGTAGAAGTTGGTTGCATTTTCATTTTCTCATTATTTAAGTTTCTTTTTGACTATTTCCTTTTCTCAGTAACAGCTTCTTGACAACTGCACATCCTGTCAGACCCACGGTTTTGGGTTGTGAGCTGGGTGGTGTTCTCACAGTGGAAGGATGGACAGAAACACCTAAGTTTTTTTTGTTCTTTTTTTTTTAAATCTGAAGCAAGAGTGTAGCTTGACTGGAGCTTTGTAAGTGCTGTTTATTTGCTGGTGACAGTTTTGGTGGTCTACCAGGTCTTGCATTGCTCTTAAGAATTTACTTTTGATGTTTGCCTTCCTTATGCAGAAATTTCACCTGAAAAATTAACAACTTGTACTTAATGGCCATTTTGACTAAATGTTAAACAGATGAAGGGTACTGCAAAACCTACCACTGAGTCATGAACTTGGATCTAATATGTTTATAGTAGCATTCATGTGTCAGGGTTTTGTGATATAGTTTGTTTTGTCACAAAGGTGTAAAGAGTCTGTTTTGCCACCCCCTCGCCCTTTCCCATTAAATGTAAATGTGTTGGTTATTGTAACATAACAAAAATGCTGAATTCAAAATGGCCTGTTTTTACAGAGTTTACAGAGTTTACATAAATGGACTGTATGGAGTAAGTAGTGAACAGTTTTGAAAATTTTAGTAGGTTTGCACACTAAATGAAGTACTATAATTAAAAATACGTGAGGAAAGATCACTTTGCCATGATATGGGCTCCTCATAATGAAGTAACTGTGCATTAGATACCGCATTTTGGCTACTTTTGTTATTAGATACCACATTTTGTTACTTTGCTACTTTGTAATTTTGTGTAAGAGAGTGCTTGGTCAATTATGCTAAATGCACTGTGGACACCTGCAATTAACCTGCAAAATAATTCTTATGAACAAGAAGACGAACACACATAATCCAACTTGAATTTATCTTTTTATTAGAGTTGAAGTGTTGGTAAAGGTATTTCTAAACAGTGGTCCAAGCTTGTACACATTAACATTCAATTTGAAATGAGCTGTCGAGTATGTTGAGTTAACACAAGCACGCCTCACATCCCACCATATGAGTATAAATGAAACGCTCATTGGATAACATCGCAATTACTGCAAGTCAGTTTTCTACTGCAGCTTCATAAAATAATCTACACACAAACTTAACAAAACCTGACAGCTAACAAAGTCCATTACTCATATAATGCACTCTGAAACACAAAGACATTTTGAAATACTTGAAAAAAGGAGTTAAACCATAAGAAGCACTATAGAAACCCAGTCTCAGGATCAGACAGAAGAGCACTGAATTAGACAGGGCTCTTCTTCTCAACAGAATTCCATGGAAGTCAAGATGAGTTCCTTCAAAGTTAGATGAACGAAGGTAAACAGTGATGTTATAAAAATCTACTCCACCTCATTCTATATGTGCTGTCATCCTACTTGTTAACCTACAGCATTTACTTCCAGTTCTTCCTGGTCGTCTTGGTTGCTTTGGAGTACCTCTGATGGTCATTGACGCGGTTGCGCAGCACGTTGATGTCGTACTTCTGCATTTTGAGTTTCTCGGCCAGATCAAACTTCTCAGCGTGAAGCTGCTGCAGCCACTGCCAGAGGTCACGGGCCTTCTCAGCCAGCTTGTCCTGGTTCAGGTGGTCGATGTTGAGCGGCTTGCGGCGCTCCATGAGGGCCTTGGTCTTCTTTTCGCGTTCTGTGAGTTTCTTGCCCTTCTTCTGGTCAACCTTCTGCAAGTAGCCTCCATAGGACTTGTTGTTGAGGAGCTTCTTCTTCTTGGCGTCCTCCTCAGCCCGCAGTTTGGCGGCCTCCTCCTCACGCCGGGCTTTTTCCTCAGCCAGCCGGGCCTGCCTCTCCCTCTCCTGCTCTGCCCGGATGCGCTGTTGCTCGGCACGGTCTGCGCGCCGCCGCTCAATACGTTGTTTCAAGGCCACCAAGTCATCTTCCTCCTTCTGCCTGTTGCTGAAATGCTGCTGGATGAGACTCTGCAGCTCGTTGTAGTCCTTCTCCACACGTTTGCGATGGAGGTCGTCAAAGTCCACCTTCTCTCCATCAGGCAGCTTGGGCGGTGCCATGTTCGGAACGTACAACTTAGGCTTGGGCTTGGAATCTTCTGCTTCTATTTCTTCTTCTTCAGCCTCCTCTTGCTCTTCTGCCTCCTCCACCTGGGGGGCCTCCTCTACATCCTCCTCTTCCTCAACCACTTCTTCTTCCTCCTCTTCCTCCTCCTCATACTCCTCCACAATCTCTTCGGTGTCAGACATTGTGCTGGTGGTGTGCCTGGTCTTTGAGAATGAGAATGAATGGAGGTTGAGGAGCAGCCTCACTTTACCACTTGCTGTCCAGCTGGAGATTAGGAGGCTGAAGAGAGTGGGCAGTTGTACATGTTTTTATAGTGTCCTCTTACCCATGTGACCACTGCTGTGTGAAATTGCTCAGTCCTTGCACTGTGGAGGGAGGTTTTTGGACAGATGCACAGGGATCTATTTTCTTCTCTGGGCCTTTTTCAGCGCCTCTAGGATCCAGACCCTGACCCCTGGTGTCCCTTCCCCCGAGGTCTTTGTAGGGATTCCAAGAGTGCCTTTTTTCAGACACACAAAGCAGATGCACACCCTTGTGCTAAGAAAGAGGTCCACACTTGTTTAAATTAGGCTTGTTCTAATTCCCTGTTAATGAAAAATACCTTGACTTTTAATGGCATTTGGCATAACACATTTAAAATTCACCTACACAGTCAAATATAACACTACATGAACAAACTAAATAAACTCTCTTAAGTGGTATTGTGCAGTTGCTTAATTAGATGGACAAACGACCTACTGTAAATACATCTATTAATTACATTATTATTTTGTTCTCTACTTCAGTGTGCTATGACTGGGCAATTACCCATAAATCAAGTTATTATTATTACCAACAGTAGCAGTGACTTCTAAAGATTAAAATCTGCTCTATCTAAAAATATTGAGGTTTGGCTTCTTATTAAACAAAGCCATGCGGTGCTGTGGAAAAAAAAGAAAAACTTGGCAACTTTTGTATGAATTTTTATAAGTGCACCATTATTTACATTATTTAAAATTATTTGCGCCATTAATTTGCTACAAGCTTATTGATTATTTAATGAGCTTCTGTATCAACAGCGGCAAGAATATGAGAATTATTAATGCATTTTACAATACTTTTTATGTTGATAGGTAATTACACCTGAATAGTATATTATAATTATGTAATTACATAATTAATTGATATATTACTATGAATGAATTACATACATATTTGATTAACATTCTGTATCAACAGGTTCATGTCTGTTCAATTCAATTACTATTCAATTTTAATGTTCCTTTGCTTTGATGTGAAGCACAATAAATTGTGATATATTATGAATGTAATTAAATGTGCTATATTAATAAACTTGCCTTTGCCTTACTAATTAATCAAATTACGCCTTGCTATTGTTACAATCTTTATGTTATGCGGTGCTGTAGGAACAAATCTCAACCTCTCCTGTATGTAGCAGATTGAGTTATATAATGTTGGAGAATACAGTTAAAACATTCCTGCTGTGTGAGACAGCCATCTATAAAAGATCAGAGCACATTCCTTTAAGGGCTGCCTGAACTTTAGGAAATAATACCAGCCTCACAAGACAAATACAAAAGACCAGAACTGTCTGGCACTTGAGATGCTGAATGGTTCTTGAAGCTGTTATATCAGACAGAGAGCAGACCCTCAGTGACAAAAGCAGGCAGGTGGGCCACTTCATATCCAAACAAGTCCTGCTTGTGTACTAAAAATTCCCTCAGCTGTGTCTGCCAGCAAGAACTTTCCAAAACACCCAGACGTTCTCTATGTGAAACAATAAGCTACTGTACCCTTCAAAAGTTTGGAGTCACTTGTTTTATTAATAACTGCAGTTATTTTATTCAATAGTAACTTATAGAGTGTAGATTAAACTACTGTAAGCTTGACACCAGAAGGTAATTTAAGATAATTTATAATATTTTCTGTTTTGTTTTTTGTTTATTTTTTTGTTTGTTTGTGTGTGTGGGGGGGAGGCACCACAATGTTATTAAATCATAAATAATACCTGTAATTGTCCTATTTACAGTATATTATTTACAGTATATTCTATATGATAAGTTATCTATCTAAATATGTGATCACCACTTTTTAAAAACAAGGCATTCTGAATGTTCTCCTATTTGTTCCTCATTCTGGACATCTAACATTTCTTCTTTTTTTACAGCTTCCTTCTAAGCTGCTGAAATGTATAGAATAGTAGGATCATAATATTTTTGTTCATGTATCTTCAACAAATTACTTTTATTTTGATGAAAACAGTAATGTCAACTTTTGAACTGATCAGTGTTTGAACTGTCAAACACATAATCAGAAAATGCTAAGCTTTGGAAATGTTAAGCCCTGTTCACATAGCTAAGACCATGTCAAGCATCAATCTGTCATTGTTCAGCATTGATCTTTAAAAGCAAAGGTTGAGTTGCTTCTGTAAACTACTTAATGAGCTGTGGAAAGGCCTTGTGTGGAGTGAGGACAGTTAAATGGCTCCTAAGATCCCTGGTAGGGATGTATTTGCTTGTGTGGATGAAGAGATTGTGGGTTAGGCTGGCCAGCTACATGGCCAGATGACTGACCTTTTAAATCACACACCTTGTATCTCTGCACTCCTGCTATGAGGAATTATATCAACTGCAATTAGTATTTTATAACAGCTGTGCCATGTATTTGACACTGTTGGTTGTACTTGCTCTTTGTAGAATTGACCGTTCAGTACCAGTTGTAATGCAGTGTCTTTTAAACATAAGTAGCTGTTGCATTTTCATATTTTTTACAGTAAAATTATAGAATAACTTTGTGGTGATACACAAATAGCCACTTATCTGGAGAGATTCCCTCAGACTGAATCTGTGCCGGTGTGTAATTTGTGAGTGGCAGGTGGTGGTTGTATTTAAACCAGGCATCTGATTGGACACTAGCAGGAAGGGACAGCTGCATCTATCAATAGGAGCACTGGGTTCCTGCTGAATGACATGAGCCAAAATTAACCAGCCCCAGTTCCAGTGCTCATACTTCACTAAATATCAACCTGGATATCAGTAAATACATTTATATACATCAAAGCAATGAATGTTATTTATGCAAGTATTGTACAGTGGACCATTTTATTAACTGTACTGGACAATGGACTGTCTTAGTAACATATGTTCTGTATGAAGAATGGCAGAACAGGCTTTATTCTGCTACCCCTGTGATTATTTGCAAAGTGAGTACAGATAAACTGAAAACCACCAGCTAAGCCAAGAAGGGTTCCTTGGGGCGATCTTTGTAGAAGAACCACTTTTGTTTCCTTAAAGAAGCTTTCAGTAAATGACTGGTTTTTAATGGGATAAGCGAGTGTAAAGAAGCTTTTTAAATTTTCAAGAACCTTCACATAATGGAATAGATCTATAAGAATAAAAAGTGTTCCTACACTGTTAAAAATGATGGCTCTTCAAGAGTTCTTTATTTAAAAAATGGTTCCATTAAGAACCACAAACACTCAAAGAACTCTTTGCATGATTAAAGGGTTTTTTGCATCATTAAATGGTTCTTCGTAATGAAGAATGTGCTGCAGATTGTTCTATATAGAACCTTTTTGAAAAGGGTTCTACATAGTACAAAAAAGTGTTCTTCTATTGTTACAATGTCAAGCCTGTAACAATAAAAGAACCCTCTTGAGTGCTATATAGAAATCCTTTTCGAAAAGAGAACCACATAAAACACATTGTCCATCAATCTGAAGAATGCTTCCATGATGCAAAAGAACTCTTTAATCATGTAAAGGGTTCTTTGAGTGTAGAACCATTTTCCTTACTAAAGCACCCTTAAAGAATCATCTTTTTTAAGTGTGTAGAACCATGTATTCAAGACAAAAGTGATAGAATAACAGAACAAACATTTAGAAATTTGATATGCTTATCAGGCACTACATGCATAATGAGCAAGGATCAAAGGATTGTTTCCATTTGTAGTTTATGCAAATCATCTAAAACTGTCTCAAATTGTCTCTAGAGTTCCTCCCAGACTATATTATCTGTATTAGCTTTATTGATGTAGTCATTCACATTTAAACCAATTAAGGGTTCATAGAAGTCAATTCACGTTCACACGATTTTCAGGCATATTACACTCTCAGAAAAAGGGCATTAAACTGTCACTGGGGTGGTCCTCCTCTTGTCACTGGGGTGGTACCCTTAAGGGAAGATAATTGTACCATATTCCATTGGAATTCCCTAAGTTGTATTGACTTCATACACCCCATCTTGTGTACAGGTTTTTATTGGTTCTATTTCTAAACATTAGGTAATGTATGTATATAATGTATATAATATAAAAAGGTATGTACTTTTCCACTGGGAAAAACTTGTTTAAGGTACACAATTGGACCTTAAAACCTCTGTTGTACCATTAAGGGTACATTTACACTGTCTGTATCTTGATAAATGAAGAATATACCAAAATATTACCTTTTTTCTGACATTGTACTGTGTAGGGATTAGAATAGTGTAACTGTTATGTGATGTTGCATACTTCTGGTGTGAAATTTCACATTATACAGTAATAAATCACAGTAGAACACAAGTAAAGCATACTGATATGAAAATGTGAAATGTGTTTAAATATAAAGTATTTACTGGTTATGAATAAATTGTTTTAGGAGTGGATATGAGTGCATGTTTAACAAAGCTTAAAGCCTCCAAAGGTAAGACATTACACAAAAGTGTAAAGACATCTAAAATGAATTAAATGTGACAACCATATGGATGAATTCACTCTTCTCATAATGTCCAAAATAAGAGAGCTTCAGTTTTGTTATCTGGGCTTCGAGTAAGTGGTGAGAATTGATTGGTCAAGAATCCATTTTTTATTTACATTTTATTTACATACAAGGTTTTATCAAAAGTTTTTGCCAACACCAAAGTTCAAAGGCATCAATATCTTTTTCTTTTCCTGCTGTTTTATCATCCAGCTTTCACATCCATATTTGTGTTATATTTCTTGATTGGTGGATGCTTTGTTTTAAATAATAGATCCAAGTAAGAAAAAGCTGTTCGCTACTTCTTTCAAAATAATTATGTAACTATAATATTGTATATCTACAATATACAGTGGTGTGAAAAAGTGTTTGCCCCCTTCCTCATTTCTTATTCTTTTGTCTGTTTGTCACACTTAAATGTTTCGGGTCATCAAGCAAATTTACATATTAGACAAAGATAACACAAGTAAACACAAAATGCAGTTTATAAATGAAGGTCTTTATTATTAAGAGAAAAAGAAATCCAAACCTACAGGGCCCTGTGTGAAAAAGTGATTGCCCCCCCGTTAAAACATAAATTAACTGTGGTTTATCACATATTTGGAAAACTGAGTTCAATTTCCCTAGCCACACCCAGGCCTGATTACTGCCACAACTGTTCTCAATCAAGAAATCACTTAAAAGAGGACCTGCCTGACAAAGTGAAGCAGACCAAAAGATCCTCAAAAGCTAGACATCATGCTGCGATCCAAAGAAATTCAGGAACAAATGAGAACCAAAGTAATTGAGATCTATCAGTCTGGAAAAGGTTATAAAGCCATTTCTAAAGCTTTGGGACTCCAGCGAACCACAGTGAGAGCCATTATCCACAAATGGCAAAAACATGGAACAGTGGTGAACCTTCCCAGGAGTGGCCGGCCAAACAAAATTACCCCAAGAGCGCAGCGACGACTCATCCAAGAGGTCACAAAAGACCCCACAACAACATTCAAAGAATTGCAGGCCTCACTTGCCTCAGTTAAGGTCAGTGTTCACGACTCCACCATAAGAAAGAGACTGGGCAAAAATGGCCTGCATGGCAGAGTTCCAAGATGAAAACCACTGCTGAGCAAAAAGAACATAAAGGCTCGTCTCAGTTTTGCCAGAAAACATCTTGATTATCCTCAAGACTTTTGGGAGAATTGTCCGGCCATCTGTTTGTGACCTCAAGCTGAAGCGCACTTGGGTTCTGCAGCAGGACAATGATCCAAAACACACCAGCAAGTCCACCTCTGAATGGCTTAAGAAAATCAAAATTAAGACTTTGGAGTGGCCTAGTCAAAGTCCTGACCTGAATCTCACTGAGATGCTGTGGCATGACCTTAAAAAGGCGGTTCATGCTCGGAAACCCTCCAATGTGGCTGAATTACAACAATTCTGCAAAGATGAGTGGCCAAAATTCCTCCACAGCTCTATAAAAGACTCATTGCCAGTTATTGCAAATGCTTGATTGCAGTTGTTGCTGCCCAAGGTGGGCCAATCAGTTATTAGGTTTAGGGAGCAATCACTTTTTCACACAGGGCCCTGTAGGTTTGGATTTCTTTTTCCCTAAATAATAAAGATCTTCATTTATTAACTACATTTTGTGTTTACTTGTGTTATCTTTGTCTAATATTTACATTTGTTTGGTGATCTGAAACAATTAAGTGTGACAAACATGCAAAAGAATAAGAAATCAGGATGGGGCAAATACTTTTTCACACCACTGTAGAGCTGTGAAGATAAGGCAATGAGTGGTAGCTGCATAGAACTGGAAGACAGATCCAGTGACATTTCTCATTTTTCTTTACAGATATATTGAATGTTAAATCAAGAACACTTGATAACATTTCAAATGTTCCTTCTTTTTAGTGTTGAGTTTTAAGTTTTGTACTGTTGTATTAAGGATTACAGACACAGAGAGGCTTATCAGTGCATTTATATCCCTTTGGTTCATTACCAGGACTGAGTAACTGTAATAATTCAGAAGATTCTCCAGAGCACAAATAACAGCACTGTTAGAGAGCAGCTAGAAGGGTTATGAGTATGAGGCTTGTTATCATCTTTAAAGCATAGTCATGAGGTTATCTGTCATCACTGATAGTGTTATATTGCCCTATTGTCCTCTGATGTTCCTTGCAACAATAAACTGTGCAAAATTGTCCATAAACGTGGAGAGAAAATTCAGCTGAAGTTATACTTCATGATGGAAAATTAATAATCATTGATTTTTTTGATCCACCACATTGCATTGCATACAAAACAGTTTCCACCCTTCTTTCATGTAAAACATTTACTGTTTACTGTTAAATGTTAAATAAATAACACTGTTGGTCATGTGATTAAAAAAACTATATCCAAAATGGTCACAAACTGATATACAGCATTTTAGAATAAAACTCTTTATTTATTTGTATTGTTATATGATACATGTAAACAAGTGTTTTTGTGAAGATATATTACTGCACATTATACAAAATTAGCTCAAATCATGCCAAAAGGAAAGACAGTGTAGTCTCGAATTAAATAAAATGTACAGAAGATTAAATTGTACTGCTGTTGCTGAAGAATACAGATATTTTTGGTTATTTTTATTATTCATCTTAATAATTATATGTATTTTGATAATCATTTTTGTTTTAAAATGGTAAAACATTTTGTCTTGTGTATTGTTTTAATTTTTCCCCCATGCTTTATTTCACTGCCTTTTTGGTACACTTTCATTTTAAGTTATGTTTACTCATTTCAGTACCTTGTTTTGTATAATGCTTGGCTACAGTGTAAATCAAAGCTACACTTAATGTACCCCAAATTTTAGGTAAAGCCTGATCAAGTTTTTTTTGTTTGTTTGTTTGTTTTAATTTGTGTGTAAATTGTGTGTGTGTGCCTGAGCACAAGAAGTGAAATTTATAGGTGGCTTCATCAGCAGAAAAACCAGCTGAGCCTGTTCATACTGTCTTAGAGATAACACTTAAACTAAGGTGCTGTAAGGTGAAACTAAGGTCTTCCTCTAGCTGTTATACTGATAAACATGCTGATCATCAGGCATGATATTCATTCCCTGTACTGTGTGAAGCATAAATCGAAAGAGGGAGGTGCAGGCAAAAGTCATGTCAGCTGCCCAGACTATATCATCACTCACATTAACTCTCTGTACACTGTTACTGATACTTCTTTTGGAACAATTTTTAGATAATATGATTGATCAGTTGTGTTTTTAATGCACTAAAATAACAGTAACACTTTATTTGAAAGGTGTCTACATAATATGTTCATAACGTCTTACATAACATTCAAATGTTTAAATCAACATTTATAAAGTATACATGTTTTACATTATATTAATATGGACTACTATGTCATTTTACTGAAATACATTTTTCAAAATAAAACTCTTCATGTATTATTTTGAAAAAGTATTTTTGTTCAGTAAATTGTCTTATTACTGGACAGGCAAAACAGAAATTATCATGCTTTATTCCTTTTGGTCATTAGTGCTTTTACACTGAGACTTCTTTTTAATTTTTTGTTTTTTTTCTTAAGCATTTGTTGCTTTACATGTCACTTTATCCGATGCACAATGACACTTGTGCCTTCTCCAATACCATAAGCAAAGAAGAACATCACTAACAGTTAGAGTAAGAGGGTAAAACTTAGGATAAATAATGTTTTCCTCAACAATACATAGACTGTTGAATCACCCCATTGGCACAATAAAGTTTTAAAGAAGACAAAGTAAAAAGGGAAATACATGTTTTATCATGTAAAACATGTATGTTTTATGAATGTTGATTTTAACAATCATGAACATGTTATGAAGTGTTTATGCAAGATGTTATGAATGTGTTATGTAGACACACTTCAAGTAAAGTGTTACCAAAATAATAAAGAGTTTGATAAACTTTACAATGTATACATTTTATTAGTGCAACAACATATTACATGTTTCTTGTATAGAATGATACACTGTATTTAAAAATTTGTCACTTTTTATACTAAATCTCTTACAGTTTCAGGCTGAAAAATGCTGCAAAACTTTACAACCTGATTGCACAGTAAAGTATCCTTCATCCTTCACCGGTTTGTACAGCTGTTCCTGAAACATGTTTACTCCATTAGCAGTTACAGAGATACAGTTTCATAGAATGTAATAGGTGAGGTGGTGCTGAAAAGCTGTGCAAGGATCACAGACTTGATTAAAAGCTCATCAGCACATTTACGTCCTGTTCCTCTCTAGAGCTGGGTAACTACAATGTTCAATCAGATCCTCAAGCCACAGTCACAAAGATAAAATAGTGCCTGCTAGAGACCTGCTTTGTGTTTTGTGATGCTAATGTTATAATTTCTCAGAGACATCAGTGACAACGGATGAATGAAAGCTTTTTGTTCTCCTCACCCATAACTCTGGTCAGAGTGGTATGGCATCAGTCCGGGACAGGTAAACACATGAAACAAACACATGTAGATTTACTTATCATGTGATGTTCAGGTTACAAGTTAGCTCTGTTATTAGCTCTGAGAATTCCTGTAGTTAAACCTTCTGGGCCCATAGTACTCATCATCAGCTTGTCTTTCCCACTGTTCTTCACTTTGAACCAATAGGATGAAAAACTGCACTACATTATTGATACTTTTATTCCTTTTTGCGTAATCTGTAAAAGAGGACCACAGAAAGGTACAAGTTAAACAAAAGACAATTCTACACGCATAGCTCTGATTGGCTGTAGAATTTGCAATTACAAAGTCTTACCTTTTTTGCCCACAAAGATCCCAGCGTTAACAGCCACAACAACAAGGACTGTAATTACAACAACGGTGAGGACCAACACAACGGCAATGCCAATATATGCAAGGTAATGCAATCCAAACTCTTTAAAGACATGCTCTTGGTGAAGAGTCTTTTTGTCCAGTGTCTGGCCATCTAGAATCAGACAAATCATCTGCTTAACCATTTAAAGTCCACACACATTAGTTTCATGAGAATTAAGTACATAAGTCTTAAGATTAACAAAGACATAATGAGCCCATAGTTCAGCTACTGCAATCCTTATTTTATTTTTAGATCCATATGTTTGTTACATTTATTACTAGTGTCTTTTAGGCACCCACTTATATCAACACCCTTAAATATAGTATCATTTACATTAAAAAAATGGGTTTAAAAGCTAAGAGAGCTGATCATGATTAAATTCTGGAGTAATGAGGGCGAGTACCGAAGCATAATGATTACAAACCGTCTCCTTTAAATCCACTATAATAGCTAAGCTTACTTTAACACTAAGATTTCCTTTTTGGACTAAGACATAACTTTTTCAGACAGTTTTACTAAATAAGGCACATACCCCATCCAATAGAAATATGTAGATTGTCTGTGTCCACCATACAATGATATCGGTCAGGTTGTTTCATGCTGGTCTCTGTCTGAAGTCTGATTTGAAGTGAGTCATCCATATTCGGAGCTGGACCGGAGATATCAACATTTTTGTCCACTACCACTCCATCCAGAGTCAGCCGAACACGAATTCCTGGTAAATACTTATGACTGACATGACATCGCAGAGATACAGTGTCCCTGTCATCAGAAGACTTGCTAAAAACATATACATCAGGACCTGTAAAGACACATTTAAACATTACTTAAAGGTGTAACTGATTAAAATGATCAAAATCATTATGACAAATATCTTTCCTTTTAAAGGTAAAACAATGACTCTCTAGTAAAGAATCATAAAAAAACTCACGCATGTTTTGTTTCAGATAGTCTGCTTTCTTCTTCTTCAGCTTCATCAGAGCTGGTTTACACTGATTCAGCTGAAAGTCCCTCAGCGACGGAATCATGAACTTCAACTGGTTAAATTCTGATCGTGCTGTTCTCGCCAGTGAAGACTCAGAACGCCATTTCAGAGTGACCGGATCCAAAGTCAGAAAATCTTCAGCATCCACCCCCCACCTGTCACTCACAGAGACTTCTGAATCATCTACAGTACAGCTTCTCTCTCTCTGGATCAAACCTTCATAAAATAAGACAATATATGTTTATATCATGCCTGCACAAATATCTCACTGTTATTAACTGGGATTTGAAGCGGGAACATTCTGATTTGCAGACTTACTTAGTCTGTCCACTCGACCACTCACAACATGGTCACATCATGGCTCAGAGGAGTGAAAAGGTTTATAAGAGGCAATAATAGGGGTCCATGCACTATTTTTGTTAATAAGGTGCCAATTTAACAATTATTTATCTCCTCTTTTTGATGAGATATTTTTTTAGTTTCTACTAATATGGTGGACATAGTTTGAAATCAAACTGCCTCCACAATTTAGAAAAAAAAATAAAAAATTTCATATTTTTGAAGTTCTCATTAAATTTGTCCATATCAGTGTTATTCACAATGCATTTAAACTGTACATTTATAGCGCCAGTTCTTGACACAGTGCAATCACAACCAGTCAGCAGATTGTTTGTGATTATGAATGTGAGCAGCACAGTGCAAACTTGGCAAGCAATCTTGCTAATATGAAACTGAAGGATAAAGATCCCTGAGCTGAAATAAAGCAGTTTATTCAAACCGTCAACTATGATGCTGATTGCTCAGTGAATCAAATGCATTTGACTAGAAAGTTAAAAACAGGTACTTACAGCTGTCATGTATTGAGTATCTCTTAGAAGTACTCTAAGGCACTAGGTATTGCTGCGCATGGGACTACTTGTTCAAAATAATAAACAAAATAACGTTGAGTTGAATGAATAACTTAAACTTTATTAAATAATTAAATTAAATTAGCGAAAAAGTCTACTGCAACTTTCCTCCAAACGTGGAGTGTTTTATATGACTTATATGCTTTGCTCCCCACATTTTAGCATAGAAATGTAATAATAATAATAAAAAATAATGATGTGAAGAAGAAGAAAAAATAGGGCTCCTTTCTGTGCCTTATTATTATTTTCAGAATGTTAGTATTATAACAGTATTGTTTAAATCCTGTTGTTAAGTACTGATGATAAATTTCATATGACATTCGTTGCAGTTGAAATAGCATATTTTATTAGTTGGTAGAAAAGTTCTCATGTACCATTTTATTTTTAAAATTATAATACTATTACAATTACATATGTCACATTCCTTATGTCATTATATTATCAATGTAAGTATTATTAGTTGAAAATTAACATCAATTAAACAACACTGGTGGTTTAAAATTAAGTACAGCTAAATCTTACCATTGGTTGTGTTGATTATCTGTTGAATCTTGTCTATTAGAGTCTTGTGGAAAAAATATTCTGCCTCACAGAACTGGTCTCTGTGCGTCCACTCTTCAGCAGTGAAAGCCTGATGGATCCACTCCTGTCTGGACTGATCTCTGAAACTGGGGCTCTCACAGTGAGAGATGATGAGACCGTCAAACACTGTCGTAATTTCAAACTCTGCTGAACGCAGTGTGTACAAATACTGCAGAGTGTGCTGCTCTGAAGTGAGAAATAAAGACCTTTATTATAATCAAGATCATCATCTGCTATGATGCATTCACTACCACACACAGACATACAGTCTCGTCTGAAAGTACTGAAACAGCAGGCCAGTTCTTTTGTTTTTGCTAAACACTGGAGATATTTTGAGATCAAAGGATGGATATGAAGCAACACAGGTTTCATTTCCTCAGATTTACATCTGAATGTGCTAAACAACTTAGAACATGGCACCTTTGGTGGCAGAGCACCCAATTTTAAAATAAGTAAAATATAAGAACAAATAATATATAAATTTAAGTAAATAACACTTGATATATGGTTGCATTTCCCTTGTCTGTAATCAAGCCAGTGACCCACTGACATCACTAAACTTTTACAATCTTCTTTTGTGATTCCAGGCCTTTATTGCAGCTTCTTCCAGTTATTGTTTGTTTTTTGGTTGTTTAGTCTCCTCTTCAGGAGGTGAAATGCATACTCCATTGGGTTAAGGTCTTGTGATTGACCTGGCCAGTCAAAAACCTTCCATTTTTTTGTGCTGGTGGTGTGTTTTGAGTCATTTTCTTGCTGCATGATTAGACTGTATGCATTTCTCTGTAAATTTGCAAAAATAAAATGTTTCTTTAGACTTCTGAATTCATTCTGCTGCTACCATCATGAGTTAGAGTGAAGAGAATCATGAGTAAACATTAGTGAGCCCATTCTAGAAGAAGTCATACAAGCCCAAGACTTGCCATTCCCTCCACCATGCTTGACTGATGAGCTTGTATATTTTGAATCCTGAGCAGATTCTTTTTTACTCCGTACTTTGGCCTTCCCATCACTTTGGTAGAGGTTAATCTTGGTCTCATTAGTCCATAGAACACAACATTTGTGGCTTGTGTATTTCTTTGCAAATTTCAGTCTGGACTTGTGATTCATTCTGTTGATGAGTGGTTTGCATCTTGTGGTAAAGACTCTATATTTCTGCTCTCGAAGTCTTCTCCAAATGGTGGTTTGTGATACCTGCACTCCTGCCCTGTTGGTCATGTCATTTCTGTCATGTTGCCCTGTTGGTCATGTCATACTCTCACCATGTTTCCATCATGAATTCCTGCTGGTTTCCTTGGCCAACATGTTGCATGTCTGGTTGTTAGTACCCCAGTGGTTTCTTTTATTTTCAGGACATTCCAAAATTGTTGTACTGGATATGCTCAATGTTTGTGCAATGGATCATCTGAACTTCCCCCTTTTCCAATTTTAAAATGTCTTCTCCCATAGACGGCTCCCTGGACTTTATGTTGGTGTATGCTTTTTAACAACAAAAGCAGTTTTTACATCTGAAACCCAGGGCTCAAAGCAAGAGTAGACATTCAGAGCTATTAAATGTTTAAACAGTTAATCTAACAGGGCACATCTGGACAAGAAGAAACTCCTATCAGTCACATTCAGTATGTCAGTGACAGTATTTTTGCTCACTTGAACAACGAGTGAGTTTCAACCCAAGGTGCCATGTTTCAAGTTATTGAACAAATTTTGATGTAAATATCAGGAAATAAAAGCTGAAATTCTGATCTGAGGTCTCCTATGCCTTCAGTCTAAAACAAAAAACAAAAGAATTGGCCTTGCTGTTCCAGTACTTTTGGAGAACAGTGTAATTAAAAGTCAAAAGAAAGAAGATCAGGCTGGATAAACTAGTATTAAAGGTCCAGCACCATCCATGAAATTTGTACCTCCATCTTAGTGCACGTTTCATAAACAGAACAAGACTGCTAGCTTCATTACATGACCTTGTTAAACTGTGTTGTTAGATATGACATTCAGGTAGGTACAGTAATCAGTGTGTGATCTAAAAACACCCTGCTGAAAGATGAGGGTCAAACTGTGTAATGCTCAGTATGAACAGTAAGACAGTGTTCATTGTTGTGATGTTATACAAGGAAGTTACAGTGTTATTTACTTTTTACGAACTACATTTTTTTCTGAAGCATCACTATAAAAACTGATACAGATTTCACAGCTGTTACAAAACAACTCAATTGAAATAATGATTGGATTAAAAAAAGTCTGAAGTATTTTTAAAAATATAATAATGGAAGTCTCAAAGGCATCATTGTGTATCTGAAACTTCTGCAGTTACTTCAAAACCATTTTCCAGTGAATATATTCTATTAAACTATTCCAGTTCAGTAAGAAAGATGGGGAGACAAAGATGGAGCCAGGACAAGATAGCATTTCTCTATTACTGTTTTAAGTTAGAGGAACACTTTTCCAATGAATTTTAATAAACATATTGTTTTAGTCATCTCGCAAAATAACATGTTATATATGAATCTCACATTAGGAAGATCATATTAAATAGATCCCATCACTGTTTCTGCCTTTTCAAAAAACACAAAACTGAAAGCACAGCTGACAAAGTGTTACCTTGGGAATAAAGCCAACTTTTTTAGCTGTTTAAAATACCTGTTGGTTAAAGACTTTGAATATATGCTTTCAACAATAGTTTAGAAAAGAAAGTTGTCAGATCATTTATAAGATTATTTGATGATCAGGAGGTAATCAGGAAGTGAGTGAACAAAATACACCCAAAATATAAGTTTCATCTTAAAAAAAAATATTTTTCTTACTTAACAGAAAAGTTAAATTTGAACAATTAAAGCATTTCAAGAAAGCAAACTGTCTTCAAACTGGCTGTGTGTGACTGGAATTGGATGTGGCATATTGTTTTACACTATTAGTGAAACTTATTTTTCACTGTTATATGAATAAGTGGTCAAGAATGTGAACTATGCAAGCCATGTTAGTTGAAGTACAAGTGGAGTCAGAAACACAGTGATTGGTGTTTTCCTTATATTTAGCATTTTATAGTTATAAAATGCTATAAAATGAAGTAATAAATATATAATAAATACATGCCTATATAATTCTTTATATTTAATTGATTTTTTACTGTCATTGCTTGTGGAAGAATCCAACTGTAATGGTCATGTGGTTTACCTGCCTCACCTGTTGGCTTATTTAGTTCACTTAGTACTGTTTACCTTAATTGTATTTTAATACCTATATTTTTATTAATTAGCCAGTTTAAGCTAACCACAAGCCTAAGGTTGCTAAATACCTGAGTTGAACTATATCTCAAGAACTTCCTTACCTGCTCTTGTTGTCTTCACTATGCCGACAGAACACACAGCAGGATGAAGCTCATGGTGTAGATCTACATGTATATCCTGTTGAGTTACAGGATCAATGTATTGTAACATATTATTACAATACATTAAAGGGTAAAAATCACCAAAACACACACAAACACAACCTCCGTATTCCTCCGGACTGCTGCAGTGTGACAAACCAAACAAGTTCACTTTACTTTCGATTCAAATGATTTACCAGTCGGACTGGAATGGTCACATTTATGTAACAGTACATGAACACTTGTGTTGTTCTATTGCTGTGTTGACACTGCCACCTTAGAACCTCTCATTAGGTATGTTAAACAAAACACTTTTAAAAGGGAGATCTCCAGGACCAGGACTTGGCACCCATGGCTTAACAGCATACACTGATCAGGCATAACATTATGACCACCTCCTTGTTTCTATGCTCATTGTCCATTTTATCAGCTCCACTTACCATATAGGTGCACTTTGTAGTTCTACAATTACAGACTGTAGTCCATCTGTTTCTCTGCATACTTTGTTAGCCCCCTTTTACCCTGTTCTTCAGTGGTCAGGACCCCCATGGACCCTCACAGAGCAGGTACTATTTGGGTGGTGGATCATTCTCAGCACTGCAGTAACGCTGATGTTGTGCTGGTCTGAGTGGATCAGACACAGCTGCGCTGCTGTAGTTTTTAAACACCTCAGTGTCACTGCTGGACTGAGAATAGTCCACCAACCAAAAATATCCAGCCAACAGCATCCTGTGGGCAGCGTCCTGTCGTCTCTGACTTTACATCTACAAGGTGGACTGACAAGGTAGGAGTGTCTAATAGAGTGGACAGTGAGTGGACACAGTGTTTAAAAACTCCAGCAGCACTGCTGTGTCTGATCCACTCAGACCAGCACAACACACACTAACTCACCACCACCACGTCAGTGTTACTGCCGTGCTGAGAATGATCCACCCCCCATACAGTACTTGCTCTGTGAGGGTCCATGGAGGTCCTGACCACTGAAGGACAGGGTAAAAAGGGGGCTAACAAAGTATGCAGAGAAACAGATGGACTACAGTCTGTAACTGTAGAACTACAAAGTGCACCTATATAGTAAGTGGAGCTGATAAAATGGACAATGAGTGCAGAAAGAAGGAGGCGGTCATAATGTTATGCCTGATCAGTGTATATTTCAAAAGTTCTTAGATTTCTTGTAACTTTCTGTAATGACCGCAGCCATTATGAACAGTGACAATGATTCAAACATTAAACTGAGAAAGAGCACTTTTCTTGAAAAAAAGAACAAGCAAGCCACTGTACATTATACTTTATTTATTAAACAAGCACAACATGAGTGGACAAGAAGCACAAAGTGATAACACCCCAATTTAGTGCACAATGATGACAACCATATGAGGAGACAGAAAAAGCTGAGAGGGAAGACAAACAGAAAGGAGAAACAATGATGAGAGACTCCAGAGTGACAAAAAAGCTGGAATAGAAAACAGTCAGGTAAAACAGAGGCGACGAGAGAGAAAGAGAGGGACAAAATAAAGGATGAAAGGGAGTGAGGGAGACACTGAAGCAAGCAGACTGAGAGAAGCCTCACCATGTACTGAATGGACAGACTACAAATGCTCTTTAATGTTTACATCTGCAAAAAAGAACAGATTACAGTCGATCCACAATGATTATTTATATCAAAAATATATCAATGGGTCTATGACTACATGAAATAGAGAAAGCACATACAATATCAAATATGTACAGTTTGTATGTGAGTATTCAACAAATTCTTATATACAGAAAGGTTTCTGTCCCAAGAAGAGTCCTAACACTCATCAACACTGACAGAATAGTGTGGCAGTGAACCACGTTTTTCCAAAGATGATTAGGATGCTGGTATCAGCGGGGGGTGTAGTCCAAGTGATAATATCATACAGTCCCATTGTTTAAAAATGTGTGGATGTGCTTACAGAGAGGATCATGCACTCCTAATAGTCACAACCTTCCTGGGAAAAACAAAACAAAACAAAACAAAAAAAAAACAACAACATCATAATGTATATGCATGTGTGTAACAGGTGAGCTACAGTTGCTCCAGGTCAAAACGCCACATCTGAGAACTTCAGCCTGTGTAGACTGTTGAAAAAAGATACACAGATACAATTATACTACTACTACTGCTGCTAATGCTAATAATAATAATAATAATAATAATAATAATGATAATAATAATAATAGCTATAATAATAATAATAACAATAACATAACAATAATGGACCTGTTTAAGGACTGCACTGTCTCTGCACTTTTGAGCCCGTAGTGGGTCCAGACTCTTCACTGTGTCGTTTCCCAGAGGTCTGAGTAGTGCTGGAGTGGAGCCCCCGCCCTAAGAAAGACGACAGGACGCTTTGTTTATACTTTTAATTTAGGACTATACTTTCCTTCCAACCAGATTAGAAACATCCAGGACGATGAATGGCTGTTTGTCACTTTAGACATAATGGCCCTCAGATCGTTTCAGGTCAAATCATTGCAATAATATGTAACATTTGAAATTTAAAACTACAAATCCCATAAGTATTGGGTATTTCTTAGTAACTGGAGATCTTTACCTTGCTGTAGCACAGGACCAGGTATCTGCTGAGCTTCCTGCCTGTAGCACATCATTCCACCACTGCTGCCTGAATAACCTGCACACAAGCAAAAAGGTTCAATCAAGACATGCTAAGAATTCAAAGCACGGTCAGAAAGTTTTTTTTTTCACAATTATGTAAGGAAAAAAAAACATGCAAAAGTTTGTGAACAAAAAACAGCTAATCACTAATACTTTGGATATATTTAGCTCCAGCGCTCATCACAAAGTGTCTGTCTTCCTTTTATGAAAAGCAATTTGCCTAAATAATGGTTTATGAATGTTCTTTTCCAAACTACTGTCTTGTGAAATATTATCACATCAATGCTTTTTCAGAAAATCTAATGTAAACAGCTGAAAGTTGAGTGCTGGTGAGTGCTGACTTAACAAAGGGATGAAATATGTAGGGTTTGTCTTTGTTCCCAAGATAAGTTCTCTGTCCGTTGTTCTTTCAGTTTTGTATTTGTTTCAAAAGTTCGTGTAGATCTTAACAGCTTTCTGTTTAGTAATATGTGGAGTTTTTGCAAACCAGCAAAGAAAACATGCCCAGTTGCATTAAAACATTCTGAATAGCCAGGTGTGACCTATATAAATATGGACCATACAACACAATAAGTTCAAACTGTGGTTCCACAGTAAAAAAAAACATAAAAAAAAAATAAATTATGTATTTACAAAGCTTACATCATAATCTATTGAACCCTAAGGCATTATCTGAAATAGCAATAAGCTAAATATTTACAAAACCATCATTTATAGGGTACTTTCTGTCAGGTGTCTGTCCCAAACTCTAACCCCTAAATTTACAAAAATAATACTAACTTATTAAAGTGTTGTTTTTCAAAAAAGATCTTTTAGATTTCTTTTAAAGTGAAGTTGAATGATTCTATTTATCTATCTATCTATTTATCAAGAGTTTCATTTTAAATTAAAAATAAAACCTGTCCCTCAAGGCCATGTGGTGTGTATAAAGTAAGTGTGTCCCAAAGTCTGAAAATTAGGGTGTAACGTCAGAAATTGTCACTATTGAAAAACATCTTCTGCAATTAAGTAAACTTTTTTGTGTTTGAATGGAAAAAAAAAACTGTGTGTATAAGTGTTCAAAGTTGTGTTTGCTAGCTATATACTGGCTAGTGTTTTTTGAGTTCTGCTCAAAATTAGTTAAAATGTCATTACTGAAAAAGTCATTACCAAAACATTTGGTGAAGTTTCAGACGTATGCATTGAAACTTTACATTAAATTGACAAAATGGAATGTTTAATCAATTATTTTGATAAAATAATAAGGTAAGGTATGGAGTCACTCAAAGCAAAAGGATTTTAGTACAAAGTCCAAGTCAGTTAAACGTTTTCAACTTGAAAACTTGAATCATCTTTTTATTATTTTTTTTCTTCCATTCTCCTGTGAACTTACTTTTCTGGACATACAAGGTTTTGTTATGACAGTGACAATATATATGTTTATGTGTGTGTACCTTGTTGTTGTGTGCTGCTGCTGGGTTGTGTGTCTGCTTGGGGGTACACCATCATCCCACTGCGCCACTCCCCTTGAGGATTTGCAGCCATTTGGTATCCTACAGTAAAAGCAAGAAGGCCTTATTACCACACAACTGAGTTCTAATCTAAGATACATGTTCATATGGGTTACTGTGTAGGCGACTTTGGTTAAACAAAACAAGTGATCCAAGAATCTATTTGCTTCATACAGCCCAAAACCTGCAGAGCCTGTTCTTAGTTCCAGAGAAATAATGTCTGCGACTTAGAGAAAGAAAATGTTGCATTGTCTTTCTCTGGCTGATAAACATACTGCTCTCAGGTGACTTACTTAACTGATAATCACGTAGTTTAAGTTTTTTTGTAGACCTACAACAAGAAATGCATGCTGAGTTTAAAAGTCTCTGCAGTGTATCTTTGTCCAGATGTGGTTGGACTGGGTGAATGTGATGTTGCCTGTGCGCAGTTGTGTTTAGGCACATCAGCCAGAGAGCTCCGGATCTTCTTTAGTATTAGTGCCTTTTAAATGTTAAAGGACCTGGTGCTCTTTTAATCAAAAATGCTAGTCTTAGTGAAGAGAGACAGCAGAGCCCAGTTAACTTATGAAATCAAATTCATGCTAGCTGGCTCATGTAAGCACACATTTACTATCAGCTGCAATGTTTTCGGTGAACTATTTGAGAGATATTACCTGAAGATGCACAAGCCTCCTGGGTGGTCTCTGAAGGCGGGAGACCCATCATGCTCGTGGAGTTTTCCCCATTTCCGTTCGGGTTGGAGGGCACCGTCGCCAGCAAACCTGAGAATGTCAAGCCTCAGTTATAACTTTTTGGCTAAATTTCATTAATTCATTACTTATTTATAGTTAGCAGTTTTTCTTTTCTTTTTTTTGTATTTTACTTTATTCCCCACCCCCATATTCTGTACTTTACTATTTGATTGTCCTGCATTTTGTTTGTTTTTAAATCATTCTGTAAAGCATTTTGCAAACTTAAAAAAAAAGTGCAATCTAAATAAAAAATATTACTATTATTATTACCAACAAGCTACTAACACAACTGTTCTGTTCTCTTTTTTCTGCTTAATTTTTTTTTTTACTAACTTTTATGTTTTTAATTACTCTAATACTAACTCTGCATTTCTTGTCTTACACAAATCCATAGGTAAATCACCCTGACACACCAAAGTTTTTTTTTTTGCTAAAGGTTATTTCATAATGATGGAGACATTGTTTTAATTTCATTTTTGCTTTTAGTTGACATTCCTGAACTCAAACCTTGTTAGATAGTACACTGATAGGTGTCATGTGATTAGATCATGACATACAATAACAATTCATAATGTTCAGGCACTGTTCACAGTGCTCTATCAAAAACCAGATCTGGTTTGTTTGACTTACCCAGGCCTCTGTAACATGACAGCTGCTGGTAGATCTGTTTCATGCGTTCAATGTTGAGGCGGCTAGCCTCTGCATGGTGTACCATTGGTTTGGGGTAGTGCACACCAATCACACATTTGGCTGCTTTCTGCACACTTTCTGGGGCATTCCAGGGGTCATAGATGTACTTGGCAGGAAATCCCCTCAGGATAGGTAAGTATCGCCTACAGGACAAAAAGAGAAAGCATGGGCCTGTGTCAGTTCCTGCCATTACAAGTTCCACAGGGACATGAACTGGAGCATCTGCAACTAAGCAGGACACTGGGTGCCACACAATAAATTGTTTGTTAACCATTATTGTGATACTGGTTCTTGTAGTAGTAGATTTTGAAGCCTTAGATATGCAAATGAGCCTCTAACCAAACCCACCGTATGTAGTCGCCATTGGGGTCCGTGCGGCGGCCGAAGCCCACTGGGCAGTAGCAGTGGAAGAACTGCTGGAAGAAGGAGCTGCAGGAGAGCCACATCCAGCTGCCTGCATTCACACTCCAGTCTGCGTCCAGCAACAGCTCCTCAAACACCTGGGACACAACATTGCATGTGAGCACTGTTTTACTCTGGCTTGTTAGGATTCCTGGTATAGGGCTGTAGAGACACCTAGTGGGTCAAGCGAGTAACTACACCTCATTTGCAAGACTTTTGAAGAAACTTTTCTATGTAATATAAAAAATATAAACTGAAGATTCTTTGTTACATTCAAGGATTTACCCTTGCATAATCACATTTATATTAGGAATGGGCATTGTAATCCTTTTTGGTATTTATTTTTAAACAAATAGTATTCATATATTCCAACAAGAAAAAAAAATATTGTCATGAATAAAACAGACAGTATGATATTCATTTATTGCATGCAGCTAAGACTGATTTATTTATTTTTTGTAGAACAATTTACATTATTACCAGCTAAATTACAAAATGATAACTTGCTTATCCCTAGTTTTTAAGGGCCCTAGTTGGTACCTTCATGCCCTCCTCCCAGCTGATCCACAGGTCTCCGCGAGTGAGGAAGCAGGCTACGGCATGTCGGGCCAGGTGATGTATCCAGCCCTCCTGCCTCAGCTGGGTCATGATGGCGTCAATCCAGGGGAAGCCTGTCCTGCCCTCTGCCCATTTGGCCAGTGCCTCCGGGTTGCGGTCCCAGGGGATCTGCACGCAGATGGGGTTGCCCTCCATCTTGTCGAAGCGTGGATTGTTGGTGGCGGCTGTGTAGAAGAACTCTCTCCACAGCAGCTGGCCATAGAGTGACAGAGGGGGCGAGCTGTTCTTCTTAACCTGAAAGACGAGGGGAGAGAGAGGCAACAGAGATTAGTGTGATTTCAGGCTCTCCAGTCATTATTGACTGAGGATTTGGTCTTAAATTCTTGTTTTACTCTATATATGCAATGTATGTGCTCAAGTCCATACCTTCCTGTACAGGTCGGTGAGTTTAAAGTAAAAGAGTCGACATGAGAGGCAGCCAAATCTCAGGTAGGGGCTGAGACCAGTGGGACTGGCCAACAGGGAGTTGGCATTCATTCTGGGACGTTCAAAATTGGCCACCCATGCCTGGAAAGTGGGACTTTGGATTAGTGACTGTCCAGGAAAAATATTAAAACTGTAACATTACACCATTTCACAACAAAGAAAATAAAAAGGAGCAAACTGAACATACATAATTAATAAAATAATTAATAAAATAATCAGGTTTACACTTTAAAAATGGCAATTTCTGTCTTCTAATCTACTCTCCTCTTTGTGACAACAGCAATTTTGATATGAAAATAATCAAGAAAGCTTAAAAAAAAAAATCACAGATGTGTCAAAAATTACAATTTAAGCAAGGTAATGTATGCACTGGAGCAAACTTAAAAATTCAGCTGTCACTCTGTGGAAGTCCATTCCCACCAGGTAGAGGAGAAAAGTCACTTTTCTTCCTCCTTCAGTTTCTTGCAGCAGAATGTCAAAATTGTGACTTTGTACATCAAAACAACTAATTTTCTCAAAATATTTTACTTATTATCTCAAGATTTTGAGTTAAAATTAAAATAAAAAGTAATACTTCAATCTCAAGTCAAAATTTTGTGGAAATTAATGAAATACCCCAAACTTTGACATACTGCTGCCAGAAACTGAGAAAAAAAATATCTAGGCATGATTTGTTTTGTCATGAATGGGCTTCCATATTATTGTGATCAAACAAAGTTTTCCAAAATTTAACATGAGACATTAATGATCCAAATTCATTCATGAATATATTTGCTCACTACTTAAAAAACTGTTATACTGCATTTAACAATGACGACTACAATCTCAGGCAGCATTGTATTCTTTTCTGGTAGCACACAAAAAGCTCCAGTTTCACAGGCAGGTAGCAGTTTACTATGGCGAATGTGCACATGTGTATAACATCGATAAATAATGTCAAAGTTGCTTAAAGGCAAGTCCATCAGTGGGTCGAGTCAGTGCACTCTGATAGTGAATAAAGCTTCCAGACCTTTCTCTCCAGGTGCCTCTCAAGGCGCGTGAGAGCTTCTGTCTCTCCTCCAGGCCACACAGCTGAGGAGAGCCCCTCTGTGTCAAAACCTGCACACACAAGACCAAACCAGCATACACTTACTTACTTACTTGTCATGGGCTACATAGAACTGAAATTCGTAACAAAAAAAAAAATGTAAGAACATGGTTGTGGGGAATGCTGAAAATCTATGGAATTCCCCATTAAGTAGAATTACTGTTTTTTACTTGAGAAGAGTCAAAGTACCTATGTAAGTGAACCAACACTGGCAGTGATACATGCCAAATGCACCATGTTTCACAGATTGAGACAATATTCTTTGGGTCATGAGCAACTCCTTTTTCCCCAAACTTTTCTTTCCAGCTGTGTGATAGAGAATAATAATGGGACAGACTGTTGGTTTGTAGCTTCTGATAAACCCTCTTAGGTCATGTCGGTTTATTTTTCTATTTATGGTAAGCACATCTATGTCTAAACACATCCAGGAGGATGTTTTTGATCTGTTCAGTAGTTGAAAAGTGGTTAATACACAATTGAAAATATTCTTCAGTTCAGTATATATTTGCTTTGTTAGGCTTACCAGTGTGGCCGTGCTTCATAAAAAAAATGTGAAGGTTGGACAGAACCAATGATTGTAGCTATGTTTGTAACTTTACTCTGATTTTTCAGTTGGCCTGATTTACTGCCATAGCCATTGGTCCTAATATGGAGAGACAACAGCAAAAGACTACAGATACAAACATCTACATTCAAATCTGTTATTGTTTTCTCTCTTGTGAATTAACTAATAATACAAAAACACCAAGAAATGGCTGAGCAGCCAGAGGTCCTTTTACTTTTGGCATCTAACAATAAGGGCAGTTATTTTTTTTCATGGTTCACTGAATGTGCACCATGCATCTTCAAATTAAAGCTAGCAGTGGCAATTTAACATCACAATCATTGCACAAAGGCAGATCAATAAGAACTGTCAATGTCCAGTTTCTTACAGACTGCCCTTTATGTAGTTAAGCAAGGTCTGCATGCGACTGCAGCATCATTACAGTTGCACTAATGCTGCTCTGGCTCCATGAAGAGAAATGGGCCCATCCATGCTTTGCCTACAAATGCATTCTTTGGTAGAAACTGTTTTCTGTAGCTACTGCTATGAGGTTGGACAAGTTTGACAGAACTTAAATTATTAAGAATTTAATAAGAAACTGTAGCATACAATTTAAAACATGTAAATTTAGAGTGCAATACTCCTTTAAAAACACTGGCAATTTTTAGGCCACTATACCTCATTATAATTTCACCTAGTAAAAAATTAGCCCTATAAACTAATAGGTTTCGACCATGAGACAGCAAATCTTTGGCTGGACCTCTCATCACTGCAACAACAGTAACATAAGGGCATTAGTGCATTCCAATGTACTTTTATGTAAATGACCATAAGAAGGCAAGTACGTCACACAGGTTATTTTTATGCATGTCACAGAACATATTATTAGGTTTTACCTTTTATTTTATTTTTTGTTAAGTAATCTCATCTTGCATTACAGCTACAGCATGCATCTGTGACTGAATCAACATTTAACTTTATAGAGACTCTGCGTGGCTTCTTCTTTGGTTGGAATACAAAGATTTTTGTCCTCTGTTTGTCTCTCTGTTGCAATCAACGTGTAGCTTGTTTTTCTTGTTGACAAAATCCCTGAGAGCACCTGCAGTCATGCTATAGGAGGTAGTGGTGTAGGCTATGGCATTAATGTCGCTTGTTTGTGATGATAAAACAGCTTACTAAACTAACTACACATAGAAATTTAAAAATCTAATTAATTAAAATAAAATTTGAAATAAAAAAAAACAAAACATGAAACAAATATACATATTGGGATTTCTCATTAAGTTCAACTAAACTTTCACTGTACTGTAAAGGTTGTCTAACCTAGCATGGATAAGTAAATTGAAATCTTTATCTGAGAGACCCACCAAGCTCCTCCAGGGAGGGAACCCCAAACTTTTCATCATGGTCATCAGAAAGCGGTGTGGTGCAGGAGCCCATGACTTCTGCTGTGATAGCCTCAGCCGGAGTCTCCACCGCCTCCATCCTGCTGATGAGCGTCTGGAAGCGCTTGTAGGTGAGTGGAGACTGACCGCCATTGAGCTCTATGATCCTGAGAGAGCAACAACAAAAGGAGGATGAGAGAGGAAGTAAATACAGAGAATAAGAAGTTGAGAGAGATATGTTGACAAGTAAAAAAGGAAAGAACTACAGTTCTGTAACCTCTTGGCAGCTCAGCAGTGTCTATGGCCAAGGGCTAAGAGGTTAAGAGTGATGATTTGAGGAGTACATACTTGTCCAGATCGTAGAGCGTGTGGGAGATGCGTACTGTCACCTCCACGCCTGCCTCACTGGCCAGCTTCTTAATGGCTGCATCTCGCTCCTTCCCAAAAGGCTCCGAGTCGTACTCGTAAGACAGACGAGTGATGTTCCACTCCTGTGGAATAAGTGCAGAATATAGTAATTCTCAGGTAAAAAAAATAATACATAAATAAAATCCTGCACCAGCTCTATTCCCTTTTTCTATCTGTACCAAGACAGTGAAATGCATCAACCAGAAGAACTTGATACAATCCATTTATGATTGTATTCTACAGTATAGACCTCAACTCATTTTAGGTTTCTTTCTTTCTTCAGGAGGAACATTATCAAATTAAAGCTGAAATTATTCATATAAAATCTTTTTCAAATTAGAATAGACAGTGTCCTGTATGCAAAGCATGGTGCTCTGCCAGTGTTCATCTTAACAGCTTAGCTCAAGACGCCTTTTTTGTGCTTGTTCAAAGCGAGCTGAAGTCCAGCAACTACCATACAAAGTTAAACTATGTTGCTAATAGTTTATGTGGATTATGTTTTAAGGTAATTAACAGCAACAGTGGAGACTTTTTTAATCAGGAGTTTTAATTTAATTTTAAAAAATGGTTTTGTTCACATTAAATGTGTTGCAGCGTATCTTAATCGCATCTCTCTAGGTGATAAACATGGGATTACCTTGAAAAGTCTGGGGAAGACATCAGTGGGCTGGCCCCGAATTACAAACAGGCGGGAGTTGAGTTTGCGGAGGCTGGCATCCAAGTCCTCCAGACACTGCAGTAAGAACCTGTAGAATATAAATTGGACAGTAAGCTTCAGAAATGTTAACAGATATAACATTTATTTTATTAGTATTAGTAGGTTGTGGTACACACACAAACTACTCAAAGCACATAATATCACAAAGCCCTGAAATAAACTGTAGTTATCTGGATTTAGGGTGTGAGCAGACACTGTAGTGGTGTAAATGAACATCACACTAGAATCAGCTTGGTGTCATTAGTGTAATTGCTCTTAACTACATGATGAATCTTAATTGCACACAGCAGTGCTTTAACTGAAGGTAAGAGATGCCAAATGAACAATCCTGCTGTGTTTATTGCACACAGGAGTGCCATCAGCAGAAAATGCCAGCCCTTATGTAAAGGGTAATCTAATACAAGCTGAGAGCTGAATGGAGCTTCCTGCTCTTAGGAAAAGATGATTGTGACCATAGCTCAGTGGAAAGCACTTCAGGTAGTATCAGTTCTTTGAACCTGATTTTGGACCAGCTACAATGTTTCCTCCTCTAAAGCACATTTAATATGAATGAGCAAGTGACACAGATCCCAGATCAGGAGCTTGAAGAATGAAACTGTCACTGTAGACACATCTCTAATTTCATCCACTGAAGGGCAGGGCGGGGTGAGAGATGATTTATGATTCTTGGATGAAAATGAAACTGTACTGTGAGGTTACATTAAGAACAATGGAAAAAAAGACATAAAGACAACAGAAGACCACACCAAAATACATGTATTCGAAGTAAAACGATGTATTGAATTTGCTTGATTCAAATGCATACATCATTAAATGAAATACATTAGGTCAATAGAATTTTGTCTTTAAGTGCATTTACTTTTGCCGATAACTGTGTTGAACATATGTGAACACATTTTATCCATGTGAACTGTTTGCAAATCACACAAACAACAGGAAGTGAAAAAGACCACCTCACAGACCTAAACATCATATCACAATGCACAGCAAGTACACTCCACACCTATGTAACTACCTCCATGAGTTATGTGAAGTTTATTGTCTGTCTCAACATTATTAAAGGGCAGGGACCACTTATCAATCCATCGATAATTCTGAAATCGTTATGTAGAATTTAAATTGTGACTTTGGATATTAGACCTTTTTGGTAAAACGTTGAGCACCACCTCAAAGGTGCTGATCGAAGCCCTGCAGTGCTGTGTGTATGTGTGCATGCTGAGTTTGTGGCTCTGATCCAGCTTGGTGATCCAATCACTAAAAGCAGTGAACCAACTACAGGAACCACCATCTTTTTTATGTCAAAACTCAGTATGAAGGTTTTATGGCTTTGGCTACTAGAAATGGAATCTGTCCCAGTTGTCCTGATAATGTAAAACTGCCTTTTAAAATAATGAAAACATCAATATCTTCTTCTTCTTCTTCTTCTTATTATTATTATTATTGTTATTATTAAAAGTAAAACTTTTTCTGGATTTTTTATTTTTCACATATGCTTATTAGCTCTAATATAATTTATGTTCTACACTCTTAAAAGTTATTTTTGGTTTGATATGGTTGGGTGTTCCATTCAAACAGGGAATGCCCACTGAATGGTTCACTGTAGGCTCAAAAACCTTGCGAGCATAGTAACCCTAATCCGTTTAAAGGATTTTGAAGGCTGTGGTACGAGAAGTGGCTGTGCTGCTGAGGTAAGTTACCACAAATCCATGACTACAAGGTTGTAGGTTTAAATTCCTCTACGGTGCAGAAACAGAATGAAAGTGAACACCTGCAGGCCAAATATCGTGAGTTTTGAGGCTTGGTTATGATTGAGGTAAAAACATTTTATGACCTCTACAACACATTATATAAGCCCACTCATCCGCCTGGGCTGATGTCTCACACCAACCTTTGGCCAACTTCTCCGCTACCTCTAGTGAACCTCCAGAAAACCTCTGGCCAACCTAACACGGATCTCTAATCAACTGCTGCTCAATCGTGAAGCTTCTTCATTAGTTTTTTGGCTCTACGAAACATACCTTAAACAAATGAGCTCAACCAGAGCTGCCAGGAACAGATGGTGAGCACACTATGGACTAATATATTTCCTCAAAGATGATGGACTCTCTAAGAATAGTGCAAAATTTCCGTGCCTCTTTTCCTGACCTTAAATCCATCCTGTCAGCATAACTGATTACATAACATTTGTCAATTACAAAGGAACATACACTTACTGGTCACTTTATTAGGAACACCGTACACCTGCTCAGTCATGCATCTGATCAATAAAAGTGAGTTTAAGTGGCCATAAACTCTTGCACATCTTGAGTATAGTCTAGTATGATTTCATCTGATGAACTTTTTCAGAAGCTGCACCTGTGACAAGTGGTGCACAATGGAAATCTTCCAAAGCGGAATGGTCTTAAAACATATAAACCTCAGATTTCTTTAATTTTTAATTTCTTTTGCTGTTTTCTTGTCTGGTGCATAAAGAATTGTATGCTCTAGAGATGGCAGAACAAGAGGTACTAATTTAGACGAGCTCACAGCGCCACCTGTGCCAAGGAAGAAACCCCTTGGTGGAAGATCAGCCAGGCTTATCTCTTTGTTCATATGATTTATAGTATTAACATTCTTATTTTATTAAAAGAGCTTTGTGTTAAACTTTTTTTTTCTTTTGGATCAACGAAAGAAGTAACTGACATATAAAACTGATCACCAAACCAGTGGTTGGTTGCAGCTCTTCTAATAGCCCAGTGTTTTTGTACTTGAACCCTCATCTCCTCAGCCACTTTACTGTTCAGTGAATTCGGTACCACAAAATAGCACACATACAAAAGAAGTGGACAGAGTGCAGAACATTATTACTCCTCCTGCCCACACAAAAAATATGGAACATTTTCAAAAATAGTCTGTTGTTGACAGAGATAAAACCCACAGACCCATAAGCTGTGATGGTGTCCTTTGCTGTTGCCAGGTAACAGGCACAGTAGTAGACTGCATTATCCTGTTAATAATAAGTGGGTATACAGTCATAGTTTGAAAATACAGTGGATGAGGCTAAACTAGAGAAATGGAAATGAATGTCCATTTGAAGTCCTTGAAGAGAAACACCATCTAAACAGCAGACTAAGTTTTCAATTTAGTAATAAAGCACCTCAATACAGAAAACAACTGCAAAACTAGGGCACAATACCAGACTTTTCTGGATATAACGCAGGACTAAACTTGGCAAGTTGTTTATATCTGCCAATGCAAATGATGCAGATTTTTTTTTATCCAAACTATGGGTGATACAAGATCAAACAACAGATTTTTATCTTTTACAGAAATAAACATTTAGTCAAAGGCGCGACTTGTACTAGTGAAGAGGTCAAGATTATCTCCTGTAATCAAATGTACACCTTTAAATGCAGAATATACTTATTAAGAATATATTTCTGACATCCAGGAATATACAATACTACAATTAGACGTAAAAAGTTCTTTATCTGAGCAGTAAGCATGTATTTGCTCAGAGCAAAGACTAATATTACAATAAATACAAATTATAACAACATAATAACAAGTGTTTTTATGTAGGTCAACTTTACCATTTCAAAACAACTTCTCAAGGAAGCGGAAGCCTACTACTGCTTGTAGTTGCTTCAATTGCTTCAATATGTTAAATCAAAAATGTAAAAAAAGAAAAAAAAAACCTGTGCTGGTAACAAAATGTAATAAATCCATACAATGGCTGGGGGTATCAGAAGAAATCACAAACCAAACTTTGAATATCATAGCAGTCATGTAGCAGCCACCTAGCAACCACCATGTGTACCATAACAACCAACTAAAATACCATAGCAACCAATTTGGCAACACCATAGCAACCACATGGGAACTGCTTAATCATTCTGCATGTTGTCATCATAAACCTGGTTTGTCTAATCAATGCTTCATTACATTAAATCAAATGTGCTGGTGCCATAATTTAATAAAACTCTGTGATGGCTGGTGGGGGGGTATCAGGGGGAAATTAGCAACCAAAGTTTGTTTTCCAAACTAGCTCACAATATATCAACTATTATTTCATTTGCCTTAATCTAATGTTATATAGCACACTTACCGCCAAGATGAATAGTTTTAAATACTTTTAGATGCCTAAGACTTTTGCACAGTACTATATATTTATTTTTTCTTTATTTTGTGTCTCTATGAAGTCTGTGCTGTGGTGTTTGTTCTCTTCATGGACATCATCTTTGAGAGGGTTGTTGTGACTGAGATAAGGACTCTCTCTAAGTTTCTTTCTCTAATAGAGAGAAAGTGTCTTGAAATGCCATTTACTGTCTGCACCAGTCATGAAGTTTTAAGGCCATTTTTAGACATTTTTATTAGTTAAAAAGTTTTTTTTGCGAGCAACAGGTAATAAAGGCAATAACATTGTCTATTTGCTCTTTTTCTTGAAGCCTGTGCTTTTTTGGGCTACATAAATACACTAATATGAGGCCTAACACATGCATGGCTGTGCATGCACAGCATTCAAATGCAGTGTGTCCTTGGCTGGCTCAAACTGTATATTCATTAACTACTTCAGCTTACTTAAAAATAGGTAACATTATAGATAAATATAGGCCTAGTCTAGCTATGACTTCAACTAATGATACAAGTCACACAATAGTGAAAGAAAATCTAGCAAGCAGCCCAGGATTAAGTTGAGCAGCCATGGATAAAATCCAGTTCCTGAAAGTTGTTTTTGGATTGTCTTTTAACCTAAAAACCTACTCTGCGGTTTTAGAAATGGACCAAAAAAGGCCAATATTATTGTTGGGTGTGCGGACTGGACTGATGGGAAGCTTTAGGAATGCACAGCTGGGGCAAATAAAATGGGTATTTGTGGTGGAAAATGAAGTTAAATTACTATTAAACACAAATTTGTATACTAACATGTTTGAATTACATTTAATAAAAATACTTGGGGAAAAAATAACAGGAAATGGATCAAAAAGATGGGATGTGTTACTGCCTGAACGTCTTTCAGACAATAAATCTGTTGTAAAAATCTAACATGTAAGGACATGACAGCTTGTATAGTGGGTGCGGAAAAGGAGGGTGAATGGGAAGATGATAGTGTCGTACCTACAGAGGAGACATACAAAGAGCAACACCCAGAGATGGAATCCAACAGACAATAATACATTTTCATCAAATTCAACTCAATATAAAGCACCTCTTCTTCTACTAATGCTCGCAAATGTGGCATTGACTGAATACATGTGTTTGCCATCATTTCTTTGCTCATTTCTGTGAGCTATGAGTGGCAAATGATGTTAAATTATACAGCACATTTCTGTTAGAAATATTAATAATGGTGAATTCTAAATGTTACATTCCAAGAAGAGGAGAAGAACGCCCCAAAGGGAAATCTAACAACTGTCATTAGCATTAAATACAGATAATTAAGTTCCAAGAAGGGGAGAGAGGCCCTAGAAAGAAGGCCACTTCCTGAGTGAACTTGTCCTATCTAGAGAAAAGGCCCTTAACAGTCTGTGCTTTTATCATTTTGGTACTAACCACAAATTCAAAGATAAGAGGCAGAGACCTCAGCTTCACTGAGTGAACAGCGAGTTTGTGCTTGATGCCAGAAACACACTGACAGTTAAAGTCACCTCTGGAGTGAAGTGTCCCAACTGAAAACATATAACCTAATGCGGTGGTTCTGAAACTTCCCTTTGCGGATGCAACTACAAGCCCCATTCCTTTTATGTGGCAGACCAGGTCCAGGATGTCAGCTTTCTCTGCAGCTATCACTGACCTGTACATACACCGGCTGACCACTTCATTAAAACCACCTCCTTGTTTCTACAGTTATTGCCCATTTCATCAGCTCCGCTTACCATATAGGTGCACTCTGTAGTTCTACAAGACTATAGTCCATCTGCTTCTCTGCTTACACTGTTAGCCCCCTTCTACCCTGTTCTTTCATGGTAAGGACCCCCATAGGACCACCACAGATCAGGTATTATTTGGGTGGTGGATCATTCACACCACTGACATGGTGGTGGCGTGTTAGTGTGTGTTGTGCTGGTATGAGTAGATCAGACACAGCAGTGCTGCTGGAGTTTTTTAATATGTTAAAAGGAGTGATGCTCCTCCCCTTTGACGTTGATTGGTTGGAGCTGAAAGTACCTGGATCGACACATGATATCAGGCATGAGCAGAGACAGAAGCGGCTTGTGGTCATTTTCTCCATTACCCAAGGAGGGTAGCACTATGTTAACTTTCCTTTTTGTAGGGATCCAAAGACAGTCTAACATGTACATCTGGAAACTTCCAGAAAATTCAGAACATCCTCTTTCATAAGCACTTTGCAATTTTTGATGATTATTCTGAACAGCGATGGCTGAAATGAGTGAAACACCACTAATTTGTGAAAGTATACAATTATTCAATATTGTAACACAGCTGCCCACAACGATGTGATCATTACAGCAAAACAACTACTAATCAAAATCTTCTTACTCACAAACCTAAATAGACTATGAAATTTATAGTTTACAGGTTCAAGAAAGCTTTACTCACATTGTGATAAGAAAGCCTTATTCCACCAACATACAGACCCAACATTCTAGATACTGGTTATCACTCCCTCTGAAGCTTTAAATACAGACATCAACCAGAAATGAAATATCTCCTCTCAAGCCATGGATGGTTAATAAAACTAAAGACTGAAGCTGTCAGAAGTCTCATTGACAACAAGAAGCATGCTCATAACACCACTGGTTTGAATCCAACTAGTCACAGAACAACATGATACCATCACAACACAAGAGTGAATCTATAGTACTCCTAAATCTATACATAAATCCACATAACCATACTTCCATAGCGCTGAATTAACTCTTACAGTGTACATTTCTGCCCAAATGGACTTTAGGTGTTGATAATCTATTTGATTAATATTTGAAAATTCAAAAAAACAGTGCTATTTTTTGTAATTTTTTGTACTTTTATTCATAATCTGATTTAGATTTCCTATCGTTTAGTTAAAATCAGCAGTCCAAAAGTGACCAAAAGACTGAATTTAGAGGGGAATTACACCAGTTATTCAAACTTTCTGCATAATTCAACCATTTAGATTTAAACTAAATCACTTAGAGTGGTTTGATGTGAAATGGTTAATGGATTGTAGAAAAACTTATATAATCAGATTTCTGTATAGTGGTGGTGACAGGAAACAGGTTTAAGGATGTCTACAGTGTAAATATAGCTATTTTATTTAATATCCAAAATGATCAGTCAATCAACATGAGTCTTCTTAACTTTGACATGTAATACTGATAATGGTAAAATAGTAATAATAATGTCTATGTGGGTGTGTATGTGTGTGTGTCTGTGTGTGTGTGTGTATGTAAGCCACTATTTAAGCCGAAACCTTTTCAAAACAGTGCCTCAGACATCAGGCAGCATATTCCTGATCATTTAATGCAACAGCTTTCTGTGTTGCATCTTTTAGAAGCATCAACCGTTTCAGACGTCTGGTTCCTATCACAACCACTGTGAACAATTCTGACTCTGTAGGCTTACTGAAAGTCACACATTTCACATAAAACTTCTTGTTATGATTTTGTTTACATCTTAATGCTTGACCTATGTAGACATTTTGGAAAATCAGTGAAATTCCCCTTTAATATGATAGATTAAAAGAAAAAAAAGCAACTTTTATTTGTTTCAGAGAACTTATGAACCAAATAAATAATATTAATCAACATAAACAGGGACATTAATTGGTCAATTTAACACAGAAGGGAAACCATGGGTGCAAATGATGGATCATTGGCAGAATGTACATTTTAAATGCCCACTTTAGGAGCATTTTGTTGGACAGCTAGAAGCCAGAGGTCACAGGCTGCTTCCTCACCTCCACCTGTTGATTCCAACGTTGGACGATCCTGCAAACCAGGGGTCAAGGATATACACACAACGAACAGTGTCCGCTCCCTGGATGGACTCTCTGAGGGAAGGATTGTCGTGGAGCCTCAAGCCCTTCCTGAACCAGTGGATCGTATTTACGACCATTACTTCACTGGACAAGTCCCTTAAGAATGTAATGCTTTGAAGCGATCTCGGTCACAACACAAAGTCTGCAAACTGTCACAAAGGGGTTCAGTGGCGGGGGGGACCTCTTAATAGGGAATAATTTCGCAGTTCTAAGAAATAACACGAGGTTAAATGTGTAGAAATGCGTTAAAACTCCTTAGGAATGAAAAATTATCCTTGCTCTAACAAAACGCTTTCCATCATGACGAGGGATGTGAACAGCGGCCCCAGCTGAATCATTTGGCCTCGAGTAGGCTCGCCTTGCTCGCCTGGAGCCGGATACTCGACGGGCTTTAAGACCGGACTTTCACCCGCACTTCCCTTCCTTCCCTGTTGTATAACTTGTTTTCGTGACTGGCGAAAAATGAGAAAGAGGAAAATATCAGCAGACGCGAATGTATGTTTGACAGCTAGTCCCAGTAAGCAAATCCGGAACAAGACAAGTCGTGGTGTGTATTTAGCTACTCGAACACCAATGTGCTCTCGCGGCCAGGCTAAAGCGAGCGAGCGAGCGCGCGCACGCGATCCAGAACTCTCCCGGTTATGTAAATATTAACAGCCGTTAAAACACCGTTCAGACGCTGCTAGATGCGAACAACAAGCACATGTCGCAAAGAGTAAACGCTCATTTTCAGAGACTCCAGCTCGTGTGCTCGCCTTCCTGTCCCTCGCTCAGTCCGCTTCTGGACGTTTTTTCTCCCACGGCGACACTCCCGTGATCTTTCGGCCATATAACTCACTCGCTCCCTCGGACGCGCTGGCTCCGCCCTTTGCGCTACGCAGTTAGGAAGGAACGATTCTGATTGGCCGCGCCTCGTTCTGACGCAAACGAATTCGTGTCACGTTCTTGTAGTGTGATTATTCGCGCCGCTGCGCTTTTTGATTCAAAACGTCGCCGGAGCCCCCAAAAAACGACCTGACTGACACCACAAGTCGCCTCACAGATCAGAAAATAATATATAATACAGATTCGGGCGTTTGACAGCCAATTTTCCTCACGATAACGACATTTACAGTAGCGATCCTCCCCTTTGGACGTTGATTGGTCGGAGCTGAAAGTACCCGGATCGGCACATGATATCAGGCATGAGCAGAGACGGAAGCGACTTGTAGTCATTTTCTCCGTTACCCAAGGAGGGGCGCTCCCCAACTGCTGTTTGACCAGTGGCCCTTTACATACATACATATAAGTATTTTTAATTAGTTAAATGCTTAAGGGACACATTTAAAACTGTACATTTACATTCTTTAAGGTTGCTGAAATGTTGGGACTAAAAAAGATTTTTTTTTTCACTTTCCACGTATGGAGTGAGGAGAGAACAGCACATTTTGAAAATTTAACAACTTCAAAAATAGGCTTGTGCCTTTTCTTTTTAAATGAAAAGTTACGCACAAAGGAGAGAGGGAGAGAAAGAGAGGGAGAGAGAAAAAGACTGAGAGAGAGAAGGAGAGAGAGAGAGAGAGAGAGAGAGAGAGAGAGAGACAAACAAAAGGAGACACAACATGTTCCTTGGCACCAAGCTTAAATTCTTGTGTGATGTTGATTGATTCTAAACTTATGAGAAAAATAAACCATTACATAATGTGTGTGTAACCGTCTGAGTGTGTGTGTGTGTGTGTGTGTGTGTGTGTGTGTGTGTGTGTGCCCTGCCCAGCCACGAAGACCTTTTGGCAAAATAAAGGGAACTACTTGGTATGCTGATGTGGGCCACTAGATGGAAGTAAACTCACACTAATTCTGAGCTTCGCACCTGCGGTGACCAAAGGCAACATAAAGTGTGTGCATACAGCACTGTGGAAAAGTTAGAGACCAGCCTTCATTTATTTAATTTCCAGTCGAAACAGTCATTAACTCCAAGTTATTCATTTTCCAGGAGATATTTCTGAGGAGATTAGATACAACATCCAATGTGGAAAGAAAGAGAAAGCTGAAGAGAAATAAGTGGAAAAAAACTAATTTTCAAAACTGGAGCTCAAAGATAGACAAAGATCTTATCTCTTAATCCTGTCCGTCCATGCCAGACTTGGTAAAGCGCCAAAACTGTCACCAGTGTGAATGGACAGGTAAACCGCTGTACAGGTGGATATTTTATATTCACAGGTTCTTGTGAAACAGTTTATTCAAAGTGACCTGGTTTTTGCACCTTAGACCTCATAGGTTTCAATAAATGTACTGGACAATGACTGGTATGTTTTGAAATTAACAATGTTGACCAACTCTTTTATTAACAAAGAAATGTTTATTTTTGATGTGGTCCTTTTAAAATGAGCTTATAAGTATATGTATGTATGAACAGGTGGCCAAGAAGCGTGGGCCAATATATATAACATATTTACATAACATCCTCATGACTGCTTATTTGGAGCCATTGCTTTATTATACAAGTTTTTAAATGAATTATATTATAATGACTGGAACACTGATGAGTAAGATGCATCAGTGCATTAGCATAATGTTGTTTTGTATTTTGACAAAAAGGAAGCACGCATGGCCCAGCCAGGCTTTCATGCCACAAGATATCTTAATGTTTCCAGGCAACCAGCAGTCAAGCCAGAACACGTAGCGGAAACTCAGAAGAGGCAGGAGTTCAGTAGCGGAGTTTGAGCTCTCCATGCTCTTCACACACACTCTGTACAACAAAGCCAAATTAAATGGAAGGCCACACAGACGAGAAGCAACTGAAATGAGGTTGTGGCTTCTTTGTTCTGTTCAAAACGATCAGCCTTCATCAGACCTGCTGCTACTTAGAGTAAAGGACATAGTTTCACAATATACTGTATGTTCCATACATTCATGATGACATCACCAAACTCAAAAGGAAATGAAAATGGGTCACATTGCAGTGTCCTCACAATGATGCTTATAGTGTTCCCTGACAGGCTGCACTTATTTGTAACTACACAAACAAATGGTCATCAAAACAACCTCTAATGTAGAGAAATATAAGCTCATTATTAGCATGCGCTAATGTTTTACTTTTTCTATGCCTGAGGACTATCATACCCAAAATATAAAATTCATAGTGAACCATATTTATTCATGGATCCAATGTTTCTAATGATGTAATTATGCTGTAATAATGCTTAAACAATCTTTATCAGTAATTAGTAGGGCTGTGTGTCGTTTGAAATGTTGGGGAATTGATACCCAGGGCCATTAATATGAGCCATATTAGCATCACATTTTTAGTGAGGTCTGTTTTGCAGAAAATTAAACTTCATTAAACTTCATTTAATGAATAAACTTACCAAATATGTGTACTACACCACCAATTTTCACCAGTTCATTGCTTTTATCCTATAATTTTTGCTCTATATCTTTTCCTTTCATTTTCATTTCCCATCCTTCCATTCTTCCATTAAACTGCTGTTAAAGTTTTATGCATTGACTTTACTCCTTTCCCTTATTTTATTTTATTTGATTCATTATTCAACATTATTTACCCATTTATTTCCATCTGAAGTTATCTGTGGAAACCTGTTTGAATCATTCTACTGAATCAGAGTTGAGAACACATTTTGGACCTTTAATCTCTTAAAATATCAGTCTTATTACTTACTAAGGCTTATTATTCATTAACTACAAGGCCTTCAGTGCAAACTGGCTGAGCTATTCTTAGGTTATAGAAGTGTGTAATAAGTGCCCTGATCTTTTAGGAGGTTAACTGACTCAGACTTTAGACTAAAGAAGTTTTCCCTTGAATTAATTACTTTACCAAATGTTTTGGTAGTGACTGTTTGAGTAGTGACAATCTTAGTTAATTCTGAGCATAAATCAAAAATGCTAGCCAGTACATGACTAGCAACACACATAAAATAATAAAAATAAAGTTAATTGCAGAAAATATGCGTTTTAGTAGTGACGATTCATCACACACTGATTTTCAGACTTTTGGACACATTTACTTCAAAACAATGGGATCTAACTGCTCACAATGTGCCCATGAGGGACAGGGATGCAGACACTCTTCCTGCTTGAAAATGCAGGGACTTGGCTAAAGTGAGGCTCCAGATTAATGGTCCCCTTAAATGGCAGGCCCAAAGTTTTATTACACTTCTGTAACCTAAGAATAGCTCGGCCAGTTTCCATTAAAGACCCTGTAGTTACTGGATAATAAGCCTTGGTATGTAATAAGCTTGTGATTTTAAGGGGTTAATGATCTTTTCAGTCTTCACTGGGTGGTGCATATACTAACATCACTTACTTTACATAATACTATGCCATCAATATGCTAGTTCACAGTGAACCTTATCATGCTCATTGTAGTATGTTAGAAATAGGTAAAACAATTCAACTTTGGACTACCATTAAGTTCTCATTTGATTGCTAATATAGCCAACAACAGAGTCAGTAAACTGACTATGACTAGACTATAGCAGGCTGATTCAGCTGGTAAAGTTACGAGTGATCTAAGTAAAAATAAAAATCATGGAGTTATTGTTTTACAAGCTTTACCTGGTAATCGCATTCAGAAACTCTCATGTTTAAGTCATAATGTTGTTATATTAACCTGTACTGTGTGTGCTGCAAACTTGTACATCTCAATGAGTCAAAGTCACTTCAGGTAGTTAAACACAAAGTTAACACAGTTGACAACCATAGCTTTTCCGTGGTCAGCTGAGAACCACTGACCACAAATTGACTAGTCTTGGGATGCAAGCTTTTCTGCATAGTAGCCTAAAGCATTATCAGGACATCACTGTTTCCACAGGGTATCTCATGACCACGTGAAATAAAACCATCTGAAACTATCAAGGTCTGGAACTCAGTGTCCTCTTGCTAGTTAATGGCCACGCCAATATCAACACCTTTGATTTGACATAAACTCTTGAACATTACAGATAAAGTCATACTGCACTTAACGAATTTAAGCAGCATTAACATCAAACTTACAGCATGTAATTCAGACAGCCAATCAGTAGATTGCTTACTGGCTGACTTACACTGTTAAGACTGACTGATTAGATATTTAAATTTGCAATTGAATGAAATGGACATTATTGACGTAATTCAGTTGGTCTTATAAAGACACTGAATTTTGAGACCCAGCCTGAGTAATTAGTCATGCAAACCTAAACAAGAACACATTTGTGAGGAATTTCCACATTTTTAATTACATTTGAGTTAAATAGTTACGCAGTGAACTGTTCAACCATAGCATTTTCTTATAAATTGGTATCACAGAACTATGTACTATGTTCTATAGTTGATCTTGATAAGCTGAGAATGTACTGTGCTACACAATAGCCTGACAGGTAGTTTATCAGAACAGCTCAGTTTAATCTTCACTGATCTTAACTGCTTCAACAGTTTTCTAATTTTCAGTGCTCAAACAAAAGAGTCTCTCTCTCTCTCTCTCTCAGGCTATTTCTCACACTCTCTCTCTCTGTCTTTCTTGCTTGCTTTCTTTCTTTCCTTTTTTGTCATTTTCTTTTCATTTTCAGGCAAATGACAAACAATACCCCCTTATGAACCTCCACCATCACATACATGGGACAATTCAACAGAAACCAAGCATAAATACAGCTGAGGACACTTAAAACTTACATCAGTCAGTTCTTAAACACACTATACAGTAAGAAAGCAAAAGGCATTTTACCTAAGTTTTTCCTTCATTCCATGTATGAAGAGTTGTATGTGCTGCTTTGTTAATTCTTACAGATGATAGCTCCAGATAGAGGATGTCCAGGAGCCTATAAAGCCAATAAAGCTAAACACAGTAGACAACCACAGCTGTTCTGAGGTGATGTATAGACAGACTATGTGTGGGTAAACAATGCTGGACAATCCCTTGTTTGTCAAGGGACAAACATACTGAAAAAGCAAGATTGTAGTGGTCAGTTTAACCTTCAAATTTTACACTGTAGCAACAGTGAGCATTACAACAAGACACAAGGTGGTCATCCTGCATCGGCACAATCTGTCCAAGCTTTTCTGTAGCAGCACAACAGATCAAAAACACAGTGGTCGCAAAGTTTGTGCTGAAGGCATGAAGTGCATCAGGCTTACTTCTCTTCAGAATTGATGCCCAGCACTGCTCTCAGTTTAGAACTGGAAAAAAAAACACTGGGACCCTGGTACACCCATATACAGTCCAAAGAAGTCTTATCAGAAGTGATCTTCGTAGAAGAGTTGTGACCAAAAGGCTATGTCTCGAGGGAGAAACAAAGCCAAGCCACACACCTACATTTTATGGGCAGTTTGTCCCCTAAAAGGCCGGAGGGAGCTACATAGACCAGTGTGTGCATTCAGCAGTGAAGCATGGTAGAAGTTCCCTGCTGGTTTAGGACTGCATTTCTGCAAATGAGTTGGTGATTTAATCAAAATTAATGGCACTCTGACTACTGTTTAGAGTAGCCTAACTTAATACACAACTGAAAGTTTAACACTTGGGCGAAATAATGGTACAACGCAAAGTATCCTCCCGAACAGCTAGAGTGGAAACTTTTGAGATTCTTTTGGTCTAAAATAAAATGCTAAAGCTCAAATTCAGAGATGTGACCAGTCACAAAGCAGTACAGATGTTGTCACCAACAAAACATAATGAAATTAAACACAAGAAAGGAACTAGAAAGTAAATATGAATGGCTAAATTGTAACTGAGCAAAAAGTAAATTCCTTTGTTCACTAATATACTTAAAATACTCAGGACAGTTTGAATCCATCATGTTTTACTTAAAGTAGCTTTAGGTGAGAATTGGTATTTTTTGCTTTTTGTCCCCTCCTACAGTTACAGAGTGCCTGTCACTTTTACACCACTGTCATAAATATGAATTATGCTTTGAGGACAGCTGTACACGTGTATTTGTTAAAGAGCTGTAGAATACAGAATCTCAGAATACAGAGAGAAGACTCCTTTTTGCATGCCCACAGGGATATGGACGCTACTGAGTAAATAACCAAAATTAGTTAGTGTAATCTGTAGTGTTCATAGGCCTGCATGACATGCGTGCATGCAAAAGGGGGGTCAGATTCTGCTGGGGAGATGGAATTCAAAACAACATCTGAAGACAAAGAACTATGTTGATTATGTTGAGAGTAATATTACAGGATTTTATTACAGGAGGTTGCAAACTTTCAAGGTTTATTTGGAGTGAAAGTGACAAAGACTGGCCAAACTTTTTGGTGTGAAATGAATTTATTTCTTTGCTTGCTAGACTTTGCTCTACTCAAGCTTTTTTTTGGGGGGGGGAAACTTCAAAACTTTGTGAGTCAGGAATGACAGACAAGGTTACAGCTTACGTTGCAGTCTTTCATAAATAACATTAGCTGGGAGGTACACTCTGCTGTTGGATTTTCATTGTTTTTCTGTTAGTCTTGCATCCTTCTATAGCTTTTAGCTTTCACCAAAGAGTAAAAGCCTGGCTAAGATTTACACTTGTTCACTCTCTTGCTTGGTCATACTCTCTTTTTTTAGTTCTTCTTTCCTCCGTCAGCATCTTCTTTGGTCTCTTCGCAGCCTTTGACATGATGTCCATGCTGGGAATACTGAGTACAAAGTGAGTGCACCCTCAAAAATCATTTTGAAGCTGTTATTTTGAGGTAAAATCGTTATATAATGTTGCTTTAAGTACACATACTTGAGTAAATGTACCAACCTCGGCTACTGAGGAGTACAGAAAGATTCTATTATGCAGTACTTTTCATTCTGTGGCATGACAATGATCCCAAAACACAGCTAAACTCACAGCAAAATGAAGAACAATGAGTCCTACAGCAGGTGATATGGCCCCCACAGAGCGCTGATCTCAACATCACTGAGTCAGTCTGGGATTACACGCAGAGACAAAAGCAAGTCTGCAAAAGAACTGTGGCAAGTTCTCCAAGAGGCTTGGAACAATCTACCAGCCGAGAACCTTAAAAAAGCTACAGTATAGCTAAGAGAACTGATGCTGTTTTAAAAGGTAAAGGTGGTCACACCAAAGATTAGTTTGATTTAGTTTTTTTTTCTTTGTATTGCATTTTTGGACAGTTTATTGTTAAATAAAATCTATGCATCATTTTTTTTTAACTTTTGCACAGTACTCTATATTTACAGTAATAACATTTAACGTAATGTAGATTTAAATCATATTAACTAGAAACCAAAAGGTGTCTCAATGATTTTAGGGCATTAGCTCTATATTGTAAATTCTATACTTTTTACAATACATTTCTGTCAAATTTTCCATCTCAAGATTTCATCACCAACTTTATAAAACATTCTGGATGTCAATTTTAGTATAACTCTCATTCTCAGTGTTCTACAGCTTTCTCTGTCATTGCATAATCATCTACAGCTCTGTACATTACTCCTATGTCTATGTATATCTTTCTAACCTCTGAATAATTATTTGAAAGCTTTGAAATTGCACAAGACTATCAAACTGAATTTATTTTACACATTTACCTGAAATAAAGCTGTTTTTTGAAGATATTGATTCCAAACTTTTGAAAATGATTCTAAGTGTCTGAATAGTAGGGTACATCACACAAATCTGAGATTTCTGCACACCAAAATGCACTATTCCCACAGAATGTGTGATGTTAGATCCTGAATTTTCGAACGTTAAAATGTGCCAATAATGTACACACAGCTAATAATCAGTAAGATGTGAAGCTGGGTAAAGATGGTGATGATGAAGATGATCATGATGATGATGATGAAAATGATGATGATGGTGAGAGTCACCGTCGATTATTAGTGTTGTCCACAGGGGGCGCCAAAACAACGCTTTTCCTTCAGAGAAGTTGCTTAATGATTTCAAATGAGATTAAATTTCATACAGTGAGTTTCATACAGTGAATATAACTTAAGAAAATCACTGCAGTTATTACAACCTAGCAAGATGAAAGTGAACAAGACGGTCTTGTAAATTGAAATAATTCTGTGATAATGTGTTTCACATAATCTGTTACTAGTAGCCTGAAGCAAATGTGCTTTATTGTTAGGTAATGTGCTGTGTGAGTATAATGTTTCACACAGTTAATCCAGTTGAGAAAATTTTAAATGTTAAGACAGCTCTCTCTCTCTCTCTCTCTCTCTCTCTCTCTCTCTCACTCACACACACATACACAGTCATACACAAACGCATACAAACACTCACACCTGAGGGAGCCAAAGCAGAATCCTCCATGTGATCAAAAATATGAATATGAATATCAATCTGATCCCCCAGCTGCAATGCGTTTCCTCTTCATTGTGATGCAGCAGTTTGATATCACTTGCAGGTATAGAAGCCGCAGAGGGAGACCTAAATCTAAAGGCAGCAGCACACAGCCTCCAGACATAAGAACAACGTGATGACGTGAAGTGATTCAGAGCTGCCACAGACGTAAAGAGTGCAACATCAGTATGAACGTCATAGTGGCTTTTGCCTGGAAGGTGACATTAAAAATACACTATATGTCCAGATCCAGCATTTTTTTCTGAAATTAAGTGTATTAGTAGAATTCCTCTTCGGTCGCAGTAACAGCCTCAGCTCTGGAAGGCTGGGTGTTGGATCATTGCTGTGAAGATTTTACTGAACATCAGTACTGATGCTGGATGATTAGCTCTAGATCACTTCAGCTCATCCCAAAGGTAACTGAAGGCACTGCTCCACAGCCCAACGCTGCAGGGCTTGGCATTGGGCATGGTGACCTTAGGCTCATGCTCAGCTGCTCCACACAGTCCTATTCTATCTGCAATGCTTTTCTATGGAGATTATCAAGCTGTATGTGTCAGTGAACGCCAGTTTCAACAGGTAGGTGCACCTTAAAGTAGCTGAATCAACTAATTAGGAGGGGCATCTGGATACTTTTGCACACAGTGTATACAGACCTACACTCTTAAAAACTGGGTTCTTCAGCAGTTCTTTAGTAGATGTATTGGTTCTGTATAGAACCATGAGCCTTCAAAAAGATCCATTTGAATGCATAAATGGTGGTTTGCATGGTCAAATGATTCTTCTTAAAACGGGTTCCACTGTCGTTACGAGTCACAGAACCCGGTTTCAGTAGTACTTTTTTGTCTATGCGTATCCCATTTTCTGCCCTCGCTGTTCAATAACTGACCAAAATCTCAATCGATTAAACGCCAGCGAGTCTAGGAGGTCACTCTCCCTCGCGCTCCTCCTCAGCTTCTCTTTGTTTCGTACCGCTTTGTCCGCCATAAACGCCGCAACAGATGAGCGCAGAGAAGTCCTGGCGGCTCCGTCACTCTAAACTCTTCCAGCCTGTTGATTGGCTATCGGCTGCCTATCATTTGCATAGCCCCTCCTCCTCCCCCTCCCTTCGCCGCCGCTTTGCAGCGGGAGCGTTTTGCGGGGAGCTCGAGCTCGCCACAGTTCCGCGCACCAAGTTGGAGCTCGAGGACAACAAAAACCCCAAACTGTAGGAGAGAACGAAGAGGGGAAGGAAACTGTTACAGGTCACGCGCATTAAAGCGAGGTCGTACTGAAAGAAGAGGAAAGAGGGAGGCGCGCGCGAGGAGGAGCAGTGCGTTTTCTCCAGCGCGTGGGTGGATTGTTGATCGTTTTTCTCCGTTGTGCTTCAGCGCGCGCCGCCGTAAAGCCCCTGCATTATGAGGCGCAGCCATGGCGGGCAAGGGTAAGACGGGCGCGAGGACGCTGGAGGACTTAACGCTCGATTCCGGTTATGGTGGCGCGGCGGACTCCTTCAGGTCGTCCAGCGTGTCGCTCTGCTGCTCCGACGCGCACCTGTCGCACGCGCATGGCGGCAACTGCTGGCATCTGACCGAGTCCATGCACAGCAGGCACAACAGCTTGGACACGGTGAACACCGTGCTGGCGGAGGACGCCGAGATCCTCGAGTGCTCGGGCCAGTGCGCCAAGCTGCCCGAGCTCGAGGAGGTGCCGTGGAGCCTGGCAGAGGTGGAAGGCGCGCTGCGCCGGGACGAGGCGCTGGCGCCGCCGCCGCCGCCGGACGTCGTGGCGAGGCTCTCGGCGCTCGTGAGCCGCGCGCTGGTGCGCGTGGCGCGCGAGGCGCAGCGCCTGAGCCTGCGCTACGCCAGGTGCACGCGGCACGAGGTGCAGAGCGCCGTCAAAGCCGTGCTCTCGTGGACCATCTCGGTGAACTGCGTGGCGGCGGCGCTCGGCGCGCTCTCGCTCTACAACATGAGCACGGGCGACCGTTTCCGCCGCGGCAAGTCGGCGCGCTGCGGCCTCGTCTTCTCCGTGGGCCGCTTTTTCCGCTGGATGGTGGACAGCCGCGTGGCGCTACGCGTGCACGAGCACGCGGCCATCTACCTGACCGCATGCATGGAGAGCCTCTTCCGCGAGGTGTGGGGCCGCGTGCTGCGCAGCACCACCAGCAACAGCGGCACGCTCACGCACAAGGAGGATGGAGGTGGTGGAGGAGGCGGAGGAGGAGGAGGAGGTGGAGGAAGCGCCGCCAAGTTGAGCGTGGAGGCGCTCGAGCAGGCCATCAACAACGACTCGGAGCTGTGGGGGCTGCTGCAGCCTTACCAGCACCTCATCTGCGGCAAGAACGCGAGCGGTGAGTGCCCGGAGAGCTCGCTCTGGCTTTGGAGCGCGTGAGCGCATGCTGGCTCTTTGGGGGTTGGATGGGAGGAGGGGGGCGTTGGAGTAGTAGTAACACAGGGTGGACTCGGGTGTGCTGGGGCATCAGGTCAGTGGAGTCACGTCAAGAAACGTTTGCAAGACAAAGTAGTACTATTACTATATATGTGAAAATGAAGCATGTATGAAAATAGAAGTTGTGCTATACACCATAATACGTACTACTAGGCTATATACACTGCTGTAATGAACACACTAGTTGCTAGTTGTTAGCCACGACTACTTGGTATCTACACTCATTGGACCCTTATATCAGGTCCACTTACCATATACAAAAGTTTGGAAAAAGTATGCAAAGGTTTGGGTGCCCCTGGTCAAATTACAAGTTTTGTTGAGTCTCTAGGTGAATATGTTACCATATCCACTTCTGCACAGTGTAATGCGCAATTACTGTTTATCTTCTGAATGTGACATATTGGGGAAACAAAACATAAAATGTACAAACGCTATGGCTCATTAAATATTGTATGTGTATTCCCTGTAGATGATGTGCATCAAAACATGTCATTTTCCTGGGGGTGTCCAAACATTTGCTTACTACTGCAGGTTGATGTTGTACTTCTACAATTACAGATTTGTTGCTGCACAATTTATCAGCCCCCCTCTACACAGGCTCTCAGTGTGAAAGGACCACACTGACCTCATCAGTGTTAGAGACTATATTTTCCATTCACAGTTTATATTAGTCATCATCTGGTACTTCATCAGTGGTCAGTTTCTGACCACAGGGCCACTGTTGGCTGAATATTTTTGGTTGGTGGACTGTGCTTAAACCAGTAGTGACAAAGCAGTGCATAAAAGCCCCAGCAAAGGGGACATGCTGTGCTGAGAACAGTCCACCACCCAAATAATATCTGGTCAGTGGTGCTCCTATGGTGGTCTTCTTAGTGGTGGGAACTCTTGAAGTAAAAGTGGCTGTAAACAATTTCAGAACTTGTTATTCATTCTAATTTAAGCTGATGCTTACTAGTAGATTTTTTAGATTTATATGAGAAAAAGCACATAGTCGACAGTCTCACTCACATGTGAAAGTAATTTTTACTTGGAAATCGAATAAACAAAAGTCTTTGGCATTCAGGGCCTGCAACACGTGTGTTCTGTAATACCTAAAACACAGTCTCGTAATAACAGGCCATATGATCTGATGACCTACGCACTTGAAAATGATGGCTTTTCATGGATTCTTATGTAAAGAAAATAGTTATGTAGAGAACTATGAACATTTAAAAAAGCCTTTGCATGATTAAAGAGTTCTTCAGATTGATGAAGAATGTGCTGTAGGTGGTTCTATATAGAACCTTTTTGAAAAGGGTTCTATGTAGCACCTAAAAGAGTTCTTCTGCTGTTATGATGTCAAGCTTGTTACAGTAGAAGAACCCTTTTTGGTGCTATATAGAACCCTTTTTGAAAAAGGTTCCGTAAAGAACTATCCACAGCACATTCTCCAACAATCCAAAGAACACTTTCACAATGCAAATCATGCAGAGGGTTCTTTGAGTGTTCATGGTTCTATATAGAGCTATTTTCTGTACTAAAGAACTCTTGAAGAACCATTATTTTTAGATGTGATAATGCCTGAACCTGCCTTTCTTGAACTATAGTGCAGCATTAACTGGTGATTGCAATGAAAACAAAATCAGGTCTACAAACTCCCTATAGGAAGAGTTCCCTATAGCACATAGTACACCGAGCATCTATCAGCATAGAAACTAACTGTATTAGGCTGTATTCTTCGCTTTTTTGGGATCATAGTGGTGTAAAATAAATGTTAAAGCTTCACAGTGAGAGGTGTGTGGAGCAGCAAAGCAACTACGGTCCTGGATCAACAGAAAAGAGTGAGAATTGTATAAAAAAGGAATTAGGAGCTGAATGGAAATGACTGAAAATGAACTGAGGAAGAAGCAGAAGTGAAAGGATCATTAGAAAATTTCCCGAAGACTACAAATGCATCAAAGTGTTAGATAGAGCCGAGTAAATGGAACTACCCCCATCAGCCTTTCATTGTTGTCATCTGAGCGAGTGTTGAGCAATTGTTTTTTCCCTTGTGTACCACACATCACGCTGTTATGATTTATTTACGTAGTTTGCAGCGCCGCTCACCTCAGTGTCAGACTAATCTGAGGTGAGTCAACGCTGACTTGGCAAATGAGAGCACACAGCTCCATGGAGCAGGCTATTCTCGAGGGATGGCTGAAGAAGTCTGGGAACAGACCTTTAGCACATCTCCCATCATGCTGTAACATATTGTCTTAAAAAACAAGATACTTGCACTTTTCTTCTGATAGGGAGCAGCCTGCCACATTTTACTCCTCTTAGAGCAGCCAAGCTAAGCTTAATGGAAAACTCGAACAATTTTCAAACTAATCGCCATCTGATGTGTTTGTGTCGTACCATCGATTACCAAGGACAATGATTTTGACACATTCCCCTGTACTTAGAAAAGAAGAGAAAACTTGTCCACTTGTATGCTTATAATAGAAGCCACTGGGCAGGTGCTGTTGAAAGGTGTGATTCAAATGTGAATGTGAAACCACAGCCGTTGCACCCTAATAGCCCATGTCTTAAAACAAGACAGACATGAGGGAGTGTTTTACCAAAGCTGTTTGTATGAACTTTTATCCAACTTTCCAGCACTGGAGAACACAGTAAAAGGGTAGTTCTGGTTATTTTCACTTTCCCTAGTGTTCATGTGTAATTAGACAGGAACCCGTGACCCACACCACTAAATGTTTTGTCAGTTCAGCCTGAAAGTTGTACAAAGTGTACAGTTGAACTGGGTTGATTCAAGTATTTATGTGTTTATGTTACTTCAGATAAACAAAAGCAATATTTTTTTATCAATTTAAGTGTCAAAAACACCTCTACATCAGGATTGTTCCATTGGAAAACTAGATTTGCAGTATTTTTGTAGAACTTCTTCAAACTTTGTACAAAAATTGAGCAAGCTGTTTGTTCAGGCTATGAAATCAAGCTCAGGCCCCAATCTCAAATTACCTAAATTTGTCAGGGAACCTATTTAGGATGCTTTAGCCTGCTCAGTCTCGACACTTCCTCTTCGAGCCTCTTCACAACCTCCTGCTGGCTGGAGGTTTGCCTGGTATGGTTGTTTTGGGGGTCTTTCTACTGCTCTTTCTGCCTTAGGCTTTCCATGTATGCACATAGAAAGGCAGAGAGGTCCAAGAGCAGAGCCATACTGCCATGGATAACTCACTGCAAATAGAAACAAAATATTTTCTTTGTTGAAGTGAAATACATATTTTGCATAAACATTTACTAACATAATTCAGCAGCTGCCCAATGGCAACTGCCCAGTGCCCAAAGAAGCATACTTAAATACATCAGTAATATTCTTGAAGTATATAGAGAATACTAAAAGTACTTTTTTTCTTTATTTATTTAATGGAAATACATCTAAAATATACTTTTCTGTGCTTTTATGAAATGTATATTTTTAAAGCAACAGATTTTAAATTATACCATAAAGAAGTATAGTTCTTTATGTTCATTTCATAACATACTGAAGCATACCTAAACAAAAGTTTACTTAATTGTCTTCAGCTTAAGTGTATTATTTAGGAAGCATAGTTTTATGCAATGTTTTTTTTAAATATGCTTTAGTACAGCTTATCTGGAACTAACTAGCAATCAAATATGGTATTGTTATGCACATAGGTATGCATTTAAAATATATTTGAGGTATAGTAGATTTTGTTGCTTTATTGCAACATTATTTGTTCCAGTTTAGAACAGAAAAGCACTTGTAGGCATAGACGTGTGTATTTCAACATTACTTTCAACATATGCTGCCTTTTAGACTCCGTCTTTTTCAGGGACGTTGGTGCTTGTTTCAACATGAAACGTTATGCACGTGTTACAACAGCATGGCTGCCTATCTGTCTCCTATAGAAAAACATGTTATGGTTATGCAACTTGAGACTAAAAATCTGCACCAGAAACTGAAGACATTTATTAAGTGTTGTTAAAAGGAAAGGTGATGTAACACAGCGCTAAACATGCTTCTGTCCCAGATTTTTGGAACGTGTTGCACCAAAGGAATTTTTATACCCTGAAAATTCATAAGTCGTTCCAAAATGATACATTTAGTAGGGGGTATTTAGTATTAAAAGTATGTACTTTTCATATTAAATGAACTTCAGTACACTTTTCTTTCACACAGTTTATGTGTGTTTCAAACCTCTAGGTTGTTTGCTCTTTTCCAAGTACAGAGAAATGAACTGAAATCATTGTTCACTTTAATTGACTGTACACTACAGATAATGTAGATAGAGATTCACTTAAAAAAAACACTAGTTTTCTTTTAAAATCTGTATATGTTACAGTGGAAGCTTATCTGAGTCTGTAGTGCCTCTGTGACATTTTTCTTTGAGTGAATAAATCCTCTCTGTGGTGCTTTTGATGAGGCCAGCGACACTCGCAGCATGATGTTTGTTTTGAGCCTCTTTATTCATTTGGACAGTGGAACAGGTGTGATCTCCACAGTGAGCAGTACTGCATGCAGTGCTGCAGAGCTCCTTCACACACCTGTAGGAACAGGTACAGTTTTTTTCCAGTTCTTGCAGTAATGGGGGCACATTTCAGCACCACGTTTCACCCTCTTGGCGTCAGATGTTGTTGTACACTTCTTGCAGTTTGCAGGCCGAGTCTTACTTCATTGATTGCTGTTTTGAAGAAATCTCGCTTTGCTGTGAAGTGAAACGTGAAAGAAGTTTCATCAGTTTTCAACTGAAACACTCTTGCAATTGTGCATGCAACTTCATGCAAGCCATGGATGTTCCTAAACTGGCCGCATTGCTATTCTTGTCACTGTCTCATGTATTGACACAATGATCTCCTCGTTAGCAGCACTGCATTTCAATGCTTCAAAACAAACAGTCGGCTACATTAGCACTGATTACGCCGGTGATTTATTCTGACCTCCTGACTGCAATCTAGATGCCGTTCACTTAGATCCATAAACAAGGTAGTAATCTTTGCATCATGTTGTGGTCTACAGATATGGGTCACTGACACTGTTAGGTCTACACAATGACTGTTACAAATGACGTTCAAGTAAGCTACTTAAAAAAACATGTACACTGTGTAAATATCCATGATCTAAGGCACATTTTGGAGACACTGGAATCACATGAATGGAGAATAATAAATAAATAATCTAAATAATTACAAATGGTACCATAACGTGCGTTATCCACTATATGTAAACTAAATGGTATTTTACCCATGCACATTCAAAAGAACTGACCCGAACAGGAACCAACAGAACTTAAGGTTCTAGTTCTAGTTTATTTTCTGCATGCTGGAATGAAAGTTCATTTTCAGTATGATGGAACAATCATACTGACCACATTATAGAACAACTGCATCATGCATGAGCCTGTGCTATTGTGTTTTTTAAGTTTTAGCTAATGACAAACTGTCATAAAAGTAAATAAATAAATACATTTTTGCCCATTTTGTGCCACTGTAGCACGAGCCTAAAACATCTAAATTTGCTAACTGTCTGGCTGTTGAAAAACATGGTCTTGTCAAGGTAACAAAAACCATAAAATTGGAACCCTTAGTACTGGATGTACTGATGTACTAGTTTTCTGGTGTCAAAGTTTTTTATAGTGGTGGGCGATATACCAGTTCATACAGTATAGTGCTCAGTTACAGTCTAAGGTAATGCTGTCCAGTTTGATAGGAGCAGCCGGTTCCTTGGGGTTAGCCTATAGCCTAGCATGCCTATAGCCAAGCATCTATAGCCTAGCATCCTGCTTGCTGTGCTTCTGTTTCCTCTCGCACCGCCTACAGCTCTGATACTGCCTGCCTGTGCTTTGACCCTGGTCTGTATGGGCTTTGAGTTACACTTCACTGTCATGTATGCAGAAACCATCATAACTTGGGCCTTATATAATTAATATACAATATTTTTGCCTGCGCTGCCCCCTGGAGTATTCACAGATGACTCGACAGATTGCCAAAAAAACAAGTATTTCCAAAATAGAACTTTATAGAAGAGGGCAAAAACGGTCTTAGCTTTTAATGTACATTAATGTAACAAGATTTTATTCCAAGCATTTTTGGAGCATTCCTCTCGGTACATACGTCATGAAGTGTTCAAGCAATGTAAAGCCTAGCTGCTAAGCTCAAATGATAAGATAATTGTTCATTTTTGGATAGCAATATGGATATATTGGATATATATATGGTCATAACACCCACTTGTTCTGTGCTATAAGTAAAATTTCTGATAGTTTCGGTGTGTTTTGTAGTAAGCTTGCTTTTGTAGATTAATTATAGCAAGGGTACTTTTGTGCTGTGAAATATTGGCTTAAATTTGTCCACAGTATGTAAACTAAGGGCACTTGTCCACTACATAAAGTACTTCTCCTTCAAAAAAATAGAACTTTGTTTTTTCCGTTGGCAATCCATCCAGTACTGAAGGTTGAAGTTTTATGGTTTTTGGTACCTGTTTAAGATTGGAACCAACAGGACATGATGGTGCTCAAGAGTATTCTCCTCTGTCTTTGAACTCCTCTGTCTTTAAACTGAAGCCAGCAATAATTTAGTGAATTCTTTATTCTTTCAGATGAAGATGAAGTCACTGAGCACTATTACGTGACCAAAAAAGGGCCCCAAAATGTGAACTAGAATGTTATGTTGATATGTTAACTGATATTTCATGTCAGTAAGGGTAAGCTTTAGTAAGCAAGTTGGCTAATGCAGCAGTTTACAGTGTCAAGAGAACAGAAGTTTGAGGGGTCGCTTGACCCTTTATGAATCTTTGTAGACCATGCTTATGAGTGTGTGCACAGTGAAAAGTGCAGTAGATTATTTTATATCGGCCAATAAGTTAAGCTATCCAGAAACAGAATTTCTGTTGGTTTCTTGTTTTTGAATTTGCGGTGGAAATGTACAAGGCATTTACAACAGCGAAGGCCAAATCACACACGGCCTATGACTAAATTCTGTATATAATATATGTCTCGATAACAGCCACTGTAATACCTATGCTTTGTGTAGATAAAGGGTCCATATTATTATGCAATACTGAAGTTCTTTTCTGTGTTGACAGTCTAGGTTCTTGCTGTAGTGTCTGTCACCAATTATGAGCTTTAGTGATGTTCGTGTACTGAAAAAAAATTGTGGTGATGTAACAACGGTGACATAATTGATACTAACGCCTCCTTAACAGGTAGGCGCTCCTATTGCTTCCTCTGTGGAGGCGCTGCATTTGTCCAGCAGCAGCTCCTGCTGTAGATATTGTGTGTGTTATCAGAAAGGGGGATTTATAATTGGGCAATGCTGGCAACAGCAGGAACTTTCTTGCTGTTCTTATTTTTGCCTGCCCTGCCCCCTGGAGTATTCACAGATGACTCGACAGATTGCCATCTTTCCAAAGCTAAGACACGAGCCGCATTTCTGCCAGGCCTGCTTTTGATGCATTTTTATGTCACCATGACTTTGGAGAGACCAAGGAAAAAAAATGTGAAGCCATTTCACTGCATTCAGAAGCTCACGGAATACTGAAAGTTCAGTTTCGGCTGGTGACTCACTCATGCTGCTCACAAATATAATGTGTGCCCTTCATTCAAAAGTGTGCAGAAATGTAGAAGGTCCTTGATATGTGTCTTAGCTGTCTTTGCAAGAAATTGACCTGTGCTTTGTGCTCTGCGTAGCAACTGTTGTGAGGTTGGAGGAGCTTTATAAGACACTGGCACAAGTCAAAGTCAGTGTAATGAGTAATTGTAGCACAACTCAAGCAATCATTTTAAATTAGGTTGGCCCATTGTGAGTCACACAGATCAGGTTATTGTTTTGGTGTGTGATTGAGGTTTTTAGGGATAAACAGATTGGCTAAGCATACAATTCAACAGCTCTTTAACATTACTAGCAAGATCAGTTGTCATCATAGCTACACCACTAGCTACTGTAGCATGGCTGAAGTTGCTCTAAAGGACTCCCAATCAACTCCCCACGGCCTATATGCTGACATGATTGCAGAAATGTCATTTAGAGCTAAAACAAGTACAGCTACTCAGTGATAGCAATATAAATAGCAAATAGGTTCTTAGGAGATGATTCGGTCATGAATGCTTGCTGTAGCTATCGGGCTAGTTCAGACTGCACAGACTAAGCTATTTAACCATAGACATTGTTTCACCTTCCTCACAATGGAGGTATACAATGCAGGTATTCTTCACGTTCATTACTAACATATCATTATGATGGGCTTTTTTACAGTAGTCACTGATGTTTTCACTGAAACCAGTGACTGATTTTCATAGATCTGTTTCTCATTGTTACTCTGACAGACTTCTAAGAGTAGTCATTGGTTATCTTTGGTTAATCTAAATAGTTTTGTCCAAAGACAGGCTGATTTTTTCCTCTATATTCAATATTGTATTAATTCTAAAATCTTATCCTCTATTCATTTAGCTCTTTTTGTGTTATTTATCTTCTACCCAGTGTCAGCCAGAGGAGGATGGGTTCCCCCTTTGAGTCTTGGTTCCTCTCAAGGTTTCCTCCTCTTGCTCTTAGGGAGTTTTTCCTTGTCACTGTCACCCTTGGCTTGCTCACTGGGGCTTGTACATAGATTTTTCTGCTTTGTGACCTTTTACGTATATAAACTTGAACTTGACTTGACAACAAAAACTAAAAAATGACAGATTTGCCACCGAGCTAACAATAGCGAGAATACAGGATGTGAAACTACATCCAATCTCCCCAGACAGAGGGACCTTTCACATGCATGCAAAATAATTAGCATTTAAATGTAACGACAAGTTGTGTAAATAAGTTGTATACTACAATTTCTCATTTTGATGAACTGTATTTTTGTTAATGTTATCTGAAGGTTGTCCAGCCTCACAACAATTGACTGCAAAAAATGACTGACATGCCTCTCAGCTAATCACAGTCGTCTCTAAGTATGTCTTTCTCTGTTGGAGGAAGGAGCAGCCTCTCAAAACAAACCTGCAGTGAGAATGGAGGTGACAGTAAATTAGCCAGAATTATTAGATAAAGAAATGGTGAAAAGGTGTCAGTAAGGAACGTATAATGACACACTCTATCCTGATCATCTGGCAGGTGCTGCTGTTTTTGCTGTTTTTGCTGTGTTATGAAGACCACATGTTTTGGATTATGATGTCTTTTGCTAGCATTTGCTCATTTCCTGCTTGTATTGCAGTGAGATCTCAGGCTTTCCAGTGGTATATTGCATCTCTGTATTGTTTGACAACTTGATGCTTAAAAATGATGTATAAAAAAAGTTAATGTGAAAGTGAATGCTTCGATAGAAGTATGTCGGTACCGGTACAGTGACCTAGAAAAGGTAATAGTGATGTATAACAATAAATGACAATATAGAAATATATCGATCCATTAGCTAACTAGTTAGCTTGATAAGTCAGTCAGATTAAACAGGACTCTACAGCCTTTGTATTGTTTCATTAAAGTTGGATAAAAGACCCTTTGTGAAAGACAATGAGTCTTTTAACATTTGCATTTAACATTTAACATTGCTCTGATTAGCTCCAGTGTTAGCTTTAGCCATAGCTCATCGGAAGGGGCAGCTTCTGTCCTGCTTATTAAACATGAAGACCTACCACTTTAATGTTCACTGACAAACCAATTTTCATGGTTTTATGAACGCAAAGATACTTTTCAGAATCCATTTTTGTTTTCTTGATCATGAATGTCTGTTGAACATCTTTTAAAGTCAGTTTAATTTGTTGTGAAATATGTACTTGAAATATGTGCTTCTGAAATTTCTTTGCATTTTGGTCTGTTAGCACTAGTATTGCAGATGCTACCAGCTAGCCTGTGCTGAACGTTTAACAGATGTAGCAACATGAACTAAGAAAGATGGGACTTTTTTTAGAATTTTGCAACAGGTCAACTACTATAAAAGAACATATTTGTGGGCGGAGAATGGACAGAGCAGTTGTGGTGCGTCCTTCCCCAAGAATTCCTCCATTGTCCCACTTTCCTTACTTATTATATATTAGCCCAACTGTTCTAATTGTTTTCCTTTTGTCTTTGGTTTTATGTTCCATGTTCTGAATTCCTGTCAGCAGGGAGAAAAACTGACAGGCCTTATTTGCATATTTTTCGGAAGTAGAATAATTATGATATGGCGTCTGTGAGTGTCTGTGAGGGAGATGGAAGATAAAAGGAAGGGCAAGAGGAACAGAATGGAAAGAAGAAAAGCATGTGAGATGAATGACTGAGCTGAGCTACAGAGCAGAGAGAGATGTGGAGATGAGGAATGAGGAGGTTAAGAGAGAAGAAAAGACTGGCGGGAGGAGGGAAGAATAGCTTCGAAGATTGGAAAAGGGTTAGGAGAATGGAAGAGGGCTGGAATTTTTTAACCTCTTGGAATTTTTTAATGAGCAACAATTTGTGTTTTGTAATGCATATAGTTTTTATAATTTTGCATTATTTTTCTTTTTGGGTGCTTTGGTGTTAAATTTGTGCAATTAGCATAATCTCTTTTTTCATTCAAAAATAATTGTAACTGCCTAGAATGTAGTATAAAGAATTGGATAATTTTCAGTTTTATACAGTTGCCCAGAAAGTAAGCAAGCAAAGTAGTTTATTTTTATAGCGCTTTTTACAACAGGTGTTGTCACAAAGCAGCTTACAGAAAAATCTGGGTCCAAGCCCCCATGAACAAGACAGTGGTGACAGTGGCAAGAAAAAACTAACCCAAGAGCAGGAGGAAAAAACCTTGAGAGGAACCAAGACTCAGAAGGGGAACCCATCCTCCTCTGGTCAACACCGGATAGCAAACAGTGTTAGTGTAAAGTATTATAGTACAAAACGGGGAAAACAGGTGGAGCAAATGATTAATTTGATTAGTTTTAGTTTATGCAGCAGCAGCATCATCAGGAGGGTCAGTTCATGAGGGTGAGGTTTGCACAGCATTGTACATCATGAGGCTCAATGGTGGTCAAGCTGGTCCAGAGGGCTGGCGAACAGTGGGCACCCGATCAAGGCAGAAGAAGCAACAGCATCAGACGCACAGGATGGGCAGCTGTTCAACTCGGCAAAGAAAGGAAAACACACAGAGAGTTAGTTCTGTAATGAGTGACTGATCACAGATTACAGTATTAACAGAGCAGCAGAGACTCCGGCAGGTCTAGTTATTGCAGCCCTTTACTAAAAGGGAGAAACCAGAAGGTAACAGAGACATGAGGGCTCCCTGAGATGTCAGCACCCCTCCGCTCCACCGTCAGCAAACTTGAGTGAACGCGTGAGAGCAGCGGGACGACAGCACCAACACTCCCAGTTTACCATAATACTCTATGACCATGAACCCCCAGATCTGCACCTTTTATATGACAGGGAAAACTAATTACCAAAGGCTTAACTAAACAAGTAAGTTTTTAGCGTAGATTTAAAGACTGAGGCTGTGTCTGTGTCCCGAACATTAACAGGAAGATTATTCCAAAGCTGGGGGGCTTTGTATGAGAAAGCTCTCCCCCCTAACGTAACTTTATTAATTCTAGGTACTAATAGTAAGCCAGCACCTTGTGATCCAAGTAGGCGTGATGGTTCATAGTGGGAGAAGTTCACTCAGGTACTGAGGGGCGAGTCCGTTTAGAGCTTTGTAAGTCAGTAAGAGAATTTTATAATCAACGCGAAAGTCTTTTTTTAATTATTTTAAATGTATTACATACTTTTAAATACTGAAAACTTAGTCATGCACACTCCTAACTTAGCAGTGTTTCAGCTTGATACTCACCTGACACTGACTCAGATCTTTTTTCTGGTTTCCCTTGATATAGGCCATAATTTATTCATAAACATAAAATAAAACATTCAGCGACATTCAGTCACCCAAAAAAGTCACTTTATCTTGAATGATGCTATAGAAGCTTCCTGTGTGCGTGACAGATTTAGGGATGGGGGTGTTAAAAAAAGAGTGTGTGGCTGAAGCAGGTTTCCGTGATTTAAAATCACTGGACCATAAAACTACGGTGTCAGCTTGAGTTGCTTTCCCTGCAGAATAGATTTAAAGGAGAAATACACCTTTACTTTTATTATGTCGTTTACCCAGGGTGGTATTTTACAAGATGTTTTGTTATTTTCTCCAACAAAGTGGCTATCTACACTTAGCCTCTTTATGCATGTTGTATCTAGATAATGTGTAGGTAGGATTTATTCACATCCCATTTATTTTCACTTGGCCACACAAGTCTTGTTTGGAAGAAATCCAATGTGCACCTCTGTAGTAGTGAGTGACATACGGTTCCTCCATTATACCAGCTAAAATTCTTCATAAGATATTAATTTTGTCATTACTGATATACTGGTATGTTATAAACAAATGCAGATAACGTGATGTACATGCTTTACAATATACACTAGTCCTCTCACCTGCTGTGTACTGAGTTGCAGCCTGAGATAAGTTAGTCCAGTTGGTTGTCAAACGATCAGACATCAGATTGTAATGAGTTAATAATTCAAAGTGGGAAAGGGAGTGAAAGGAAAAACCAGTCTCTTGGGGTTAGCTGTTTGTCATTAGCCTGAAGGCTAGCTGGCTTTCCATGTGCACCTCCTATGGTGCCTCTCACTTGGTCAGCTGCTTCAGGCGATGCCACAGTCTTAGGCTACAAGCTGAAGGGCTCCGCAGCTTCTTAGCTAAGTGTGAATGCCTTGTGTTATTTACCAAATTCCAGCAGTGTCTGGCAGCTGTAAATGAAAGCTTAAGCGTAAGAGATGCATGGCTTTCAGAGGCAAACAACGTTCTGCACCATTTTGTCAAGTTCAGAGATGCTGCTGTAGGCTTTGTATGCACTCTCCTTCATCATGTTAGGTTAGAAAGCAACATCACATCTATATACTGTTCATTTCTGTTTTTGCTATTTCACCCAATAAAAATATTTAAGGTTTACTTAAGTTGTTAAATATGGTTTTTATTGAAAAGTGAAGGAACTTCCGTTACATATCTCGCCGTCCACAAGGGTCTCCAGAATGGTAACTTTACAAAAGAAGGCAAAACATTCTTTACATTCAATGTAAGTTAATGTAAAAGGATTTTATTCTAAGCAATTTTGAAGCATTTCTATTGGTCCATTCATCGTGACGTTTTCACATCGGCTGCTGTGCTCAAATGATGTAAAAAACTAAAAATTGGAGAAAATGGAGATGCTTGTTTTTGTTTTTGATCAGTGATGATGTGTACATTATACTGTGATACATACTGAGACCATTAGTAATCAGTACCATGATATATTTTTTTGGCCACACTATATCTGTGCTGCTTTTCCTATATTGTATGCAAATATAAAATGATGTCAGATGACATATTTTATTATGTTTATGTTCTAAAAGCTGGCAAAAGCTTTTGTTTTGTTAATTAAAGAGCTCTGTGGCTAAGAATAGAGTTAACACTGGCTCACTAACAACAGTTACTGGCTATCTAGCTTCTGAGTGTAGCATCAGATGTTTGATTTCATATGTAATGGACTGTAGTTTGTTGCCATACCTCAGTTTCTGTACACTAATGTAGTTCCATCTAGGAGTTAGGTTTGTGTATGTGGCTCGAAGAAATGTGGCCCAGCTGCATGTCCAGTGCATCTCATCGGCCTTCTGAAGTGGTTTGACTGGATAGCAGTCCGTCTCTCCAATGTGCCTTGTCTGCATTTACACTTGGCCTTTTCACAGTCAGACCAGCACCAATGAAATGTAAACAGGCTCATATATGACTTGCAAATTCAATATGAATGTGTAGTGATGCATGTGTACTCTTTGCAGTAGTGATCTTTACATTTAGACTAAAAGGGAAATAAAGCATTGGTAGGTTTTTGCTTACTTGGTGATATATTACATTATCATTGACTGATCTGTGGCATCTGATTCAGCACAAACTCAGCTTATCTTTATCCACTGTCATCTAGTTATTAGGCAGTACAGCAAACTCTGCAGATGTACTGTAGATTAGGCCTGGGGTTGAACAGGGAAGGCGCTATGATGCATTTGGCCAGAATGTTTGCTAATTTAACACAGCAGTTAAACGTACAGTTTAATTGTAAAGTTAAACTTTACAGTCATTCAAGTTTAAAGACAACATATGTAGGCATGTTAGCAGCAACACATTCTGGCTTACAGTATTAATAGAAACTGCATATTTCTAACACTTCGCACATGCTTTTGGAACATTAGAGCAACATTGCAGATGGTCCTGGCTTTTTATTTAATTATCTGTTTGAAAACGTTAAGATAAGAAAAAGTATAGTTATGAACATTTCCTCCTGAAAAGTGAATGTAGTGTGCCTTTAAAACTCATTTAAGGCACACAGTAGGTCCTTAAGGACCATGAGGGTTGCATTATTTGTACCTTTGGAAAACTAAAATCGGGTTTTCTAACAGTGAACGCTTTTCCAAGTATATCATTAGTATTGTCAGTACTTCTAGAACATTGAACAACTGCATCATAAAGGAGTTACCAATAAAAAGACAGATCTACTCCAATTATAGATGTCATCCCTTTATACCATTATCTTATTTGATTAGTTTATTACCATTTGTTTGATTTGTCCTCCTGTTTTTGTGCCGCTGCTATTTTTCGGCTGCATTTCGTCCATTTCAGTATGTTCTGAAAAAAACAAATACAGTGAAAATATCTTCAAGTACCATGATATGCCATATTCTCCACACTTAGTCATAGTCCACATTAAAGTCCAATATTTACATTCACATTCACACAATATTAAAAGAAAGACTCCCTCCTGTTCCACTTCCAGTAAAATTAACTGAATAAATCAGAACAGCAAATGAACTCTCCCAGGTCCCCCATGGCGTCCATGCTTTGAATTAGTTCTCGCTCATAGCTCACTGAAACAACAAGAGAAGAAATTCTGAACTTTGAATCAATATCAAGTTTGTGTTCATAACAAAGAAGATATTTTATTATGACTGGAATTTGATGTAAAAATTATTGCTATATCTTGACATAAAAAAAGAAAAAAGTCAGATGTACAGCCTTGAACCTGTCGATACAGAATGTCAATCAAATATAATAACTGTGTAATTACTTCTGTAATTATGTAATGGCATTGAAACAGCATAGCAAAGCTGCAGCAGTAGAAGCTGCAGATTGTCAACAATTCACTTGCGTTTGGTGTCAGGTTCCTCTTGTAAAACAGAAACTCATTAGGTTCATTACAGATGAGTTTGTTGCAGATGTGTATGATCATAGTTCACACACAGTATTAACCCCTTAAATGTGGAAGTTCTTTAATGTATAAAAGGTTCTTCACACTCACACATCACATTTACAAACAAGCCTTTTTCAAAAATCATAGTGAAATGTTCTTTAGAGAACCAAAAGTGGTTCTTCTATCTAAGTGCTCAAGAGAACTATTTTGGCACCCTTGGTGTGTGTCGTAGGGAGAAATTCTCATGCATGTGATATACGTGATATTCTTATGGCATAAGAAATTCTTTGGATTCATAGTTACAACATATAGTTTATGTTCTTATGGGATATAGTTATAACGTGTATAATTTAGTTGCGAGCTGTAGGTATAGCTTATGAAATGTAGTTATGAGATGTAGTTATAACAAACATAATTCAATTGTGAGGTATAGTTATAACATGAGTATAATGTGCTTATGAGCTGTAGTTACTGTATGTGTATAATGCAGTTATTACATATAGTTACAACATAAATATATAATGTAGTTATGAGAAACAGTTATAACATATATGCAATGCAGCTGTGAGAAATAGTTATAACAGGAATATTTTGTAGATGAGATATAGTTGTAACGTACGCAATTTAGTTAAAAATAGTAATAACACATTGTTATGTGGTATCGCTTGGATTGTATGTAGTTATGTAGTTATCGCTTGGATTCTGGGTAAGTTGACTGTTCCTTAGAGTTTAAGGGGTTAAAATAACCTATACTACCTGTTCCAAATCAGTAAGAATTTCTTGCAGGAATTAAAACGAGTGCTGTAATGAGAACCCAAAACTTGAATGTATATGAATATATAGATAGTCTTCTCTCGTCTGGTGAGAGAACGCTCGGGCATGGCTCCACGAAGCGCTGCGTCAGAGTGTGTGGTCTGTGCACCCCCTGCCCTCCGTAAAGGGATGAAGCAGTATGAATGCTTCTCCAGCAGGTGGCTGATGACTGTGCAGCGAGCCCACGCTGAGCCTACGCTGAGCCCACGCTGAGCCCACACTGAGCAGAGAAAGCAGGCATGACACAGCTCTCCACTGCTGTATGTAGCCCACAAAGGGACAGCTCACTGCTACAGCATGCCAGCTAGCTCCCACTCCACTCAACTGTGCTTTGTGAAGCTGTTGATATGCTAATTCAATGTAGGTTTATAAACCAAACACACTGAAAAAAAGAGATACAGTGAATTTACTTGATTGGAATGTGTTCATCATTTCCACATGAAAAAAATGTTTTTCTTCAGTTTGCTTACATTTGGCAGCAGTTATGTTTTTGAATTACGTAATTCAGTGCATCACTTTTTTCACTGTACAGTCAATTATCAAGCAGTTTATGAAGCAGTTACAGGCTGGAGAAATTCACTGGTTTGAAAAGCATTATTATTTGTAGCCATATTTGTATTCATATGTGGAAAAGTGATAAGAAAAGCATGACATTAATTATTTTTTGCTCATAGTCCATTGAAACAAGTGGATATATTCTGTCAAAAGTGTGGGTTCATGGCAATGTTTTGACCTTCCAGTGTGATATAACTCCATCTCCAAAGAGTTCCAGACCATTACCCAGAACAGAGTGCCTGTCCTTCATTAAATTTGAAGGTCGTCAGGCGAAGAGCACAAAATGGAGGCTGAGGATCACGTTTTAACATGGTCTTGTGTGTGTTTACTGCAGCCATGTCCCAACCTCAGTCTGTTTGCAGTGCTACAGGCCAGTGACTGGCAGTAAACAAACATGTTTACTCATATTAGAGTTTTTTTCCAAATTTTATCAATCCAGATTTTCATCTCCGGTTGGCACTTGTCTGTAGACTGACTTTTTGTGCAGGAGTGCTCCTGAATATTATTCCTGTTATTTTATTATTTCTTTTTCATTTTAAGCACCAAATATCAGCTCAGTATATAATTTTTTAATCATTATTTTGTGCTAAACTAATATAACAGTACTAATATTTGAGGCTGAAATATGCAGATGAGCCTTCTATCTAATGACAGTGTTTTCTTGTGTGTGCTGTGAACATCTTGACGCTCCAGTTGTTTGAAAAATTTAGGACGCACTGGTAAAATCCCACGTTTTGTTGATTTTCCAAGTGAAAATAAGTTAAAACATCCTCTACAAAGGACAGGCTTCTGCATATTTTAATGCACAATTACTGTTTATTTAATACAAATTTATTAAATATTATATTAAATATATTAAATTTAATATATTAAAATAAAGGCCTGTGCAAAAGTTATTGCACATTTTCAAAAATGCTAACGTCATTGAATAAATAGATACTTTACACTGTAATTTGCAGAAAAAATGCCATATTTAAGTGTGTTCTTTGGTTGTGTTAACTTATTTTCAAAATAAAAAAAGTAACTAGCTAAAAAAAAACAAAAACAGGGCTCATCTTGATTAATTGACCAGTTTTGGTGTAAAGAACACTGAAAAATTGAGTTAATGTATTTAATGTAAATGATGAAGTGCTGTTGTTCTATGGATGTCCAGCTGCTGTCATATGGGGTTTGTTGTGTGTTGATGGTGCTGTAAAATGATTGAAATAGTGAACTGCAATCACATTTATTCCATTTGCTCAAATTTGACACTAAAGAAAGATTTTTCCATTCCATTACTATGTGATGGAATAGTCATGAAAATAGGATGAACACAGTTTCCAATTTTTATCATGTCTAGTAAGAACAACAGTGGGTGCATGTTCCAGCTTCCCCACGACTGTAGCTTCTTGCTACAGTCTGTACATTTCTGTACATTCCACTTTGCTTAATTATATTACTGGTATTGCTGCAACTATGCCTGGTTTGAGGCATCAAACTAGGAAAGTGTGCTAATTCTGTAAAAACAGTAGTGGCATTAATTATTCATTGCAATAATGCATGATTAATATGTTTTTAATGTTAATGTTGACACCACTAGTAATTATGTACTTAATTACATATTAATTATAATCGGACAAACATGTAAATACAAGTGCAATATGTAGTTAATTAGAAAAAAAAAACTGTGGTATCAACTGAATGTTCAGAATTCACATTTTTAAATGCACTGCTTGTTTCAATGAACTACACAGGAGAAACAGATTACATCAAATGACACCATGTTTTCACTAATGATAACTGACTACTAAGAGTTTACTGAGGAGCTGCAACAAAATCTCAAAGGGAATTAATAGGTTCTGACAAGTGTTGCACTTTTGTAAGCAAGATTTTGTTAATTTTTAATACATTTTTCAGTTTAGGTTTTAGCTTAAGAAATAGCATCACTGAAATTTTAAGTTATTAGAAATTAGTTGAACTTCAAATAATAAGCTGATGGAGCATAAAACACAGATTCTTGTGTTTAACTTACTATGCAAATTTCAATTAGCTCAAAATTTTAAGGCAGCCCGAACTCTAAATATTTTAAGTTAAAGCAACATTTTTTAGTGTGTGCTATAATGTTTCAGTTGGTCATGATAGCACTAAGCCGTGGTCATGCTGTGAGTGTCATATATGTGGAGTTCTCAGATACTTTTATAATCCTATAATTATTTAATGGACATCTGGGTTAAATTGGGTCAGAATAATAGAGTATGACACTCTGGCGCTTTCAGATGGATTACAGTTTCTATATGAATTGGACCATTGGACTATCTTCTAATTGATTCCAGCCACCATTCTGGCAGGTTTTCAACCCTCATTTCATGCTAAATCCCCCATATGAGCTTTCAAAGATAAATGAAAAAGTGAAAATAAGTTAACACATCCTCTACAGAGAGCACACTTCTGCACATTTTAATATACTCTATAACACATGTACACACACGTGTGCATATGTGTGTGTATTTTTCAGGTATTCTGTTATCACAACACTTTTGGCTAATGTGTCCTATTTGTGCATGTGTTGTGATGCGTGGACATTTTCTTCCTCCTCGAGGCGAGCTGCATTGGCACTGCTGCTCAGAAACACAGCATCACAAGCTTCCCTCACACGTCTGGCAACAGGCTTCCAGTTAATGCATCACCTCTGGCATGTTAGGTTCAAATGTGAGCAGATCCACGAAACTCATCAGCAGTCGGGCAGAATTACATGCCGCCTTGTTAGGCCTACATGACTTTCTGGATTTGTCTGGCTTTATCCACATGTTTGGAGGGGTCAGATTAAGCCCTTCAGGTTGCCATATTGAATTGGAAGTCGGGTCCAAAGTGTGTACTGATTTTTCCATCGCAAACAGCCTAAAAACAGAGTGACATTGATTAGTAGAGAGCTTTTCCACCACAGATTTGCTAGAAAACTGATTTGCTTGGGAAGGCACTTATTTTGCAGTATTTGACAAGGTCATTGTGTCCTGGACTACTGCTGCACTGCTAATGAAGACATATATTTAGTCAGTGTTGCTTTGTCAGTCCAATTCTGTTCCTTAAGAAAATATCAGAAATTTCAATATTAAAGCCACAGTCTGTAGAAAAATCTACTTTTATGCCATTTTCCCTTTTACTCCAGATGCCAAATTCAGGCAAAACATGTATAATGTCTGACGTTTTGTATATTTATTTTTGCATAAGAGATATGGGGCTAATGTAGCTAACAAGTACTGGATGCTTATGACCTCTGACATGTTAAAGAATCTCAGCTTCTGAATTCTGTGCTGCTTTTCCTTTACATTTTTATAGACAAAAGTAAGTCATAATGGTTACAGTGGTGGCCATAAACTTCAGTTACTTATTAGCTGCAGTACTGTGCAAAAAAACACCCTTCATTTATTTAATTTCTAGTCAAAACAGCCATTAAGTTCAGCCCCAGGAAAAAGTCAAAAATTACACAGAAGCCCCAACAACTAAATATGTATTTTTCCAGTATTTAATGTGTCCATGCTTTATATCTTTTACAGCTTCCATTCTAAGACTTGCTTTCAGTTTTCAAAGAAATCTGCAAACATCTCCAAAGTTCAGTCTTAGAAGTTGGTTGCATTTTCTGCTTCTTACAATCCAAGCAGTCACAAATACATATATAGACTTGTCAAGTCATGCCAAGTCAAACTTTTTTTTATACAGTGCTTTTTACAGCAGGCGTTGTCACATAGCAGCGTTACAGAACAATCCGGGTCTGAGCCCACAAAACAAGCCAATCTCGACAGCGGCAAGGAAAACTCCCTAAGGCCAAGAGGAAGAAACCTCGAGAGGAATCAAGACTCAAAAGGGGAACCCATCCTCCTCTGGTCAACACCAGATAGCAAACAATAACACAAAAACAATATCAACAGAGAATAAGGATTGACCATTAGTATAAGTATAATATAATCAGTCGAAAAAACCTTACTCCACACCTCAGATGTCCATTGTTGGTCTTCTAGTGCCAATTTCCTTCTTTTTTTGTCCATTTGCTTTTCTCAGTAACAGCTTCTTGACAGCAAGTGCAAGAGTGGAGCTTGATTTTCTCCTCTCTCACAAAGATGAAAGCTGTAAGTACGGTTTCTTTGATGGTAAAAGTTTTGGTGGTCTACCAGATCTGGCATCATTTAAATTTTTTTTTTTTTTAGTGTCACCTGTTTTTTCTGTTTTGTTTTTTTTTACCTTCTTTATGCAGGTGGATTATCTTATATGCAGTCCCCTCAGAAATTCTATATCCTGAAAAGTGAATACCTTGCACTCAATGGCTGTTTTAACTGGGAATCAAATAATGAAGGGTGGTCTCTTACTTTTGCACCATACTGTACGTTAGCCCCATAGCTCCAGAGCAAAAGTAAAAAAGCAAATGCCAACAGGTCTTGGCTGCATGACTATATTTATAGCAAACTGAAACAAATGAACAGAAGAAAGTCTCATTTTGTGATTGTGCTGTACTCTGTTTAATAAATGACCACTAAACTGTAAGCAGTTCAGGTAGCAAACTATAAAATCTCTCTGTAGCACGGCATGTGCTACCCCGGGCTCAAGGAGGACGCTGGAGGCAGGATTCACAGTTGCAGCAGCCATTACTTTAATTCACCCAAATTTAAACAAACAATACAAAACACAAAACGTAGGCTGGCCACTTTTCAGTGGCTTCAGTCACTTTTCAGTCCTTTATCCTCACAGCTTTTCAGCTCTTCAGCCTTTGTTGCTCTTGTGGCTGCTGCTCTTCCCTCTCTCTCTCTCGCTGTGTTCCCTCTCAGCTCTTTAAAAGGCGCTCACGCTGCCAGCCAGATCAGCATCAGCTGCCTTTCATTAAGGGCAGCGTGAGTACCTGAGCCGAGAGGGAACGAGAGCTCGCTGCTCCGCCTCCTCGTCACCGCCCCCAGCTTGCAGCTCAGCCGCCCGGGTCGAAAGTGAGGTGTAGTGGAGCGGCCTCGCTGCGTAACAGCCCGTCATCGTCGGGGCCCGGGGGGCGGGCGCATGCCACCCTCTCAAGCTGTAAAAATTGACTGTTGACACTAGTTGCTGAACAGCTCCAAGTGAGAGGAGGCAAATCAATTGTTGAGTTTAATTCAAATGAAAATATTCTTCTTGCTGCTCATTAGAGGGAAATAATGAAGCTTGTTGGTTCTTCTGGTCATTTACTGTAATAATTCAACCAGCTTATCAAGCATTGCTTTGGTCAGTGATCAGTGCCCACAGTGATTTTATTTTACCTCGATTGACTGGGCTGTAATGAGCCGTGCACTGCAGTCCTCCACTCAAATATTTGATAGTCCTTTATTCTTTAACATTTTGGTCCTCAGTCTTAAATTCTTCAAGGCCTAAAGATGGAGTGCATGAATTCACATATTGAAGTCGAGTCTGAAAACTTTCATTTCGTGTCTTTTAACAGAATCAGTTGCTCATGGAGAAACTTTTTTCCTTCACTTTCACTCAGATATGTTCATGTACTGTTAGGAACATCTGAATCCCTACAAGTGGTTCGTAATAGACGTATGGTAGCCCGGTCTTCATCAAGTTGTAATTAACAGTTTTCAAAAGGTCTCGCTCCTATTCTGGGAGCCCTACTAATTACTGTTTTGCTGGCAGCCTCGGGAGGGAAGAGTAGAGCCCAGAGGAAGCCGCAAATTGAAATGCGTCTTTCGCTTGACAGATGCCGGAGCAAGGCAAACAGGGAGTTTCAATTATGGGGCGAGATGAAGGTTTAGCCAGAGGTCACAACAAACATGCTAATAGCAATTCAATAGCAGGAAACAGGGCTTTTGAAAGAGGGCTTTTTTAAAAAGGAGAACTGCCAGACTACGCTCAGCAGCTTTGATGTATATTGCTATTTTCCAGCTTTCTATAGCGGAAGCTCAAAATAAATAGTTAGATTTTGCTTGTCATGACCTTGGCAGAGTTAACACATGGTGTCTTATTATATTATAATACACTTATATATAAAAGCATCTATTAGGCTTGCTTTTCTCTCATATTACACATTAGGGGTGCGGGAAAAAATCGATTCTTAGATGCATCGCGATGCGGACGTGAACGATTCTGAATCGATTCACAAACGTCAAAAATCGATTTTCTAAATATTTAATTCATACCGTAATGTTGACGGAACGCAAAAGGCGGAACTCGGAGGTGGGTAAGTGCAGCGCCCGGACAGTCTGTGGCGGCACATAACAAAAACACTACTGGACGAGTGAGAAATCCGACCGGCACACTCTGCAGTAAAGCCAGGTTAGATCAGGAGTCACAACCCAAATGATAAGAAGAGCCATTTTGACCTTTCAACAAAAATCAAACCACCTTGGGAGCCACAGCATTTAATGTCCAGTATGTCTCAGTGTGTGATAATGTCCTAGTATAGACTAAACAATATAAACGAAAACGCAGATTTACTTCACTCTGCTTTAAACTTCGCCTACAGCCGCTTTCCTCCCATCTCCGCCAGAAGTAGATCAGTTAAATGTCTCTCAGCGTTCGACTGTTTAACGAGGCTGAAGTCGCTTCTTATTCTCCAGCTCCTTGTTCGAATTTACCCGTTCCACCTTAAAATGTGACTGAGGCGCCGAATGAAAATGCGGCACCATTTAAGGTGGAACGGGAGAATTCGAAAAAGAGAAGCTGACTTCAGCTTCGCCACTTTTTAGTGTTTGACAGTCTCTCAATGCAGATTTAACGGACCAGGAAACCAACTGCGCTGCTTATAAATGCGGATAACGCATCGCTGCTGTGTGACCTGCAGTCTGTGTTGCGCTGTGTTTCACACGACCCGTCTCAGGGATACTTTACTGACACAGCGATCCCCCCCTGTCTCTACAACGAGACGAAAACCAAAGTTATACAATCACTAAAGAAAACGGGTAGAATAGCTGTAACGTACTGCGTGGACATCCATCACCACTGGATCTTATTTCACCGTAACAGCGCATTTTATCGCAGATGAGTAGCAGCAGCTTCTCGTGCTCCAAACAAGAGCAGTGAATGAGAGCCTTTCCAGTTCACTTGCCACATCACTTCCATTTGATTAATTAAAAAAGATATTGGAAGTAAATTCATTATGGATCATTACAAATACTTTGCTTTAAAAGTACCAAGTCACTTTAGATAACAATAACACCGAGTCACTTAGCCACTTTAAAATGTATATTGTCTCTATATTCTGTGTATTGTGTATATTTAATATATTTCAGTTGGTTTTTATTTTCACTTACTTTCTGTAGAGTGATCAGCTGAGCCTCACCACAAGCATTTCAATGCATAAATGTCCTGACATGTTGTGCAAATGACAAATAAACTTGAAACTCGAGCTCACACAGTAAGAAAATAGAAATGCTGTACAGAAAAATAAGATGCATCGAGATGCATCGATAATCGTTTTATAATCGCATCGCAGCCCTCTGAATCGTAATCGAATCGAAATCGTGAGGTGCCTAGAGATTCCCACCCCTATTACACATTGTGGGTAAAATTATGTAGTTTTTACAGAGCTGGGTTGTAGCAGAATACAAGAGCAGCATGTGTTTAGAATGGAAATGAAGTGTCTGCATTCAGTTCACAATGAATTTTAAAAAGGCAGAACCCAGAATAAAGTTACTTTATTCATTTTTAGTAGAATCTTTTTAGAACACCCCCCCCTCTAATTTAGCCTTTAAGCAGATACTGTGTTATCTGTGTAAATTAGTCATAGACCTACTTTTGATTACATTTTTTCTCTGTTATGATTTCATTAGGCGAGATCAGGCTGAAGTGATAACGATACAGAATAAAGGGAGCTGGCTTAAAAATACAAAGAAAAACACAAACCAGTAATACTGTGGAATAATGTGACTTACACTTAATGGACAAAAGTGTTGGGACACTTACCCATTACACTTACTGGAGCTTTTATGACATCCCATTCTAAATCCATAGGCATTAATATGGAGTTGTTCCTCCCTTTGCAGCTATAACAGCTTCCACTCTTCTGGGAAGCTTTCTACAAGACTTTGCAGTGTGTCTGTGGGAATTTTTGCCCATTCATCCAGAAAAGCACTTGTGAGGTCAGACATTGATGTTGGACGAGAGAGTCTGGCTCGCAATCTCTGTTCTAGTTCATTCCAAAGGTGTTCGATGGGGTTAAATCAGGGCTCTGTGCGGGCCAGTCAAGTTCTTCCACACCAAACTCACCCAGCCATGCCTTTATGGACCTTGCTTTGTGCACTGGGGTACAGTCATGCTGGAGCAGAAAAGGGCCTTCCTCAAAGTTGTTCATACAAAGTTGGAAGTATATAATTGTTCAAAATGTCTTGGTCTGCTGAAGCATTAAGATTTCCCTTCACTGAAACTAAGGGGTCGAGACCAACCCCTGAAAAACAATCCCATATCATTATCTCTCCTCCACCAAACTTTACAGTTGGCACAGTGCAGTCAGTCGGGTAACGTTCTCCTGACATTCACCAAACCCAGACTCGTCCATCAGACTGACAGCTTAATTTTATCCACCTGTTAGCAATGGGTGTGACTGAAACACCTGAACTCAATAATTAGGAGGGTTGTCCCTATACTTTCGTCCATATAGTGTATGTAATACTGATGAATAATGATATTCATCAATATTAAAGCTGTCTAATTGTGCCTTTTCAGTTACATTTTTGGCAGACATTCTGATGTAGAATGGCTTACAATTGTAATCATGCTACAGATGTTGGTGAATGTAAATGTTCTCTGTGATGTGCTTTAAATTAGTAGGTTCTCTAATTTAATTTATTGTTTAAAATGTATGCTAATTTCAAACATGCGTACAAAAAAGTGTAGCAGTGCATTTAATATGAAAGTTTGAATGGTTTAGCACAAACAATTACAAGATATAGAGGCTGAGACAAAAAGCATTACGACCTCCCTGGTCTCTCCTACCAATGATTTGCTGGTGTATTTTGTACATTTCAAAAAACAATAAATATTGTGAGTCTTATCAGTGATTGTGAAAATGTCATGATATGATGTCATATAATGTCATTGATGTATTATGCTACCTGGACCATTATACTGAATTAGTTCAGAGTGTGGTCCTGCAGTCCTTTTCTGCAGTCAAAAAACTATTTTAAAAAATTAAGTATTTAGACTTCAGATGTTTACAAGGTTCATGTTAAGATCTATTTAAACCCCAGGCATTAATTGAGAAAGTAAAAAGCTTAGTATATAAAAAAATCATCATTTATAGTGTTCTTTCTGTTGGGACATGACTGTCCCAAACCCAGGTAGGTGGGTAGGTAGGTAGGTAGGTAGGTAGGTAGATAGATAGATAGATAGATAGATAGATAGATAGATAGATAATATATTATTTTATCATATGTCAATAATACGTATGGTATAAGAGCACTCAAAGTGAAAGGATTTTGTTCTAAATTCCAAGTGTTTTAGGAATTTCGAAGTCTGGAAAGTGTTTTAGACTCTGACTCAGAGACAGATCAGTAGAATGATCCATATAATTGGTGTTTTTGTGTTTTTCCCACAACAAGCTCACGGTGAAAAAGATTTGCTGTTTAACTGAAAACAGTAAGTAACTTGGCTGCCTTCACATTTAAGAAGTTCAGTAGAATCTAAAATTTAAGACAGCCATGTCAACTTACATAAGTTCAAACACTGAATCACTTTTTATAGTGCACACTAAATTCAACTATGAATAATTTTAGAAGTGTTCTGTCCAGTCCTGGATCGGCAATGTGTAACAGCACAGTAGTGTTTTCAGTAGATCTTTGCCATGGATCAGGTAAAACCTGCTTGGGTGTTCCTGGTGTCTCTGCCATGATGTGACACCAGTTATGGCCTCTGGCTGTACGTGTCTAGACCTGCATTAAAGTCTGATATGATTAACAGAAAAAGGATTTGCTGCAGGTCACCACTAATCACATGCTTCATTTGTTATATAATTGCCACACAGACAAGCACACAGGCTGTAAGTTGATTAATTATTATGTACAGTAGTGAATATCCGTTGTTAGAATGAAAAAAGCGTTTATTATAACAAAGCTAGGAACAAAGCATTAAAAAAGGTGTGGGAGACATGGGAGAGTCTCTACAACAAAATCAACACAGGTGATATAAATGACAGTATCTGACAAATGAAAAGACTGAGCCTGAACGAAGCCTTAGTTAGAAAAAGTGAAAGGATGAGTATAAATAGAATTTAAAGTGCAAGTTTTAACAAATAACAAAATAATCCATTAACAATGCCAAAAGTACCTAAGGCACACAAAACCGATTTGAAGATTAGTGGATATTTATTTTGTGTACATGATTTTCAACCCATATTCCATAGAACACCTTCATATTTTATGTAGGCCTATTATATCCCCAGTGATAGTACTGTCTACTTATGGAATCTTTTTGGGGGGGGCAGATTTACACTACAATATCTTTTACAATATTTTGCATGCCATAGTAACAGAAGCAAATGTTCTCTGCAGATATGCTATATTGTCGCCTTTTACAGTACTCACATCCTTGCAGTCACCCGCTGCTCTCCAGATCTTTCCATTTTCTCCATTTTAATTTCCCAGCGGCTGGCGAGCAGGGCCTGCCAAAGACAGTTCATTTTTCTGAAGTTTCAGGGGGAAAAAATGTAATATCATCAGGGGCTTGTCATCTGCAGCTTTTGAAAATCCTGCCTCGACTGACCGTGGGCTTGAGGGGCTTGTCATAACCTCATACTGTCTCCCTCAGTCTCACCTTTACCTGCCTCTCAGGAGGGATAGCTATAGACCAAACATAAGAACACTGGAGACATTCGCAGTTCAGTCAGTGTCGTTGCCCTGAAAAGGATATTTTGACAGCTTGGCCTCACTCAGCTGTTACCTTTGCTAGCCCACATTTTTCAACACTGTGAAATATATTGAAAGCCAGCCTTCACCAAAGTCAGCACACTTGGCAGCCGCTGCCCTCTTAGACCTTTATTTACTGAGAGTGCAGACTGTAGTAAATAATTAGTTAGGGGTGGAAATCATGAGAGGCTGCTCGATACAATAAGATCACAATAATCATGATACTTTAGCTGCGATATTAATCTAGAGCAATTTTTGAAGATTTGTGACACTCTTTAAAACAAAGCTTTCTATATGGTTATTGGGCTGGACATACATCATCATCATCATCATCATCATCGTCGTCTTCAACCGCTTAATCCAGACAGGGTCGCAGCAGGTTGGACTTACAGTTCTAGGAAAAAACTTCAAAAATTGGTGTAGAACCTTTATGTAGCCATACTTTAAGTTCAGTTATGTTTTATTGATTTTCTTTTATTGAGTAAAAATAAATTAACACATACTCAACAGGGAACAAATTTAAATGAGCATTTATGCCAATTGTTATATATTTCCTGAGTGTAACATAATGGAGAAAAAATAAATAAATATAAAATATGCCTATATTCCAATGCCTATATAAAATATGTAAACTGTTGCACACACCACATTTCATGTTTAATTTTTTTTCAATATGTTAAATTCAGCAAACAAACAGTAATATCAGTATTATTTTCACTTGCAAAATCAACAAAACATGTAATTTGACCAGGTGCGCCCAAACTTTGCATATGGCACATTTAAAAGTTCCACTAAAAGGTTCTTTAGGGAACCAAAAGTGATTCTTCTGTGCCATCGCTCCAAAAAGCTCGTCTTGGCACCTTGACTTCTAAGAAGGTTGAATATTGCAGTATGACATATTGTGACATTGTGATATGTTGTGATTTATTGCTTTTTACTGCAATTTATGCCTCCAAATGAAAACTGTTTTATCTGGTAAGGTTTACAGTTTGTTCATTTTTTTCTCCCATTCCTAGAATGAAGTGATGGGCAGGATTCCTGCTGGGGCTGTAGCTGGGAGGTTGAGGGGGCCTAGGTCTTCACATTTGGAAGCCAGGCCTGCTGATTTTTCTGACTGCTCAAAAGATAAAAAAAATCTTTAATGCCAGTAAAAATGTCACAAAATGTTATTAATTTTGGGCTTTTATAATAAGCATGAACCCAAAGGAGCTGAGGTTTGTCATTCTGGTACCTTTATTTCTACCACATGTCTAAGTTCTACTTTCATCATCACCAATTTTGGACAGTAAGCTCACTTACAGTAATCACCAGAGCATTGTGTACATGTCTGCATCGATCGTGTAGTGCCATGGTTTTAAACCAACAGGGCATGGAACAATGTCATCATAACCTTAAACAGAGCATCATCCTGCTTCCCTTTTGAGGCAGACTGTGGGAGCTTAGCTAAACTGTGCTAGTTCCTATTGTAGGCTACCATATACCTCGCTATAATGAGCTAGGAAAGCAGTAAATTTGGCTATGTTAAAGAAAACAAAGCTGATGAAGAATGAAAAGAATATATCAACCTGTTTTCAAATGTTCGCCCAATTCCTAGTGCTGTAAAAGATAGGCCTCTGGGTAATTGGCCTTTACCTGCTGCTGCTGCATGCTGTCAGTTGTTATAGTAACTAGCAGGGCTGAACAATTTGGGGAAGATATCTATTTGTGAATTTTCTGACCAATATTGTGATTTAAATGTAATTATTTTCTATAAAAAAGGCTCCAGGCCTTTTTTGCAAAGAACATTAGCATGTCCATTTTTTCAGGTTTAAGGCCTGAACTGCCAGTTCATAAGATCTTACACTTAAATTTGTGAATTTGAATTTTTCCACTTAAAACTTGTGACATTTGTAAACGATTTGGGATATAATTTAAATTGCAGCAATTGGAAAATTACACTCTTGAAACTTAAGGTATTAAAATGGTTAGTCACTCAGCTAAATGCAGCTAAATGTCATTATATTTTTCCTGTGCTTGTGGAAGCTACAATGAAGTAAGCTAGTTGGTCAGTGGGTGGTTGTCGTTCTCACTATAGCAATGTCTTTGGGACATAATATAACCAGGTCCCCCTTAATATGAAATTCTGTCTGTGCCACTAATTCTAGCATCTCTCTCTCTCTCTCTCTCTCTCTCTCTCTCTCTCTCTCTGTTTGGCCCAACCATGCATCTCTGCTGGAAAATATTAAATCTCTTCTTCTGCCTGTCACCCTCCTGCCCTCTGACTTTACCAATAACACAGCAGAACCTGAGATGTGTTTTTCTGAGTCTTTGCATCTCCTGATGGTGCTGTAGATGGAGGGGGCGCCGAGGAGGAGTGTGTGAGTTTGCAGTGTGTGTTTGGGGAGCAGTAAATGACAGCACCGCGGAAACGTTCATCAAGCCTCGCTCTCTCGCTCTCCCTCAGCGTGGGAATTGCAGTCCAGCTGTTCTCGCACCTCTGTTTGTCCGCCCCCTCATTTGCTCTGAACACGGATAATTCCAGAATTCTCCCGACAGCTGAGAGACTTTGAAAGTTTATTTCAAAGTTCTGTTTAAATGTCCATGTTTTTCAGGGGGTTTGTGTTCTCTGAGAATGTGCTGTTATTCTGTAGTGAGGGTTTGGAGGAGTCCTGTCCAAGCTTTTTTGTCATTTTTGTCCTACGTACATTTTTCTCCCGAATATTCTTGTGTCTTTTGAAGTGCAAGGTATTACATACAACCCCATTTCCAAAAAAGTTGGGACGCTGTGCAAAATAAAACAAAATGCAACAATATGCAAATATTGTAAACTCTATATTTAATTGATTGATTATTTTTTGAAAAATATATGCCCATTTTGAATTTGATGCCAATAACACTTTCCAAAAAAGTTGGGACGGGGGACAGCAAAAGGCTGGTAAAGTTGTGTAATGCTAAAAAAGCACCTGGTGGATGGTTGGCAACAGGTCAATAACATGATATGGGTATAAAAAAGCATCTCAGAGAGGCTGAGTCTTTCAGAAGTAAAAATGAGGAGGGGTTCACTCTGTGAAAGACTGAATGAGCAAATAAGGCAATAATTCAAGAATAACATTTCTCAATGTAAAATAGGAAAGAGCTTTTGCTTTTCAAACAGTTTGTTGCTGCATCCACAAATGCAGGTTAAAACTCTAAAACACCAAGAAGAAACTATACATAAACATGATCCAGAAATGTTGCCACCTTCTCTGGGCCTGAGCTCATTTAAAATGGACTAAGGGGAAGTGAAAAAGTGACCTGTCACCACTGAAAATATTTGTCGCATTATTAAATGAAAAATATGACAAAATAAGCCCCCGAACTGTTGAGCAGCTGAAATTTTATATCGAACAAGAATGGGAAAACATTTCACTTTCAAAACTACAGCAGTGTCTCCTCAGTTACCAAATGCTTACAGAGTGCTGTTAAAAGAAGAGGTGATGAAACACAGTGGTAAACATGCCCCCATCCCAACTTTTTTGAAATGTGTTGTTGGCATCAAATTCAAAATGGGCATATATTTTTCAAAAAACAACAAAATTTCTCAGTTTCAAAATTTGATATGTTGTCTGTAGTATTTTCCTTTAAAAATATGGTTCACATGATTTGCACATCATTGCATTCTATTTTTATTTACATTCTGCACAGCGTCCCAACTTTTTGGGAAATGGGGTTGTAATTAAAATAGGAATCTTGATGCATACAGTCACATTTAATGTCACATTTTATGTTTTATTTTATATATTTCATTTTTTCCAATGTGTGAAGCTAAGCAAATAAAATTCTTCTTTTATGCAACCTACACAAGTTGCTTAGGGCTCTCGCCTGTAGGTAATGAAATTATGTACGCTACGTCCCAAACAGTGCAAAATATGCAGAATGTAAAACCATTTGATCTCAGCCATAGGGTACACAGCTTTCATACATTCATGCCATAAATAGTGTACCGTGTGATTTTAGAAATGTTATTCTTCGGTGACTCACACCATATGTTTGAATAGACCATCATGTAAAGACAAAGCCTACGATTTATATACCATGCTATGTGAAACACTTTGTCTATGAACAACTTCAAATAAAGCTATTTCATTCAAAATAACACGCTGTGCGCCGAGTACTGAGCAAAGAGAAACTGAGCAGCGCTGATAACACTGCACTAAAGCTGAAAGCTGGCAGTGATCTACGGTCTCTCAACAGCCTATTTTACACAAAATTAACATTTATACCTCGTAAATCTATTCAGGCAAACAGAGTAAAGTCAGCACAGATGGACTTTGGAAGGAATTGTCGACTCTTTTTCGTCTCAGTTAAGCTGGCACCTGTGTGTCCTCGTGTTGGAGAAGCGGTTGTGATTGTGCGTTAAACTCAGTAATGTACACTCGGCTTATGCCACACGGTATCAGCGGGTATCAGAATGTGGATATCGGTGCATTTTTATGAGTGTAAGTAAATGAGCATTATATTGGCCTGATACCCAATACCAGTATCAGTATCGATGCATCCCTAGTTTAATATTTGTATATATTCTAGAAGTGTGTAATAAAACCTTGGGCCCACCAGTGGGCCATGACCATTTAAGGGGTTAATGGCATTGTAATTCAGAGGATCCGGAGACATTTGGGGGGAAAAATGTAAACAGGACAAAACATATCAGGTTCGGAACATGCACAGGATGCAAAAACGCTGCTCCTTTTTCCCCACAGGCAAAACAGCCTTATACCCAAGGTATTTGTTTAGGCATGTAGCCAACTGCAAATTGATACACAGCTTGAGAGACCTGTAGAGGGCTTTACGTATCTATAAGGCAGATTATGCCTGAGCTCTTTGGTGGGAAAGACTAAAGTTCACCTCCTAACTTTGCACAAACAGAAGAAGTAGCTGCTCATCAGGTTCATGAAGAATTTGCTACTGTGTGTGTGTGTGTGTGTGTGTCTGTGTATGTGTGTGTTTTTGTACACAGTGAAAGGGCAATATGTTGTAGCTGTCAGGTCTGCCACCTGTGGTGGACTCTAGTGGGAGCACAAATCTAGGCTCAATAGGCAGTGTGTGTCACACTGTCTCACGCAAGCCCATTTTGACAGCACAGAATGCTCAGGTATTTCACTTTAGCGCAATAGAATGCAGCTTTATATGTCTAATGATTTTTTCATCTATCTGGCTCAAGTTATCCATCCTTCTTTCTAGAACAGATTCAGTAACTTAATGGAAGAGAGTTTAAAACCAAATTGGGAATTGAAAACCAAACTCTCACAATGGAAAGCTGGCGAGATGCTTTGTTCAACAGGGTTAAGGAAGAAGTAAAAGAGTACCCTATACAGCCAGTTATTTTCTTTAAAAACTGAAATATATTGCTTTGTAATAATAAATGATATTGTTCTTGTTAATAATTTAATATTTAATGTTTTTAATATCAGCCTGCCCCCCACTTTCGCTTTGCTATAGGCACTCATAATATAGCTCAGTAAAGGTACTTTAGGCATGTTTAGGCATCTCCTACCTAGTGTTAAGGACAGCTGTTTGAGAAACTGCTACAGCTAATCACATGAACAATCTGGAAAAAATAAAATAATAATAATAAACAAGGCATGGATTATGATTTTTCTTATATGGATGATGATCTTTCTTTATACCAGAAATTATCACCACTGCAATAATGCTAATTTCTGCTAGCATCGTCATGGAGTTTTCAATCCAGTAATGTTAGTGCATTGGTAACAGCGGTGAATGTTTAGTGTCCCACACTGGATTAATATTATTCTGACTTAAACACCTCCTCTCCTTCACAAACAGGCTAAAGTGTACCTCCCATTTTTGAGTGACTTTCTAAGTTGAACTCTGGTGGCATTATCTAAAACTAGGTGAATGTCGTTGCTCTTTAAATTGCATATAACATATTGCAAAGAGCTTTTTTTTCCATTTGTCATTAAATGTTCACTCAATGTGAAGAAAGCTTTTTAAATGATGTGAAAAAAGGAGCTACAATGTTTTCATATTGACTTTATGAGAGATCAGTATGCCTGCATGGATGATATAATTGTCCAATTTGTCCCAGAATTGGTTACACTACCTGCAATGACTGCAAGCCACTTTTTTTTGTAGATATTGATCAGTCTTTCGCAACACAGCTGGGTAATGAACTGTGTTGACTTTATAAACGGTTTGTGTGTCCAGCACTCATTTCAGGCCATATATATAGTGGTTTACACTAGGTTTTACAATTAGTCTATTAAATCATAGCTTCCACTTCCATGATGTAGTCTTATTACAGTAGGAATAAAGATAGAGGAAAATAATTGGGAAAGAAATGAACACATGTAAGGAATTATTTTTCCAGCTCTTGATAGAAGCAATCCCAAAACAAATTTACCATGCAGTATTAAAGTCAGAGACATTCATTTATTTAATTTCCAGTCAAAATTGCATTATGTACAAGTTACAATGTCAGGAAATCTATAAGTTTAGTCTGAGAACACATTCAGTGATGTTAAGGTCTGGACAGTGTCAATCCATTGTTCTGAGAACAGCAGCTGCTTCTTTGTTCGATTTTCATATTTTATTCTTTTTAAGTAACAGCTTTTTGACAGCTGAACATCATTTTAGACCCATAGCATTGAGTCGGCTTCTCTTAGTGGAATGATAGACAGAAACACCTGTGGATTTTTTAAGATCTAATGCAAGGGTGGAGGTTTATCATCAGAAGTTACTGCCCACACACCCTGCCCACGCAAACCTGGAAAGCTCTGTAGCTTTACTTCCCACAGTTAACAGCAGACTGATGTGATGTCACAGTATTATACCCAGTCAAATCATTACTCTCTCTGCCAAGCTCCAACTTATTTTCCTCAGCCCTGCTAAGCAGTCGTTGCTATCCGGCATTTCTTTAAGCCTTCAATTCGCTATTAAGTGGCAGGTGGGGTTAAAAGAGTAACTGAGGACATTCAGAAATACATTTGTCCCTTAAAGTATGTTGTTTTCTACCCTCCCAAAGCCAAAAAAGTAAAAAAAAATGTCAATGTCATTGATTTTCTGCGAATTTGGTACTTACAGTGGTCTTTCACTATGAAAGCTGGCATGGGCTTTGTGAAAATGTCAAGCAAACAACTAACGTTACTTCAGTGCATCGAGTCATTATAGGTAAGACACAAATTGACCATAAACATGTTTCATGGCTGCTCAGGCAGTATGCTTTTGCCTATGATTATTAGGTTTTGGTTTTTAAGTTTGCTGTTTCATCCTTTAGGGTCTGCCCACTGTGGCAGTAACTTGTGTTTTTGGCCTTAAAGATTAGGTTTAGGTTTTTAGGTTTGTTGTGTTTTTTCTTTGCCTTTATACATCTCAGCTGTCTGATTTTAACCAGACCACGTTTACACCTGGTCACTTCATGCGTCTTGATTATTTGGATTATATCAGGATAAAGCCAAGCTACATAAAAATGTAATTGTAAACACACACAAGACACATTTAAAACAATTGCTCAAACCATTTCAGGAGGTGGTCTGAGAGACATTTGAGCCACGTTATAGCAGTGTAAACACATCTTTCTCCAAGACATGTTCAACAACCAAAATCCCTCTCAGTACAATCGAAACTCCTCCCCATGCAGTACGTCACTGGGCATCTGATCCATGTCTACTAGGAAGATAATCATGGATAATCATGGAAGCACATGGTTGGGGACAGGACAAAACATAATGCTTGACCCCTTAAAAGGCCAGGGCCTGTCAGCGGTCCAAAAGTGTTATCACAAACGTCTATAACCTAAGAATACCTCAACCAGTTTGCATTGACGTACGTGTAGTTACTGAAAAATAAGCCTTAGTTTGTAAAAAGCCTGGGATTTTAAATGGTTAATAGCAAAATGGACAGACACTACAGTGCAGAACAAACTGCAGAAGAAAAGTCTGAAAGGATAAATAATTGATTGCTGTGTAAAGAGGGGATTTACATATCCTGTCCCACACAGCAATCAGAGACACATTTGACTACCAAGTGTAGGTGCATGTGGCTAAAATTTTATTAGGATACAATTCACATACTAGTCACGTGAAGTGACCAGGTGTAAATGGGGTCTTAGTTTTGTCATCTTCTCTAGGTGGACATTTGTCTGTGGTGAGCGGACACATGCTTTATAGTGAAGGTGCTGCAGTGTTTTGCAGTTGTGTCTGTGTAAATCCAGCTTTCTGGTTGATTGCTGTTGTTTTCTATCAGGGTGGAAGTGTTGAAGTAGGTGGGGTGATGACTGCACTGCTGTTAGCAGTAATAATTGACATTGCAAACATTATAATAACATAATGCATTATCATGTTTGAATATTGTATGTATTAAGTTGGCCTACCAACTTTGTGTGTAGGTGTGTAGAGTTTGGGAGGGGCTGGCCTGCATCATGTAACTGTCGGTCTGCAAATGTCCCACTCCGGCCCTGGATCCAAACGACGCTCAAGCATTTACCAAAATAGTCCTACAGCAGAATGAAATGAAACAAAATTGGAAATCACTAGAGGCTTTTCAACAGCCAGTAGCTGAATGCGTGATCACAATCCACACTACATGCTGTGCTGTTCCTCTGACTCCTTCTACTTACTGCTGCCATTTAGGGCCCACAATGTATTGTTTCTTAATGTTATCATAATATTTGCAATATCGATATCACAGATGCATACAAGTCACTAATTAATGACCAGATGTTTATTGTGCATTGGGGGCATCTTGTCCAATCACGTGTTCTTCGGTTGTTAAATTGAATGAGGAATTCACATGACCCAACAAATATAAATAATTTTGGATAATGCAGGTAAAACTTTAACCACATCACATCTAGGAGTCCTTAACATGTTTTATTATGTTGAAAAGTGTATTGCAGTTTCAGGATCATCGCAACTTGGTAGTTTCGTAATGAGATGTAACAGTACAGTGTATCATGTTGTTTCATTGTATCGTGACTAGTATGTTAGCTTGTGGTTAGAGTGTTTCCCTGGGGTGAATATATTAACCTGTGTCTAGACACAGCTTTTGTTTCAGATATGGTACTTTTGTAATGTTGAATGCTTTAAGAAACACAAAATATAACATTACCATATTAACAGAAGGCACATTTTTAGCTCCTTATTTTTGCTGTATGGATGTTCAAATGTATTGAAATAAGGCTCCACCATGTTGTATTGAATCCAATTTCAATACAAATCAAATTGTTTAACTTATCAGGTAACATTTAATAGTAAGGGTACATGAACTAACAGTGATTAAGGTAACTATAAGGTTAAATTACTCTGCATTACCTAATGCGTATACCCATGTATGAAGATGAAGTTAAGGAATACTTTCTTTAGTGTGATTAAATAGATTAAATATGCAAGTTAATATGCATAGGCTAACTGTTAGAAGCTCATCTGATCATACTGTTACTTATATATCCTACTGTTCCTTCCATTCACCCCTGTGGGTGTGATTAACTTCTGATTAGCTCCTACTAATCTGGTAGCATTAAATCGGTAATAAAGTTTGAGTAATTTACCACTTTACATTAGAGGGCATAGAAGAATCAGTATTTAATCAGAGATAAAGTGGGAATAGTTCACCACTTCACTATAAGGGGCACAAACATTATACATGTGTCATCAGTAATCAGTATTTAATCAGTAATAAAGACTTAACAGTTCACCACTTTACTTTAGGGGGTAAAACATTATAAATTCATCATGAGGAAACAGTAATCAGTGCTTACTGTCTAATGAATTAAGTATTCTTATGGCTCTAGGAAAAAAAAAGCATTGAATTCTCCAGTCCACATAAATTATTAACTAATTTGAATGAGTACTGTGGTAAAGGCAGGACAAAAATCCCCTCATGAGGCACTCTGTAACAGCTTATGAGATATTAGGTGTTATTTGTTTTAGCATGTATAATGAATTAGGACAATGGCAACGGTCACAAATGATTCAGTGATTGGCCGAAGGATTAGTGGGTTTTTTTTTCCCTTTCATTTAACCTTTTAAAATCCAAGACTTCTTACTTACAGCTGGCTTATAGCGGGTTAAGCTATTCTTAGGTTAAAGAAGTGTGTAATAAAACTGTAGGCCCCCTGTGAGCCCATGACCTTTTAAGGGGTTAAATAAATAAACACATAGACCGGCTTGGTTGAAACAGACAAGGTAACATAAGAAAACAAAAACAAGAATAAAGACCTGAAAAAGACAGGTAAAAGTCAAGGGCTGCTTATTTGGCAAGACTAACAAGATACAGATGGACAAGATAATGGCAGGATGGATCTACAGTCATGTCCAAATCTCTGAGCCGGGATGGGGGAGATGGAAATCTATTGAAAATTAACATGCTTAACTAACATGTTAAACCTTGCAAATTTACACATTAAAGGTACATTGGAGTACTTAATGCTGAATAATTTAACCTTACAGTTTTTAATGTAGGCCAATGACTTATTAATTTGTTTCTGCTTAATGAGTCATTACTTTCTCATAAATTATTGCTCAGTTAATGCCATAATTATGGTCAGATCATGTACCCTCACCATAGTGTGTTGCCACTTATTGAAATGTTCCCCCCTAGGATTTTGTCCGTGTTGTGCAGGTCTAATCAGAATAGTTTGGCGAAAAATCTAATTCACATCATTTTTTGCTTACCCCAAGTGCAGCAGACCAGGTGTCCAACTTTTGCTTCTATCACAAATGGAGCTCCAAGGTTAACGTTGCTAGCAAACACTGGAAGTCAATAGTCACTCTATCCTTTTCCATTAATACATGCTCAAACCACAAACCATCTGGCTCTTAATTATGGTCATTCAGACAAGTTGAGGTTGTTTAGAGGCCTGTAGGACTGTAGGACGCATACATACATACATACATACATAAACAAACAAACAAACAGACAAACAAACAAACAAACAAACAAATAAATAAATCTTTGTAGATCTCAAAAAAGGGGCAGCCATTTAGGATAACTGGTATCACTCTTTTCCTGAGCACAATTTGGTATCATTCTGCACAAGGTGGTGAAACACAAGGCTAAGAGATTTCACAACACAGGCACACTACAGATAGGTAGAAAAGCTTAACGAGTGTTAAGCTTTTCTACCTATCTGTAGGAGACCACATTTACAATACAGGGGACCACAATTTCTGCACAAATAAACCCTCAACTGCATATGTTTGTTTCTAAATATACACATGAATAAATGCATCAGTTGGATGCTGCACCCACCATTGACTTCCTGAACCAAAGTCGAAGAAACTGTAAACTATACTCGTCGATGTCATATAACTGCTCGGAGATGTCATCCATAAAAATGTACTGGGTACAGTTGCAGAGTTTAGAATATTCCACAGGAGATTAACAGGTTTGTGTAACTTATCGATGTAATTTGAAGCAATAATATGAATATTTTGGCATGTGTTTGCAGAAACAGTATTGGTGACTATTTACTTCCAATGTTTGTTAGCATCGCTATCCTAACAGCTTCAGTTCTAAACCAAAGAAGACAAACTTGGACACCAAACATGCCTTGGCTGATTGTATTTGGAGTGAGCAGAAAATCATGTAAATTTTTCAATGAATTGTTCTTTTAATATCCCTTTAAACACCTTTTTCGTTGCTAGAAAAGTAGGAATTAGCTTTCTGGGAACCATTTATCTCTTACTATTTATCACGATGAACTAAAATATCACAAGGTGACATTTTCCCCAATATTGTGCAGCCTTACCGCAAACCATGAGTAAACAAGTGCAGTGTGAACCAATTCTTTTCCTTCATGCCGCTGCAAAACGTGAACTCATAGGTCGTTTATGTGTTGGTTTACAGTTTGAGCTGACTTGTTAGTACTGGAGCTTGCCTGTCTTGGCTGAGACCTCTGTTCCTGTTTCCTCGCCTCTCAGTGGCCCTGAGGATGTTTTATGTGCAGGGTGGGAAACGTTCCTCACTTAACAGCTCCTGCCCATTTGGCAGCAGCAGGTGCTGCTCTGTGGGCCGTCTCTGCGTGTCAGCTCAGAAATATGGCGGGATGCTTCGAGGTCATTTCGCGGAGCCCTGAATCAGCACTCATCTTGACGTGCTGAATTGTAGCAGGCTCGCATATATTTCTCAAAACTTTGCCTTGCATCACTGCGCTACTCTTTTTTTTTGAGTGAGATCTCTGCTCAAGCTGCTATCAGGTGTAATTCACTTCAGCCTTTTCAGCCCAGATATGATGGAATATGCAATTTCATTGTAGCCTCTCTTCGAGGCATTAAATGTCACTGGGTTGAATTGCTCACAGAGTCATTGGCGAGGCTGAGCCGTGGAAAGTCAAATGGGGAAGATGTACTGTATCATATCAAAGAGCAGAAAGTACATCAATATCATTAACTGATATGCTCTGTAATTTTCATATGCTGTGGAATGTAGTTTTCACTCTGCCTAAGCAGATATAATTTTCATTTGTATACGTATGAGTAGCCATCGCAGCAGTAAATTTCCCATTTTTAGGAGTCAGTGACACGGTTGCAATGTAATGATCCATTGCTTTGATGTGCATATGCAAGCCACTCGACACTTTGTCCAAACAGTGTTATTAATGGCAGTCAGTGCTCAGTGTGGCTAATAGACTATGCTGTTTTATTGCTTCAGCTCATATGTGCAATCATAAAATGTTGCATTGCTTTGCTTAGAGAAAAGATTGCTTTTCTGGCGCATTACTACATGCCTAGAGACATAATTGTCTCTGGCCTTTGGTGATTCATGTGTACAATATCTGTTCTGTTTTGATTATGTCATTGCTGACTGTTCTGCACTGTACAACCTAAATTTGCTACTCCAATAGCTGCCTTCTGGACTGTGGTTTAAATATGAATGTAAATATAAAGGCATCTCATGTTCTTGGTGGTCTAATGGAGGACGAAATGTGTGTTTTCATACTGTAACCTCACAATAGCCCATTTCCCCTGTAGGACTTAAGCTCTAGAACTCAGGGTTTTAGATTAAAAAAAGCAGAAAGTCCTCCTCCTTGGTTGTTTTCTGTTTCGGGTTTGAAGAGCCACTCACTGCGACAGCCAACACAAACATAACAGCATAACAGCATTTTTTTAGAGTCACAGCCAAGACAAAAAAAAACACTGTTTTGTTTTTCTTCTTTTTTTTGTAATTGAATTTACAATAAGGTGAAGCAGCAAAAAGAGTTTATGAATACAGCGGATGCAGGCCAGGAAGCAATCAACTGAGATGTTTAGCAGATGCTTTAGCTGGACGTGGACATATGTGAAGTACCCAGTCGTTCTTATACATTTAGCTTTATTGCAAAGTCAAAGGGACCCACCCCAGCTCTGACTTTAACTGTCCACTACTTTTCATATGGGTTGACCTGTACAGATTTCTGATTCACAATCATGCAACTGATGTTGACGCATGAGGTCTCTCACTTGAAGAACTGGAACAGCAACTACTTTCATACCTTTTGGGATTTATTCGTCCTTCTATTTGAATTTTGTTTTGAAGCTTGAGCTGTCTAGACATGGAGCAAGTACTGTTTGGCAAAGATCTACTGGTGACATGAATGGACCCCTTCATCAGCTTACAAACTCTTTTCCGCACTGCAAAATTTCCTAACTACAACAAATAGCCTAGCTAACCAATCTCAGATTTTCCCAGGACATAGGTGGCAGTTCATAGCACTGTTGATATGTTATTCTTAATATTGGAGACATGGGTCCATAACTATAACAGCAATTGTTGAGTACAACTGAAGCCTGTAATTATGACATTATTTTCTTTAGCTTTGTTAGTATCAGTATCCTTTGTGCTCTTCAATGGTAATAGTCAGTAGTGGGCGGTGTACTGGTTCATCCAGGATACCAGTTGAAATTCTTCCTCAGGAGCGAGTTTTGTCAGAACCAGTATGCCACACAGACACAGATAATGCAGCATACAAAAGATGCATACGAAGCTAATGTTGTCTCCTTTAGCTGGGTGCCTAAGCCAGGGATGCTTCAGTGATGTTTCAAATGAAAATGAAAATACATCAGACCTTCGATCACCTCCGTTGGGTAGTCTGTTGCATTTGAAGCCGTCCACTTTGTTTTCAGGCAGGTAACATAAAGGAATGGCCAGCCTTTTGGGGTTAGAGCTAGCCTGAGGCCTGGCTGAGAAGCCACCTGACTCGTTCAGCTGCATTAGACTGCATTTACCAGCCTTGTCTGCTGTAGAAGTTGTGGACCAGCTGATACAGCGTAAATGACTGTAATATTTTCCAAATTCCAGCGGTGTCTGACGGCCGGAGGCTCGAGTGCATGGGACGCACATATGAGACAAATGACTTGAGAAATTCAATGAAGCTAAAATTAGCTTTTTATTTGAATTTCCCGTTCCACTTTCAGTGTTGCGGCAGTTCCTTCAAAGCACCTGTACCAGTGCCGTAATGTACCTGCTGCTCCGTTTAAGGTGGAACGGAAAATTCATATAGAAAGCTGCCAAACTAAAAGCAAACCTCAGCTTTGTAGAAATTCAGATGCCACTCAGCATTTAGCACCATTTTTCCCCAGAGAGAAATATTGACATAGATGTATCTATGTATTGTTCCATTTTGTTTTTCACTATTCCACACTACTTTACTTAGTTTGTTAATAAAAGATTCTTGTTAAAAAGTGAAGGGCCACCCCAGAATACTAAATAAGCCAATAAGCCACTGTTAATTTGCTAATCTGCAAAAATAGATAAATAGATTTACTTAAGTATCTTAAAAGTAGAAAACTAGTAGCTGCTTCGCTCCTCATAAAGCTGTTAAACCATCTTAAAGAAGGCACCAGTGAGCTGCCAAGATGCAAAGTGCAAATAGGTGTTTGTTTCCAAGGCAAAATGATAACACGTTACTTGAACCCTGCTACATAACATTGACATAAGCATGTCATAAACATGTCATAGCAGATGTCATTTGATGTTATGAGTTGTCATTACATATTTTAGCCAGTAAATAACAGTATTGTGTTACCATTACTCTTAATTGTCATGACTGACATCACAATGTTTGATTTCATGACCACTGATTAGAATACACTGCAAAGTCAGCATGTTACATAAGCTGTCATGACATCAGACATTATGATATTGCTATGACAAATAACAGTAATGGTAACATGACGCTGTTATAACCCATGACAGGAATTTGTCATCTGCTATAACATGCGCATACCATTTTTGAGTTCTTCAGGGTCATAATAGCATCTTTAACTAACTAGGCTAAGATTTGTGAAAGATCCTGTTAGATATTATAGAATTAGAAGGATGAATCCAAGGATCCTTTGGTTTTAGAGAGCAACTGGCAGTCTTGGGGCTGACGGAAAAGGCGCTGTGGGTTATTAGGATGCCAGTCCTACTTAGACCATTTTTGTTTTGGTGTTGTGGCTGAAAGTAGGCCAGGCTGTGCCTGAGAGCAGAAATGCCAAATGATTCAGCAAGCCCCCATCTGACAGCAGCGGCTCCAAGGGTCCTCCGGGGTTTCTGAGAAACTGGACCGTCATCAGGGAAAAGAAGCTTCTGCTAACTTCTCTTTCTTCATGTCTCCATGCGAAGCATGCAGAGTCACTTGGTTGATCAAACAGTCATTTGAGAGCCAGCATATGATTTGCGGGTCTGGTAGCATTTTATGTTTGGGTGTTATATTTGCTTGAGATCTGGAGGTAGCATTTCCCTCATGACTAGGACCAGACCTCAGAGCAGATCTTGTTGCCAGACAGCTTAAGCTAAAAATGGACAACCTGCCCTAAATATTCTTCCATCCACAAATAAACAATTGTTTAATAAGTGTCATATTCCGCTCTGGGTAAGATTCCTGTGGTTACTGCAACAGTGAGCTCCACACGCTGTCTCGCCAGTCCCAGAGCTCTCCATACAGACTGAGACATGAAGCAAAACACACACACACATACACACACACTTTGTTTTTATGCAATATCAGGACATGAGGTCCTTATGTCCCATATGTGATGTACATATGGCACTACATATATAACCTGTGTTTAATAATAATATGCGGTGTGTCATGCGTACACAAGTGTATATATATATATATATATATATATATATATATATATATAATCCGTATTTATTTCATATATGGACTGGATATTTAAAAATTGGCTCCATGTGAATTACATGTATCTAACTACTTATATATGTATGGCCTGTATGTATTATATACAGTTACTTACATATAATCAGACATTAACCCTAAGATTTAACTTTAAAGTCAACCTGAATCATATCATCTATGTCTCTCTCTCTCTCTCTCTCTCTCTGTATATACATGCATATATATATATATATATATATATATATATATATATATATACATGGATCAGGCATAACAGTATGATGACCTCCTTGTTTCTACGCTCATTGTCCATTTTCTCAGCTCCACTTACTGTATAGGTGCACTTTATAGTTCTACAAAGTTATAGAACTACAAAAGGGAACCTATTTGGTATGTAGAGCTAATAAAATGGACAATAAGTGTAGAAACAAGGAGGTGTAGTTAATGAAGTGGCGGGTTTGTGTGTATTTCCATAAAAGATCATTAGACAAACAGCACAAAGGTATTCTAAAACCTGGATATTAATAGAGAATTTGGGTTGTGTATGTGGTCATACATACATGACATAGTCAATCAGATTTTAGAACTGCTTTATAAATATTTATAAATACTTTCATGTAGTAAGATTTTTCTAAGCCTTAGGGAGCAAATTTTAATGTATTCCATTGCCGTTTTTAATTTTTAAGTTGCATTGACTCCATACACTCTGTCTTGACTCCAGGCTTTTTATTTCATATTTCACTTTTTTAAGAAAGTTAAGTTATGAAAGGGTGCAAAATATGACCTTTTCTCTGAAAAATGAATGTAGTGTAGATTTTAAACTCATTGAAGGTACAACGTTGGACCATGTTATACCATCAAGGGTGCATTTCTTTGATTCTGGACATTTTTGTCCTGGTAATGTACAGATACACACACCCCTCTCTTGAGGAGTGCGATGGGGAGTGGGGGGAGTGGTGCGTGTGAAGCAGGTTAATCAGAGCGAGGAAATGAGGCGAGTCCCATGCTACACAGCTCCACCCGCAGGCCCTCCCATCCATGACAGGCCTGATGGATAGAGCCGCCCGCTCTTCAGAGAAAGACTGAAAACAGGAAGCGGAGGGAAGCCCCTGCAGGTGCATCTCTGTGGGGATCCTGCCCAGCTTGATGCTAAAGATCTTACAAAGAGAGAGGAGGAGAGGAGGAAAGAGAGGGATCTGGAGGAGGGGAAGATGGTACGGAAGTCTCTCTTCGCTCTTCTTCCCATGGCTTTGAGCAATGTTCAGCATCCTCCACTATAGATTTAGGATGCAGCCTACTGGTAGTAGTAATAACTGTCATACATTTCTCCCCAACATTTTATGTTTCTTACAGAGGAATTCTGCTGATTTTTCTGAATTTCATAATTATATGGTTAGGATGTAAACAAAGTCATTCAGAGTGGTTTGGTGTGAAATGCTCCATTTGGGAGGAACATACAGAGTCAGAATTGTTCACAGTATTGGTGAACCAGGCATTTGAAGAGTTTAATGCCTGTAAAAGCTACTTCACTGAGAGTTATTATGTTAAATGGTAATGGATACACTGCCTGATGCCTGAGAAATTGTTTTATGATAGCTTTTGGCCTAAAATGTACTTCATGCACAGTGAATGGGTACATGCAGGGCCTTGTAAGGCAAATTATTTCTCAAACAAAACTTGGTTCTTCTTGATTCTTGATTCTTGATTTACCGCTGTTTTACCGTTGTCAACATTGCATATAAAACCTCTGTATACAGGATCTCTCATTGTTTTGTATAGTAAATAAAATAGCTGTGTGTTGTGGATGTCATGACCCTTGGTTTCTGTCACCAACACTATAAAGAAATCTATGGTGTAAGTTTTTCTACAATGACCCATTTCACAACACAGCACTCTGACATGTTCATGACATTTTACATTTCATCAGTGGATTATGCAGAATTTTTGAAAGATTGGTAAAATTGCCCTTTAAAGTTGAGGTTAGGACAGAAATCAAATGTACACAGTTTTTGCCCTTATACCAGGTGTAGTCCATCAGCCAAAGTGTTTGATTTCTGAAGTTTGCTTCTTTAGTTCTGCACTACAACTACAAGGCTAATGTAGCTAACAGATAATGGGGGCATTTATCCACCAGTTAGAATAGTTCAAACTACATTTCTAAATGATCACACACTCACCTCACACCACAAAGAGTTATAAAAAGACCCATGTCCTACAATTTTCTTGTATTTTATTTTTTCCTTTATGTTCTACTTACATCATCTGCTTGATTGTATATACCAAAAATGGTCAGTTTATAAAGGACCTTTCTTGATTTCTTAGAATTATACAGGCTGTTTTTGGTACTGTGCCTGATAAATGTAAATTAGGTCTGTTATGATTGGCTGTCCTGTATTGTGCCTGATTCAAAAAGGACTCAGAGCTGAAACATTCCTAATAACTTAAGTGTGAGTGGGCGGAGCTGAAGTGCTGGCATCACAGAAACAATTCAAAACAGATTGTTTTTGCAGCATAGTTATCGTACATGGACTGTATGGACTTGGGGGGTGAAGGGTATGTTTTGCAGCTTTAAGAGTGTTTACATATTACTTCAAACTACTTTATTTCAAAAAAAGGAAATCAAGTTTTCCATGACACAACTTAATTAAACACAGATGTGATGCACTGATCTTATTAAGCACGTAAAGCTAATAGCTCCCCTTTGTGGAATTCAGCCTGTTAAACATGAGTGAGTGAGGTTTGTGAGATGGTTTGCATCTAAGAATGGATGAAAATACTTTGCATACCTCAAAACAGAGGCAGCATTCATTTTTTTTTTTTTTTAAATTGAGTTGTAAGGAAGATTTGGACAAGACAGCAGCCATATGCTGCACCACTGCCTGCAAGTCAGTCATTTCAATCTAGCCAATCAGAAATTCACAGAGTCGTGACGGGGTGAAATCTGGCGTGAGCTGAGTCTGCTTCAGTCAGTCGTGGCGAACACCACCAATCACATTCTCTCCACTCAATTTCACGCTGAAATTGTGCCAGATCCATATGTCATTACGGAACTCGTGATAGATCAAATGAAGGCCTCATGTAACACAGCAGCAAATGTACAGACAAAAGCAGAGTCGTGAGTTCATGTCCTAATCTACAACATCGCTGTGCATGCATGTTTGAGGGAAATTATTAAAAAAAAAAAAAAGACATGCATTCTGGATGTTCTTTAAAAAAATATAAAAAAGATTAATAATAATCAGGATAAATTATAAATCAACACATTTATTTAAAATGGTGAAAAAGTCATAATAATGTCAATTCATTATAAAAACTAATTCTAAAATAAATAATCATAGTTATGTTGAATATATTTTTAATAAAAGATTTTTGTACTTTTTAAACAAAATAATAATAATAATAATAATAATAATAATAAAATTAAGTCTGTCTACTCATTGAAATACTAAAAATTCAACAGGCATATACAAAAGTTTGAAAGCAGAGTTTATCCTGTTTAGTGAGTATTAAATAAACAAACAAACAAATAAATAAATAAATGTGCCATAACTTGTGTACAAGCCAGATTTTACACCCCCCATGACCAATATGTGAAACTCAACAAATAAACAGTAATTGTGCATTAAAACGTGCTTTATTGTGTTCTCTTTAGAGAATGTTCTAACTTATTTTCATTTAAAATAACAACAGAACGTGATTTAACCCGGGGCGCTCAAACTTTTGCATATGACCGTAACCTATAGTATCATAGAAAATGGTGTGTTCCATACCTTGATATGCAATTTTCCAGTACGTCACAGACCAACAGCTAAACACAACACACAACATGCCACTGAAGCATTTCCTACCTGACACCAGGCTGCAGAGATTTCAGATTCGACACAGCTCTCATTAGGAGGATATTAGCTGTAAATAGTGTTGGGTGTCACTGGTTTAGCGTTGGCATGATGCCCATCGCTGCTCGTGCAAAGCAACCACAATGACTGACACGGCTTCAGTGACACTGTATCCTGCCTCAGCAGAATAGACCCCGGCTCTGCTTCTTTATCCTCGCCTCAAGTGCTGCTGTAGGTGTGAAGCAATCAGCTCACTAGGTAGCGCCCTAGGCTAGATGGACACTAATTGTGTATAACCTCCTCATATCTATGGATTGGAGCGGCTCCCGGGATGAGGTAGCCTTTAATAGACTGGCAGACGCTGCCACGATCCGCAGCCAAGAGAAATAAACAAGGCCATAAACAGTTAGCACTGGGGGCGGACACACGAGAGAGGTTATTGCTGCTTCCGCATGCTTGTACGGGAGATGCAGAGTAAAAATATTTAGCCGCCTGTAATCAGGGCACCTCCAATAGCATCATCGACAAAGACCAGAGCAATTTTCCTGTCAAGAGTAGTTCGTCACACAGAAGTGTGTTTGAGTTCACAGATGTATTTTTGTGTGGGAGGAAATCAGCTTATTAGAGGAAAGTGTGGTTTGTTTTGTGCAGCTTTGGAAATAAAATTGTGAATTTTGAAGGAAGCAGTGTTTTGTGCCTTTAGAGGTTCACTTGGACCTACACAAGAGCTGTACTGAGTCTGTACAATACAAAGAGCCAAAAGTTGTTCTTACGTGTTGTGACCATGAGGCTTTTCTGACTTGTACTTTCCTTTGCTATACAGATCAGTTGACGCCTCAGTCAAGGCTTTCATACTCTTACTTTCCAATCTGAAGGACACAAATGCAGTCCATCTTTCTCTGACTGACCTGAAAAACCCCAGTGTCCAAGAGTTCTTGTGCTTATTTATTTATGTCTTAGCAGCCTTTGTGCATCATGGTCTAGGCCAGGGCCAGCACAGTTTTGTTATCCTAGATGACAGGGCCCAGTCAGATTGCATATTTTGTTGATTTTATCATTGAAAATAAGTTAACAAATCCTCTACAGAGAGAGTAAGCACAGCAGCTGTTTATTTGCTGATCTTAACATATTGGAAAAAACAAGCATAAAATGTGGTCTGTGCAAAAGTTATGGCACCTTCTTTTCTGTGTTCTTTTTTTTCCAATCTGTTAAACTCAGGTAATTTTTTTTCCCTGTAGATACACTGTTAGAAATAAAGTTACTGGGCAAGTACAACAGTGGTTTTAAGTTCCAACTGTGTACCTTAAATATGTTTTTCCCAGGTGAAAAGCACATATTTGTGTATATTCATAATCTAATATTTTAAAAGAGAACAGTAAAATAAAAAGCCTGGAGCTGAGACGGGCTGTGTGGAGTCAGTACAGCTTAGAAAATATAATTCAGTGGGTTATGGTACAATTATGTTCCCTGACTAAGGGTTCTGAGATGTACCCTTGAGGGCAACACCCCAGTGACAAGAGGGGTACTGCCCCAGTGACAGTTTTGTACCTTTATTTTTGAGTGTGGTGTGCCCCCGATTGGCCAAAGTGTGTGTAGTGTGTAGTTAATTTTACTTACAAAACATGTCATGTGACCAGGGGTGTTTAAACTTTTGCAAGTCTTTGTGTACTTCAATCAAGTAGTGGCACTAGCCACTTTTAGAGCAAGTAATGTGCTCACACTCAGGATTTATTAAAGTTTTTAGACCTGAATGATGAACTACACCAGTGGTGCAATATTTCATAGGGTGGGCATTTGATTATGTAGAGTGGGCATCGACATTCAACATAAAAAGAGGTCCGCAGCAGCTACAAAACCTGGCTGCCTGTCTCTACAATGTTGAACATTTTTTTCTTTCCTAAACCCTGGAATAGCATCTCAGTGGATATACTGTGTGTGTACATATGTGTTTTTAAATCTAGATAAAACATATTTGTTTAGCTAGCATATTCCTCATGTACTGGTTCTTTCTTTTTCTCTTGTAGGTTATAGTTTTGCTGCTATTTCAGACCAAAGTATTTTGTCTTTCCAGTGTTATGGCGTTTAAGATAAAGGAACAATAACGTCTAAGATAAAGAAACAATAGATATTAAAACCTATAGCATAGTGTATGACATGCATGCTGTGTAGTGGTGACTCACACTGAACAACTGTGTTCAATTTCCAAGAGACTTGATAGCAGGTAATTACTAGTAAGTTGATAAATATACAGTGCAGCACTCAGTGCCTGAAATGGAAGCAAAGAAGGGTTGATACTCCCCAGTTTTGCGTGTTGGTTTGTGTATTACCGCTATCAAATGCACAAGTTGATCTGTGTGACATGCACTCTGGTTAATAATGTTTAGCGAGGGCTGATTTACTGCACCGTTTATTTTGCTGAGATCATCAGAGCTGCTAAAGAGAGTTTTGGCATTGGTATAACAGAATAATGGGAGCTTGTAAGAAGTAGCAATACGGTAGAAAAGTGCTGCGCACTGCCAACCTAAAGCACTCGCGGTACTGACAAACTACTGCAAATGGGCCGATGACAACCTGCAAACTAGCAAACAAGTCAGCAGCTGAGCAAAGAAGACCTGTGCTAATTTATTTAAAATAGTAAATTTAATCAATACTAAGAACAAGGAAGACGCTACATATGAAAACGTTCTCATGTGCTCCAGTGAACATTTCGTCTATAACTTTTGCTATCTGCCTGGAAAAAGACTGAGTGGTGATGACTACAGGGGAAAAAGTGAAGTAGCTCACCACTGTTACATCATCCTGACATGTTCAAAATGGCCAGTCATCAGTTGGTTCTGTGGTTCTCTGGATGGGCAGACAACTCTTTTGTGCCCCTGTGCCTCCATACCACACTGAAAAAAGGGATGCAGTGGATTTACTTTAAATGCGTACATCACTTCCACATGAATAAAGCATATTACATCCACACAGTCTCATATTTTGGTTAACTTTTAACTATATTTGTGTTGACGTAATATTTTTCATTACTTTTTCAGTGTGGAACTGCCAGTAGATGTGCAGAACACAGCATTTGTACTGAGCAGCCACAGGCTACCATCTGTAGTGCATAGGGAGTGTCAGAATGTTGCATCATTTTGAAGCTTTCAGAATTTCAGGTGTGGGGTGCAGGGTTACTAGACCTAATTGACTGAGTACTGGGCCAGTACATAAGCTGTAAAGTTTCACATTTAAACTGTGAGCTCTGGGCCAAACCAGAGAAGATTCATGAAAGCTTACTTTATGTATGATCTTTGGCCAAACAATACAAGACAAAAATAATGACAGCACAAATTCAGTACAAATACTATACTTCCTACAGTGTCCCAACATCTTCCCTTTGAGTCAGGCTGGCAGCAGTAGGTGGGCATAAACATACTCAATTATTTAACAGCATTACTCTATCTATCTATCTATCTATATATATATATATATATATATATATATATATATATATGGACCACATCAACCAGCTCTTACACTCTTACACTTATATTAGGAGCTAACCACTTTTTGCCTGCCGATTTTATTTTCAAAAGGCACGCTGTTCAGTTAATAACTTTTCATTTTCAGTTTACAAGGTCATAAGTAGAACAGTAAGAAGACCCCCCACATCCCTTAATTTCGTGTACAGATAGCAGTGTCGAAATCGCTGTGTTACTATGTGCCATTATTTGTGTTAGGCTATTGTTTGCAATATGCAGCTTATTTTTTAAAAATGTGGTTATTGGGCATGTTAGAGTTGATTTTAGCTAGCATTAGCTAACTGCTAACCTGGGCATGATTCAGTGATGTGAGGTAGTGTGTAGTAATTTGACATTTCCTTTCAGAGCAAAATGTTCAATTGAGATGCAACTGTACAAAATCTGGGCACCAGAAAGTGAGCATACAGTGTAAGCTGTAGTGCATAGTGTCTGATTGAGACTCTGGTTGGGCGTTTTCCGGAAAAAATTCACATGGTGTTTGAGCTTTTTGGTTGTGTATACAGAAAAATAAAACACATGTACTATCTGTACTGTCTGTTTGTATTTGCGATATGCAATAGCCTGCTAACATAAGTTAACTAATGTTAAAAATTCATTGCATTCCTGGACGCTTTTTCATCTGTTAGTATTTCTTAAGAAGTTTAAACAGATTCTTTTTTATTGTTATTATTATTTTGTAAAATTATTTTAAGAATGTCAGTTTTAAAGAATAGAGTTTGATTGGTTCAGATTACCCTGTATGTAGGGACAACTGCTTGGGAAAGGCACACTATTGGGGACATGTTTAGGCATTACAGGCAACACTGCAATGCGATAATTGAGGAGATTAGGATCTGTAGCTGAACTGACATCTACCTTAGATTGATTATGAGCATAAGCACCCATCAACTCAGTTTTGTGTAAAAGGTCTCCCAAATTACACAACCGTCAGGAGATTGTGAGTTCAATGGGATCCGGAGATCCTACAGCCATCCGTGTGAGCCATCTAAGTGAGCCTCACTCTTTCAGCCCCTTCTACCTCTCCCCCTTCACTCAGCGCAATACTAGCCAACTCCAGTGTCTATAAGTTGCAAGCATGTTGAGCTGTCCAGTGATGTTGTGTCAGCGGTAGTTCGAAAAGATATGTTGACTCACCTCGCATGACTCAGAGGAGCTTTACTTGCTTTCATCTTCCCAGCTTTGTAGTATCATGTCAAAAGGGGAGACCTAGTTTGGGAGTTTGCAACAACTAACTGTCTAAAAATCCAAAAAATGATCAAGCAACAGATCAAGTGTCCAGGAATTTTACCAGGAATAGGTAGCAATCCCTAGTCAGGATGTTTTGTTGAGATGGTACTACTGTACGAGATCCAGACACTGAACAAGCGATAGCATATAAGCTATAGTGCATAGTGTCTGATTGAGACACAGTGATAGAGGGTTTCCAGAAAACCTTCACATGGTGTTTGAGCCTTTTGGTGGTGAAAATTTGAAATGTGCTAGTTTGTAGTGTGTGTGTGTGTGTGTGTGTGTGTGTGTGTGTGTGTGTGTGTGTGTACATGCCCACACTACAGCACCCCTACATTCCTTTCATCCCTGATTAGAATCTCACCCATAGGACTCGGTGGTTAATGAGCATATAGTGAACCAGTAACAGGTTCTTAGAACAGCCCAGAATCAAAGAGCTGTGGAAAATTGATTTTTGGATTTTATGTATGAATCGTGCACGAAGCATGTCTGTGACCAAAACCACTGCTGTGTAGCCATTCATGCACAGCCTGAAGACAAAATGAATCTTTCTTTCATTTTGAATGAATCATTCTTTCATATTCAATGCACATTCCCCATTAAGCACGCTCATGCAGTGTCATAGGTTGTAATTAGGGTAGGGCTGTTGGATAATTCTGTTTTCTGTAAATTAGCAATGCTGTGTAAAACAGTATTTTATAGATTAAGGTGTTTTTTAGGTTATCCTTTCAGATATGTCCTCCTCTGTCTCGATCAGATTTCTTCTTCTTTTGAAAAGTCCGTTGGTCATTTCGATGTCATTTATTAGTGTCCTACTTTTCTGAAGATTTAAATGCAATTATCTCTTTGGCTCTTTTTGGCTTTTTGGAAATCTTTGGATTGGTATGCATTGTCCAGCCCCTAGTCCTGTCTAATCTCTCTGTTTCACCTCAACTCCAGCCCCTTATTATATCTTTCACCCGTGTGTGGTCTAAAGCCCTGCCTTGTTCTGATTGTTTTTACCTATATCTTATATGTCTGTGTATATGGTTCGTTCTGCACTCTAAAACCATAAACACTCAAAGAAACCTTTGCACAATTCAAGCGTTCTTTGCATCTTGAAAGGTGGTTCTATGTAGAGCCTTTTTGAAATATAGCACCAAAAGTGTTCTTCTGTTGTTACGATGTCAAACTTGTTGCAATAGAAGAACCCTTTTTGGTGCTATATAGAACCATTTTCAAAAAGGTTCTATGTAGAACCATCTACACAATTCTCTTTACTACAGAACCCTTAAAGAACTGTCATTTTTAATTGTGTACCAATTGGTTCAAAGTCAGAGTTGAAAACACATTTTGGAATATAACTGACTCGGACTTTAGACTAAGAATTAGACTTTTGCTTTGAATGACTCCACACCGGAATTCTGTTTATTTTATTAAAATAAATCATTGAACATTCCATTTTGTCACTACCAAAGCAATCATAACACTAACAAAACTTTAAATTTCAGTCATGACTGTTTCGGTAGTGACAGGTTTGGCTCATTTTGAACAGAACTCAAAAACACTCACCAGTACATGACTAGCAAACACAGCTTTGAACAGTTGTACATACATAACGTTTATTATTTTTATTAAAACAAAAAAAGTTGACTTAATTGCAGAAAATATGTGCTTCAGTAGTGACGATACTATATGTTACACACTGATTTTTAGACTTCAGGTCACATTTACTTTAAAACAATGGGATCTAACTGCTCACGATGTGGCCATGAGGGACAGGGATGCAGCCTCACCTCCTTCTCTAAAATGCAGGGGCGTGGCTAAAATAAGGCTTTGTCTATGGAGTGTGTTTTGGTAGTGACATCAAAATATAAAACAGCATTTTTACTATTATTTTATTATGTTTTTTTATTATTATTATTTATAAACAAGGTCGTTCTATGAAATAAAAATGGCAGACCTGTTTTTACAGAGGCCTTCTATATTAGGTGCCCCCGTCTGTGTGAAACCAGTACCAGCATATTTGTAAAGTCAATCTAAATCACTCATCACGAATTCCCTGCTTTGTCTATTTGTTTATTTTACGAATCCCTCTGCATTCAGCATATCTGCCTGTGTTCTGGCTTGAACTTGAACTTTGCATTTCCCCTCATAAACAAATTATGCAAATAAATCCATCCTCCACATCTGATGATTTATAACCAGAGGTTCAAGGTTGGACAACAGAAATGAGATTATTGAGGAATTGTCCTGGAGGATTGTAAGTTAGCTCTCAGCTGTACACCTTCTCAGACAGACATGTTCCCTTCGTCAGCAGAGGAGAGAAACCGCTTTCAATTGTCCATTGTGCTGTTGGAAGCTTTGGATCAAAGTATGTGAGTGAATGGGGCTAGAAGTGCTAGAAGGTCCAGTGCTAAGAAAATTGTAGCTTTTGTGTACGACATGCACAAATGCGCACTTCAGCTGGATTTGAGCAGCTTTTTTCCCATTGTCAAGCTGGCAATTGGTGGAGCTCTCTTCACAAATAAATCAAAGGACGAGAGGTCGTTTTAGACAGCTCAGTACATCTTTTGCTTGATACAATCTTGAATGGTGGATTGCAGCAGAGTGCTCTTTATTTACATACTTGACAGATAATTGGTGCAGGTACAGTACCAATACTAGTCAAAACATCAGTTCACAGAAGCCTGAAAGGCTAGTGAGCATAAGAGTAATTACACATCAAAACAAGTTTTGCATTGTTTTTTGTATTTGATTAAAGATTATTTACACATGAATAAAATATATCAGCACAAATTTGTAACCCACATCTTTTACTTTTGTCAATAATTGTGGTAATGTAACATTTTATTTGTGTAGAAATTATGTTTGCGCAAGCAAATTCAATGCATTTTTAACATCTGCTGTAAATTTACAGTAGATTTACAAGTTACAGTAACATGCTGTATGTTACAGTATTTTGTACTGTACAATTTACAGTAAGTTGCTGTAAAATGAACTCAGCTCTCCCTAAAATCCCTACAAAAGGAGAACAGGACAAATGGACAGTGTTTTAAAATTAAACATTAAAAAAATTATATGCAAAATATCATGAAAATGTAATATGTATGTAAACTTTAAATGTATTATACATGAAATAAATTAGTATGGTTGCGATGGATTATGTATAAGAGGTAGTGTCAGAGAATCAGTTTGTTATTGATGTGGTGTAGTGCTATAGTCACAACATCTATAGAGTGTAGCCCCCAAGATGGGTCAGTGCTGTCTGGGCTCTCTGGGTCCAGCAGGCCCTGATGTAAGTTTAAATGTAAGTTGCATCAAGGGAATTCTGCTGAGTAAAGAAAGCTGTATACAGTAAGGTGCTGGCAACTGAACTGACCTTTACAGCAGTTACTGTAATTTATTGTCATGTAATGTATCATATAGGCATACAGTGCATCCCAAAAGTATTTGGATATATGAAACATTGGTAAAATTCATTAGGCTACTTCATAATAAATTTAACAGAATGATATTTTCAGAGAAAAACACTGATGGTAGACTCTTTGTGTAGAGAAAACCTGGAGACAAATTCCATCCAGAGTGCTCTAGGAGTTCTGCAAAGCATCAGAATCTGGGCCTGTTTTCTTATAGTGGTGTCTCTGAGCTTGCATTTATTAATGGGATCATGAACTCAGAAAAGTACAATGAAATTTTGGATGTAAGCCTCTGCAAAGAAACTGCTCAAACAACAATGATCTGAAACCACTAGCCTGTTGGGGATGCTTGTGCTGACTATATTATGAGGGCATTTTAACCCTTTTAAAATCCCAGGCTTATGACATACTAAGGCTTATTATTCAGTAACTACTCGGACTACAATGCAAACTAGCTGAGTTATTCTTAGGTTATAGAAGTCTGTAGTAAAACTTTGGGCCTGGCCATTTAAGGCATTAAACTAGTTTTATTCATCCTGGGGTGCTGGTCAGAGTACAGGAATGAGGCAGTTAACTATGCTTTCTTCATCTTACGTTCAACACAAAGCAGCAGCACAGATGAGAGCAGTATGTAGATACATAGATGCAGTGAGCATGGGCACATCTCTGTATGTCTGTAGTACAAAATAACAAAGGAATAATTTCTAACATGCTACAGTCTCACACACATAATAATACTATCTTCTAAGCCGCATTCAACATTATCACTGTGTAAACAGTGATAGAAATATGTAATATCTCTTTACACACATACTTCAAAGCTAGTGGTTAATTGCTAACCATCGTGGTCTATAGATAACAACCCTCTACTGTGCATACACTACATTTGTATAAATGAGACTCACTATAGCAGGAGACTAATGGAGTGTCACTTAACAGTAGTTCTTATCGCAATTACTCGCTTATTTGGCATCCACAAACACAACAGCACATAATGTAACACAGGAGATGCGCAATGCGCATAAAGATGTGGAGTGCAGTGCCTCCTCTTACAGAGCCTTTTATACATATTCATACATATTCTTTTTTTTTTAATGAACGAATTTGCTTATCTACAGTGTCTCAAGTCCGATTACAAGTACAAAGCAGCTTAATGACAAATTGAAGACATCTGAGCCTTCCGCTCTGCCATACTGGCCAGACAGCTGTGAAGAGATTCACCATCTCCGGCTTGTCCTCGACTGTATCTCAAGAAATTTGGGCTGAGAGGCCGCTGCTGCGTCTGCGTCATTGTGGCCTTCACCAAAGGCCACAGGAGGGCCACATAGAGGATGCTAGTGAGCATCTCTTTGAATGCCAAAATGAGGAGGGGGACACGCTGTAGCCCCCTGTAGAGTGTGCCGTTTGGGACTTGACTTTAACATACGTGTTAGCATTACTGCGTACATCCATGTCTGCCTGCTGCTAGTTCTGTATTGACAACGGTTGCCATACAGTCTGGAAGCTGAAAGCATTGAAAGGCAAAGTTGATGGAGCACTATGGGAAATGTAGTGTTGGTAGTGAATCTACACAGCTGTGATGTTTGTGTTGTGTGTTTTGAAACAGATAAGTTAAAACGGGAAACTATGACAGAAAACGTCCAGTATTACTGCACAAAAACGGCAGCACACTGTGTGTCTAATTAGTATTTTTTTTTAAGTGTGAATGAATTTTTTTCATGTAACTGGCACTGTGTATGTGTATTCTGTGCATTCTGCCTGTGAGCAGAAGTAGCACAAAAGCTCATTTAGGTTTGAATAGAGCCTGCAAAAAGAAGTGCTCTTAGTGAGCTGAGTTCAGCAGGTGGGAAAGGGTCACTTGGAGTCTTTATTCAGTTTTCCTCAGGCAGGTGATTAGGCAGCCTTGCTGCACTCTAACATATAATTAGCTGAAACGTGCAAAGCCTTGTTGCCTCAGAGCAAGTAAAATAAGAGAGGATATCCAAGATATGTATCTGATAATGAGCTTGACTTGCAGCTTGACTTGTCTTCTGCATCTTTACCACAAGAGCAGCATGGTGCGTAATTCCTTCCGTTTGGTTAGAGATAAAGCAGAGACGTGTGCACTACAGCAGTGACCTTCTGTCTCAGAGCACTGAGGAACTCCGCACACCAGCACGGTTGTCCTCACGGCTCCGGGGGCCGATAAGGCGAGGCAGACTGTGCGAGAGGAGGACACTGGTCACTGGAGAGATTATATCACGTTTCTGCAGTTTCCCTCTCGCTGCCTGCGGGATTATTTTATCACCGGCCAGACGAGCACACAAAGGAAGACTTGTTGCTTATCTTCAGAGACTAATCCCCCGGGCTTTAAAGCAACAACAGGTCTTACAGTATGTACTTGAGCAGAGATGTGCCAAACATGTCAGACAAAATTACTGTTTGTGTAGCAATAGATTTAGCAGATTACCTTTTTTATTTACAAATATACACTAATGGCCTGATCCTTAGAAGTTGAGTTATTGTTCTTATGTACAATTCAAATATATTTAATTATGTAATTGCAGGTTAAATGAATGAGTTTCACAGTGATTTACATTACATTCAATTTACATGCTGCATTGGCAGGTTTGAGTCTGCAATTCCAATTTTTTCTATTTGTTTTAATGTCAAGAAAAGACAAAAAGGTGGCATTTTTTTCCTTCCACAAAATATACAGCACACAATAACCATGTATCAAATTTAAATCATAATATCTACACTAACCCTTACAACCACAGATGTTGCATTCATTGAAACTCTCTGTTTCACAGAGCTATGGGTAAGAAATAATTAATATTAAATTACATCGTGCTTTTGTTATTGCTAGTGATAGCTGTGATTTTAATGCTGTGTTTACATATTGGTATAAAAAAAAGCATCTTTCCGTTTTTGGCAGCCATGAAAATGTTGCCATGGTGACAGTGTTATCAGCGAAAGTGAATGATTATCAGACAACAGTTTACTCATATTGGCTGTTTATTAAAGATGAAATAAAGGCCGGAAGATACTCTGTACTCTTTTAATTTTTTGCTGTATAATACTGGGTTTCAGCAAAGATACGCTCAGCATGGCTCCCAAAAATAATCAACATCCATTTTGTTCCAGATGTTGACGGAACATCAGCCTGACCGCTGCAGTACACTGCTGTCGCCACTGGAAGCAGCAGAATGAATAGAACTAATAGAATGAATAGAAAATGTCGACTATCTACCACCAACATGTAAACGCAGCTTAAGGGTTGAAGTCCTGGTCTAGGTTTAGAGAATAGTTTTACACCCGAAGGTCTAGATTCTGATTAGTCCTTAATAATCAACACAAGACCGTTAGCGTATAAGTCATTACCATGCCAAAGCCTTGTAACCAGGGGGGACACGCTGAGAACTGAATAATACATATAACACATACAATTTTTAATGTAAGCACAATGATATTACAGTACATATCTGAGCTATTGTGCAATAATAGTTGTTGCTGTGGAAGAATAATATTTTTCGAGACGTGATAGATGTCAGCCTCTAGAGAGATTAAACCTTCTATTCACAGCCTTAAAACTGATTCCTATCAAGTACATTTCTAACATTAAAATCTTAAGTAACAACAGCATTAATCTTTGCTAATGCATTTTTAAGTAAGTTACACTCACAGTGCAGTGGTTTTTCTGCAATTAGAACAAACACTGATTTGATTATTAGAGTGCAGTGCTTTTTTATTCTGAGTAGTGATGGTCTGATGTTTTGGCTCGCAGTCTGATCAGATTACGTTTATGATTATTTTATTATTTAGGGCCATCAAGTCATTTGTAACACTTGGCAAGCATTTGAGTAGTGTTTCTGCAGAATATCCTGTCTTCTGTTTGGGTCTTCAAGCTTCTGAATTGGCTGGTTCATGATTCCGCTGATTGTATCGATCCTTCTTGGTGCTGGTCGTCCTTTTCCTCTTTTACCTTCAGCTCTTCCCAGCATAATGGCGTTTTCCAGTGAATTGGTTCTACTCAAAATATATCCAGAATAACTTTTTTTGTGACAGTAAGTCTTAACAAGCATAACAGAATTATTGTCTTTGAGTTAATAGGTCACTTGTATTAGAGTAGATTTCCCATATCCCAGCCTTTGGCTATTTCTCTTTGTTTTACATGTTAATACCTTTCACAAACTTCTGTTGCTTCAGTCTTTCAAAGAAGAAGTGTGACTTGCCACATCACAGAGGGGAGTATGACTGTGTCCAGCCTTTAGCTAACATTACTCTACTGACATAGTCATCGTTATGTAGGCTCAGGCACATAACAGTTTGGACAGTTGCCAATAGTAGAAACTAAATAGAGTAAACAGAATGTCCTGAGTACAGATTCACAGCTAATACATACTACATGCACAATACTGAATATAATAGCATATAGTACAGCAGTAGATTACTTCACTGGGCATAACAGGGATTTTTAGAGCCTAATACCAGATCCTTTATTAAGCAATTGCCATTTTTCCCTGGCTTTATGATTTTTTTTTGTTTAAAACAGAGACTCAGACTCAGACACTCAGACACTCAGCAACCCACACAAGTGTTCTAGAGTTCTGTTGGGACCTAAAACATTAAAAAAGTGAAGGAGGTGGCAGGAGAGTGAGTAGCACTTGCACAAAGTTAGCTTGCTACCATACATAACCTACAACATTGTCCTGGCTGGATTTGCTTTCCCTTAGCTCGAAAGAATGCTTAGTTGTTGTTACACTGTTCATCTAATATTTACTTAACAGATCAGTACTCAAAAGTACTTTAACAAGGTGCAAGGATGAGGAGAGACTCGTAGCTCAGGTACTCACAGAGGAGCACTTTGTGGTCATTAAGCTATCTTAAATCTTACTGATATACAGCCAGAAGAAATGTCTGTATCTTAGAGAAGTGCATTTTTCAGCCGCCAATATTCCAGCAAAGACATGTTTCAGTGTAGCTTGACTCATTAGCTTCATTTATTTAACTCCTTCAGCCAGCGATTGTGGTCGCTTTAATAATAAAACACTTCAGTTCACTTTTATTCCCTTGCCAGAGCACATCTGATAGGCTTTAGTGCCATGTACCAGAACAAAAAGGCTTAGAAAAAGATCTAAATCATCATCAGTATTGACAAAGATGCCTGGTTAAAACTGAGGCAGGCAGCAAATCAGACCATGCATTTGTGTATATACTTATGTGACAGTATGTAGTTTCATAGGGGAAAAATACATCACTCTTCTTCAAAGATATAAATTAAGCCTGTAAATAAATTGTGTTATTAATATGTGCATTGTTAAAATAAAGCATTATTATGAATTTTGTTGTTTTAGTCATTCCCCTCCTAAGTATGTTTCAAATCTGTGGGAAACACTGCATGTCTAGTCTAGACTAGTGCACCTCTACTGGAATGGTGCAATATACGGTCAAGATCTGCAGTGTGTGTATATTTTATACGTGCTCGATTAGTATAAAGAGAAGCGGAGTGAGGTCAAGAAAAAGTGGAAGCAGTTCACAGGATTAAGTTACAGACTCAGTGAAGGCAGGCTGAGGTTAAAAACGCTAGACAAAGGCTTTGAATCAGAAAGAAACTGAGAGAACAGGAGTGAAGATGAAAGGATAGATTATGGGATAAGGAAGAGTGAGGAAGTCTCTGGTTTACGGCGTGGGTCAGGAGCCGGGTGCACATTTGTTGCTCATGCTACTGCTAATGAACGCTGTGCATTCAAAGGCAGGAAAGCGAAATGATGGCGTTTTACCTGCCCTGTCACAGTCTAGAGCTGTAAAACATGTCATTATTAGCACATCTTCATGACACGAGCTGTCTCCTGATATCACAGAGACTCCTACATCAGAAGGAGCTGACACACTGTACCAAGCTCAAATCAAAGAACCTGTTCATCTTTCAGCAGTAAAAGAGAACGTTTTAAAGCTCAGAACGATGAAGGCTGAGGCGTGGACACTTCTTCAGATGTTCAGAAGCACAGGATGAGATATGAAGCCTTTTCATTTGATTAGTTCGATGAGGAATGAGAGGCTTTTTTCAAAGATTTCTACACCAGTAGCTTTAACAGTTACAGTTGTATACAAAAGTTTGGGCACCAGCAGTCAGATTACATGTTTTGTTGATTTTCTAAGTTAAAATTAGTAAATTTGATGCATTTAACATACTGAAAAAAATGTGGCCTGTGCAAAAAGTATGGCATATTTTTATATTTTCCAGTATGTTAAAGGGCCTCATCGTGGAGAATTGAGTTAGATTTTTGGAAACCAAAAGGAGTTTGAGGAGTTTCAAAACATACTGTTCACTCTCCACTCCATACAGTCCATATATGGAAACTATACTGCAAAATCTGCCCGTTTTGAATTTGTTGTTTCTATGATGTCACAAGAACCAACTCATTTCTATACACCCACCTATTCAGTCTACAGCAGTTTAGCCCTGTCAATTCACACTGAAATAGTGTTTCAGTCTAGACTGCTTTTTAAATGAGACACAATACAGGGCAGCCAATCAGAACAAAGCTCATTTACATATAATCAGTCTTAAAGACACAGTAACAAAAGATAGCCTGTGTAATTGTGATAAAGAGACGTTGGAAAATAGACATGTAGAAATGAACTATGACAGTTTTTGGTACATAACACCACACAAGGTTTAAGAGGACTACAAGGTAAAAAATAAAACACATAGAATATATGAAATATGGGTCCTGTAAACTATAAATGCACTGAAAAATTGTGGACTAAATTTGCATATATAATGCATATAAGGTCCCTTTAAAAGAGGTGTTAACTAATATTCGTGTAGAAAATCAAGGAAACTTAATTTATAAGTTACAAACTTTTGCACACGGCTGTACCTTCTTAATTGCTATTCTTTAGAAAAATAAATGAATAAAATGAAATACTGCCTTTTAACAGCGGTCGTGCAGTCCTTAAATATTTTTATTTCACCAGGTTAACATTAGAAATTACTCATTTAAGAGAGAGAGAGAAAGAGAAAGAGGCAGAGAGAGATACAGAGAAAGGCTGAGTTCCTGCAGAGCTCCCCCGCAGTTCCACATAAATGATCATGTCATAGGAAACCATTCAACTTCTTAATAACGCAATAAAGGAAGGAGAGTGCAATAGAGAATAGAGCAACAAATATGGATCTGTCTGTGCGGCCCTGCTGTTAATTGAGTCATTAATGTGTTTACTGGTTCTCCTCTTAGCCCAGGCGTGACTGCTGTTACCTTAAGAAGACAGTAGCTTAGAGGATTCGCTGTGTGACAGGAGCATTAGTCTCTTATTTCAGGTGATGAATGGGAGTAGATTAATGGAGCAGTAGCTGATAAATTAGCTTTACAAACAAGGTTCATTCTTGATCTTAATCACAATATTTGCTTTAAAGCTTTATTTAATGCTACTTCTACTTATAATACTGCTATTATTATTATTATTATTATTATTATTATTATTATTAGTGTTATTATTATTATTATTATTATTATTATTATTATTATCGTTGTTTGTTTATTTAACTTTATACAGTGTGGTCCAAACATCTGTATATATATATACATATACATATATATATATATATATATATATATACTCATTCATGCAGTTATCTAATCAGCCAATTGTGTGGCCACAGTGCAGTACATAAAATCATGCAGGCCAGCAGCCTCAGATAATGTGTTCACATCAAACATCAGATTGGGGGGAAAATGTAATCTCCGTGATTTTGAACAAGGCATTGATTGTTTGTGCCAGTCGGTGTATTTTTTATAACTCCAGGGACTTTCACACACAACAGTCTCTAGAGTTTACTCAGATTAATGCAATAAAGAAAAAACATCTAGTGAGCGGCAGTTCTGTAGACAGAAATGCCTCGTTAATGAGAGAGGTCAATGCAGAACGGCCAAGCTAGTTTGAGCAGACAGAAAGGCTACGGTAACTCAAGTAACCATTCTGTACAGTTGGGATGAGCTGAACATCTCAGAAAGCACATGTCAACTGTGGGCTATAACCGCAGTGGACGATGTCGGGTCCTGCTTCTGTCGGCCAAGAACAAAAAGCTGAGGCTGCAGCTCACCAAAAATGGGCAATTAAAGACAAGAAAAATGTAGCCTGGTCTGATGAATCTGATTTCTGCTGAGGCACTCAGATGGTTGGGTCAGAATTTGGCACCAACAGCGTGCGTCCATGAACCTATGTTCATGAACCCATGAATTCATAAATCTGCCTTGTGTCAACAGTCCAGGCTGGTGGAGGTGGTGTAATGGTGTGGGGAATGTTTTCATGGCATACTTTGAATACCGAGCAATTATGATTTGAATACCCCAGCTTATTTGAGTATTATTGCTGACCATGTGTATGCATGAAAATGCACCATGTCAGAGAGTCACATCAAACTGGTTTCACGAACATGACAATGTTGACATGACAGTGTTCTTAGTCACTGAATCCATTTGGGATGAGGTAGAATTCGCAGCATGAAAATGCTCCTGAAAAATCTTTCAAGGAATTTCATGATGCAGTCGAGTCAACATGGACCAGAATCTTGGAATGTTTCAAATATCATGTGGAATCCATGTTATGAAGTATTGAGGCTGTTGTGAGTGCAGAGAGAGGCCCTGTTCAGTATTAGTATAGTGTTCCTGTTAAAGTACTTGGTGAGTGTATATATATGCATATCAGATGAGAAATCATATAAAGATGGTTTGTGTCATTTGCCTCATTTGTATGTGAAGATATTTACACAAGGTACTTTATTTTCTGCTGAGTGGACGATGTGGAAACGTCGATTTGTAAAGGTAACATTCAGCTATCACAGCAGGGCTACCTCAGACTTCTAAGTCATGTCTGTGGCAAATTACAGCACTTGTGTTTCATAATAACAAATAATGATAAACAATATTAAGACATTACACTAAGTGAGAGGGGTCTGTTCTTTATTTTGTGGCACCGAGATGCCAGATTATTAGGACCAAATAATCCTACTTTGTACCTGTACATCCACTGGCCGTTTATCTACACCTATAGCAACATGGAATAGACAGACAACTGTACAGTGCAACTTTATTCAGTCCCAACTTTCAGCATTCACAGTTCTACAAGTGGGATTCTTGCATCAACTTTTACATCATTAACTATTTCACCAGTGTTCATTGCTTGAAAAGTTCGTTTGAAAGCTGCTTGATAAAACTGACTGCCGTGGGGTAAATGTCAGCAAAGTTCCTGAAGAACTCTTTATAAGCTTTGAATAGAGCTTCCATCTAACATGTTCATGTCGCAGGCTGAGTCTCTGGGGCTGCGGGGTTCACACACCCCCACACACACACACACACCTGCCTCCATTTTTCCCACCAAGCTCTGACGACTTTTATCTCCGCTCTGCGAGCGGCTCCATCCATCACAGCGGATTTTATCTCCCATAACGATCCCTCGTCTCTCAGCCTGTCTGGGATGTAATGGAGGGGAACGCAGATGGATTGGAGGTGGGACACCGACGACAGCTTGGGGCCGAAACCCTTCGCCGCTGTCCCTCTCGTTTGTGGAAATTGGTAGACGCTCGCTGGTGGTTAAGCTTTGTTGTTGTTGTTGTGTTTGTTCAGTTGTGAAAACTGTTTGTTCTGGGTCTAGATAACGGTTGTGGTTCTTCATGGTTGGCCTGGATTTTCCCACGTGGGAAACAGCAGAGCAACCTCACAGCACGTGTCAGAGACAATGTGGAAATTATGGACAATTATCTACTCTTGCTCATCCTTAATCGAGTAGATTGACGTCAGAGCAGCCCATTAACGAGCTTATTAATGATCTGAACTTGTGTTTCTCATTTGGTTTAGAGTACTGGGCCATACTATGACACACATAAAGGCCAGTGTTTTACTGTTTAAAAGCCTGTCATTCCCTGGCCTGTGGTCCAGCCTATCATAATCTCGTTTAAGGTCCAGTTTGTCATAGCCCACTCTGTTGTTGTTTGTCATAGCCTGACCTGATGTCCAGTTTGTCATAATCTGCTCTGATGTTCAGTTTGTCATAGCCTTCTCTGATGTCCAATTTGTTATAGTTTGGTCAGTGGTCTGATTTGTCATAGCCTGGTCTGATGTCCAGTTTGTTATAGTTGGGTCTGAGGTCCAGTTTGTCATAATCTGCTCTGTGGTCCAGTTTGTCGTAGCCTGCTCTGATGTTCAGTTTGTCATAGCCTCCAGTTTGTTATAGTTTGGTCTGATGTTCAGTTTGTCATAATCTGCTCTGTGGTTTAGTTTGCTGTAGCCTGGTCTGATGACCAGTTTGTTATGGCCTGGTCTGATCTCCAGTTTGTTACAGTTTGGTCTGAGGTCCAGTTTGTCAAAATCTGCTCTGTGGTCTAGTTTGTTGTAGCCTGGTCTGATGTCCAGATTGTCATAGCCTGGTCTGATGTCCAGTTTGTCATGTCCTGGTCTGATGTCCAGTTTGTTATGGCCTGGTCTGATGTCCGATTTTGTCCTAGTCGGGCCTGATGTCCAGTTTTTATAGACTGGTCTGATGTCCAGTTTGTCATAGACTGATCTGAGGTCTAGTTTATCATTACCTGCTCTGAGGTTCAGTTTTCCATAGCCTGGTCTGATGTCCAGGATTGATCTGAGGACCTGTTTATTATAACCTGGTCTGATGTCCAGTTTGTCATAGCCTGGTCAGATGTCTAACTAGAACACTGTTGGCTCTTTGTGTGAAATGTTGTGACTTTGTGTTGAGCTGCTAGTGAGCAATGAAGGGTCAAAGAGAAGATGAGAGAGCCCCTGCTGTGAAAACAATTCACACCTATCCACAAAGATGGCCGTGCCAAGACGAGGCACATCTGCCTCAATCATAAATAAATAAACAAATAAATAAATAAATAGTTTGTCATGACAACTGACTTAAACCAACATAAAGATTTATGAAAGCTTATTCTAATAGCCATCATTTGTCGTAAGAGCTGCTTTTGTCAACTTCAGTGTGAAGTTAATACAACACATCAGGTGACTGATTTTTTCTGACAGTGGGTTGTCATGACACTTTTTTGGTAAAATAACACAACACGTTATACCAATTGACTTGTTAAATAAGAAAATGAAATTCACTTATAATAAGGGCCACAAAAATTGCCCCTCTTTGTTCGCTAAGCCTGACACAATCTAATGTCAGTATAATATAAATAATAAAAAAATATCAAATCACCTGACATAGATGTTATAAAGTTGGCAAATGCAACCTTGACAAATAACAGCAATGCTTTTTGGAATAGATGTTCATATAAATTTTAAATTAGGTCTATGTCAGATGTCATAAAGTGCTTGTGTAGGTGTAAACTTACTCACAAAGACAAAAATCGTGTATGTTCTTTTGTAAATCATACACATTTTCACTGAAACATATTCCATCTACGTTATGGAAGAACAAAAAAGTATTGTTCAGCTGAGGGACCTCCAAAATAGCTAGGCAGAAATTCCATTTTTTGCCTACTATGAAAATGGGTTTAAGGCATTTTAAGGCATGTTAAAGTAGGCTTAAAACCTTTCTTGAGTGGGTTCATGGAAGAAACATAACTAGACTTATTTTTGGTCAGCCTCCTCACACAAATTCATATTTCTAGCTGTGGAAGTGCTATATTATTGTGTATTTCTCAGAATGTAAGATTCTGCTCAATCTCATCACTTTTCTACCTTGGCTCTGATTATTGAGCTATTTTAAAAACATCAGTAAAGCTTTGGCTTTAAATCTGTCGTGAAATCACCACTCAGCGAATGCTTTGCACGGAAGGTCAATAAAGGGTTATGCTTCATCCTGCACAATGAGCTAAATTGATTTCCTTATTCTGTGAGTCTGAGGTTTAAAGGTTGTTTTGGATAAACAGAAGTATCCAGTTTTACTGTCTAGAATTATCCAGTTTGTTAATTTCTGGTGTCGACTGCAGTGAGCCAGGTTGATGAAATTGCAGGTTTAAATTCAGTTTAAACATGCAGACAAATCTGACCTTTGTTCACATATTTAATAGTATTACCTCATAATAAGCTCATTTTCAGTTTTTGTACCATTCACTGCTGTAGTCATTTCAGAAAACATGAATGGCATGCCTAAATCCATATATTCCATCAAGTAAACAAGAAATACCAATCTGCCCCAAACATAACCTTGTTTTCTAAACATAGTCTAATTGACATGGGCGTATTGACACATCTCACATGGTTTAAAGGGTCCAGTTGTCCAATTGTGCCATCGCAAGTAATCGATGACAGCTTGACTGGAAATTAACATCCCCTCTCAGGACATTAAATGGATTTCTAATTAAGTGAAGCTTTTATCCTGCAAACCCATTAAGCTGGTGGAGCAAAGGCAAAGGGAAATTCCTAAAGTAACAGTTTTACTCACACTAAGATGGAAAAAGTTTGTGTTGGGCTCGTCATGTTGCCGTGGTGATGGGGCTAATTGCAAGGTTCCCTGCAGCTAAAAGTGAGAGCCCATTAGCTGCAGCCATAAAAGACTCTTTGATTTCTCTTTTTCCTGATGTGGAAAAATGTCATTTCCCTCAAACCTGATGCCCCTTACCTCAAAAATAAAGGTCTAATCAAGAATGTAAAGCTAGTACTTAAAAAAAAAGGTTTCATACGCAATTGCTGCAAGCATTTAGCTATTTATAAATTTATTACATTATTGATCACCAATACTACAGTACTTAGGACATGAATAGAAAGGAAACTCATCCTTCCCAGACAAACTGTGATTCTATCTGCCCTCCTTTTTTTCTTTTTTTTATTTTGTTCCCCTTTAAAGGGGAATTTCAAAGTGTTTTTTTTTATTTCTGCATAATTCAATGGTCAAGATTTAGTGTTTCAATGTGAAATGGTGCATTGTAGTAACAGTCATAGAAAAGGCACATACAAACACTGCTGGGAGAGCAGGCAAGTCACTTGCCATACATTTTCTCACACACCTGTAATCAACAAACAACAACAACAGCAATGTGTCCCTTCAGGGAGGGGTCAGGGGGAGCACAAGGCATAGTCTACCATGCCTCAGAAGCCCCTTCTGCTACCTGGAGCAAGAGGCAGCCACAGATATAGAATGTATATTGTATACATGTAGAAAAATGTGTCTGCTTTAATAAAGTTTATGGTGTTTTTGTAATAATAGTAACCTTGCTGTCCACAAAGGTAAGAACCATCTGTGACAACTGCCTGAGCAATTTTCATTTTTTTTTTTTTAAGCAAACATGCAGGATAGTGTTGCACACTAACAACACCGCATGCATACAGCCTTCAGGTCATAAATCTGCTCAAAGCCTCCTTTTCTTCTGCCTAGTAGATTCTAGCCTCTTTCTTTCTCATGCAATTTCATTTTACTGGTGAATCTTTTGCTATGCCTTCTTAGAAATGGCCTGTAGCATGTTTCATTACCAGCCACTACATCATGTAATTACACTCGAACATCGCTTCCTTAACTGTCTCCAAGTACAAACATGTTTCTCTAATTGATTTTCTTCCCCAATTCACTGCTTAAATGCCAAACATTGTGCAAGGAGATTAGTTGATCAGTGTTATGTAAGTAACATGTCCTTTAGTGAACATGGCCAAGGAGAAGATGATGATGGAGATAGGGAGTGTTTTTGATTCTAGATGACATCGTACTTTTCATACCAAACCTTTTCAGTGCTTTTTGGATATAAAAGATGTAGTATGTAAACACTGTTAAAGTTTTAAAACATGTCATTTACTTTATTGTTTGATGTCACAAACATACATATGCATATATTCATATTTTACATATGTATTTTATATGTTTTACATATATACACCTATTCAGCCTACAGCAGATTGTCCTGCCCATTCACACTGTAGTTAGTTGAGGAGTGTTTCAGTCTGGGCTGCTTTTTGAATGAGAAACAATACAAGGCAGCTATTCAGAACAGAGCTCCTATACATATATCATATACGTATATACATATATACGCCTGTTGAGTGATAGAAGTTGGAAAATGATTGCATAAAAATTGATTGCAGTACATTTATTAAGTACAAGGTACTCATTTTTCAGGACCACCTTACAAAACAGTGCTTATCTGATAGTGACCACCTATGCTGTCACTATCAGATTAACATTGCTTAAAGTCTTCGTCTTTGAGAGAGAGGAGAAAATCAAGCTCCGCTCTTCCTTCAGATCTGCAAGATTTCCACAGTTCTTGCTGTCCATCCTTCCACTGTGAGAAGACCATTCAACGCTATGGGTCTGAAAGGATGTGTAGCTGTCAATAAGCTGCAACTGAGAAAGAGAAACAGGCAATAAAATTGAACAAAGAAGGTGCTGCTGTTCTCAGAACAATGGACTGACCACCCCAGAGTCCAGACGTCAACATCACTGAACGTGTTTGGGATCACTTGGATCGTGAAAAGCAGAAAATGCAACCAATGTCTAAGACTAAATTTCTAAGGTGTGGAAGAACATCCCTGTAGATTTTTTTGAAAGACTGGAAGTAATGAAAAGTGGACGCTGTAGTGGAGGTGAAGGGTGGTCATGGAAAAATACGCTTACCGGACACTTAGGAACCATTACTGGATAGGGCCTCTCTTTGCTCTCAAAACAGCCTCAGCCATTTTGATGGTTAATGTGAACGTTACCCAAAGCTGTAGGCTTGTATCTGCATTCTTTTATGCTCTGTTCTGCTGCCACACGATTGGCTGATGAATGAGTTGGTGGGTCATCTCTGGCATTGGCATCTGTAATTTACCTAATAGAAGTAACAATTGATGACAAGTAACATACAGTGTGCTCTCTGCTGTTAGCTCGGTGAGTTTGTTGTGTTATACAGGTCTATGTGGGCAAAAATGCCTTTCACTCTGTTGATATCTGATTTAATGCTATAATACTTCTCTTCCTTATCATCCTGCAAGGCTGACAGCAGAACATAGCTGTCATATGAATAAGTCTTTACTCAGCTTAGCTTGACAGCTAAATCTGCAGTCTGTTATCATGCATGCCTACAGGGCAGACCAGCATGTTTCACTGTTGATAACCTCACCACATTTAACGGATATATTGAAAAATGGTGGTTAAGGCAATTATTCGCCAATTTACAACTCACCACGGAAATCAATTACATCGACTGTGCAATTTTGCTGTAATTTTCAGCGCTGATTGTGCTAATCAGTGTAATGTAGTTTAAGATATGTCGACACTGAAGTTAAACTGATTGAGCATCCAATATTGTTTCATCTACACAGAGGGTGGTATCAGCATTTGAATCCACTTCACCATCTTCCTGAAGTCTTTCAGTGTCCTTTCTGCTTTATTAAACCCCGTTTCAATCTGTTTGGTCCACTTTCAATCAAGCTGTCCAGCAGCCAGCCCACAGAACCCAGGCTGACACATACCTGGCAAATACCCTCAGAAGCCTGGCTGATCTACAGCTGGAACTTACACTGGCATGAGTTCCTCTCCTCTTTCTCCTCTGACCTCGTACTTTTCTTCTGTCCTCATCCTCCGGCCTCCACCTGTCTTAACCTTTTCTCCTCTACCTGTTTCTAGCACACTTTACTCTCTTACATTCCATCCTTATTTTATGATGCAGACTCATGCTGGAACAACTGTGGAGCGTGTAGCTGTCAGTCACTCAGCAGGAAACTAATCCTAGATATCTGAAAGCTGATGATTATTACAGATTGAGATGACATAAACCATAGAAAGCAGATGGCAGTATGCACCGTGCTGAGGAATTCTGTATTCTGAACATATTGTGGTTATGTCTAGTTTCTATGGTAATAATTTGTCTACACACTCGTGAAAATAAAGATGTCAAAGAGGCTTCATGGTCACAGAAGAAGCACTTTTTAATTCCTGAAGAAACTTTTAATGGATGATTCCATTAAGAGCCATTTTTGTAAAAGAGATGTGGGAATGTGAAGATCCTTTTTAGACCTTGTTTAGAGAGCCTCAAGAAAATGTATAGGTGCTGTAATAGGGCTATCTAACTACACAAATGAAAGCAATCAATTATGCTATGTTGTGTAGTTATTATCTCATTTGTCTTATTGTCCCTAAAGAAAGATATTTTCCATTTAAAAAGCAGTGCATTTTGTTATAGCCGTATGAGTGGACAACATAAGCTTCATCAGAATGTATGTATTTCTTTTAGTTATTCAATAGCATTACTTACATCATGTGAATGCACATGAACCTGAGCATTAACATAACTTCTATCAAGTGAACAGTTCCCAGTTAGTGAGAGCAACAGTATCTGCATGTTCCTACCAATAATAGTTTTGAGGGACCAAAGTGCAATGTTTGTGGTGGGCTGAGGACCAAAAAGACAAAACAGTATACAAGTAAGGAAGGTAGGTTTCAAATTGAGTTTTTAAAAATGTGTTTTAAAACATTACGGTATGTTTTGTTTCTAAAATATTAATAAGGAAATAAGAAGGTAATAAGTTATACATTGGTCTAATAAGTTATATATTGGTTTCTCACTGGATGTGAGGGTGGGATTAGAATAACTTTCTGGCCATATCAAATGTCCTGATGTATGCAGCCTAAGGGTTCCGTTTATCTGTGATTGTAGCCCTCTCGCTGTCATTCATACAGCTCATGAAATCTTGTTACATTGGGGGCTTTCAAGCAGTAGTGGGGCTTTCCACTTTGCTGTTGGTTTTGTTAGTTTGCTGCTCGTTGATTTATCCGTAAAATATTGCTTTAAAGTCAACCTGAAATCAAAATGGACCTGTTTACATTATTAACATTGTTAAATCATTTCCATGGTCATAGTAAGCACAATTCATCACCAAAACATTTAAAAGATACAATTCTCACTTCCAATAAAACGTATGAATGCCTCTAAAATGTTTTCTGTGTTTTGGTTACATCATCATGCACCAGCAGGCGGGGAAAATAATATTAACCAATAGTATTGTGTTTCACCCCACCTATCATCGTAAGGTGCCGATTCACAGTAACTTTAAAAGCCATTATAAAGCTGTACTGAAACGAGATGGCTGTGATTACATTTTCTAACATAATCACATATAGCACACAAGCAGCTAAACTTTAGTCTAGACCTCTACAGTTGGGAGGATCAAACCAGGAAAGTTAATATAATAAAGAAATAACTTTTTATTTATTGTTAATAACTGTTCAATGTGTTAACTTTGACAGCCCTCTTTCATACCAGTTAAAGATTTTTTTTCCTGGACCATCAAAGCCAAGGGTCATTTAGGAACCTTAAATTTAAGAATGTATACTTCAGAATAACACCTTTAAAACAAACATCTCTGAAACTCTACATTAAATGTATTGAAACTGCACTGGAGAATATGCACTGCCTACCTACCACGCTCTGAAACGTCTCCATTGTCTGTTTGAGCTTCAGAATTGTGATCCTTCAACTGGTGTTTAGCTCCTGCTTACACCCTGAGCAATTGTTATGGCTTATGTTAGACAGAAGGCAGTTTCCTGGAATTAAAGGCATTTTTTCCATACCTGTTTATAGCAAATAAAACTTCCCTTCTGCTCTGTGCATTTTAATTCAAAGGCAAATCAAACCATCAACAGTGTAATACAAACTGCAACTGATTTTGATAATTCAGTGTATTGATGTTTTTCACCTTGTCTCTCTAGGACTTTTGTGCATTAGACTCAGGTCAGCTCCTGTCCCCCATCTGTCCACTCTCAGTCCCGTGCACACTACAGGCACCCTGACCATAGATGCATCCACCCGCAGTCAATGTCACATGCAACTGACCGTGTCCCGCGCTCCCTCAGATGGACTAGTCAGAGCCACACGTGTCACTCATACCAGGGATTCCCAAATGCAGTCTCAAGCCACACATGCTTTCTAAGCTAATCACAGTTGGCACACTTTCAAAATTGACCACCAGCTTGCTGGAGCAGACAGAGTTTACTTACGCAACACTGCTGAATTGCCTCACCGTGACCCGTGGCAGCTCTGTGGCATTCTGTAAGTGTTTACTTCATTAGAGAATATGTAGGGAAATCGATAGGACAGTAGAATCGAATGAAATGGTCATTGATTTTTCGCTGCTCTGTAGACAGCCCTGTGTATTGCGAAGGCAGATTTATCTCTGGCTATGCAAAATATAACCACAGAACTAGTAGCAGATATATAAATGGAAGTACTTCTCAGCCTGGGTATTGCACACTAGAGTGACACAATAATGTTCAGTGTATCTCTAAAATATCTACATCTATATTAACCCCCTAAAGTCCCAGGATTACATGCTATTATTCAGTAACTACAGGGACTTCAATGCAAACTGGTTGAGCTATTCTTAGGTAATAGCATTGTGTAGGAAAACTGGGTCCACTGGTGGGTCCTGGCAGTTTAAGGGGTTCATACAGATAGTGATGTACAGAACTGTGCTTTTATCACATCTTCCATTATTTTCCTGAGACATACTTTCATTTTTTTATAAAATCTATTATAAAAATATTATAAAAATCTAATATAAAAGATATTTTTCCACATCTCCAAAGTTCAGTCTTAGAAGTTGGTGGCATTTTCTGCTTCTCATGTACCAAGTAATCCCAAACACATTCGGTGATGTTGAGGTCTGGACTCTGGTGTGACCAGTACATTGTTCTGAGAACAGCAGCACCTTCTTTGTTTGACTTGCAAATTTTCCTCTTTTGTGTCTATTTCTTTTTTCTTAGTATTGAGTTGTCTTCTCATAGTGGAAGGATGGACAGAAACAACTGTAGATTTTTTCAGATCTAAAGCTTGATTCATCCTCTCTTTCAGTGATAAAGCTTTGAGTACTTGAACTTGTACTCAAAGATTGTTTTGACTGGCAGTTCAATGCATGAAAAATGGTCTCTGACCTTTGCACAGTACTATATGGAATTGTGCAATCCATCCACTGTTTGGAAAAAAAATCTCCTGTGTGAATGAAACCTCAGCCCCTCCCCCAAACAAGCCCAGGGTGTGGAATCAAATCATTGAGGTGTTTAATATCCAAGCAACACCACTGAGCTTGATACACTAATACTAGCACAACACGATGCCCCTGCCATGTCAGTGTCACTGTCTGTAGAATGGTTCACCAAATAATAATATGTAGGCAATGGTGGTCCTATGTTGGTCCCTGTGCACTGATGGACAGGGTAGTGCAGGCTGATAAATTGTGCAGCAACAGATGCACTACAGTTATTAACTGTAAACCTACAAAGTGCACTTACACTCCCTTTATTAGGACACTCTACCTTGTGCTTCCATTCACTGTCCACATTATGAGCTCCAGCTACATTGTAGGTCCACTATATGGGCAAGGCAAGGCAATTATATTTATATAGCACATTTCATACACTGCAGTCATTCAAAGTACTTTACAAGTGAGAAAATGGAAAGATAATTCAAATAAAATTTAAATGTGAATAAAATAAAAAATAAAATATAAATAAAAATAAAAATGATTGAAACAATAGATTTAAAAGCTATACAGTCACTGTAGCTGCACAATTTATCTACCACCCTCAATCCTTGACCACAAGACCATTGTTGACTAGATATTATTTAAGTGGTGGACCATAATTAGCACAGCAGTGACACTGACATGGGACTGGTCATGGTAGTACGTGTGGTGCTCATGTCAGTGTCACCGCCAGGTTGAAAGTAGTCAACCACCCAGATATATCCAGCCAAGAGTGGCTCTGTGGTTATAAACTGACCATTAATGAAGGGCTAGATGTTGGCTAACACAAACTGTGTGTGCAGCCGCAAGGGTGGGATTTCTTATAAAGTGGTCGATGTACCTGATAATGTGGTCAATGAGTGTAGATAATGAGTATAGTAATAAGAGTGAGGACCTGAAATGTGCACCCACATACATTGCTGTAGAGTTTAAGTGGTAAAAAATGTTACGCAACATTATTATGTAATTGATACAATGTATGTTTGGAGAGCAGTGATGCCAGTAAGAGAGATAGCATTTAATTCCAAAGGCCTAGGGCTTGGCAACACAGGGTAAAAGGGTTTGGTGGCCACTCGAGGACAGCCACATTGCCAAAGGACCTGCTGTCATATTCAGTCTTCCATAAAACCCAGATGTTTGCTGATGTAACAGAGTCATGTTATTCCTGTAGACAGCAATGCATTTGGATTTAGTTAAATTTTTCAGTAGGTGCTCCTCTTAGCTGTTGGTTGTAGGATCAGATATAGATATGACCTATTGACAATGACTGCTTTTAAAGCACTAAAGGCAGAAAGCAAAGGGATTAGTGGTGTGTGCCTTCTTTCCTGAAGTTAAAATATAGACCAAGACCAACAACAGCGACAGCTGGGCTTTGTTTTCCTGGAGCTTAAGAAATACAGTGCAGTATATCTATTTGACTTGACAGAAGTGAATCTGATTTTCTGACTATTTACTGCTCATAGCTGTAGGCTAAAAATAGATCATAGACAGCTTATGCTGTAACGCTTGCTGTCCCTCTAGTTAAGCTAATGTACTGTATGTCTGCTTCAGAGAGATAGCTCAGTCCAGAGAAGGACGTGGTATGTTTTTATTTTAGACTGCATACTAAGTGTCATAAAGAATACACAGTGTATTAAGTGTGTTGTGTTCAACTCACCTCCAGTGACCCAGAGGGATAAGCAGCTTAGAAGATGTGTGTGTGTGTGTGTGTGTGTGTGTGTGTGTGTGTGTTTAACTCTGATGTAACAAAGTTGCATGTCTGTGCTATATTGTTTAATCCTGTGTAATGCATTTCATATTACTCAAGTTCTCTGTAGCTATAGCAACCCTTAATCAATCGGCCCAAACAGCAAACCTTCTGAGATGTTTCTAAATGTCTGTATTCAGGTAGCGATCTGCAGGGAAAGGCCCATGTAATAAAACTTGCAATAAAACCTAGCAGCAACCCACCTGCCACGAAGGGTCCTCTTTGGATTGTAGCTTTAATGCATGAACAGACTTTGTGGTTAAGACAGTTGTAAATTCACCACAGTCATTCTTAGGATAGTAGTGCCTGAGAGTGGATGATGTGATAATGTGAAAATCACAATATTCATTTTACAATGATATGTTTACATTTTCATGATATGTGATATGTAGTATTTTCTTAATGTTATTTTCACAATATATCATTGTCCAAAAATCAGGATTCAGGATTATTGGTTTATCCAATAAATGGGATTATTGATTATATCACTCCCCTCCCAGCCCCCTGCTGCAGTTTCAACCTACTTTCTGTACTGATCTTATATGCTAAATGACATCACACATTAAATTATATAATAATGAGTAACTCAGCATCTTTTTACAGTTAACTGTTTCTTGGCTTGTTAAAAGTAGTTACAGCAAATGTATGCATTCATGAAATCCTCCTGGTGTGGGTTCACAGCTGTTTCTTCTCTTTAAATGATGTGGACAAAAGTGACTCTTGTGCTAATTGCTCCCCCTTATGGAGAAACTTAAGACTGCTTAACATGTGTGACTCCAATGGTAATGGAAATCCACAGGAGAGTCAGTGGGGAATTTGCTCTATTGTAGCATATTAATTTCCCGTTCTAATCCATTGTTTTAACAGTAAAGGCAGATAAGCATTGCATATTTTATATATTATATATTGATATTTTCTTATATATTGAAAAAGTCTCTTTTTCAAGACTTTCGGAGCATGGCTCTAAATAATTCAAAAACAGCAATTATTGCATCATCGTACCACTCTAGTTAACATTCTGGTGCTCTTCTTTGTCATAGTGCATAGACTTTACCTCGTCTGAAAGAGTAAAGGACTCTCTGTATTGTTGTTGGCTTCAGCTGGAAGTGTTACCAAGGACAGGGGATCCCTCTCTGGTATTAATACTGCTTATAATAGCTGTACCTGCTTTTAAAAGCTGAAAAACAGGAAAAATCTAAATACAATCCATTATCTACTTGGGGACGTTTGACATTATAATCAACACAACAAGATTGTACCGTTGTTTCCAATGTTTTGTCTCTGTTCTGTTTTGTTACATGAACTGGGCTGCTTTCAGATTGACTGGATGTGAGTTATCCACCTGGATGTATAGCCAACCTTGTTGTTTACAAACATTCTAATCTAATCTTTAGTTAAAAAAGCATATTGTGTCATAGTTTATCACAGTAAAGATAGCATATATTACCCAGCCTGGTATTGACTTAATCTGATGTCACATGCATTTAGTTTTGCAGAGGTCTTAATTGCACGCAATTTGACACAACTGAGCTGGTATCACATTTCTTTTCATAGCTGTACACATCCATCAGAGAGCTTTTGTCATGAACCACAATGAATGTGAACCAATTTCACCCACCCCAGTGACTGATGAAAAGATGCATTTTCTTCCTTTTTTTTTAGTGGAAGGAAGAAGTGACAGAGCTGATGAGGGAGTGCCTGCTTTCCCTTTCCTGTCCTCCTTACCATCTTCTGTCAATCACTCCTCTTCCTTGGGGTGGAATGATTAAGGTTTTTTTTTGCCCGCATTATTTTTTTTTATCCCAGCTCTTACATCTCTTAGCAGACACAGCACTGAAAAGTAGCAGATGATATTTTTTCAGCCCACTTTTGACATCTCAAGGTCAGCAGAGAGGAGCTTTGGCTCAAGGGAGGGAACTTTCCCAAAGACAGCCACTCGCCCTGTCACCTTCCATCAGCACTGAGAGACAGAGAGTGAGTCTGCCAGCATGTGTGGGGCTTGGGGGTTTAAAAAAATGAACTTTGCAGTTAGGGACGAACAATATATTTAAACCGTTATCGAGATATTGGCAGTATTGTGATACTGATATCGCAGAAACGTGATATATATGCAAATAAACCGTATAAGAAATTACTGAATTATTTCTTATAAAACAGACAGTAGTAAAATCTGACATTCAATGTATGAGTGTACACTTTAACTAAACCCATTCATGTCCAACAACTAATTTTAGGTCGATAAGGAAAAATGCAGCAGAACGTGTTCTGATTGGTCAGAAATTTTGTATAGTTAAACTGTAGATGAACATGTAACAGTACCCATTTAGTTTTTTTTAATATAATGATGGAATTTTCATATTTTTATTCACTATCAAATTTGGATTTTCTATTGTTTTGTTAAAAATCAGTAGTCCCATATGATCAAAAGACAAAATTTATTATGATTAATTAAGTGATACGCTCACTATTTATCCATGTGACTTAATCAATTTGAATATTTGTTGTGTTTGGAGAATATATGACACAAATGAAAATGTAACATTTAGTTATGGACATTAATAGGTTACAAACCATGTGCTGTTATGGAGTAACTTTTACCAGGCATATTCGGTTCATGTAGTTAATTGTGTTAAAATCACTGTAACATACAGCCTATAAAAACGTATTGCTTTATTATGTACTGAGCATCTGGATCATATCTCAGATGCTCCGAAGACGTGTTTTTCGTGGGTGTTGAAATAACTCAAAACATTTTATGATCCAAATAGTATTAATAATTTTTGATAATAATAACATAGGCCAGTCTTTAATCATCTCGTGTCAACGAGTTTTCAAATTTGGCATAGAATACTATGATCATTTGTTTACAATATACAAGTTTATTCTATTCTGTTGTTCACATTGAGTGAATATGAAATTAAACGTTTAACCATTTTGAAACAGTATTAATTAATACAGTTCTTCTGAATAGTTTTCATCATTTCATCTGTCTTTTTTATTTCCGTCACTGTGACTGCACTGTATGAATCACAAGTTTCAGCCTTCATCAAGTAGAACACAGTCATGTATGTTGTCCTGACTGTGGGCCAAAAGTGAAACTGTTGAGTAAACATAAACCAGAACAGATGCATTGTGTCATGATGTAGTGTGAAAAAGTTTTGTTGAAGTTTTCACTTTTTTATCCATATTGTAGAAATGGGGCAATAACACGTCAATCAAAAATAAAAGCACAGGTCTTGTGTAGTATTGCATCATAACCTGTGGTTCTGGATGTGCTTCCTCGTTATTTACAATTCTGACAGGTGTCGCCCCCTTTACCAGCTTCAAAAAGCCCACAAGAGTGATTGTGTCAAGTTTATAGTGAACGTGTTCTGTATGGCAGGTAACAGCATCAGTTGGCGAGTTGCCGTACAGACCAAATCTAGACCTCTTCAGACCTGCTGATGAAAAAACATGCTTTGTCTATTTACATTCTTTTCAGGTCTCCTGGGGAAAAAACACTCATACAAACAAGGGTGCTTATGACAGACTCAAGGTTAATAAGTCAGTATTAACCTCAACATGTCTGGGAATTATGTTAATTCTGCCTTTTTCTGTATCAATTACATCTTCCCAGAAGATACTTCACAATAAAGCCCTTAAAAGGAAGCATCACACATCACACTTTGAAGATAATGTTCTGTGAAATAAGTGAACTGTCTGTTTGAGTGAGCAAAGTGTTGGCAACATGTTTCTATTTCTTCTTGTTGCCTGGTCCTACCGTTGTTTATTGGCTTTAACTTTCCATGACTTTATGTACAATAATATGCTGCAACAGTTCTAATTTTGTCCTTTCTCTCTTTTCCACGGTGCTGACGGCATGTCGGATGTGACCCTGGTGTTCACTCACAGGTAAGCCTGTCATTTTTTTTTCGTTTCAGTGTGTCGGGAGTGAAGCAGTGTGGCAGTATAATGGCTCTAGTGTGAAACAGAATAAAAGAGTGACAGTTAAAGTATCTTATCTTTATAATGATGTAGAACATCAGCAAGTTAACTGTATATTCATCTTGCATCGGCAGGAAAATGTTTTGACCCTTGTTGTCAGAATTTTCCCAAACCAAATAGTCTCACAGATGGAGACCACACTTGACTATGCAGTTACAGTCTGTGGAAAGGACAAAGGTGCATATTGTCATAAGAAAACATTGTATCTCTGAAATGGTAACTTTATTTGACAAGGGAAAAACTTTCTTAACATTCTTAACTTTAACATACACTAGATGTCCAAAAATATCTGGGCACCACTTGTAATTAGTTAATTCTGCTACATAAAAACGGAATTGAACTGTTTTTTCAAAATTTCTGCATAATAAATAGGATGTAAACAAGGGTGTTTACAGTGGTTTGATATGAATGAGTTTCCAGAGAAACTTACTAAGTCAGAGGTGTTCACTGTTGGGGCGATAGGAACCAGGCGTCTAATTAGTTTAACCCTTTAATTGGCCAGGGCCCACCGGCAGGACCAAAGTTTTATTACACACTTCTTTAACCTAAGAATAGCTCAGCCAGTTTGCACTGAAGTCCCTGTATTACTGAATAATAAGCCTTAGTATGTAATACTCCTGGGATTTTAAGGGGATTAATGCCTTTAAAAGCTTCCTCACAAAAAAGTCTTACTTGAAACAGTTATGAACATACTGCCTCATACCTGAGACATTGTTTTAGGACATTAACTTTGTTGGAGACATTAGTTTTGAGATAAAGTTTTGGTCTAAAATGTATTTTTAAAGCATGTTCATACTGGAGAGGGACATGCAGGGTGTTGTAAAGCAAAATAGTCCCTAAAAATATATTTGTTTTTTTGGATGTTCTACTATTTTACCATTATAAACAGTACATATAAAAACTCACAGATCACAGATCATTTCTGATGGTTAATAATATGGCTATATACAATAAACCATTTCACATCAAACTACTTCGAATGAGTTTGTTTACTTCTCAACGATTGAGCAATGCAGACATTTTGAAAAATCTTTTTTAAGTCTAAATTTGGTATAGTTTCTACTGACTCATTCCTCATAGGATGTTCACTCCATGTAAAGGGCTTGCATTTTCAAACAGTGACAAAATATGCAGTTTTCATGTGACACTGTCAGTATGCACCTTTCTGTGTCTTCAGTGCTTCTAAGGCAGCGTAGCCTGACCTTGACCCTCTTAGTTATGGTGCATCTTACTTGCTGTTAAGCTCACATAAGGGGCATAAAAGGCAGGGAATGTGTTTCTCAGTCTCTCAGAGCAGTTGGCGCAGGCCTGTGTGGTAAATACCAGTGAAATAAAGGTGATAGTAAAAACAGGGATCAAAGCTGACCTGTGACCAAGGTGCCATTACCAAAACACAAACCATCTGGCAGCTGTATTCCTCACTCCACAGAGTTACCTTCAACATCTGCACCACGGAGGGACCTGGTGATTTAGAGCAAACAGTTGGCTGGCGGTTTAAGAGGCAGCCTCAACTGCAGTGGGAGAACAAAATTTAGAACACTGCAAAAGCTGATATCTTGGCAAGTGGAAGCAATTTAAATGAAGGCAGTATATCTGATATCTCTTATTACATGATTATTGCAAGATTAGTATAGTATTCAACCTGTTTTAGGACACTCTGAATTATTTGAAGTAATAATACCAAGTGAAATGACCTCCCTCTCCTGGTAGATGATTCTGCTTCTTTCGAGATATAAGGCTTAATGGAAGTACAGTTGTCTGCAACTGCAGTAAGGCAATGTCAATTGATAAGATCACTTAAGTGAAAATGACTAGAAAAAGATTGAATATTCTTATTATATTCTTTCATTAATCTCAAAAGCTGAAATATTAGATATGCACGAGATGTTTTCACTGGCCAAGATATTTTCTGCAGCGATGGGGTTCTGCTACTAGCCGTGCTCAGCCACTGCAACCTCGAAGTTGGCATTTTACAATGGGCTATGTGCCAATATCTAAATGTTTTAACCTGAAATGTAGCATTTTACTGTGAGCTGTGTGCCAATACATAGCCATTTTAACCTGAAGTCTAACATTTTACCATGGGCTATGTGTAGTCAAGAAGCTCAAGAAGTCAATATTTTTTATAGGGCTAATTTTCTGGAGGCAAATTAGTAAGCAAGGCCGCAAACTAAAAGTCTTCAGTAGAGAATCACCACTGATGTTGCTGTGCCAAACAAAATATTCCGTTCTGTATTACCCTGATGGACTACTACTGACAACTCCAAACCTCACTGGGGCATTTCTATAAAATTTGCACTGCTTTCCATGCATTGTTCCAAGTATTTATTGGTCCTCCCATCTCTTCAGCATTCAGACATGACTGGCGATTAGCATATGATTAAGGGTTAAGAGACAGGGAGAAAGACAGAGAAACATTTATCATACTGACATGCTTCCGACTACAATGGAAATTGCCACTTGCCAAAGGCCAATCCTGTCACTATTTCTAAAGGAATGGTAATACATACATAGCTCAAATGCTGCTCTTAGCCTTCTGTGAGGAGAGATAGCACAGGTAGGATAGGTTTAGAGATAACAGGGAAAGGACCACAGCCTGCATGTAGTTCTTAGTGGGTTACCCGTCAATTCTTTTGGGTCAGTAATGGATTAATAGGTAGTCCTGGATGTTCATTTTTATCCAGTGAAACATCTGGACCTTTACAAGGCACAGACATGGACTTGGTAGCTGTGGACCAGCCATTCAGATCTGAGTTAAAGCATGAGTAGGTTTGTCTTGGATTGGTTGTAATGATGGATGTCTCCTCATCTTGCTGGAAGAAGAGTTATTTTCTTTCTTGAGGCAGATGACAATGACTAAGCTGGCTGTTAAAGGCCAAGCTCAAGTGACCCGTCATCGACTCCTCCATTCTGTCAGTACTACTGTTGGAAATACTTCATACTCAGGTCAGAGGATGCTGTGTTACTAGAAAGTGGAGAAGGCTTTAGCTGGATGCTAGTGCACATGTCTGACAGAATGGAACTCGGAATTTTGAATGGTTATGGCTGAGCCTCAAGTAAGCATTGCTGAACTGCACAAGGCTGAAAGCATGCTGGTGTTAAGGTCATGTTAGCTATTAGAGTGTGTTCAGCGTAATATGTGCTGTTCCATCTTCTGATGATCTTTCTGCTAAAGTGCTTATAGGAAAGTCACCCATGAATAGTTCAAAAGTTCATAGGGCACACTCCTGTTTTGTAGCGTAATGGAGAATGAAAAATGCCAAGATCACAAGTAGCAAAGGCAAAGCCTTCTGTGTCCAAAAGTAATTGGCCAGTGATCTGTATCTGTACTCCACCACACTGTATTTGCAAACGAACAAGTAACAAACAGGAAAGATTTTATTGAGATTTTGCTATTTTGTCCATTTTTTATAACCTTCTGAAACTGGAGACTATGTGTAAATAGGCCTATAACCCATATAGAGCATATTAGAATGCATAATAATACATATGATATGTGTGTGTGTATAGTTGTGTACAAATACTTGAACTCCCTGGGGAATTACCCCCTATATTAGCATTAACAATTATTTTTATATGGTTGCCAATGCAATAAAATGAACAAAATGTCAAATCTAAGCATCTGTCAGTTGCTTATAAAAGTTTTAACATTTATCTGCCGATATATATGATACTGATATCATTGTGTATTTCTGTTTTTTGCAATACTGATATCACAGTAGACTTCAATATGCAATTGAGTACTCTTAACAATCAAAACGTTTTTTTCTCTGAGCTGTGAGGATCCTGACCAATCACACTCCCAAATGAATGTCCTAAAAATTACTTTAGTCACAGTAATATGGACCACTCTACAACAATGTCAGTATTATACAAGGTGTATCACAATCGCAAATATATAGCAAATAATCACAAAACTGATTTTGTGATAATTTTGTTCATATCATGAAGCCCTAGATTGCTTTACTAGTTAACCAGTGCAGATTTCCATACTAACGAGTTAAAGCTCACGGTCATTGTTCCATTTCAAATCCAGTCTTATAGAATACTGAGCCAAGCTAGGGATGCACAGTGATATCAGTCATATCAGTATCTGCAGATATTTGCACAAAAAATATTAAATAAACATTTAGATTTGACTGATATATATTTGTTGATATATTTATTGTACTCTGGAAGAGCAGAATGTTTAGGTGATGCTGGGCTGCTCTGCTAAAATGCCTGCATTGTATACATTTTATTGCATTTGTAACTCTACAGAAAATAAATGTTATTTCTCTGTAATACTAATCCAGACAGGTTTACTCCCAATTTCTGCCTTTAATAAATGTATGTGTATCAGCATCAGTATCGGCCAGTATGTCCCTGATATTGGCATTGGCCCATAGTTCCAAGATCACTGCATCCCTAACCAGAACAGCTAAACTGTGTCACTACCCAATTATGAACAGACTGCACTGTATATAGGCACCTTTTACTGCAGATTTAAACAAGGCCATCCACCTGATTGTACACGCATTAGTTACAGAACGGGCTCATTTTTTAATGGGATGCAAATTGCTTTGCTTGGAATCAGTCCTTCCTGTGCTGATGAAAGCTTTTCTTTCCTCTCTAAATGTCACACTCCGTAACCTGCTGATGCAATTTCATCCCCATTGTTTCATTAGTGTTTGCGTGACCCCCTCCGCAAAAAAGCATAAGTCTTGGAAGAAGAAGCATTTAATTAGGTAATGGAGAGCAGGTCAGGTTTGAATGGGAAGGCTTTTTGAGCTGGAGTCAAAAGGATCTTGTCAAACATGTATTTATATCTTCCCTTAATTTACTCATTTCTTCACAATGTAGAACAAAGTTGTAAATGAAGAGAATCTAGGGCAAGTGAGTGAGATGGACAAGCACAGTGTGAGTCAGGTGCTGATTTGTGGTGTGTCATCACTGGATGGTTTAAAATGAGGAGCATGAGTTGCAGTGGAGAGAAAATGCCTGCCCGCCTTTTCTGCATAAGACTCCTATTAGGAAGTCTCTTGCCTTCACACAGGCTATTACTTGGCGCAGCTTGGTGAGGGCTTTGGGGAGTAAAATGCCCAGAGAGGGAGCTGTGGTTTAGAACTAATCCAACATTCAAGGGGACAGTTATTTAGACACTTGGAGGCAATCATTTTTTACTTAATGAAGATGAAAGTTCTCAGCTACTGTAAATGGAGATTAATAGAGAAATATTTCCCCCTGTGAGGGGTTTTAGAATAGTGCTTTACAGCATAGAACTGCTCTTCAAAGCCTTTCATTTCATGTTGTACTTTAAGGCTGATATGATTACTGGTTATGTGCTCAAATGTTGAGTTCTCTTAGGTTTACACTCTTAAAATTAGAAGGGCCGAAAATGTTCTTCAAAATCTTTGAAGAACCATTTTTTGTGAGATGAGCCAGGGTGAATCATACCTCCAAACCAAGAACTGATCAAGAAACTTAATGTTTAAGAGTGTTGCTACACTAATTGAACATTGGTGGTTTATTCTTGGCAAGGCCTGCCCTGTAAGTGATGGAGATTTCTTTTGTTTACCTGGAGGTCATGACAAGCTGCTGTATATCCAGGCACGACCCTTGCTTGGTCTCCAAATGAAGGATGTGGGATTTTGTGGCCCACCACTACAAACCTTCCTCCACCAACTGTGGTCCAACAGTGGTTACAAAGCCAAGCAACCAAAACCAGAAACTTACAAATGACTTATTCATGAAGCTCCATCTGCCCACTGCTGAAGAAATGCAGTCCCTGCTCAAGTTAAGAGGAATTACTCTGTGTCCACAGACTCAGCAAACAAAGTTATATAACCAACACCCTCCTCACTCTGGACTCCAGAGAGGTTTGTTTGTTAGAGTGATTCCTGATCCATCCCAATTCCTCTGACTGGTCATGTTTAATAATTCACTGCAAGCTCTCTGATGGGTGGTGTTATGTAATAGACCTCATTCTTTCTTACATAGATGTACATGGTCAGGATTGATTTTGGTTTCTAGTGGTTCATATCATAGGCCATAGGTCAAATCAGATAAATAAATTAAGTTGGCTGAGATTAATCAGTAGTGTCTAATTAATTTCTTAAAAAACAGCAAAGGGATTGTCAAGGTCATATAGGTTGTAAGATTTGTTTTCAGTGAGAGAGATGAGTTTTGTTTGCTGTTTTCGCGCACATGGTGTTTCGCATTTTACGAGCTTTTATGTTCCGGCTAAACTGCTGTAGCCTAAATAGGTGGGTATATGAGTTGGTGCTTGTGACATCACAGAAACAATCAGTTCAAATTGGCTGTTTTGGAAGCTTAGTATCCGTATATGGACCGTATGGCCTGGGGAGTGAATTGTATATTTTGAAACATTAACAAAGTTTACATATTACATATTCAAATCCAGTTATTCAGTAAGCACAAGGGAAATTCATTTTTCCATGATATGGGCCATTTAAATGTGGCATTTCTTGGAATTTGTTTGTTCCAGCTTGTTTGCAAACCTCAAAACTACTAAATATCGCAACACATGAAATATCTTCAATCATTATGATGCTGTATTTCTGACATATCGTTCACCCTTATCAGAGGGTCATGCAGTTTAAGGGATAGTACTGAATGAACTCTTGGTTCTTTCATAACGGTGACTCATAGTCTTTCACTGTGCTTCCTGACCCTTTAAGTGCCTGAGGTGAAGCAGACGTGTCACCTCACGTCACATCAGTGACCTAACAGATGGAGGTCAGCTTTAGATGTGTTTTCCTCATATTGCAACTTTCTGGATGACCAGAGAACTGTGGAACTGTGGTGGCTGTCGAAGTGCTGCCTCTGAAGCGTCCATACTGAAGCATTTGCCCTATAGCAAAACACTTATCTTCTGTAGAATGCCACGCAGGGAGCTCAGGCTTTTCCAAGAAACTTCTAATGCCTGAGCTAAAGCTACATTACACATTTAAAAATAAAGGCAACAAAATGGGTCTTTGGAGCAATGCCATAGAACAACCACTGAAGAACCTTTCAATGGATGGTTCTATGGTTTCAATGGGAAAAGAAACAGTTTTGTAAATGAGTTGGGTGAGTGAGAAGAACCTCTAAAGAATCTCCACACATTGTAAAGCCTCTGCACCAAAGGTTTTTCCTAGAACCATAGCGGGACCTTTATTTTTAAGAGTTCATGTGGTTTAAGGGTTTCAGTTTCAAATTCTTTCAGCTCTATAATACCTAATGGCACCAACCTGTATTTCTTTATGTCATGTTTACTGTGGACTATGATTATTCCTGACACCATTAAAGCTAGTCAACTACATTTCTTCTCTATTGTCCTTTTCTTTTTTCATACTTAGAGAAAAAGGCTTCCAGGCATTACAGTGTGGGCTGTAATTCTGCTATGCAGATTGATCTAAGTATTGCAGCAGTCAATAGAGCGCTCAACAGCAGCTATTCCACTTTTAGAGTTTTAAATGTTGCCCCTCTTGAAATTGTTTTCTTCTGCAATCTCTTCATCATCCTCTGTAGTCGAGCCTTATCCTTTTTTCTCCCAGACAAACGATGGACTAGATAAGTACACCCAGGCGCAGGCGATCGATCTTAACGCCTCAGTGCCCCAGGCTAGCCATTTAAATCCTGCCCGCGGTTCACTTATGACACACACACTGGTTTTAATAGAGATGGACTCTAAAGGGAGCCGCTCACTTTTTTATTTTTTTTTTTAAATATTAAATCAATTTCTCTCCTGCGCTCTCATAAACCTCTCCCTGAAGGAGTGGGTCACATTTACTTATGTGCAAACATAATCTTTCATGAACATTGTTTGCATGTGAAACTGACTTTATGCTACCGATAAACACAAGCAGTTCCACCATAATAAAGTATAGACTGTGAATTTGTAGCAGCCGTAAAATGCTGATAGTATTTAACGACGACTTAATTAGATTCTTTTTGCGTGCACCATCATTATGCTGCACAGCTAATTAAAAGGCTAGTATGCACTCTGCCTGACACATTTACATTTCTGCAGCATACATATTACCTCCGGCTGTGAAATGACCCCTACAAACACTGGTTGCACATCTATACAGTGCCATCTGCAAGTAATTGGACAGTGACACAAATTTTGCTGTTTTCGCTCTGGGCTCCAGCACATTATTTGAACTGAAACACTGACTGTAATGCAGAAATTCAGCTTTAAAGGGCACATCTTAAGGGAAACTGATTTTTCTCACTTTTTGAAAATAAAAGAGGTTGATGTAGCATGTTTCAAAATGTACAATTCACTTCCACGTCCAAAAGGTTCATATATGGAAACTACTGCAAAATTGTCTGTTTTGAATGTTTTTTTTTTGTGATGTCACAAAAACTAGTAAAACAGGCTGATATTCAGAAATTCAGCTTTAAGGGACCCATTTCATGGACAATCAAAACAATGTGATGAAGCATGTACACATTAGGTTTCAAAATGTGGCCCTCACCAACCAGTCGATATCATTCATATATAGAAAATAAGCTGCAAAAATAAAAGAAAAAACATAGGATATGGGCCCTTTAGACATCTCACTACAGATTACCAGAAAGCAGTTCTTGTCCTTGTTCCATAACTAAATGTAGAATGTGAATTTGTATTGGGCATAAAATCCTCAAAGTGGTTTATGCTGACTTTATTGTTTTATGTTCCAGAACAATAGATTTGAGCTGAAACAATTACTATGAGGCTGAAATGCCAAGACGTTGTGTTGAAAACAGAATGTCAGCCTTAATTTTGAGGTATCACTGCTTTTTTTTTTCAAGCTCATACTTGACAAATGCTGCTCGGTTGTCTCTTGGCCAGCTGTGTCACTACATCATTAGTTCCTGCACAAGAGAGAAAACAAAAGGTCTACAGATGATTGCAGGTGTGACATTTGCATCTGGAGTCTTGCTGTTGTCTCATTAGTGACAACATTAGTGTCAAGATCAGCTGCTTGCTACATTGTTTCAAGCAAACTCCGTGAGTGAGCTCAGCAACAGCAAACAATCTGGCAGAACATAGAAGGAGATGATTGTAGAATACGTTCAGCGATGAACAGAAATTGCTGAACAAATCAAGAACACTGTGCAGGATGTGCAGGATATAGATAAATTAGTGGTGTAATGATGACCTCCATTTTTGAGCCACGGTTTGGTTCATTTCTAGTTTTTTTTTTTTTGGTTTTTTTTTGGTTTTGTTTTATGATTTTTGGGGGTGTGGGGAGGTGAAGAAGAAAGGGGGGGTGAATAAGAAAAAGGTTTGTTTAATTCACCAACAATTTGGAACACTAAAGAGAAGAACACTAAATAACATGGTAGATGAACTTAACTTCACATAAATAAGCTATGTAAACAAAAGTAAATAACTCAATTCATTATTTACATGTGTTATAGTTAGTACTGGGCAGTATGGGCAAAAATTTATATCATGGTATAATTAAGGTTATTGGCAGTTTCGGTATATGTCACCGTATAGTATATTTATTGTAAATATGAGTCAAAAGTACGTTGTATATTGAAGACTTAAATATTAATTAATATGACTAATAAGATTTAATTCCACGCAATTTTATACCATTTCTATTGGTTCATTCACCATGAAATGTTTCACAATGTAAAGTGCATATAAAGAATAAGGTTTTGAGCCAACATTGTACCTGCACTCCTGGGCAAAAAAATAGGCCAAGCTCAAAATGGCAAAACATTAAACTGGGTCTTAAAATGGTCTTAAAGTAACTTAATATGGGGTAGTTTTCCCTTTGATTTATTTAAATGTAAAAGTTTTGTGTGTAAATTTGCAGGTAGCCTTTTACAGAAAGAAGAGTCAGTGTTTTTCCGTGCAGCGTTGACGGCTTCAAACAGCTGAAAAAATTGCCTAGTTTGTGTTTAGTGTGAGACCAAATATTCTCTATAGAGTTTAAATCTGGACTCTGACCATCAAAACCATCAATAACAAACATTTTATTTTGGGTTTGGCCCATTTCTTTGCCCGGGAGTGCATAGTTTGACTCTACATATAATGCACTCAAACAGTCAACTGAAATACAACTACATGCTTGAACAGACACAGTGACACACCTGTGGCAAAAGGCTGTAATTTTGCAGACATCAGATGGCGTATGGCATCATATTGGTCGTACACTGCTTTGTCATATCTTCTGCTTTAGTGTGCTGTAGCACAACACCTGAATCATTTATTAGAAATTTGCATTGGTACTGTTCCCACCTCATCATCCTGATTGCAACAGCATGTGGTTTATTCTTGGGTGCTGTCAGTGTGGCTGAGACCTTTAGAAGAGCACATTTACACTAATACCAGAACAAACAGGAGACTGCTAACAGATCAATAAGCTTGGACGGATGGGGAGCAGGAGCTTTGCGGCGAGAGCACCTCGATTAAGTCCAACACAGACTGAGCCGGCTTTCCGCCTGTCACAAAGGGAGCCTTTCCTGGAAGAGCTTAGCGGCCCTGGCACTCTCGCGAGTCCCTGCAGCATTGTTGCCCATCGGAGTGAATTACGGCGCAGTCTGGAGTCGGCTCCCAGGGGCCCTCCAGCTTCCGACTCCTCCCTATCAGCAGCAGGTGGCCCACACAATGCATTTCTAATGGTAGTGCACGGTGACTGATTCCTCCTCCTGCCTGGGGAATGCTTGTATGATTAGCCGTATGCACCGGACTAGAGGACAATGGGCTTCATGAGCCGAGCGTTAATGCATGCACCTGTTTTGGAGTTGGCGTATTCAAAGAGCCATATCGTGGGCATTGTTTCTTGCTTCTGTTCTGTTCACTCCCGCCACAAATTAGAAGTTTGTCCACTCTTTGCTGCAGTAACAGCCTCTGCTCTTCCGGGAAGGCTTTACACTAGATGTTGGAACATTGTGAGGATTTGATTGAGCATTAGTGAAGTCAGGTACTGATGTTGGATGAGGAGTTCTGGATGACAAACACCACTCCATGTCATCCCAAAGGTAATGGATGGTGCTCCATCACTCTAGAAAACGCAGCTCCACTGCTCCAGAATGCACTGTAACAAAGTAACTCTGTAAATGTAACTTACTTTTCTGGAAGCAGTGTTGCCAGTTAGTTACTGTGAATAACATTTACAGCACTCATACTATGAAGTCTGTTAATAGCAGTGGTTCCCATACTGGTTTACACCAAATGATGTTGGGGGTATGTACTCCTGAGCAAAAGAAAGAACTGAAGCTGTTTGAATACTGAGTTTAATCAAAAGCCAGTCCCAGATTTCTGGATAGCATTGCATTTTGGTGTGTATGCATGAATGACACGTGAGTGGGACATCCAGCACATAATAAGTCTGTGATCTAATAGTTTTTTCTCTTTTATTATCATTACAGAATATGTATAAAATGCTGTGTTGGAGAAGAACGCTCATTGTTATGTGTTGTTGTTGTTAGTATCATTTACTAACTGTTGTTTAGGCATGTGTACTCCTGGTCAGTTGTTTTGTGTTAGTTTCACTTTCATAGACATGGTTTAGTTTGCGGTTGTAATGAGTTATTCATTTGCAGCCTGCTGTCATAAGCACTTATTTATTAGCATTTTGGTTATATATTTGTAGAGCTGCTTCATGTTGTAGCGCTGTTAAAAACTAAGCGGATGATGTTACTGTGCTGTTTGTGATCTGTGGCTTATGGTCGTGAACATTTTGTTATTCGCTGTTCACTTCATATTCAAAGACTCTCTTGTATATGCATGTGCCCTCATATTGACCTCTGCCCATGTAGCTTCTTTTAGATTACAAATGAAGAATGTTTACTCCTCTTCTTCATCCCTGTGCTCTGAGCATACAGACCTAACATAATTTATTCTGTATTATTCAGTATATCTCATCTTATGTGTCATTTTAAGGTGGAATGATTTCTTAAGGCTGAATATCTTACATAGGGTCTTACATCATCGCAGTAAGAACACACGCATGTGTATGGAGTAGGAGTACACAGCAGGAGTTTAATGTCTGAGGGGGTACGGGCCTGAAACTTAGATCACAGTATTGACAGCAGCGTATTACTGTAATCAAGAATATGCTATTTTCTGGATTATATATGGACATATATTAGGAAATTAAAAAATTAAAACAGTACCTACAAACACCGTTTCTTTCAGAAGCTAACAGGCTAACAGCCTCCTTTAATAAAATTCACAGTTAGGCTGTAAGGTGAAGTATTTACTACGGAATACACTTAAATACTGAAATATACAAAGTAAAAATATGTTACAAGTATGTTTACAAGCTCCAAAGATGCTTTGGTGTTTAAGATCTATATGATATTAAACTAGCTTGGTGCCAACATGACATTGCAAATCCCATAGAGACAGAATCCCGTAGCTAGCTGAAACACCACTATAGCAATGGTAGTCAGATACATACAAAGAAAAAGATACTTCCAAAGTTTCTACATTAAAGTCTGCTATGACATGACAAAACAAATAAAAAATTGTGAACTTGAATATCTTTATTTTATGTTGGTACAGGTTGTGCTGGGTAAGCTAGCATGCAATCAGATAGCTAGCAATTGTTAGCTTTCTAGACTAATGTTAACTAACATTACCACTAGTTATGTGTAAACTTGTTGCATTTACACTGATTGCAGATATTGGTCCAGCTAAGCTGGCCCTTTTTGAGGGGCATTGTAATGATTTTTCAACATTTCTGCATAATTCAACATCTTATGAGTTGCTATATATAATGTTGATAATGTTACAATAGTGGTAAATCTAACAAATGTGTTTTCTTTGGAGACTCTTGCCTTACAACGCCCTGTATGTACCTATCTACCATGTTTGCTTTATTAAAAATACATTTGTTGGCCAAAACATTTTCTCAAAATTATTATAAAACAATGTCCATGGCATCATACAACATATCCATAAAAAATGTTTGTAATAACTTTGTCAGATAGCTTTTAGAGGTCTTAAATGCTTTTGATATTTGGTTCCAATCACCACCCCTGTGAACAGTTTTGGCTTAAGTTTCTTTAGAATGGAGCATTTTTCTCATCAAACCATTATGAATTACTTTGTTTACATCTTTAATTATGCAAAATCACTGGAATTCTCCGTTATCTTTCAATAATGGAAAACTGAAAAAGATGCAGTGAAGATCATGTCATGATCCTTTGATGCTTCAGGGCAGTTTTTTTTGCACATACATTTACTGTAAAGCTAATGATACTGTATATTTTGATGTATTGTTACAATATTGTTACAATAATTCATTATTTCAAACATTCTACTGTTCACTCGTATCCTTATACTCAAAATATAATTTGTAAAATAATATTTTATATTAAATAATACAATTAAAATGATGCAAAATATCAGGATTTTTACCAGTGGTCTCAAGTACACATTTTTTAGTGCATAAAATCAAACAACTATTTTATGTGAACTCCAGGGGGAAATTGAAGCACAAGCATAATGTATTGCTCTTTTAAACTGACCTTCATTCTGTAATTGCCCTACACATTATATGTATTTCGAGTATGCCCTTATTATCTTTAAATAAGGTTAATCATGTTGCTAGGTAATCCACAAGGCATAGTTTCATCTCCACTATCTTGCAGTTCAGTTAACGCAGATTTCTCCCTCGGTCTTCCGCTGGAATCGAGGGAACGGATACATCAGAGAGCTGCTCTTGGATCAGCCTCTTTTGCCGCAGTACATCCAAATTCTACAAAGTAAAGCTGCTCCTGGAGCGGCAGGCTGGCTGTCTATCTCACTGTGTCGGCTCAGCTGGTGAAAGAGTGTCCTGTGGGATGCAGCCTCAGCGGCTCAAAGAACTGCTCTAATCTCATGGCTTTATGGCAAGCTGAGGTGGAGAGTGGGTGAGGCAGAGAGGAAGTGATGTAGCTTCTCTGTTGGTCTGAAACACACTTTTTTATGTACTTTTGAGTTAGTATAAAAAGTAACAGCAAGTAAAAAACTATATTAATATTCATTACGTTGATAGTTGTGCAGTAATTATATAGTTATGATATAAATGCTGTATCTATGGCTTCAGGTCTGCACTTCTGACTTTATTTATTTGTTTCAATGTCATAAAATGACAAAAAAACTCCTCTTTTACATACACGTTGTGGCCAAAAGTATGTGGACACTTGATGATCACACCGATGTGAGCTCGTTGGACATTCCATTCTAAAACCATGGGCATTAGTATAGAGTTGGCTCCCAGTGTTCTGGGAAGGCTTTCCACAATATTTTGGAGTGTGTCTGTAAAAATTGGCACTCATTTAGTTAAATAAGCATTTGTGAGGTCAGGCACTGATGTTGGACAAGAAGGCCTGGCTCGCAGTTGATGTTCTAATTCATCCCAGAGGTGTTCAGTGGGGTTGAGGTCACAGCTTTGTGCAGGCCACTGCAGTTTCTCCACACCAAACTTGTCCAACCATGTGTTTATGGACCTCTCTTTGTGAACAGGGGCACAGTCATGCTGTAACAGGAAAGGGCCTTCCCTAAACTGCTGCCACAAAATTGGAAGCATACAGTTGTCCAAAATTTGCTTATGTGCTGTAGCATTACCATTACCTTTCACTGGACTGAGGGGCCAAACCCAAACCCTGAAAAAGAGCCCCAGACAATTATCCCCCCTCTACCAAACTTTAGATAGTGTTTTCTAGTAATCTGGTAAACCCAGATTCATCCATCAGACTGTCAGAAGAATGATTCATCTTTAGAGAACATGTTTGCACTGCTCCAGAGTCCTTTACAGCACTCCAGCTAACTCTTGACATTACTCATAGTGATCTTAGACTTGTGTGCACAGTGCCACATTTAAAGTCACTGGGCTCTTCTGTGTGGCTCATTCTACTGCCAGTGTTTGTCTATGAAGATTGCATGGCTGTGTGCTTGATTTTACACACCTGCAGTGGGTGCACCTGAAATACCTGAACTAAATAATTAGGAGGAGTGTCCACATACTTTTGGCCAAATACTGTACAAACATGAATGTTGCATCAAATTAAAGACCACAATTTAAACAGATTTTCTCTACTTGTTTCAGCCATGAGTGAGAAGGTATTAACGTTTCACTGTGCTTTTGTTATCGCCTGCAATCACTGGGTTAACCTAGAGCAGAGACGTGTGACTCATTTTTAATGAATCTTGCTGTGAAGAAACAAAATACAAGGCTTAATTTCCCATTGATGACGCAAAATCTTTTTCATAAGCCTCTCAGGAGGAAGAGCAGATAGATCATAAATTATGAGTAGATGTAGCAGATATCGCTCAAGCTCTCGAGAGATGACTTAATGGTCATTTTGATGACGAGTGGACAGTTTTTGAGTGAAGTAAGTGTGTGCTTGAAGTCAGTCAATGAACCTTGAGAATTCAAGCCAAATAAAACCGTGATGGGCTTCTGAAGCACAATGAATCAATTTTCTCACTTAAACTACGTCAGATTTTATATTGTTTGCATAAAATGGGCTAATCATCGCTACTGTCAGAGCCGGAACTACGACCGAGAGCACGCATTGGAATAATTTAAGGTTCAATTAGACTTGGTAAATTTAGTATGGTCTAGTTAAGACTGTAATTATTTTTTCAAGAGAAGTTTAATCGCGCTAGCTGACAAATTCTATTGTAAGACTCAGAGCAGAATAATTACTAGTTATTGCATCTCATCTGAGAATGAAATCTCTTTTTTCTGCCCTTGATAAATGAGGATTGCGAAGTGGCTCTTATTAGTAATGTGGTGGTTATAGGTGCTTATTGCCATATTACAGCCAGTGCTGGGCTCTGACTTTTGAGGTAGAATTTTCAGAAGGTCAAAACTCTTAATGCCAAGCTTGAAAATGTCAAAACAATTACTGCCTGAATAATGGACTACTCTTCTGAATTTTGAAGGTTGTATATGCGAATGTGTGATTTCAGAACCTGAACAGATGTGCTTGCATTGCTTCTGCTCCAAAGAATTCAAATGAGGAGGAAATGTAATTCAGTGGTGCATTAGAACAAGCTTGTTTTAGCAAGTTACTGACCAAGCTGTGAACTTTTCACCGTACATTGTATATCATTACGCCCTTTGAATGTTTAACATCGCCCTGCTAAAGCTTTATGATATGCAAAATAGAGACCAAACGAGTGTGTGAGTGCATGTGAGGAGAAAGAGAGAGAGAGCAAAAGAGAGAGAGAGAGAGAGATGGAGAGAGAAGGAGGGAGGGAGCTGGAATATAAGTTAAGGCAAAGCTGTTAAAGATGAAAGCTGCTGCATAATATATCTGAATAGAAGCTTTGATCCAGATTTTGTGCTGTTTAGACCAGTCATTTTAGAAATCCCATCTGTAGGTTGGATCTTCCTCCGCTCAGCCTCCTCCCCATCAAACTTTGAGCTTTATTGCACCTGGCAGCTCACTCAGCATTATATAAGACATTCTAGTGGTTTCAGAGTAAGAGTATAAGACAGTGTGCTAGAGCCTCAGGGCTAATGAACCAAATACATACTGCCAGAAAAAAAAGCTGAAACCACATAAATCATTATCGGGCAGCATAATAGTGCAACACCAGACAAATGAGCTGATGACGTTTAAACGTAATCATGTCTATCTCATCATGACTTGCAGGCCGTCTGGTGTAAGACCCCCAAACCACATCAAAAATTATATGTAACAAATGATGAAATGTCAAAATGTTGCTGTTATTATTATTATTATTATTATTATTATTATAAGAAGAACTAATTCCATATACAGTTCTGTCTAAAAGTCAGAGATCACCTACATTTATTTAATTTCCAGTCAAAATGTACATTAAGTACAAGTTGTTTGTTTTTCAACGTCAAGAAAAAAGCAGAAATCATATTTAACAGAAAAAGAAACCTCAATAACTAAATTAAATGTATATTTTTTCAGTGTCTAGTGTGTCCACCATTTGTCTTTATTGCAGCTTCCATTTTTTCAGGAACGTCGCTTTCCATTTTCAAAGAAATCTGCAAGGATCATTTTCCACACCTCAAAAGTTCAGTCTTAGAAGTTTTTCTGCTTCTCGCCATCCAAATGTTGATGTCTGGACTCTGGGGTGGTCAGTCCATTGCTTAATTTAATGGTAAATTAAATAAATATTAGTAATAAATAATCCTGCATCCATCGAGTTCTTGCTTTCAGTTTTTCTGAAAGAAGAGAAATCTGTGGTATATTTTTCCTCACCTCCAAAGTTCAGTCTTAGAAATTGGTTGGATTTTCTCCTTCTCACAATCCACATCTCCTATAACTTGAACTCAGTGGGTGGTCCTTGACTTTTGAAAAGTAATTATTATTAATATTTATTTAATTTACTATTCGTGTTGACTTTGTTTTTTTTTTCCCCAGTTAAAGCATCTGTCTATTTTTCAGTCTATAATATCAGTGTACACCGTGACCTTTTGCATGACCTTTAGTTAAGTTCCATATCTTGTGCGTCCAGGGTCTTTGTGTAGCCGTGGTGGGCTGATATGTTGCTGTAGTGTCAGGGATGATTTGTGTCAGGCTGGTGGAGGAGAAGGCCAGACTGATGGCATTCCTGGGCGTGAGTGACAGCTCGTCGAGGGCGCGTCGCACCCCATCGTGTCAGAAAGCATTAGCGGAGCGACGAGCTCAAGGGTAATTTCATTAAGCACAAGAACGCCAGCCGAGGCCGAGAGTTTTACAGCGGTGAGGTTGGCAGGGAGGAGGATCGGACCCAGATAAAGAGAATGCAAAAAAGCATCATTATTCTGTTTTATATTCATTGCAGCTGTGGCTTATCACATGCCATTTGTCACAGTGTAGCAGAGTAGTGTGGCACCTTGTCATTTGCAGCTGCATGCAAAGCACCTAATCTGTCAGAAATTACACATACTCTAGAGCGTTTCGGAAAAAATCCACAGGCGAGCAGTTGGCAAAGAGAGCGCGTCCTCTAGCTCAAGGCCGTGGGACAGTTGTGTGTAAGAGAGCGCCTCATTCAGCTATGGTTTATGTAAGTAATTCATCACTCACATAGCAGGCTGGGAATAGCCTATGGGTGCCAACACCTGTGTTTTGTTTTCTTGCTAGATGATGTGTTTATGTGATGCAGCACAACAAGCTGCTGCGGTTCCTTTGGGATGAAAAGGTTTTAAAAGAATCATCAACTTCAAGACAAAGCTGAAGCCGAACAATTAGCTAAGTTAACCACATCAACCTGATGGGTCTGGTACGGATCCCAAAACAACAGTAAGTCGCTGACACCAATGGTGTTATGCCATGTACATGCCCTTACTGGCAACTGTAAAAGTTTCAGTGTGTAGAATTGGAGCTTTCTGTGTGCAACTGTGTTTTCTATCACTGTATAAAATATGCAGGCGACTTCCTTTATAGATGGATACACTTTTTTTTTTCCATGCAAGCACATGAGCTCATTCACAGCACGGGTCAGGTCAGTCAGCACTTATTATTGATTTGTTTAATCTGACTAACAAAAGTATGAGCATGCATTATACTAATACTGGCTAGGGCCTCCCTTTGCTCTCAAAACAGCTTCAGTTCGTCATGGCATGGATTCCACAAGATGCTGAAAACATTCTTTTGAGAATAATTATAGTAATTATTCGTATATAATAATTATATAATAACTAGTTTTTGTGTCTCATCTGAGAATGAAATCTCTTTTTTCTGTCCTTGATAAACGAGGATTATGAAAAAGTGGCTCTTATTAGTAATGTGGTGGTTATAGGTGCTTATTGCCATATTATGGCCAGTGCTGGGCTCTGACTTTTGAGGTAGAATTTTCAGCAGTTGAAGGTCAAAACTCTTAATGCCAAGCTTGAAAATGTCAAAACAATTACTGCCTGAATAATGGACTACTCTTCTGAATTTTGAAAGTTCCATGTGAGCACATGAGCTCATTCAGAGCACAGTTCATGTCGGTGGGCACTTATCATTGATTTGTTTAATCAGACTAATATGAAGATAAAGTGTGACCAGGGCTGGACTGGCCATTGGGAAGGACTGGACAATTATCAGTGGGCTTATACACAGACACAAACACACACACACACACACACATACATGTATATATATATATATATTTATATATATATATATATATACTCACTCAACTCTTGAGATTCTGGTCAATGTTGACATGAGTGCATCATGTAGATTTTTTCATGTGCACTTGAAAAGGCTGCAAATCTCCTGATCTAACACATCCCAAAGGTGTTTTATTGGATCCAGTGACTGGGAAGGCTACTGCAAAACATTGAACTAATGGTCATGTTTATGAAATCACTTTTGCTTTGTGACATGGTGCATCATCATGCTGAAAGTAGCCATTAGAAGATAGTAAACTGTGGCCATGAAGAGATGCACTTGGTCAGCAGCAACACTCAAGCGATGACTGATTAGTATTAACGGGCCCAAAGTGTACCAAGAAAACATTTTCCACACCATTACACCACCTCCACCAGCCTGGACTGTTGACACAAAGCAGGTTGGGCTCATGGATTTATGCTGTTGAGGTCCAATGACGTTGTGTTAGCAGCAGTTTGAAAAAAGTGTGGGGGCTGACTTTAGAAATGAAAAAGTACAAGGGAAACTTTGCTTTTTACTAAACCAAAATTTCTTGAAAATGGTCTTACATCAATAGTGTAATGGTCATGCTTTCATAGTGGAGAACCTGAAAACTTTCCAGTTCTCTCAAAAAAGTTTTTTTAAATTATTATTATTATTATTATTATTATTTCAAGTCTGTATAATTAACTAGTTTCTCTAAAAAAGATATAAGTGCAGACACCATTTCTAAAAGAAAACTGATACATTTTATACATAGAAATCTAGTCTAGTCAGTTAATGTTTAAATAAAAGAGCGAGATATTGTTAATTTTCAAGATTGTCTGGCTTGTTGATTACATTTTTTTTGCAATGTGTCAAGATATACTGTCTATTCCTCTTGTTATTTGATGTATAGTATAGTCTAGATCTATTAAGCACATGGATTCGGCCTGCATGATATGGACAAAAATATTGTGATTGTTGTGATTGTGATATGGCCTAAATTTATTCATAACACAATGGTGAATTACTGGTGTGACATGGTTAAAGACTGGCCTGCATTTTTTGGACCAAAATAATTGACTTTTATTGGATTACATGAATACTTTGATTCATCCAAACACACAGAGAAACACTGATCTGGAACTGTGATTGGTCAGTATGCTCACAGCACACTGCAGAAGCATTGTGATTGGGTGTTAGGCTCATTTGCATATTTTGTATGCAGTATCAGTATTGCAAGCTAACAGGCCAATATCGCGATTGTGGTGAACAAACTATACATTGCGTAGCCCTAGTGTGCATGTAATAGATTTGCGCCACTGACCTAAAAAAAATGACCTGACACTGACCAGTGATGACACTGTAGTTGAATTCAAGGCCTTCTATCAAGATAAACAGCTCCACAGAGCACCTCTAATGTGGAGCCATCATTCTCTATCAGTTCTGCCGAGAAACCTTGATTGCCCTTACCTGGCCTGGTTTTGGTGCTGACATTTTGTTGGTTTACTGAACTTTTCTGCTTTGGTACACTTTATCCCATTTACGCTGCTTTAAAATTTAAAGTAGGCCTGATTCAGTAAGTGTTCATCTTGTTATTTTCAGCACAGCTTGTTCCATCCTTGTGTCTACTCCAACCACTCATATTCTGAGTCATGTCTTTCAAAATACCTTTTGCAATATTGAAGTTCTCCCTTTGGGTATGTCATTCTAAGTATGTTTTTCACTGGCTGCACTTTTCACCTGCCTCTGAAGACATCTGCTTCTAATTTACATTCAGTCCGTATTATGTTAAACCTTTCTGGAAAGCTGCCGCTCTGTTTCATATACCTGCAATATTTCCAGCATCGATTATGAAATTCAGTGAAATGGGAAGGCAAGCAATTATTTAACTGAAGATTAACTTTTTTCTTTTCTCAAAAATGAGACATTTCATTAGTTATGCGTGTATAACAGAAATAGGAGCTTCATCTGTAGAGCTCAACATGATGTTTTTACAGCAGTAGTGGACAAAATATCATATTACAGTTCTATTGCTACATATTGCGATTGTGACATTACTTGCAACAGAACAAATTTGACATGGTTAAAATTAGGGTGGCCCAAATGACTGCATATATTTCGGAATGCTGACATCTGTGATTGGTCATTGTGCTCAAAGCTCAGTGGAAATTTCTGTGATTTATTAAAGAGCCCATATGCTGATTAGCACTTGCTGTAACTAGTGGGGCTGGGTTTTGATGCTGGATTGCGTTACTCCATTCCACAGGACATTTTGTGTGAGGTTCTTATGTGTGAAAGAAACAATACATGCAAGTTTGCATGTAACATCAGAATTTTGAAAGGGAAGCCAAAATTTGACAGATTTTGTCACAAGGCATATTAGGAAATGTGCACTATCGGGCTAAAAGTATGTAGACACCAGACCATCACACCACATGAGCTTGTTGGACATCCCATTCCAAAACCATGAGCATTAATATGGAGTTGGCCTCCCTTGCTCGACTTTTCTGGGATAGCTTTCCACAAGATTTTGGAGTGTGTCTGTGGGAATTTGTGCCCATTCAGTGAAAAGAGCATTTGTGAGGTCAGACACTGATATTGGAGATGGCCTGGCTCGAACTCAATGTTCCAGTTCATCCCAAAGGTGTTCAGTGGGGCTGAGGTCGGGGATCTGCACAGGCCACTGGAGATCTTCCACACCACACTCATCAAACCATGTCTTCATGGACCACAATTTGTGCACAGGGGCTCAGCCATGCTGGAACAGGAAAGTGGAGTGAACACTCCAGACGCCAGTGGCTGTATGCATTGCACCACTCCAGTCGACGCTTAGCATTGCACATAACGATCTTGTGCAGCTGCTCAGCCATGAAAACCCATGCTGATGTTGCTTTCAGAGGCAGTTTGGAACTCTGTAGTGCGTGATGACATCTTTCTGTGGCTTATTGCTGTAAAACACCACAAGACAGATAAGTAAGACGTACATAAAGCCCACAAGCTCAGTCAGGTCAGAGTACAGTGTGGTTCAGAAAGTTTAAATATTATTCTAGTTATTGTTGCCAAATGTACGTCATAAAATCCGCCCCCTCAGTTATCATGCTTTAGTCTATGTGACTTTTGTTTGCGTCTTTTGGTTCAATGTCAAATATGTCAATATGAACGCTACAAGAACCAGAACGTAAACACTATTATATCTTTTTGGTGGTCTGGAACTGTACAACAAATGTAAATGCACCCTTAGTCTCATCTGTGCCTAAAATGAAGGTGCCAAAAGGGCAGTGCCTTAGAGCGGTGGTCACCATCCCTGGTCCTGGAGATCTACCTTCCTGTAGAGTCTTACAACAACCATCTGCTACACCTGCTCCAGCTAATTAACTTCTTCAGAGGTTCTTGTTTGCCTGGATCAGATGCATTAGTGTGAAGTAGGGGTGGGAGGGTGCAGCATGTTAGATGCAGGTTGGAATTAAACTCTACAGGAAGGTACATCTCCAGGTGGACAGCTGATGACCACTGCCTTAGAAGAACTACTTCTGGTTCCGTTGAAAAGAGCAATTAATTGAAAGCTTCTTTGAGCAAGCAAAAGTGCTTCTTCTGTGGCATCTCTCCAGCCTTTGTTGGAGAGACATTTGTTGGCACCTTTATTTTTAAGCATGTAAACAACTATTTGCATGATTTTCATGGCACCCTGCTAGAACACATATTTGCCAAGTAGATCACAACATAATCAGTTTTTGGATTAGCATTTGCAATAACATAACTCTCTTTCTTAGTAGGCTCTGCCTCAGATTTTGCTCTGAAAAATGAACTCCAGACTGTGCTTTTGTCTTTTGCACCAAAACCCCAGTGCTGGCATTAAAGAAGGAAAGAGATGGAGTGAGATCTTTGAAAGAAAGACTTACTTAACTCCCGGAGAGGACGAGGAACAGACTTGATGAGAATAATGGAAAGCCCCAGAGGCTCGCCTGCTTCGTTTGATTCAATTAAGCAAAGGGACCAGAGCACTGACAAAGTGGATTAAAACCACTGCTGGGGATTTCAAACAGAACTGTGAGAAATCCAGCAGAAAGGGCCTTCATCTAGTCCAGCCAACCTGATGAAGAGAAAACACCTGTTCTGGCGGCATGGAGGGCCCTAGAGACCCTTAGAAGCCACAGCGGCCCTGCAGGTTCAACTAAGGCTGTCAAGATTGACCCAGTTTAGCAGGACGGTGGAGATTCAACTGCATCGATTCTGGAATGTTATAATTGATGCTAATAATATTCAGTAGAGTGTATGTTCATTTTTGGTCCAAACTAAAATAAAGCAAACAAGCAAAGAAAAAACTTGATGTACAGCAGTGTTTCCCAGCCCGGTCCTCAGGGCCTCTCAGACGGTCCACCCAACTCACAACACAAACTCTTTATCTGTGCCCTATTTTGCTGAGACATATTTTATTGTGATATGAATTTTGAAGAAAAGTTATTAGTTCTGTTTTTATGCATCTTTTTCATGCTTCCCACCTTGTTTGTCAGCTTTAGACGTATAAAAACAAACAGAAAAAAAAGTCAAAAGTGCAGACTCGCATCTGTCAACACAAAATGATGTATGATAATGTAAAAATAATTAATTGCATAATATAATTAAAATATAATTAAATAATTATATTTGAGAAGTGTAGCAAATTGAACGTTGGTAGACTTCGAAGAGTCTACTGTCTATATTTCATTTTCAAATGTAGTTAAATCTAAGAATTCATGGCACATTAAATCCTAATGATGGAATCACTGTTGTGGATCTACACTCTTTATTTTCACAGTTTCAGAGAAAATCTGTCAGTAGCGTCTTGGTTTTTGCTGTATTAATATTATGCACATTAACCGCCAACAGCCATCTGATTGTGTGATTGTGTGCCTCAGGAAGGAGTGCATTTTAAGAGACATTTTCATTAGCTCTTGGCTAAGTAAGTGCTAATTTAGGACCACCTTCCTGCCAACAAGTGCTTGTGCTGTTGAGATTTTACAGTGAGAACGCATCTCCGCAGAACACCACTGCAACAGTAAAGCCACCAGCCATGAATCACTGATGGAGAGTAAGAGCAGCGACAGTGTGGAGTTCTGTTAGGCTGAATTCAATTAAAACATCTGATGAATCATTTGCACTGCGAAAGTCTGTCGACAAGAGCGGGCATCGTCCATTTAGGTTTGCTACAACAAATACAAAAACAGTCATTTTCTGTTCATAAAGCTGGTTTTGCTTGGTTAGTCATTTTGATAACCCTGTTTCTGAACCCTTAGAGGTTACGATTTATTGATTTTGTTTTGCTATACACTGTACAATTACTGTCATTTTACAGTAATGTACAATAAAATGTACAATAACATACGCTTTCCAAACTTACTGCATGTAATTGTATTTTACTAGGAATTCTAAGAGCTGACATCCATTCCTAACATTTTACTGTATAGTTTATGGTACATTTCTGTAAAAATGAACTACTTCTCCCTGAAATCTTTACCAAAAATAAAATGGGAAAACTAAGCACTAAGTTATTAGTACCATGGTTGTTCATACCAGTGAGTAAACATCACCTGAAACTGTCCAATAATATACAGGCAACTGATTTGACCTTCACAACAATTCCTATAATTTGGTGTAATTCCGATTATATGTCTAATTTTGTCTTATTAAGTGTAGATTGGCACATTTTACAAAGTTTAAAATTACATAAAAGTTACAGTATAATATCTTACAGAATTGTGCATCTAGTATAATACTGTACTGGCAACTAAGCTGCCTGTAACATACTGTAAACTTTACATTTTTTCTATATGTACTGCAAGAATGTTGAGGTCAAGATTTGATTCCATTTTTGATATGTTTATACACCACAGCAATTACTTTGGCTCAGATAAACAAAAGTTTTCAAATAGAACTTTTTAACATCTGCTGTGCCAGACCTGCAACAAAACAAACCCACAAAAACAAAACAATAAAATCACAACCTAGAGGATTTATAAGTGAAAGAAAGCCCAGTCATTTGAATGTGGGTGCCTATAGCGAAGAAGACAGAGGGGCATATCAGTGATGCAGGTTTAAATTGTGATACTACTTCAAACATTTATTTTGTTTTGCTCTGTTTTTGATACTGTGTAAAAAAAAACATAATTACATAATACTTCTGGTTTTCTCTGCACTGCGGAGGACGGCGTGTTAAGTGGACTCAGGTGAACCTTCAAAGCTTTTCTGAGATGCGTGTAATTTTTCAGCCATAATGCTGTTGCTGCATCAGAGCTGAAGCAGTTCAGCTATTTTGGGCCCTCCAGTGGAGAACCGTCTTTTTTTATTCATTAAAGTGAATTCGCTTTAAGACTTGTTGGCGTTTTCTGTCAGTTCCTGACATTAATTGATGATGAATTCAAAGTATGGTGAGGCCCAGAACTGGAGATTACTGAATGTTTGAAGCTGTTCTGAATGTGGGCTCTGAACGTTTGTATGCAGCAGAAGGAAACATTTCACTGCTGTGTCTGTAGCTTACCTCTCTCGACCCCAAGTCTGTATTAATCTAGAACTACCTTTTTCAAATTTCCCGCACCACATTAAATGCTGCAGCAGTTACATTTTGGTGCCTAAATGTACCAGAATGTAACTGCTGCACCCTGTAAGGTGGAAAAGAAAATTTGAAGCCAACCTCTTCATTCATGCAAATCGCTGTTGCTTAGTGCTGACAAACTATTGTTGAACTGGGTTATTCCTCATGTTTTGGCTGAGCTTTGACATTTATGGCCCAAATTTAAGTCCTAGCTCCAATAGTCAGAGTTTGCCAGTGACTAAATTAAAATTTCAAGTCTAGTGTGGATCTGATCATTGATATAACATTGTGTGGGAGAGTCAAGCTGGTTTGTGCCAGACAGTCAGTATCTAGGCTCACTGTTCTGTAATGACAGAATTTCTTGGTCATTAAACAGTTTTTTCTGAAAACTGAAATGCTGGTTTGGAGTGGTTTTAGTGACATTTAGTGTTGTGCCTCTGAATAGAGTGTAATAGAAGATGTGAAACTCAAATATGGTGTTTCATGTTTACTGTCTGCTGACATAAGCAGTGTTATACTTTGTATAACATACGTCAAGCCCTAATAATCTTTTGAGCCCAAACAGTATTTAGGTGTCATTTAAAGAACCAACACTATTAGCACTATGCTTATAAATTTCTATAGAAATATTTATACATTTTTCTTTGACCCACTGTGAACTGTAAAGCATTTGGTTGCACATGAATTCTTCTGATATAAATCAGAAAAGTGCTGTATATGTGACAGTAGTTGGATGGAGGGGTAATGGAGTGCATAAAAAGTGTGCAGGGATGCGAGAAGGCATTTTTAGTTGGGGTGCTGAAATTTTATGCAGCGTATATGTGACGTGAGTGATGACATCATGCAAAATGATTCGCTTTTTTCATTATTCAGTTACTGATGCACATCGTCTCTCCACTCTCATATCCAGTTGGCCTGACTGCATGTCTTTGGACTGTAGAGGAAACCCACACTACCCACTGCACCACCATGCCGCCCCGGTTAGGATGTGTGGTTCTAGAAAAACCCTTTTACTGGTGTAGATCATTTTCATTATGTGCGATCCAGCTTTAGCTCAGGCATGAGATATTTCTAGGAAAAGCTTCAGCTCAGACTGTATAATATTCCACAGAAGATAACAGTTCTGCTGGAGGGTGGCTATGCATGCTTTAGTGGAGGTGCTTTGACAGCCACCATGCAGGTATTTCCTCAGTTCTCTGGTCATCCAGAGTGTTCCAGTGGGAGACAAAGTTATCTAAAACTGACCTCTATCTCTTAGGCCACTGATGTAAAGTGAGGTGACACGTCTGCTTCACCTTGGGCACTTAAAGAGTAACAGAGCACCTTGAAAGACTCTGAGAACCATTACTTTATGTGTTGGTTAAATAATGTCCTTTACATGAGTGTGTGTCATTGATGAGAAAGATTCTCTAAAGAAATATCCATTGAAAGTTTCTTTAGGCAACCAAAAGTGGTTCTTGTATGACATTGCTTCGAAGAATGCCAGGTGACAACATCATGTATAAATATTCCGCTACCAATCCCAACCCCTTTAAGGAGAACAGTGAATATCTGAATTATAGGGAGGTCATTAGCAAAGCAAATATACAGTATGACAAGGTGGCAGTGTCCTGCTGCAAGTCACATGCTGTCCACAACCAAAGAAAATTCTCTTCAGTAATGAGTTCGGACATTATTAGGAAACTTAACAGGACAGGGTTTGCATAGCTGGTCAGTGATGTGAGCAGTGTACTGCCCTTTGCTCATTACCAGGACTATGACCATAGTGCTAGAGGCTGTCGCACTCTCTGGTCACTGTTAATTGGACGCAGCCATCACAGTATTCCTTGTTTTTCTTTTCTATAGAATTTGCAAAATTGATTCTGCTGCTTGCTCTATCTGCACTTGCATATATGAATAATAAGTAAGTTCTTTGTGTTTGTATAGATACTAGTAGATATTCTGGGAATGTCTACAGATGTTTGCTTTTAGTCGGAAAGTAATGAGGTATCAGTGGACTTGCAGTCCACAGCCTGCCCCCAACTTTTTATTCTGTTGTGCTTTGTTCACTGGGGCAATTAAGGGCCCTTCAGCAGTATTAGCAATTGGCAATGTGATGATGCTCCACATGTGTGGGATATGTGGATGGGTCCAAATGAAAACCACACTTCAGTTGTGCTTGTATGACTTATATAAGATTAGCTTTGTGGTGGGATAGTGCCATTTTGCTTACGATGTATTGGTACACTGCCTGATTGAAAAATTGGAATTTGTTTGGAGTTTATTAGCATTTTTCCTCCAATCCTTTCTGACTCCATCCCCTATGAGATTGCATTCAGTGTCGGTCTGACTGCCTGTGCTCTCTGCAGTCATGAGTTCCACAATGAGGTCTGGAAATAGAGCCAACTCAAACTGGAGCGGAAAAGGGTGGAAGCTGATTGGTTTCAGCCAAGTGGAATGACATAAAACTCACAGCTGTACATTTACTGCTCTCATCTCTGCTGTATTTCTACTACCACTGTGCCTTCTGTTGTATCTGGGTTGGAGTCTAAGATGGATCTGGAGAGATGGATAGAGATCAGGGCCTGGCTGATGTATTGGTCAGCCGGAGTTAAAGGGGTCATTTTGTGAAAAAACAATTTAATCTCGCTTTATTGAAATAGTTGTAATATACACACATTGTTAAAGTTTCAAAACATACTATTCACTTCCCAGTCCAAACACTCCATATATGGAAATAGTCTGTTTTGTTCAAATATTGGACATATGCAAAATATATGGATAATATATATGATACATGGTTGAATGCATCCCAGTACAGGTATAATCGTGATTGCTTTTAAATATTAAATGACTTAAATATGTCAAGGAACAATGTTTTTATTTATTTCATGTTTTAATGATTTTATTGCATAGAGTTTAGTTATGTAGCTCTCATTACACTGATGTCTGTATATTCTAGTTTTAAAAAATATGACAAGAATTAAATGTATTTCATAAATGTCTAACTATTTGCGTTAATATCCATATGTATACAGTCCTGTGCAAAACTTTGAGCACCTCTGGCCAAATTACATGATTTTGTAAGCAAAATAATGTAATTAAAACATCTTCTACAGAGAACTGCTGCACATTTAATGCACAATTCCCGTTTATTTGTTGAATGTAATTAAAGTTGTGAAAAAAATATAGAATGTCTGTATATATATATACATATATATATATATATATATATACACACACATATATATATGTATATATATATATATAGCTCTGAAACCATAATAGTTCCATCAGTAATGACAAGTTGTCCAGGTCGTGCAGAAGTAAAGCAGCCCCAGACCATCATACTACCACCACCATGTTTGAGTGTTGGTATGATGTTCTTATGGTGGAATGCTGTGTTAGCTTTATGCCAGATGTAATGGGACCCATGTCTTCCAAAAAGTTTCACGTTTGTGTCATCAGTACACAGAATATTATCCCAGATGTCTAGATGTTTTTGTCATGTGCGTTGACCTGAACTGAGGCAAGTGAGGCCTGCAGTTCCTTAGATGTTCGTCTGGGTTCTTTGGTGACCTCCTGGATGAGTCATTGATGCACTCTTGGTGAAATTTTGGTAGGCCGGCCACTCCTGGGAGGATTCACCACTGTTCCAAGTTTTCTCCATTTGTGGATAATGACCCTCACTGTGGTTTGCTGGAGTCCCAGGGCCAATCCTTTCCAGACTGATAGATTTCAGTGACTTTGTTTCGCATCTCTATTTGAATTTCTTTAGATTGTGGCATTGTGCGCTACTTTTTGAGACCTTCCAGCCTGTTTCACATTGCCAGTATATATACTATATATATTTATATGAGTATGCCAATATATGTCATTTTTTCAAGATTCTTACATCGCTGTATCCAAGATTTCTGTATGGGCTGAAATTAATATTATTTATTTTCCGCTGTTAGATATATTATATATTATATAGTCATATTTGAGAATTCATATAAGTCAGTAAAGCTCTGTTTAACTAAAACAATTGGAGAATGTAAAGTTGTTTATCATATAAAATTGCCTGATATAATTGGTTCATTGAGCTTTCAGCTCCTTAAAATCGGTATTGGTGACAAAGCGTTCATATCAGCAGGGCCCTAATCATGACGGTACAGATAGGTCTCTGCAGTATAGTGATGTATTTCTGTTTGAAAGGTCTATTGCCTCTTATGCCAAGCTGGTGCAGTTAATCCAGGTGATGCAGTCACCTGGAAATAGATCTGACAGTTCTGATTCAAATGACAAAGGCTCTATTTCAGAAATATAAAAGATTTTATTTCTCCTGAGCTTATGAATAACACATCAGTCATAGAGTTTATGAGATGTAATGTGGATGGTTCAATAATACTTCTAAAATAGCACCATAACCTTTTTGCTGTCAGCCTCGCAGCCCCATAAACAGGTCACTACACTCATTAAAGGATTCAAGTCTCTGGAGAGAATAAAACCTGAGAACAAGATGCCAGAGAGACACCTCTTACCCTTCATTTAATTCCTCTCCTCTCTCTCACTTCTTTTCATCTCCTCCCCCTCTCCAACCTTTTCTCTCTCCCCCCACTCACTGATTGCCTTGCGACCTCCTTCGCCCGGCCGCGCTTTCACTGCCACCAGATTCATCTTGTTAGGCCCTATTTGAAAGGGTGGGAATATTATATACAGCCTGCGAGGTGTGTTTCTGGACATAGGCCCTGTTTTTTAAGTCTGGCTAGCCAAGGTGAAGGTGAAGTTATGCCAGCTGAGCAGAAAGGTAGGAGTTTAAACGCGGCCTGGCCGAGGGATCGTTATGGAGCACTGGAGTTCAGGCCCTAGTGGCACGCTTTTCATTTATTAAGTCTTGTTGGTAAAAGGAGCTCAGGTCAGTTCACTAGTCTCTCCTGTCCTTGGTGCATATGTCCTTGCGTGATGGAGCTGAGAAATCATGGAGGACAGTTGTGATAGTTACCTGTGTAACTGCATGTCTGCTGTGTGAAAGCTGTGCTGGTATTATATAACACAGCTTAATATGTGAACGCTAATATGGATTTATCTGCATTTCTGCATAATTCAATTATTAAGATCTATACAAAGCCATTCAGAGTCGTTTGATGTGAAATGCTGTGTTAAAGAGTCATGGTGGTACCAGACGTCTGAAGAGATTAATGCCTCTAAAAGCTCCTGCACAGAAAATCTTTACATGTAATGGTTACGAAACAATGTTGTCTTGTGCCTTAGACATTGTTTTAACATAGTTTTGGAACAAACTTTTGGCTTTAACACAATTTTAATCTTTTCATGGTAAAGAGGTACATGCAGGCCGTTGTAAGGTAAAATAGTTCCCAAACGGAATGTACTTTTCAGATTTATCACTATTTTATCATTATCAACATTACATAAAAACTCAGACACATTAAGGTTTACTGGTGGCTTTGGATAGTAAATAAATTGGCTGTGTTGTAAACATAACAATCTTTGGTTCCACTGTACAGGAAGTTTAACTACAATATACAACACAATACAATAGGGGTCTACATTAGTGCTCCTAGTTCTATGCAGAACCATAGATTTTACTAAAGAATCCCTAAGAACATTTAGTGTAGTGTAGAGTGGAGAACTGTGATAACCCAAAGAACCATGTGAATGGAGAGGCTCTTGTATATGGTTCTTTAAAGAACCTTCTAAAAAATAGTTCTACACTCTCAAAAAAAGATGGTTCTTCAAGAGTTTTTAGTAAAGACAATGGTTCTGTATAGAACCATGAACACTCAAAGAACCACTTTCATGCTTAAATGGTTCTTTGCGTGATGAAATTGTTCTTCAGGCTGATATTGAAAAGAAAAACCTAAAAATTTGTTTTTCTTGTTACAAGCTTGACATCGTAAGCATGCAGATGGTCTTTACTAAAGAACCCTTGAAGAACCATCTTTTTTTTCACAGGTGTATATAGCACCAAAAACAGTTCCACTATTTTGCTATTTTTTCAGCACTACATTTAAACATATGTACAACATTAAACAAGTAAAGAATAAATGGTTTAACACTTTTTTATGTTAAAATAAAACAGGCCACAAGCACATCACACTCTGTGAGCCTGTTCTCACCTTGCATTAACATGTGTTTTGTTTCTGGAGTGTATCTGGATAAACTTTGGCTCGTTTTCATTAAAATGCATCCCCAGTTTTACCAGATGAGATCTGATTGTACTTTTGCTGCATAAAAAGCATATCATCACGTCATTTCCATTTTAATTTTTGTCCTGTTACAGTTTGAGTGGACAAACTTGGCTTCGCTTTGAGGATCTCCAGCCTCACATATTCTCCATCTTTCTGTTTATTCGTTATTCTTTCTCCTGCTAGTCAGCACTCAGCAGGCATTTTTCCACTAACGTAATTATATATGGATATCTAAAACACATTCCGTCCAGATCCGTTTCTGATTGTGCCTGAGTTGAGTGATGGTAGAGTGATCAGCTTGTATCCCGCTCACAATGCATCCTGGGCTGTCCTGTGGTCAAGCAGAGTCTGAGTGTGATCCGATTACTAAAATACTTGTTAATGCAAGATGTAAACAGGCCCTGTGAAACAAAGGGAATCTGCTTTGTCTTAAAGGGGAATTCCACCAATTTCTTCATAATTTAATGGACAAGATGTCAATAAAGTAATTCAGAGTGGACTGATGTGCTATTTTCTAGAGAAACTTACTAAATCATAATTATTCACAGTAGTAGTGATAGGAACCAGATGTCTGATGAATTTAATGCTTTTAAAAGCTTCCTCACAGAAAAGTATTACATGAAATGGTTATGAATACACTGCATGATGCCTAAAACATTGTTTTGTGGTAGTCTTGTGACAAAGTCTTGGCCTAAAGTGCCTAATATTTTTTAACCACAGTCACTGGGGAGATATACGTACAGTACATTATAAAACAGAATAGTGCACAAAGAACACTGATTTATTTAAATAAATCCATTTTACATATTTATAACATTATATAACAAGTCAGAACACAAGTGTAGGTTCATTGGTGGTTTTGTATAGTAAATGAAATGGCTGTATTTGTATCGTAGATGTTGTGACCCCTGGTTCCTATCACCACCACTGCAAAGAAAAAAGTCCCTGCATTTACCCATTTCACATCAAAACACTCTGAATGACTTTGTTTACATCTCAGTGACTGAATTATGCAGAAATATTGAAAAAATATTTTCAAAAATTATTAGATTGTTAAATTCACCTTTAACAGCATGGGCTGCATCAAGTAATCAGTGGTGCTGGTCCACGCACAGAGATGAATTTGTATAATTATGGGCAGTTTCATTTTACGCTCATATGAATTTGAAAAAAAGAATTTAATTGTGCGGAAACTCAACCGGCAGGAAAAAATAGTAATAAAAGAGAGAGAAATTTTCTGACCGAACGAAATGTAAGGAATCAAAAGTATGTTTTGGAAATTGTAATTGAGTAAAAGTACAAGAATTCAATTCCATTAATACTTGAATAAAGTACAAATAATACATAATTATAAAGTAAAAGTCCAGTTACTTACAGTTACTTACAGTACTGAAAAAGTGTCTGTAAGACAAAGAACACCAGAATAAACACAAAATACAACTTTTAAATGATCATTTCATTTATTTAAGGAAAAAAAAGTTATCCAACACCAACTGGCCTTGTATGAAAAATTAATTGCCCCTTTAGTTACTCAATCAACCATTCATCCATCCATCTTCAAAGCTGCTTATTCTCCCTATTTAATCTAAACCTTACTTAAACAGAACCTTTCCAGCAACGTGAACTAGGCTTAAAGGTAAGCAGAATGACCAGTTATTAAGTTAAGGGGGGTAGTTACTTTCCCACATGGGTGATGTAAGTGTTGCAAAACTTTTTGTCCATCAATAAATTAACTGATCACTTAAAAACTGTTTCCTCATGTTCTCCTTGCCTTATAATACAGGTTATATGTTACAAATGTACAATAATAGAGGAAATCAGAGGAGGAGACTTTTAGCTACGTAATTGATATAAAGTAGTGTGTTGAGTTCAGATTCAGCTAAAAGTACTAGAGACGGCAGCCTTAACAACAGAGAAATTTCCATCAGACTGTCAATTTGTTTCTGAAAAAGAAAAGAATGTCACAGATAAATGTAGATGACACACTGAAGAAGTAAGTGGCTGTATGAACTTCATTTGATTATGCCACAAATTTCCATTCCAGTCAGCATGTACAGACTTTGTTACCTCAGTTGCAAATACAATTGTAATTAATGCCAGCATAGATTCAATTTGTGAGTCAAATAACCCTTTTTGTTCATGTATGAGTGTGTCTGGGGTATAAGTCTGAGAAGATCTCATTTAAAAAGACTGCTACAGCTCCTTAACACTAAAGCCCGCTGCGGAGGAAATACTGTTCATAAATCTACTTCTCTGGCACTCAGGACGTTGGAAAGGATTTTTCATTTCCGATATTGCAAAGGTGCACGTCACATTTCTCAGTAGATAATGCTGTAATGTATCAAGTTACTTTCAATTCATAGTATTCGATTGTGTCATTAAGAAGACCACGTTGCCAAGTTGGTAGGCCAGCTGTAACTCTGACCTGTGCTCTGATAGAGCTCGTCTCATCACTGTTACTGCAGCTACAACCCTGAAGGTGGATAAAAACCAATCAAAATAGATCAGAATTACCACGAAAAAGATTTAAGATGTGTGGACACTTAAGCTGCAGTCTCCAGAAAATGCTAGGAGAAGATGAGCTAGATTGGTGGACTGGATCCATGTAGCCTACATTTCTCCAGAGTTCAGAACTTCCCAGTGTGTGAAATTTTATAAAAACTAGTAAAAGTGGCTACCGAAGTTCTTAAATATGAAACTCATACATATACATCAAGCTCAAGTCAGCTTCTTATTCACCAGCTTCTCATTTGAATTTTCCGTTCCACCTTAAATGGTGCTGTATTTACACTGGGGTGCCTTAAATGTAGAATTAAGTATGAAAGTTGGAGAATACGAAGCCAACATCAGCTTACCTCAATAAATTACTTTACCTCAGTAAATGCATACTTAATGGTTACTAAGCAGCTAATGAGCAGCACAGCAAAGCAGCTGCTAAACACGTCTCACTGGCTGATCTAATGGCACGTCCCAAGCACACTTCTGTACTTCACGTACTACCCTAATGAGTGCACTTCTAATGGTATATGCACTATTTTTTGTATACTATTAAGTGTGCTAGTGTGCGGCTTGTGCTAGTATGTGAAAAATGCAGCAGGAAATCTCAGCCGTTATATTTTAGCTTTCATTTGTTATCACTACATCAATAAATCACATGAAATCAAATCACTACAAGCTAATACACTGGTGAATATGTTCTACTACTTTTGCTAGATTGGTTTTGCTATGTTATCTCACTGCTGACTGAACTTGAAGTTGGGCTACCAAAATGGTGGCAGCACGATTGTGATGTCATTGAAATACTATAAATAGCAGTAATGTTATGCTCCCTAATGCTGCACAAAAGTACGCTTTATTTTAGTTTAAGGTGACATCTTACTTCTGTGAAGTCTTAAGTGAATTTCACTAATATGAGTTAATATGAATTGACACAACTGTGCACGTACAACTCAAAGAAAGATCCAATTTCTTATGTTCATCATGAGTTAAAAGACCCATATCATGGCAAACCAACTTACCCTTTTAAATTTGAAGACATTTATAAAAGTTATTAAAGTTTTAAAATGTATGGCATATGGAAACTATCCTTTCTCTCTCTGTCACTTCAGAAGCAGACAATCACATTTCCCAGCTCAATAAATGACCATTAAAGTTCATTTTTGCTGGTTAGCTGGCATAGCTAAGATAAATAGCCATGAGAGGGGATTTTGCCACTGTAACGGAAAATCAAGAAACACCTTAAATTGATTAGTTTTAAGCTTTCAAGACAGTGTTGTATTTCGCTCAAACATAAACTTTTTAAAATTATGTCAGAAATGAAATGTTCTTACCCCTTACAGAGACAGCAGATGATCCATCACATGATCTTGTGGTCTGCCATAAATCATGTATATTCAGCGTCATTAGAGCCAACTGCACAAGCTTGCGATTTTGTGGTCAGATATGAATGAATGTATGTTCAGCGTCATTGTGCTCAACATTAGGAGCTGCTGCCTTTCATTGATAGTTAATGTTGAACCAGCACAATGTTGACACTGAAATTTCAATCTCGACCAAAATGATGATTCTGATGGAAGATCAATAAAGGATCAGTGTTGGCCTGCTTTTTAAGTAGCCACTGCTGGTACTGATATGGAAATAAATGAGCGCATTTCAGCTATCAAGATATTTTAATTGAGACATTGCAGATCAACATTGCATTTAATTCTATTTTTCAACCCATCAAAAGTAGCTGCATTATTCTGTTCAGAAATGTCAGACAGGTAGAACATGCTTCAAGTCACCATGACCACAATTACATCCATCACTGGCTTTATGCAGAGCTTTTGTTAGCAGCATCACTGCTGTTCAGGCAGCAAAAAGCAACATATTGTGCCTGGGATTTTAAATATTGCCCTACTGGAGCAAAATTACAACCCTTTTGATAGTGGAGTTCAAGACTCAGCTAAGAAAATGTAATCTCAGCATGTTTTTCTATGGGCTGGTTCGATTCCTGTAGGAATCGTCTAGAATTACATGGAAAAATCACAAGTGCTGTTATGCAACATGGTTGCAGCTTAGAGCAAGCTGTGAGGAAAACTTCCCCCGAACCTTGCTTAGAAAAAGAATAAAAACGAGAAAAAATAAAATTTCAAAGCATTCCTAATAATAGATATTATACAATTCAACATATTTGACGCATTTGCAATGCATTTGAAGTCCATGCATTGGATGCTTAAACGTTTAAATTGCAATAAAGACTATCCATCAGACAAGTGTTTTTAAGAAATAGATTGATGTGCTTCTTTACTCAGTTACTCTGTTCTTCAAAGTGAGCAGCACTCTGCTCTCAAATTGGCGCCTGTGAAAGCCGTCCAGTGCAGGATAAATCTCTGGCAAAAATAATAAAGCCCCATTCCAAGCATTCATGATTGACGACCACTTCTTTTCGAATGAAGGGAAAGCTGACTAATCTTCAATCGTGATGATTTACATATTTCATGGAGGTGGCGACTTTAAATAAGAACTTAGAAACTTAGAACTTGGTATTGTAGTAGATTAATTCCACTTTCAAAAATGGTCAACTCCTCCAACATTCATTTGCTTCTACGAAATGAGTGTTTATTAAGATTTGGACTGTACACTGTACCATTCAAAAGTTTGGAATGACTGTTTTCAGTAATATAACCACTTTTGTTGCAGATACATGTGTAAAATGATTGTAATAAGATGCTAATAGGTTTTCATGTAAGTGGTAAAAGGTTGTGAATATGTGTCCAGAATGATTAATAGAGCTCTAGGTGATTCCTTAAAGACTGAGAAAGCTTTTATAATCAAATTACCATCCAGAATGTCTCATACTTGAAAAGTGTGGTCTCGAATCTCGAAGTAGAAAAGTAACTGTTTGTAGGGAAGTCATTACAGTAGATTATTCATCATTTAAAAAGTTTTTGCTGTTAAAATACCTTCTGGAGCCAGTTGCACCAACAGGATTAGCAATTTAGCTAGACCTGTGTTTATAACAGACTGCAGAAACATTCCTTCAGCATTAATGTCCACACCCCCCATGCAGAGAGATGTGAAGAGCTGTGTTTCAGGGGTCAGTCTAGAGGGAGGCATTGTCCCCCTGAACCAGCCCATGTTGAGCTTTTTTTTCTTAACTAGTGTGACTTTAAGCAGAGTGCTTAATTTAATCAATATGCAACTTTCACTGTTGCTGAAATTACTTTAGGTAGCATCATTTGACTAGTTGCCAGCACTTTTGCTTAGTGACCTAGGTTGCTTAGCAACCATCGATGCGTTTTCAGATGAACGCGAATGAGCTAAAACCTGTCTCAGTTGCGGCTGAGTGTCACTTTGGCTGGTGCAATGGACATAAAGTCCACTCCGAAAACTGACAGTATGGCTAACTTAGCATTTAGGACCATCTTAATTAAGACCTGTTGATGCAACCAGCCCCTGGTGTCTAGTCTGTAGTTCAGTCTGCAGTGTATAAATTAAAAATTGAGTTAAAGTGAAAATAGTGTCAGTGATTAATATCACAGTCTAGTGGCATTTATCAGTTTAGCATAACCACAGCAAAGTGCATTCATATGTACTGAACACTGATATTTGCCAATACTTTGCGTGCATTTTGCAAATCTGAGATTTATGTTCATCAAAGTCTTCCTTGATATGAACAACAAGTTATACTTAAATAATAATTTGACAGTTTTCTTTTCCAGACTATTGATTAAAGCACATATTGAAGATCTTTTGCCCTAAAGGTGTTTTAAGCTTAAATGTTCAAGTGCTGATGAGTACTGACATCACAGCAAGGAGATAAAATGTGTGGGCTTTGGTTTTATTCTGAGTATAGCAATGTTGCAGGTTTCTTGCAAAGAAAAGCCACAAGACCTAAGCAGCTTTCGATTGAATGTAGTGAGTTATTAAATACTTTGAGTGAGAAGATGTGAAAATTTATTAAAAAACGTTTTGAAAAGCGAGTTGACTCTGACTAAACTTTTGACGTGAAAAGTGTATACATGCCTCACTTGATTTGCAAATCTGGCCAATTGTCAATATTAATTGTCAGTTGTTGTTAGAACAAAACCATTTACAGTATTCATTATTTCAGCCTTTCACATTTAAGTATTCTCAAAATTGGCCCGTATCTCTGGGTTTCATACGAAGCAGCAGGCCTATTGAGTTTCATAATGATGTTCTCTGTACGAATGTTCAATATTTGGCCTGGAAGGCTGCAGTTTGGGCTTTTTGGAGACACTGCGTGATCCTGCAATGATGGCCTTGCTTTTGGCTTATTGTTTCCTAACAGTATGCATAATAGCTCCATTGTGGTAGTGAAAGAACAAGTCGTGTGTTTGTTTTTAGACTGTATAAACAGCCCCAGATGCACAAATCTCTTGGCTGATGTTGTGTTCTGTGTCTGACTGATTATTTCACAAAACTGCCTTGTGAGAGATAAACATTACCTCTTGAATAAAGAGGAAAATGATGTGTGTGTGTGAGATATTTCAGAGAGAGCCGTTGAAAGCACACTTTCCAGACCCACTGCAGCTCCTCCAGTCTTTCTGATAATAAAAAGACGAGATGAAGAGAGGCGGCTGGCAGCCAAAATCTAAAGCCAGTGGATTTTTTTGGATTTTACTGAATGTAATTGTACTGCAAACAGAGCTACCTTTTTCAGTTAAAAAACAATAAGATGAAGCACCTACACGACAGCGGTGCTCGACTTGCATAATAGCAGGAGATAAAGGACAACCCCGCGAGCCGACAGTGCTTTGGCAATGCACATAAAATAAGGGATTACCCACAAATGCTGTATTTGACTCTCATAAACTCTGAGATTAGTTCTGAATTCATGCATTGACTCTTATTCTTTTGAGAAGCTGTAGCAGAATAGCAAGAAGGAAATCGTAATCACCCCACTTGGTAAAGTAATGTACGCTTAAGCCCTGCCATCAGGAAGTGTCACTCTCACTGGGTTTGGATGCAGGCCTACGTGCAGGTTTTATTTAATAGTTCTTTCCATTTATCTTCACAAAACGGCAGCTCAGTGTTCCCTGCCTGAAGCTGACACAATGCAGTTATATGAACATGGAGAAGAGAAAAGTGGCAAACCATCCTGAGAAAAGATGAATGCTCTTACTATACTTTCTTTTTTTCTTTTTCTTTCAGTTTTGCTTTCATCAACACCTAATCTGCAGAGAACACACTTAAATATGGTATATTTTTGTGCAAATTTTAGTGCACTTTTTTATTTATATTAAAATAATATTATTTATTTTTTAATATTTTATTTATTTAACACATTGTGAAAAATACTTTTGCACAGGCCACATTTTTAATATTTTTTTCCCAATATGTTAAACTTAGCAAATACACAGTAATTGTGCAAAAAAATGTGCAGAATTGTGTCGATAAAACATGTCATTTGACCAGCGGTGCCCAAACAACTCCGTTTAATCTCTGGACATTACGTACATGTGGTCTGTGCAGAGAATAGATCCCTTCATCAGTTTGATGTCTCTCTCTCTTTCCCTCTCACTCAGTCTTTTTCTCTCTCTCACTCAGTCTCTCTCTCTCTCTCTCTCTCTCTCTTTCTCTCTCTCTCTCTCTCTCTCTCTCTCCCTCTCTGTCTCTGTCTCTCTGCTGTGTCTGATCCACTCAGACCAGCACAACACACGCTAACACACCACCACCACATCAGTGTTACTGAAGTACTGACAATGATTCACCACCCAAATAGTACCTGCCTGTGAGGGTCCATGGGGGTCCTGACCACTGAAGAACAAGGGGGCTAACAAAGTATGCAGAGAAACAGATGCACTACAGTCTGTAATTGTAGAACTACAAAGTGCACCTATATAGTAAGTGGAGCTAATAAAATGGACAATGAGCGTAGAAACAAGGTCATAATGTTATGCCTGATCGGTGTATGTATATATATATATATATATATATATATGTGTGTGTGTGTGTGTGTGTGTGTGTATTATACTTTCTCTCTCTCTCTCCCTCTCCCTCTCTCTCTCTGTCTTTCTGTCTGTCTCTCTCATCTACAAATGTGTTCCAAAATGGTACTGACAAAAACAAGAAAACATTCTCAGGCTTAAAGCTTTAATTTTGTGCTGTTTGTTCCAGTGTTTTCTCAATTACATACCAGACTAAGACAGCAGAAGTGCGAGCTCAATCCTCTATGTCATGACACAGAAAATGTTTTGCCCGTTTCTACTGTCACTTACTGAAATATGTATTGAAATCACTTGATTTGAATGTACATCATTTCCACATGAATAAAACATATTACGTCACCACAGCTTTGTCTCTGAGTTTTCTTCCTTAATCAACTGTGGTGATGTAATAGATGGAGGAAATGATCTGCACATGTGAATCCATTATATATCTCAGTGTAGTCAGTTTATACCTGTTCAGTGAGGTTTATCCACTGTGATGTAATCTTCATACCTCTCACTAGTGATCGTACTGCAGATGAAGAGGATGGTGTTTAAAGTATTTGAATCATGCTCCATTGTTGAATCAGTGATACTTTAGCTGGCTTGGGGATTGCATGGTTTATATGGTGTCAGTTTGTAATACTTCCCATCACTCAGAATGCCAGAATCTGCACTTGTTATGCAGCTCTGTATGTGAACGTGTGTGAAATTGACAGTCCAGAACACCTTTCTTGTCTCTAGAATTTTATTTTTAGGCCTGTCCATATTTCTGCCTGCCCGTACACTAGCCTCCTGAGAGCCTGCTCTCATCACACTCTCTGACTCATCAGAAAAGCAGTGGAATAGAAGCTGGGAGAGCTCCCACTGCACTTTCTCTCCTGACTGGAGAGCGTGCTGAAAATACGCAGATGCTGAAACAGACGTGCTCTCCTATCGGCAGCAGGATGATAACTGGGGGGAGCGGGGAGTGCCTCCCTCCGTGCGTGCACAAATACTCCCTGACATGAGTCAGCCTACAGAAAAAGATGGGCAAGGAACAATGGGCAGAATTACAAAAGACTGCAGGTCCTGAAAACTACTTTTTGGGTTAGACTGGTATTTGTGCACTGAAGCCATGCAGTGTGTTATTGTCAGATATTTATCAGTATACAGTAGATAACTGAGCTTATGCCTTCTGCCTTCCAGAGTTTTTAAATCCTAACTGATGTTGAAAACATGATAGACCCCACATGTAATAATAGATTCCACTGATCTCTTGTCTTTAGTTGTCCTTTTTAAAATTTCAGGCATTGAGATATCAAGTCTTTCAGAGATAGAGAAACGTAGCCACTCTAATTTACAGTGGTGGTGATATGGGTTGCGTCTACAACACAAAAGTCACCTTTTCATTTACTATCCAGAGCCACCAGTGAACCTACATATGTCTTCTGAGTTTTTATATGTCATGCTGATTACAGTAAAATAATAGTAAGTCTGAAAATATGCATTTTTTGGGGAGTGTTTTGCAGCACAAAGCCCAAAATGCACCTCTCCACTCTGCATGTATTAAAATGCATTTTTTGTCTAAAACCTTTGTAACGCTGGGTTGATGAATTAGACACCTGGATATAAAATAAACCAGGAGGTTTATTTGAAAAGGGATTGATACAACAAACAGGGTTAAAACCAGACCAGATCAAAATCCAGTAACGAACAGCACAGTACATGTGAGGCGGTGAAATCATATTCATAAACAAGCGAGGTTTGAAACCAAGAGATCTAACTAAACAAAGCCAAAGGGGATAATCCGAAAGACGAAAAAAAAGAAAACAAAGCAAGGTCAAACACGGATAAGCAGTAAACAAGAAAACAGCTCAGAATGCACTGACAGAACAGGGTCAATACTTCACAAAGTTACAGTGAAACAGGCTTAAATACACAGTTCTACAGCTGATGGCAGTCAGTATTCAGGTAACTTAGATCTGCTAGTTGGCTGGTGATTGGTGGATGGAGTCACATGACGTACTGAGGGATCTTGGGAAGTTGGAGTTCATAGTGAGGTGAGAGTCCGACTGAGAACCAGGAAGCGTGACAACCTTCTCTCAATACTGGGTTTTCCTAAACACTTTGTGCACAAACTTTGTATGAGGCAACTTTTAGAGGCATTAGAAGCTTTGATGTCAAGTTGACATAAGACGTATTCCAGGTAACATTCATTTTCTCTGATGATGGCTTGTCATGACACTTTTTTGGGTAAAATGACAACATTAAAACAACCAACTTTGTTACTCAGTGCATATCACAATAAGATAATGTTTTTGAAATAATTACAGAATGGTTTTGTTCTAACTGCAACTTTAAACGCTTGAAGTTGGCTTGCCTCATATGCACTTCAGTTGAACACATTTATAAACATAGGTTATGAATTCAAGTGGCCAGAGCAAGTGGGCAGAGCCAAGACCCTCTGTCTTAAAATAACGCTGCTGGATCGTGAGTTGGCACCGCAGGAGAGTGTGAGGGAAGCCTGTTTGAGCTGAAGCCCGATTCCTCCCTCTTCCCTCATCTGTGTGAGCGGATACAGCAGTCATTCCCTTCACCGTTCACAGTGCGGCACATCCACCCTGCATAGGTAACCAGGCAACAGTGCTGTGAAAGCATGCTGGCTGCTGGTGGGGACCTCCACAAGCTGAGTAGAAAAGCCCAAGGTGCATGAATACATGAATGTTTCTGAGAAAGATCTTTCCAACCAGGCTCTTAACACCAGCACGCTGGTCCCTGTTGAGCTAGAGGTTGGAACTTCCTCTCACAGCTCTGCACACAACGCCATATGGCCAACATCGCAAGCAAGCGCTCTTCTATATTTGGAGAAGTCTTCACGTAGGCGTCCTTACCCGTGTGTAAACGTATGTCAACAGGTAGACTGCAAGAAGTACCTTGGCAAGTGAAAACATCTTGACACAGACATATGTAGCTAATGTTTCCCCTTATAAGATTGTTAAGGAGAATTTTTTTTTTCATCTTCAGTAATAATATGTAGTGAAATTATCATATTGCACTGAAAGATCACTTTGCGTGTTTCAGGAAATGATGCTTGAAGGAAGTCAAATATTCTGCCAGTGCAATAAAGTAATTTTACTCAATAAGATAATGTAATATGAGTAAAAATGACTAGAAATAGGTTTAGTATGTGATATTCTTACAACAGTGTCATAATAAGAAATATTAGATTTATTCTCTATGTTTATGATGTTTTCCCTTTCCATAATATCAGTTTTTTTGCAGTGATTTTTTTTTCTCCTTAGAGAAGAGCATTCAGGCCTACATTACAAACTGCAGTTCTAAAAAGTTTGGAACAGTAAGTGAAATGGTAATAAAAACAGAAAGCGATGATTAATAAATTCTTTTTGAAAATGTTACAAAAACACAATATTTGAAGTTTTATGTTTTATCTTGGGCGGCATGGTGGTGCAGTGGGTAGCGCTGTCGCCTCACAGCAAGAAGCGCCTGGGTTTGATTCCTGGCCGGGCAACCGCGGTCCTTTCTGTGTGGAGTTTGCAATTTCTACCCGTGTCTGCATGGGTTTCCTCCGGGTTCTCCGGTTTCCTCCCACAGTCCAAAGACATGCAGTCAGGCTGATTGGAGAAGCTAAATTGCCCCTAGGTGTGAATGTGTGTGTCTGCCCTAAGATGGACCGGCAACCTGTCTGGGGTGTATCATACCTTCTGCCCAATGACAGCTGGGATAGGCTCTGGCATCCCACCGTGACCCAGAAGGATAAGCGGTTTAGATGATGTGTGTGTGTGATCTTAATTGTTTATTTGTTTTTATGAATAAACATCCATTCCAAATTTGATGTCTGCATTATGTTGGAACAGGAGCATGTTTACCACTGTGTTATATCACCTTTCCTTTTAACAGCACTTAATAAACGTTTGGAGACTGAATACACAAACTGATCCAGTTTTGAAAGTGAATTTTTTGCCATTTTTTCTATTATACAAGTCTCCATCTACACAACCATACAGGACCTTCATTGTCATGTTTTGTGCTTCATAATGCACCATGTTTTCAATGCGAGACATGTGTGGACTACAGGCAGGCCAGTCTAGCGCCCGCACTCTCTGATTATGCAGCATAGTGCATCCAGAAAATGGCTTGCTGTTGTCATGTTGAAATAAGCATGGACATCCCTGAAAAAGACATTAGATGACAGGCTATGTTGTTTCAAAATGTGATATCTTTTACTGTTAATGGTGCCCTCACAGATGTGCAAGTCACCCATACCATGGGCACTATAACATCCCCATACCATGACAAACCTTGGCTTTTTAACTTTATACTGGTAACAGTCTGGATGGTCCTTTTCTTCATAGGCATAGAGAACACAACATCTGTTATTTCCATTAATAATCTAAAAAGTTTATATAACAGACCACAACACATTTTCACTGTGCATCAGCTTATTTCAGATGAGCTGGAGCCCAGAAAAGTCAGCAGTGCTTCTGTGCATTGATGACATATGGCTTCTGCTGTGCATAGTGCAGTCTTCACTTGCAGTTCTGGATGAAGCTTTGAATGGTGTTTTCAAACGGTTTGTCAAAGTATCCCTGAGCACATGTGGTGATTGTCTATCAGAGATGCATGCCGGTTTTATTGCAGTGCCTTTAGAGGGGTTGAAGGTCCTTGCAATCGAGAAGTGACTCTTGACCCATCCTTTCTTTCATCTGTTTAAGATGTTTTTTTGAACATTTCACAGCGTTCCTAGTCTTAAAACCCCAACTTTTTGGAGCATGGAACATGCATTAGTTTCAGAATTAGCATACACTTAAAAAACCATTGAAACTGATATGGCAAAACATTACAGTCTGTGCACCGTTTTTGTTTAAATACAGGTCAAAGCAGATTTACAAATCACTGCTTTTATTTGAATTTCACAAACAAAGGTTTGTATTACAACAATTTTACAATGAGAAATATTATGTTCACATATTTCCTTCATGTTTACACCTGCCAAGATATATTTTGCGGTGCAGTTACACATATAGACTTTCATCAGGATGGTGGATGTTTTGAATCTGTTCTTTTAAATTATGTTCATACCTGTATGTTATGCCTCATTCAGCATTGTTGAATAAAACCAAGGTTCAGTTTTTAGAGCATAAATACAAAAAAACAATTAATTTAAACAGGTGTCCCTGGTTCTTGCCTTTTTTGTGAACCTAAAGCCCTTTCTCCACAGTGTCTGTGTCTGGCAATAAAATGTAGCCTCAAAAGGAGATAGACTCTCTGACTGATGATGTCATGGTGACCTGGATCCTCTGTAGGCCTCCTGGGCAGCAGAGGCTGTTAGACATACCTGTCAGCCTTTCTGAAATAATTTACAATAGCTCTAATATCCTGCAGCCCTGTAGAATTACTCCATTTGAGGTCATTTTTTGTGTTTTTCTCGTATGGCCGCTTTCAGTTTCCTTGTTGAATATATTGTTGTGTTCATAAAGCATATTGCTGGTTCTAAGGAGGTTACAGAAATGAAAATAAGCATCATTCGGTGAAGGATTTTGGAAAAGCTGACAAGCACAGACTATAAGAGAAAAGGAAACCTCTAAAAAGAGCTGCAGTTTTTGCTGCCATGGCTGACTGAATGTACATGCTTTAATGACACCCACCAGCTACTCCCACTAGCAGAAGCAACTGTTTGTACTATTGATTCTTGTAGAAACACAATAACAGAGTGAATTAAACAGGGACTGCTGGTATGCTGAGGCTTATGAGCAGTGTTTCGAATGAAGAAAATGTGCTGGCAGGTCTGTTTAAAACAAAACAAAACAAAAAAGCTGAAATAATGTGATTTGTCTTCTAATTTTTAGATATGTTTTTGAGTTTGCAATGCAGAACAGCAGAGAATGCATGCACATACATGTCTGCACTCACAAATCGTGTACCTGGTGTAGAAGTGTGTATGTGTATGTGAAATAAAACCCCTGAAAAGCTACCTTTAACTCTATAAAATTTTAAATTAATTAACATACATTGTAAAGAATGTATTACATGCATGTCTTAACTGCAAACATCAGCTAAACTACCATAAAGAGTATTAAACCCAGGGTACACATGTAAATGCACATTAGGGTTTGGTGCTAACATTAACCTGTTTGGAAATTCCATAGATGTGCTAGCAGAAATTGTTGTATATCATAAAAAATAAGGCTCCTTAGAATGAACCAGAAGGAAAAAGACTTTGAAAACTGTTAAAATTACTACTAGAAAGTTGTTGTTCTTTTTTTGTTAACTAGGCTATGTAGCCACTGTCGCTAAGTGACATATCATGTATCAGAAACAGACCCAGATTGACTGGCCAAGTATGTAGACATACACAAGGAATGTGGTCTCGGCCATTGGTGTCTCTCTCTAGTGTTAAATGCAGTATACAGACAATGTACATACACCGATCAGGAATAACATTATGACCACCTCCTTGTTTCTGCGCTCATTGTCCATTTTATCAGCTCCACTTACTATATAGGTGCACTTTGTAGTTCTACAATTACAGACTGTAGTCCATCTGTTTCTCTGCATACTTTGTTAGCCCCCTTTTACCCTGTTCTTCAGTGGTCAGGACCCCCATGGACCCTCACAGAGCAGGTACTATTTGGGTGGATCCTTCTCAGCACTGCAGTAACACTGACGTGGTCGTGGTGAGTTAGTGCGTGTTGCGCTGGTCTGAGTGGATCAGACACAGCAGTGCTGCTGGAGTTTTTAAACACTGTGTCCACTCACTGTCCACTCTATTAGACACTCCTACCTTGTCAGTCCACCTTGTAGATGTAAAGTCAGAGACGATAGCTCATCTGCTGCTGCACAGTTTGTGTTGGTCATCCTCTAGTCCTTCATCAGTGGTCACAGGACGCTGTTGGCTGGATATCTTTGGTTGGTGGACTATTCTCAGTCCAGCAGTGACACCGAGGTGTTTAAAAACTCCAGCAGCACTGCTGTGTCTGATCCGATCAGACAGGCGCAACACACAGTCTGTAATTGTAGAACTACAAAGTGCAACTATATAGTAAGTGGAGCTAATAAAATGGACAATGAGCGTACAAACAAGGAGGTGGTCATAATGTTATGCCTGATCGGGGTGTATAATTTATAAACAATACACAATGTTCAATGCCCACATTATACACAGTATACGAGCAACATGTATACTCTATCAGGACAAGAAATATACAGACTATATACGTTTTATTTACACAAGCAACATATAGATTATATATGGACAAGCAGTATACATAAGTGTATGTGGTAGTCCAAAAAACAGTAGTGTATATCAAGTATGGGAATGAAATTGTGGTGTACAATATGGTATGGATGTGAAGCAGAGTGTAATAACTATCTGGATAAACCAGGAGTAGCTATGGCCCTGCAGATGATATTACTGATGAGGTATTTATGAGGGTGATGGCATGAGGAAAGAAACTGCTCCTGTGTCTGGTAGTCTTGCTGTACAGGGTTCTGTAGCACCTGCCGGAGGGCAGGAGTTGAAAAGGGTTGTGTCGAGGGTGCAAAGAATCTGTAATGATTTTCTCCGCCCGTTTCCTGGTTCTTGAAGAGTACAAATCCTGGAGAGTGGGCAGGGAGCACCAGTGACTTTTTGAGCTGTCTTTACTGTTCATTGCAGTACATTCCAGTCCTGGTTTGTGGCTGCTCCAAATCAGACCATGATGGATGTGCACAGCACAGATTCGATGACTGCGGTGTAGAACTGGCTCAACAGCTCCTGTAGCAGACCCAACTTCCTCACTGACCACAGAAAGTATACCCTCTGCTGGGCATTTTGAGGATGGAGTTGATGTTCTTCGGTTTAACATATAGGTTCTTAGAGGTGAAGTCATTGGTGTAGAGCGCCAGCTCTGGTCCTGGAGAGCTACCTTTCTACAGAGTTTAGTTTCAGCCTGTCTCCAGTAAGCTGCCCTGCCCCTACTTAACTCTAATACATCTGATCCAGCCAACCAGGGAGCAGGGAAGAGGTTAATTAGTTGGAGCAGATGTGGAAAATTGTGGTTGGAAATAGGCTCTGCAGGAAGGTAGCTCTCTAGGACTAGGTTTGGAGATTACTAGTGTAGAGAGAGAAGAGCAGTGGGGAAAGTACACATCCTTGAGGAGCACCAGTGCTGACTGTCTGTGTACCAGACGTTACTTTCCCCATTGGCACCTGCTGTTTCCTGCCTGTCAGGAAGCTGGCAATCCACTAACAGATGGCTGGGGGTACAGTGAGCTGGGAGAGTTTGGATGAGAAGATTTCTGGGATGATGGTTGAACGCTGAGCTGAAGTCCACAAACAGGATCCTTGAAAATGTCCCTTGGCAGTCAAGGTGTTGCAGGATGCAGTGCATGTTGACTGCATCATCCACTGACCTGTTTATCCAGTAGGCAAACTGCAGGAGGTCCAGCAGGTGTCCTGTGACATTCTTCAGGTGGGCCAACACCAGTCGTTTAAAGGTCTTCATAACCACAGGCAAAGAGCCACAGTCCTGTGACGGAGGGTTTCTTGAGGACTGAGATGATGGTGGAGCATTTGGAACAGGAGGGAATTTTATAGGTAGTTCACATGTAACATGCAGTTAATGTTGTTATCATGTAGTCATGTGACCTACTTTAGTTTATATTTTGTGATGCTACATGCAATTCTGTCATATTTCAGTCAAGATTGGTTACCAATTCAAATTGGATTCCTTTTTTTCAGTCAGATGTGTAATCCAGTATTTTCTGCCTGATACTGATATCTAGTGTTTGAGCAGTGCCATCTTTAGTTATGATGTTTATATTATTGCATTGAATTGGAAGCAATAATGGCTAAAATAATGGCTAATTGAAAGTAGCCTTTTATTGCATCTACTCTGCTTTCACAAGAGTAACAGTCTAACCGATGATTGGCACCGGCGGGTCACAGGTTAGTCCCTTTGTGCAGTGGAGTTTGACTTCCTGTCTCGTTGCCCAGTGTTGCAGTTGCAAGTGAGAGATTGACAGTGAGTGACAGAGGCTGCCCGCTGCTCTGGCTCACAGCAGCTGAATCAGTGACCCGCCTCACCCACAGCACCACCAGCCTGGCAACCCCGTCATTGTCCACTCTGCACCCTGCCACTTATAGAGCATATAAAGAGGAGAGGTGGACACCTGCTCTTTCGCTAGTGTAGCTCTCTATAAAATCTGTATCCTGCACATATATTCTTGGTACCAATATATTCTCCTAGCCATTATGTTTCATGAAAATAAAGCCATTTGACTCACAGGACTATTGGGTCTGCTTTAGGGCTTCACAATGGATCATATTTTAATCATGATTGCATTTTTTGCTTTTTCAATTGAACATAACTGCTATATTGGCTAACTTGTTATTAGCTAACTGTATGTTCACCTAAATAGGCCAATAATGTACAGCAATAGTCACCAATCCCTCATCCTTACCTAACACCATGCATCTTATCCAGCCAATCAAGGACATTTGTAGTAGTTCATTAGCTGGAGCAGGTGTAGCAGATCATGGTTGGACTCTGCAGGAAGGTAGATCTCCAGGACCAGGGTTGGTGACCCCTGATGTATGATATGAATGAAAAGCCTGTTGTCATGGAGTCTCCCTTCTGCAGCACATGGCAAGACAGCACATTCTGCTTTGCCCACTCGAGCTCCACTCTGGCTTCTTCCTACTGGAGAGCACATAAACTCTTGTGTTTTGTATTGGTTCACTTCAGCTTCAGCTCCACCCACTCCTTGTCACACTCACCTGTAGCTTGTTCTGGACTCATTATATTATCTCTGTACTTACTGCTTTGTTTGATTTGCTCTTTGTGAAATCTAAGCTGTTCTGCTTGTTTCCTTGTCCTTGGGGTTTTCTTGTTGTTTCTAGTCCTTTTGGTATTTTGACCCTTGTTTTCTGGTTCAGTGATCATGGATTTGTCTTGTGTGTACCTGCCTGGCTGTGTGTTGACCTAAAATGATAATCAATATCTGTTTTAGCCACAGCCCAGTGATATTAAAAATCAGAGCTATCATTGCTACTTGTGTAAAAAGCATATTTCAAACTGCATTTACCTGATTTTGTATTTTAAAAGAACTTACTACGTCAATAGGGAACTAAGCTGATGACTTTTTTTTTTATCAATAGTGCTACACAATGCACTGCCAGATGGTAGAATGAGGAGCTGTTACTGTTTTCCTACTTTCAAAGAGCAAATAGAATGGTTAAATTGTTTATAAGATATTTATTCATCATAAAATGGTATTTTACAAATAATATTACTATATTCTAAAGGCACATCTGCATAATAAACATACTGTGCTTTTTTGATAGCAACATAGTCTATGAAGTGAGTGACTGCTATGAAAAAATTAAGCACCATAACACAATAACTAGTTTAGGTTAGTGTTGACAAATGATTTTATATCATAGTTCATTTAAGCATTGTGAATATTAGAGACCAACTACAAAGAAAATGTTCACCAAATGATAGTGATTATAAAGAGTTTCTGATAATGATAATGTTGGCCAGTACAAGTTTGTCTAATTGTATATGGTCATAAAGGAATGCCTCATCCCACCTAACAAAAATGAGTTCTGCTATCCACGCTGCCAGTCGTGTCACTTCATTCTCTCCTGTGCCACCCGCATCTGCTCTGAAAACAAATGAGCAACCGAAAGGAAGTTGCACAATATTACTGATTGTTTACTGCCAAAAATTCTGGCTTCTACCATAAACTACAGAAGCGGGGCATCTGGCGTTTTTTCCTGTAGCTTCCTGTCAAATTCATTCCGTTCAAGAGCTCACAAAGAAAGTCAGAGACAATGAGATTTGTTCCGGTGAAAAATAAATCCCCCTGGAAATAACGGGATATTCTGTGCGGTGAAGAGCGTCTTAAGGACATTTGTCCTTAAGACACTACTATCGTCTGAATAATCGAAGACAGGGCTATTTTGTTGTTGCGGTTTTGATCGTTTTATTTCCATTCTGTGCTTTAGTTTTCATCCTCTATTCCATTTGCCTGAGCCAAATATCTCATAGGTTCTTATACAGAATTGTCACTTGTGCCATTTCTGTGCAAAGCTAAATGCCACCATGGTCTGACAGTGACAGCCACGTCTATGAGCCTTGCTGCGTAGCTCTGTGAAGTAAGCTGGAAAAAATGTGTGCAAGGGGACTATGTGGCTGACTCTAATGGAGGTTAAGGAGGAAATTGAGTATCATGAAATCTGAGCAAGATTAAAGGAATCCTGGTGGAGAGAGTTACAGAGACAAACTGCATTCATAACTTTGATAAATTATCATCTAAAAACTGAAATTAGCCTTTCAATAGATACTTGAACCCATAGGTAACCCATGCAACTCCAAAAACAACTTTTATTTGAGGGGTTGAAGAGCTTGTTTGATAGTCTACCTGAATTGAAAGAGACAATTGTTGCAGTAAAGGTTTGTGGCTAGATTTCAGCAGGTTTTGCATTGTTTAGCCTTTCTCAGCCTCTAACACTCTGCTCACAGAAGTATGGTATGATGGTCTGATATTTATTGAATACTAAGATGACCAAGACTACTGGAACTTCTATAAGCAGTTGCCTGCTTGGCACTTCATGCACTCTCAAAAAAAAAAGTACCAAACAGTTACTGGGGCAGTACCCCTCTTGTCATTGGGGTGTACCTTGGGGTGTACCTTTAATAGTACGTCTTCAGTACCTTTAGGGATCATAACTGTACCATAATCCATGGAAATCTTATTTTTTAAGGATGTATTGACTCCATACACCCTGTCTCATCTCCAGGCTTTTTATTTTATTGTTCTGTTTTGAAACATTAGGTTATGGTACCAATATTTACCTTTCTTCTGGGAAAAAAACTTATTTAAGGTACACAATTGGACCTTAAAATCGATGTTGTGTCTTTGAGGGTGCATTTACATTGTTTGTACGTTAATGAACAAAAATTGCACCTGTTCAGTACCTTTTTTCTGACACTGTGAGACAACAGTGAATCTTCTGAGCAAGACATAGTTAACAGCATCACTTCTTTAAAATTATTCAAGGGTTTTCAGTCTTGTTTGCTGACACATGCCACTTCATGGGGGTCTATTTTTGTTGTAGCACTGTTTTAAACCTTCCTTACCCATAAAAGTCACACAAATAGCTTGACTGGTCATTTTGCCTGTCACTTAGATAACCCTTCCCCTGCCAGAGTAGGTGGTTTTTTGGCCCTATTAACCAGCGATACCCACCAAACTCTCTGACAATATGCTGAAGTCTGCCTGGGGTGACCATGCCTTCAAACAAAATCCTGAATTTTGTAGTCTGGATAAACTTTACATATTATTGCTTTTATGTTGGCCTCATGGAGAACCTGAAATTGAGCCCAACCTAAGCCTGACAAATACTTGAGAAATGATGTCCAAACCCACGGGGCTAATCGGGTACCCTCAGATTCAGACAAGTATTTCAAGCTCTACTTCAGATTTGTTTCCTCTCAAATTGAGCCTACAGGATCCTCATGGGTCCTGCTGTGCTTGTTGGAGTGTTAGCTCTGTGTCACTGAAAGCGTGTCTCCCTCAGGTCTGAGGCTTTCACAGCCCCTCTCTTGACCTAAATCAGTCATGTTTCACAGTTACAACACTGAGTGCCAAGTCTCTAAGTGGTGTCTGCAGGCCTAGTGTGAGGATGCTTGATCTCCTATTCAAACCAATGTAATTACGATCAGTGCAAAACGAGACAAGTGAGGTTGTTTACATTCAAGAGAACACTGAATGCAAATGTTGCACTGTTTCATAATGACTTGGCTGAGAGTCTAGTATACTTCACTTAAAGGTATTGGACGAGGGCCAGTTGCTGATTGATAGGGTCAGGAATCAGGAGTTGCTCTTAAGGGCCCAGGAGGAGTTTCCTAGAAGCTGGCTGAAGAGTTCTGCTGTGAGGTGGCTGTCTCTAGTGCAGTGAGTTTATTTCATAATCAGTTTAGAATGTGTGCCCACTGCTGTCTCTGATCCATCAATCCAAGGGAAATTGGGACACCATGCCCCACTGCTTCTAATGAATACCGTAATGAAAAAAAAGTAAAGCACTGATGTGCAAAGGAGGGGATACTCGTTTGTGTCATTTAGGGGGAGTTAGTTAGGGAGCCCTTGAGGGCAGTCCAGACGCTTGAAGGAGAAGCAATTTGTTCTTGAGTGGTTGATTGGAATTATGTGAAGAACAAAATGATGTGAGCACACTCTCTTGCAGAGAAGTAAAACACACAGTTGAATTGTTGTCTGTGGAAAAAATTGAAAAGTAATAGAAACTTTTTGTAGTTGCATTAAACAAATCATAGTGCAGTTTTTTCAACTTCAACATTTCTTATTTAATGTTTCTTAAAAATGAACTTTCTGTACAACTTTTGAAGAAAGCCACTTCACAAATTTTGCATGTTTAAAAAAGAAGCTATTTTCTACGGAGCCCAGCTGGTGACACCTAGTAAGGCATAGGAATAAGATAATTAAGTTGTGGCCACAACATAGTAAGGCATGACCACAACTTAATTTAAAAGTGGGAACAAGATCATGCCTTGTTAAGCTGTGGTCAATGATGAATTATCTCTTTCCCATGCATTACTAAGTTGTGGCCATGGATTATTTTTATTTATATGGGGTGTCACCAGCAGGGCTACATAGTTTTCCACCTTTTTAGTTTAGTTGTTTTGGAATGCAGCTATAGAAGCCTAAAGTATTGTATTTTCAGAATTTTACAACTCATCTGAAACATTGGGATGCTTAAGCTGTATGGAAAATGCTCTGAATTTTCCACAGACTGTATGTCACACTCTGGAAACACCAGGCAGAGACAATGGAAAATTTGCTGTACCGTAGCCGAAAGGCTTATCAAAGTCCCATAAAAATCCATTGTTTAAACAGTAGAGAAGAAAATATTACATGTATACTATTTAATATTGCTTAGCAAGCTGCTTAAAATGATTTTTTCCCCTCTAATTCTCTGCCAATTCACTGTTTTGACACCTTTGAAGAATCTTGTTACTTGTCAGACATTAACGATATCCGATTGACCCATCACCCAGGCCTACACGAGGTACAGACAGATTAAGCTGCTCTGCTAAAGAGCACTCCTTTCTCATACAGCATGGATTTAACTCAGTATATAGATGTCAAATAACAGGTTGAAGCAGTGAGGCATCTCCATATCTCCTCAGAACTCTCCCCAGAATCTCCGTGTAAGCCTGCTACAGGACCTGAAGCTAAGGCCCGCTCTGTAACCTCTCGGGCTGTTCGGCTCCAGGAGTATCACGCCTTCCACTAGCATCATATGCGAGTAACCCAGCATGATGGGATATTCAAATTTCCAAACTGAGATTTTCAGCGCTCAAGCAATCTGCCATTTTACCACGGTCAGACATTTTCAACTTGGTGAAAAAGCCCCCCCTCACCAAACCTTCTGCTGAGGCTGTGTTCATACTGTGCATGGCTGCTTCCCTTCAGAGGCAGTCGAGACGAGGCAGACCCGTCAAACGAACCCTATCCCAGCGAATAATTAACCAGCGAGAGGTCGCCCTCCCACAGGCTCTGCTTCAGCTGCCGCGCAGCTTGCCGGAACTTGTGTGATGGTGTGTGATGGCTAAGCTTGCCGGATTGTGAATGAGAAGGGACGAGGGGTGTAGTGAGGCATTTGCAGCTGCAGAGGATGTTTGAGACTGAAAAAATACACAAATAATCATTGTCGTTGGAAAACGTATCTCATAAATAATAATTTTAGGAGAAAGGAAAACAATTTAAAACTTCTGCCAGTGTAACATCTGATTATCTGTTAATGTAAATTAAAGGAATAATTCTGCAAAAAATCTGATTTACCTAATTATCCACCTCAGATGTAGCGGATAAGCCAAGATATGGAGTTGATTTTGTTTCTTTAGAACTGGAGCTACGATGTTAATGTTGCTAACAAACACTAGAACTCTGTAGTCACCCAAATACCACAAATCATTTCAGTAAAAATACATCCCCAGAACTTCCCTCAACCCACTCAAACCACATCCAGGTCTTTATTAATGTTGCTGATGTAGGTTTAGGGCATGTTTTGACTTACTATGAGCTTTAAAAATGAACATAACTTCACTGCTACAGGCAGCCATTACAGACGACACCAGTGCTGAAATTCACAAAGCAGGATCAGATTCTTGATGGTCATTGTCAAAGATACTGATGTGATACAGTGATACAGTGGTTTGTGAACACAGACCCTGTTGTCTTAAGCGGCTACCCACAGTTTTGTACATTTTTATAGTTCACAGTCAGTCATACTGTGTCCTAAACCACATCAACAAGTCTGAGCAACCTTAATGAAGACCTGGATGCAGGTTAAGCTGGTCAAAAGAACTTTTGGTGATGGTTTTTTTAGAGAAACAATTTGAGCTATTTTGGCGACATTGAATTCAGGTGTTTGTTAGCAATGTTAGCCTTCCTGCTCAGTTTATAAACAGAAGAAGCCCAATTTGGACCGCTAACATGTCTCAGCTGATTGACTACAAACAGTATACAAGTAGCAACTATCCTAATATCACAGTTTTCCCTGACGTGGCTCCATCCTTTCCAGTCTCTTCTCATGTCTCCTCCCAAGTCCTGCCTACTCATTAGTCCTTTCTCTTGTGTTTAGTTCGTTCTTCTTCCTTTCTCTGTTGTTTCTTGCCTTTTATCTTGTGGATAAAGCCGTTATGTTTCTGTCTGTCTAGCCGCGTCTCAAAGGCAAGGCTGCAGCTGAGAAAAGAGAGACCTTGGTGGAACTAGTATAGAAAGGCTCCTCTTTAGTACTCACTCACGCACACTGGAGCTGGCCTGAGCAGGCTGTACCAACACATAACAGCTTACTGATGTAAGGAATGCCACACATTTAACTTATGTTTAAAACATTCAAATTTACATTTCATAACATTTTCTTTACAAATTCTGGTGTCCAAGTGTCTGGCCACTCGCAGCTGTTTCCACCATTTTTCAAATGGTTTTGAGCTGTGCTACATTGTGGATGATCAAAGGTCCAACTGGACAGCTTATCATTCATTCACACAATATCAAGGGCAGTTGACATTTTCAAACGGTGAAAAGAATGTAGTTACCAGGTTTCCTTGCGACAGAAACAATATACAGAATATAGTTTAACCTGAAGGAATATGATCTCTCACTGTTTCTGAAACACCCTGCAATACTCTCTTCCACTCAGTCCACCCACTCCTCATCTGGACAGCAGTGACCACTGAGCTACTGTACACTATGCACCTGGACTGTGAGCAATGTTACAAAATACCCCTGGCTTGGTTACTGTCATTGAGCTGCTGTCAGGTCCATTCACTTCAGGTCAGTGGTTCTGAACAAAAGAGAACAAAAAAGAAAGGTAGTATGAATACTATTCAGGAGTTCTGGTTAAGAGCATGTGGAAAAACCCAACGCATAAAAATAAGAACGTCATTATCAACCGTCATTTAGGTAAACAGTGTGCGTAGCTCCATTTGAATGAATTTGTTGGACGTCTGAGTGAAAGTGTGAGTGAGGTTGTCCTCCCTGGAGCTGTTGTATCAGTTTGCATTTTTCAGCACTGTTTTCCTGGGACGTGATGAATCCTGTGCCTGTGACACCCCATCCAGGCACTAACGGCTTCAAGGACTTTTTTCCTGGCAGACAAATTGGGCTAAATGTCAGTGTGAAAAACAATAATTGCCACCTTAGGAATGGTCTCATTTGCACATGTAAGAGCATGCTACTGTGGCATTTGCAGGTGACTTTTGACGTAACCTTCATTTTTTCCCTCCGCTGTTTCAGATTTTAGGTCAGGTCAAAAGTCACACTGTGTCATAAATGATCATTCTGAAACATTTCCCCTGTGGAAATATGAGCCAGTGCAAAAGCAAAGCTAACTCTATGGCACACGTATCAGAGTGCAGTTCTGTAGACCCAGTGGGTTTCCTGTTCTGACACAGCTGATTTAAGAAAGGGCAACTAATTAGCTGGTTAGCAGAACCAGATGTTGAAGCCTTTTAATCTGCTCTTTTCTTTTAATTACCTGATTTCACAAGGTTTTCACATTTATTTTGCTATGTAAAGAACATGATGTACCAAAGGCAAAAACATTTTGCATCCAATAATAAGAGCAACATGGAGTTTATCTAACATAGCGTTAGAAAACACGATAGCACACAGAAGTGTCCAGTTTCACATGCTGATCCATTTTACTGTGGCCATTATGGCATTGCATGTGACCCAGTTGTAAGTTAGTTTAGTTGATTTAATTTTCCTGATTTCATGACATGAATGAAATTTAATTACAGTATGCGCAGGCTACAACACATGTAGGAGAAAAAAGCTTTGTATACTTTGCTTCTCTAGATCACTGTACCTGCACACGTCTGTCAAAGCCTTCACTTCTAGGTTTTTATACATCATTTTTATGCATCAGATTGTCCGGCCATATGGTGAGGCAATATACCATAAGAAAGCTTGAAATCGCATGATTTGATTCCCGTATTTTCTGATCTGTTATTCACAGCAGTAACAATCGTATCATTTGCAACATAAGCACCGAATGACCAAACGCTAGCAAATCTGTGGGTCTTAACCTTGAAAACCTTGCTGCTATTCACAGAGACTTCATAATCCAAAACATATGATAACATGACAAGAGTCAGAGATCAGTTTAGAGTCAGGCAGAATAAACTCCTCTATTCTAGCCTCTGATACTTTGTCAGTAATTTCTACAAATATTCTGACAGTTGGAAAAAAGTGAGAGTGTTACCTTTCAAATGAGACCAAGATCATGACTGTAGTCCAAAGTATGTGAGAACAGAGCTCCTTTTGTTTAGGTACGTCCTTTCAGACAAAAATGGAGTGACAGGTTAGCAGGTTGAAGGGGAATTCCACAGTTTTTTCTACATTTCTGAATAGTTCATTCTTTGAGATGCAAATACATTCGTTAAGAGTTGTTTGACATGAAATTGTTAATTGTAGAGAAATTTACAGGCCTGTACTTCTTTACAGTGGTAGTGATAAGAACCAGGGGTCGCAATGTCTGCAACACAAAGGTAGCCATTTTATTTAGTATCCATCATGACCAGTCAAACTGTTTGTGTCTTCTGAGTTTTTATATGCATGCTGATGATGTTAATATTAGTCGTAAATCTGAAAAAAAAATCTTTGGGGTCTGTTTAGCCTCACAATACATATACACATTACACATGTACCTCTCCACCATGAATGGATGTAAAAAAAAAAATAGACCAATACCTCATGTAATAAAATAATGTCACTATAAATGATGTCTGTAATAAATGCAATAAGAATATGATGATAAATATGTAAAATATAAAACATCTTGTCATAAATATAATTAAAATTATAAATAACTGTGAAAAATAATGTCTCAGGCATCATGCAGTGTATTCACAACAATTTCCTGTAAGAACTTTCTGCTAAGTAGCTTTTAGAAGCATTAAACAATTCAGATATCTGGTTTCTACCACCATCACTGTGGACAATTCTGAGTTTCTCTAGAATGGAGGATTTCACATCAAACCATCGCGAATGACTTTATTTACATTGTAACTATTTAATTAAGCACAATTTTTTTTAAGTGGTGGAATTTCCCTCTAATATAATTTGCTTCAGAATCATTGCTTAGCAGACTGGTAAAACTTACAAACACTGAAGGTTCATACTCAATTAAAATCACAGATCTCTGCAGTGATCACTCACAGATTTACTTTATAAGAGACATTATGGGAGCTACATATTTAATTTGCATACATATTTTACTATATTTTAAATAAATAATAATTCTAAATAAAACAGTAAACAGCATTAGTCTAAACACTTAAATTGCAGTAACTGCAGCCTTGGTAGTAGCTGCCTTTCAGTGGTAATAATTTATCAATTTATCTATCATCATTCTTAAATATACTTTTAGACTTAGTAAATATGTGTTTGCTTTCATGCTGACTTATATTTTGCACTCTTAGGAAAAAAAACTAATTGCATATTCATTAAGGCAAACCTTGCAAAATGGAGAGCACACCAGCTGGGAATTTTTAATTTTTTTTTGCAGGTGTCATAAAGTTTGCATGTGTTTTTACATGTGCAAACCTTTAGTTAGGACCTGAAAGTATCCCTGATGATACATTAGCTAAGATTGTGTTAAAGCAGAAAAAACACTCAGCAGTGCAGAAGGACAGGCCTCAGTTCAGAGCTGAAGTGCAGCTGCTTTGAAATTGCAGTACATAAATTTGCATGTGTACTTGAATACATGAGTAAGTGTACACTTTTGATGAGTGTTTTATGATAATTCAACCTTTTTTGTAGGGTACAGATTGAAGCAGGCAGATGTTTAAATGCCAATAAGCAGTTAAATTGGATTTGCCTGTAATTAAGCTGGGTGTACAGGTGGCAAAGGGAACGCATATGCAAAGAGAGGAACCTAAATGACCTGCAAATGTGGAATATTACAGGAACTCTCCAGCAGCTTTATAATATTCCACATTACTTCTTTTTCATTTCCCTTTTCTGCAGGTTTGGTACAGATGTAATTACCCTGACAACTTTAAAAGCATTCCTCTCAAATCAGATATGGGTATTAATTAATGCTTGCTGATTTCTGATTATTATTATTATTGTCTTGTGCTTTTGTCAAAATAATTTTCAACGCGTTCTTTTATGAACATTTTTGACAGCAGGCTGTACGAAATAGCAGGGTGCCATGCCTTTCTGTTCTTTTAGCAAAAAATCATGGAAAGCAAATGAAAAGCCTTTTACAACCCCATTTTCAAAAAAGTTGGGACGCTGTGCAAAATGTAAATAAAAACAAAATGCAATGATGCGCAAAACATTTAAACACTTTATTTAATTGAAAATAGTACAAGGACAACAGATCAAATGTTGGAACTGAGAAATTTTATTGTTTTTTGAAAAATATAAGCCCATTTTGAATTTGATGCCAACAACACGTTCCAAAAAAGTTGGGACGGGGGCAACAGAAGGCTGGTAAAGTTGTGTAATCCTAAAAAAACACCTGGTGGTTGATTGGCAACAGGTCAGTAACAAGATAGGGTATAAAAAGAGCATCCCAAAGAGGCTTTCAGAAGTAAAGATGAGGAGGAGTTTACCACTCTGTGAAAGACTGCATGAGCAAATAGTGCAACAGTTTAAGAATAACATTTCTCAACATAAAACAGCAAAGAATGTTTGCTTTTCATCATCTACAGTACATAACATCACTAAAAGATTCAGAGAATCTGGAGAAATATCTGTATGCAAGAGACAAGGCCAAAAACCAGTATTTGCTGGCCATTATCTTTGGGCCCTCTGGTGGGACTGCATTAAAAACAGACATGATTCTGTAGTGGAAATCACTGCATGCGCTCAGAAACACTTCTGAAAACCACTGTCTGTGAACACAGTTCGTGCTGCATCCACAAATGCAAGTTAAAAATCTAAAACGCAAAGAAGAAACCATATATAAACAGGATCCAAAAATGCTGCCACCTTCTCTGGGCCCAAGCTCATTTAAAATGGTCTGAGGTGAAGTGGAGAAGTGTCCTGTGATCTGACAAATCAGCATTTGAAATTCTTTTTGGAAACCATGGACACTGTGTCCTCCAGGCCAGTGTTTATGATGGTATGGGGGGGCATTAGTGCACATGGCATGGGTGACGTGCACATCTGTGAAGGCACCATTAATGCTGAACAATATATACAGGTCTTGGTAGCATATGCTGCCATCCAGATGACATTGTTTTCAGGGAAGGCCTAACTTATTTCAGCAAAACAATGCCAAAGCACATTCTGCAAGAGTCCGGGTGCTAAATTGACCTGCCTGCAGTCCAGACCTGTGACCCCATGAAAACATTGGCGCATTATGAAATGAAAAATACGGCAAAGGAGACCCCGAACTGTTGAGCAGCTAAAATCCTATATCAAACAAGAATGGGAAAACATTTCACTTTAAAACTACAGCAATTGGTCTCCTCAGTTCCTAAACTCTTACAGATTGTTGTTAAAAGAAGAGGTGGTGAAACCCAGTTGTTGGCATCAAATTCAAAATAGGCATATATTTTAAAAAAAAACAATAAAATTTCTGAATTTTAACATTTGATATGTTGCCTCTGTACTATTTTCCTTTAAAAATATGGTTTACATGATTTGCATATCATTGCAATCTATTTTTATTTACATCCTGCACAGCATCCCAACTTTTTTGGAAATGGGTTTGTACATTCTGGAAAGTGGAAAAGCATTCAGGAGTTCAGTGTTACTTGTTCCTTCTTAAAGGTATTGGATTGTTTTGTGTTTGTATTTCTGTGTGTGCATATGGCAACATATTCCAGACTTTTTTCAAATTTAAATTCAAATTTAAAATGCTAATTGAAATGTATATTTACCATTGCATTTCCCATAAATGTGCATTATTTGAGACATAATTAAAATTCAGAAGCAACGTGTGTGTTTGCATTTCTGTGTATAATGGCTGGAAAAAGCTAACAAGGAAAAGCAAAGTCTTCCTGAGATTTCATCTTCATTGTCTTAATGGTCTGACTGACATATAAAAATGGTATAACTTTCACCCGTTTGCAGTTGCATTTCCTCATTGTTGAACAGCTCAGCAGAGTTTCACTCACAGTTCTGCGACCTCCGGTCACAATGTCACTAACAGTGGTGCTTGTGACAGCCACAGTCTCTCTTAGTCAGGAGTCAAGAATCACTTCCACACAAAATAACAGCTCGTTAACAACTGCTGACTATTTTTAATTGGCATGTTAAAGCAGGGAAAGCATTTAAGTGAAGTGAGTTGAGCTGTGTGTCACTCAGGGGCGAGGTCAACTGAGTCATGTGCCTCTAGCACAACTCTAGTGTGAATCCCCATCTATGATTCTACAAAAACCTGTAGTTGATGTACATCAATTAAAGTCTTTACCCCAGAACTGCACGTCTGAACCAAGAACCATTTAGGAAGCTTAGAGTTCCTACATATTGTTCAAGTATGAACTTAGTGACCTCTGCAACAGCACTATTTAGTTGGAGCTTTATTTCCCTCTTCCTAAAGAAAAAAGACTGTTGTAGGACATACAGTCTTTGTCCTGAGATAAGTGTAGAAACTCCATCATTAAAACAGTCTTTTAATAGATGCCAGTGATACAGCCATGATAGCTGACATCACAGATATACTACCTGATCTAATCCTGTTAACAACCCACTCCAAAAGATGGAAAACACTGTAATCCAAAATTGTTTGTAGAAACATACATAAATATAGTTTACCACAGCCCCCCAAGGGCCCAGCAGCAGGCTCAAAGTTTTATTAAACACTTCTACAACCTAAGAAAAGCTCAACCAGTTTGCACTGAAGTCCCTGTAGTTACTGAAAAATTAGTCTTTATATGTAATTAGCCTGGGATTTAAAGAAGTTAAGGTGATATATATACATTAAGGGGGCAACTGGGGTACAATTATGGAGCAGAAGGCCTCTGAATATTTAGAATATTTTGCCTCCTTTTTAACAAGCTAGACTCTGGGGTTCAATAAATTTATGAAATGATAACATTAATTGAATTATTTATGATGTTTCTGCTGTTATAAAATTTCCACTGTTGCTAATTTTATGTGACCAGCTAGCTAGCAAAACCTCTGTCACTGTAAACAAAAGCTACCAGGCCTTAATATTTTACTTGGTTGGCAAACTAACTAGCTCTCTCAGTAAACTGTGCAATACTGAATGTTTTACCATTTTAACTGAACCATGTTTGAACATCAGCAAACTGAAAACAGGTGCTAGGTGCTAAACTACAGGTGTAGTGCAGGCTAGCTAAAACAGCTTAGACCAGCATTAAATTGTTTTTGCTGGTTTGGTGCTAGGTTAGCTAGCTATCCAGCATGGTCATTTTATGACATATACCATCTTCATATTTAGTGTTCAGTTATTGACCCTACTGATTGCATCTCCTTGGACAGATTTACAAAACTCAACTCTGTAGACCCACAACAGTCTTTGCCGGCCACTCTGCATTTCACTATATTGGCCGCTGATGATTTACTACAAAATACAATAATCACAATAATCTTCGACACAGATCACATTTTAGATTGTCAGATATACTGTTTTTAGTCACATTTTTCCAGTATGTGTAACAATAATTTTAGATGTTTATACCCTTTTTAATGGTGAACTAGGCCAAGATTTACAGCCTTTAAAAGGATACTATATGTCAAATATGGAGACAGAGGAGTCTGACAGGATTTTTGTTTAGTGGTGTGTTTTCATAGTTATGTTAGCTACTTTACTGAGCATGTAGCCAAGTTCATGTTACACTGCAAATATTAATCTTGTCCAGTATCAATAACTTGGTTATAACTTTAAATGTTTGATACCAATGTGAATTTATCTACATTAGCAATTCATAGCCTATAGAAATCAGCAAAACTGATTAGCTTCCAACTTCCAAACACTGTTTCCATACTAATGAGATGGGATTATCCTTAAAAATAAAGTCAACTTATAATTGTCATTTTCTTTTTTCTGAAAAAAAACATTTTGTTTAAAATGTTGATAAAAAGTTTAAGATTCTAAGGGTTAAACAAAGTTTTGTAGCAACTAGAAAAATACATATATTCATTTCAAGGCTCACCATGTTTTGAAATATAAATCAACAAAGTTTAAAAATGGTAAAATATCAGAACAACTTTTCTCAGATTCGATCTTCTGCCACTGCATGAACTTGACACGTAGTGTTCTGGAAGTAAATAAAACCCAAGGGACCTTTATCCCTATAGCACCCTAATATCCCCAATGTTTAAGAGTAACATGATTTTAAGCATTTCTAATGCACTTTACTGCGGTTATTCCGTGATTATTAGTGACTGTGTAGTCATTTGCTTCTAGAGTAGAAACGTGAGATGGCAGTCCATCTTCAGCGTTCCTCTTCCTCGTATTCCTGGCTCTTGGTCTGTGTACTGAAGACATATGGCCGCCATCTGCTCGGGCCTGGCCACGCTGAGGCATGCACGGCAGGCCCCCTAGCAAGGGCCTGTGGGTCACTTTAACCCCTCAAAGCCTCCATCCGACCAGGCAGGATGTACAGGGATTCAGTCTTAACCCAGTACCAGGCATTTCTCTCCTATCCTCTTAAATACACTGTGAGCCATAGAATTTCCATTACGTTAAGTTCCATCACGTCGGCTCAAAGCGGGGTCATACAAGGACAATGCTGGATGAATTAAACAGTGGTAATAGTAAATTTAAGCTTGTTAATAAATATCAGTTAATGCATTCTACACAGACTTTTCACCAAACTACTGAAAAGAACTCTGCTCAGATGTATTTGTTGTTATTTCTGTATGTTTCAGACACAGCTGGCTTTCCTTATCTGTTGCTTTTTTGTCTTGTTTTGGTCTCCAGGCGCAGGTTGTTCTTATTGCTGTGGATATTTCACAGCAATTTCAGTGATGTTGTAAGCAGGCTTGGCTAGAGTGGAGACGGTGTCGGAGTCCTTTTGTGGAGAATTAAATCTGAGCTCAGGAGAAAACACAGGGATACACAACTGGCATTGAGCTGAAAACATATTTCCTTTTTTCTGAACATTTCTAACCTCTCTCTCTGTTTTTCTCTAGGTCTCTCTCTCTCTTTCCATCCTACTCTTGCTCTCTTCATCTCTTTTATTCTCCCTCTCTCTCTCTCTCTCTCTCTCTCTCTCTCTTTCTCTCTTTCTTTCTATCTCTGTGAATGTGAGGTGTGTCTGCCACCGTGTTCAGTCAGTGGAATCTCAGCCACTCCCAATAACAGCTGACCACTGCAGGGGCCACAGGGAGCCACAGCAGCTTCAGCAGGCCCCATCCCTCCTGCACTCATCCTGCATTCTTCCTGTAACCTGATGCCTCGCAAAACACACACCACGCGGTTTTATCTCTGCATCCGTTTATTAAAAACACAGGCACTCTGTTTATACTGTAGTTCTGTACACAGTCTTGATTAGCATTACACATATTTGTCAAAGCTGTTAGCTATTGTGTACTAATGAGTCGGAAGGGCTCTCGTGTTGCAGAAGTGAAGGAATTCCATGCCGTGCTATTAGTGGAGGCGTGTGCTCAGATCGTGGTAGGTTGGAGAGAACGGAGTGTGAAAGTGTTTCTCATGAGTGTTCGGCTCGGCCGTCTCCTCGTCCAGCTCCTGCCTGTTGAGTGCGTTCATAATGACTCAGAGCAGACTCACTGAGCACAGATGGAGCGCGAGGCCGAGCCACAGAGCAACAGGGGACCTTTTTTTTGATGCTCCATAACTTTAGAAATCGGTTAGCAACATCAAACTCATTAACCTCTTTTTTAAATTAGCTGATCATGATGAGCAAAGTCAAGCAATGAATTGCAGTTACATCCGCTTTATATTCTGTGTTGACTGGACTGTGTCTGCATTTTCAACATTTTTCAGTTTGTTTCCATGACAGGAAAATGATAAGAATATGTCAGAAATGTAAAGAATGTCTTTTACAAACGTAGACAGTGTATGTTCGTCAATGATTTTTTAAATTAAATTCAAATGATTAAAAATATTCTCATATAATGATCAGTTTAGTTTAAATGCACAGCAATAATGTGTGAGAGTAAATAGAAAACTCTTTTAACGTTCAAAATTGGGGTAATTATTGTGTCCAGGTACCATAGTCAAATAATAAAAATAGACAAAGCTAGACCTTCCTCCATGGATGACTCCACAACATTGATTGGTCAGCTGTGGATCATGCATGACACTCTTTTGTAAGCATTCAGCTCAAATGTTGATGTTTTTTCAACTTAAATGTTTGATTTAAAAATGCTAAGTGTGTTGCGCAGCCTAGAGATAGTGCCAACTCTACCTAGCAACATTAGCAGCTGCTTAGGGCCCGCAGGTTTAAACTTAGGCTTTCTGACTGACTTTCAGCTTCACAAATCCTGATACAGTCGCGGTTGACTCCTTTTACAAGAGTGATTAACAACTTTCTCTGCTAATCCAGGTTTAGATACTCTGTGATTCATCGTTGTGCACGTGCAGATGAAAGTGGGAAACACATGATCAGCAGCCAACAGTATGAAACATGAGGAAGAGTCACCAAAGAAGATGAGAAATCATGCTACCTAAATACGTAGAAAGTAAACTGTTAGATCCGACTAAGCTTGAAGTTAGCTGGGTAAGCGTAAATACTGCGTTATGGGACAGACGCCTGGATGCAGAATACTAAGAAAATATATCTGTAGTTCAAATTACATTTTATTAGAGCCCCATGTAAACACCCTATCATCAGCAGTGCACAAATTACCCAATTATCAATTAACATAATTTAGAAACCTTGTGGTAGTCATTGTTATTAGTAAGCCTTTAATACAGCTAGCAAATTGCCACCCCCAAAAATCCTACTGGCCTTGGCTAGAAGAGTATTTTTTCACCTAGGTACATCTGCCACTTTTTATTGTTACTTGTTGTCCAGGGTACAGTCTATGTCAAACACAATCCCATGGGCCAGATCAGGCCCATGACACAGTTAATTTAAATTTCTATTAATATTAGCCCATTTCACAATGCTCTGCACTGCCCAGCATGCGTTGTAATGTAATGTATGCCTCCACCCACCTCCCCTAAAAACAATCTGTGAAACAGTGGTTACACCACAATTCTACCACATCAGTCATATAACCAAACACACTAGCTGCATTTCAGCTGCAGTTCAACTTGCACAGCAGCTCAGAAATTGTTCCCAAGAATGAATGAACTTGCAGCAAAGAACAGATGCCAGCTTTCTATTTCAAGCAAATATGTAGGTTTAAAAGACCTTTTAAAAGACTTCAGGTATTCAGGTAATATGTCAACGTTTACTAGAAGTCCCTATAGTTTGCGGTTGATGTTTTGGAGTATTTTTCATTAACAGTGGGCAGCTGAGGTTATAGCAAGATGTTATTTAAAAATGAAATGAAAACACGTTTTCTCTGGCCCAGAGATTTGTTGAGATTTTTAATATAGCACCTTTAGTGGTTGAGTTTGACACCCCTGGTCTAATGTGTGCGATGTCCCCTTCCGTTGTTGCTTCCCCCTTGCAATTTATGTTGTACTGTAATGTTGTATGTAGGATTGTGCTGCTGTAGTATCAGAATTTCATTGTATTTCATGTTTTGCATTCTGAATACATGACAGTAAATATAACTTGAACTTGTGTTGAATGTGATGCCAACAAAATAAACGTGTCATTAAAAAAAAAGGGTAAAAAAATGTTCAGGAAGTTTCAGTTGACATGAAGGCAGAGTATCAATGAGGGTTACGTTGCCAATGCCTGGGTCTCCATAAGCACACACTTAATTACAGTCTTATGAAGCTAATGTTAATGCTTATTCAAGCATGCACTAATCAGAACACTAACATGCTACCACTAATTTGTGATTAAAACAGCCACATTTGACAGTGGTATGGCAATATAATGGTCAGGCTTGAATAATCAAATTATAATCCCCTGGGCACAAATGTTTGGTGGGCCCCTATCTGGAACAGATTTTTTGGTGGTCAGGGAAATGAAGCCTGCACACTAACCGCAGTGTTGGGCAGCTTCTTTTTTCTCTATTGAATGTTTCAAATAAACTTTGGGCTTACAGCAGACAGAATCAAAATCATCTAAATTCATCATTGTTTCAGTCCCACTCTCACACACTCCAGTACAAAAGATTCACCGTAAGCAGTGTGTGGCTTTATTAGGCTAATATTGTTATTATTTTGTTGTCCAGAAGGAACTGTGTCTGCTCTAGTAGCCTAAAGACAATAACAAGTCAGAGCAATAGTGCATAGTTCAAACGTGCTGTGACAAAAAAAACACCAGACTAAAAACAAAAACCGAAGCATTGAGCATCCTAAGCTAAAGCATACTGCCATGGCGGCATGAAAAATGTGTATGAAACATCTTTATGTTACTTTGTAACTTTGATTTTATATGTGGAGCTAGACAGATCAACACCAACAGTGACGTTCATAAATGATGTGTAGAGCATCAGGATGTTGATTGGGTGTAACACAAGGCTGAAATTAGTTCAATATTTTTCACCACAAGTCAAGACTGCTGTTTAATTTTTGGCATAATCGCTCACAGGAAACCCAAGTGGCTTGGGCACCTGGGCATACACCCATAAAACGCATTGGACAATCTGGGTCTCGTCGTGGTGACATGACACTCAAACATTGTGGTGTTGAAAATTTGCCACTGCAGTTTGTTATGTTTAGATATCCCTGCATTACCAAATTCTTGTTAACCCTTATTAGGATCACTGCATCACCCCAATTAACCTTCCTGTGACTGAAATAAGACTTTGTACCTCAGTCCAGCACTTACACAGCATAAAATGAGCTCTGCCATCGCCTTCACCCACAAAAGCCTCTGACAGATTGATGTGGACATGGAATCGAAAGCCCTCCATAGAGAATGAAATGTAACCTTCTGGTTCACACCCAGAGCGTCCATAATGCAGTAATGGAGCGGCCTTTTCCCTCAAAGCAATCTCGCTCATCAAATATGAGCTGTGGCCCTCTTCAAACAGAGCCAGTGCATGGGTCAGTGCTGTTTTGTCCTAATACAACCCCAGCCTGTACCAGCCCACGGTGCTTTGCATAGAAAGATATATTTGTCTGTTTGTTGAGAAAGAAATCTTTGGATCAAGTGTTTGGGTCAAGGTTGTGGTGCCATGGCCTAAAAACAAAAATGCCACTGTTTGTTTGACAAAGAGGGCAGATTCAAAGGACTTCTCTAGCATTTTCAGTCTAACATCCATCTGCTGCAGCTGTAGAATAATCAGTTGTTTACAGTAGATTATGTTACACCACTTAAGGAATTGTATACAATTTGATATTTATATATTCATTGATTAATTGTATTTACATCAACTGAATTCAGTGTTAATGTGGCAAAATATTTAAAATTTTGCTGTTTGATGGAATTAATGATTGTTATCATGCTGATACTTTGCTTAATGGAAGATTTGTATTGTATTGCAATTAGTACTAATAATACATTTTTGTTGTATATATATGTATATATATATATATATATATATATATATATATATATATATACCGATCAGGCATAACATTATGACCACTTCCTTGTTTCTATGCTCATTGTCCATTTTATCAGCTCCACTTACTATATAGGTGCACTTTGTAGTCCTGTAGTCCATCTGTTTCTCTGCATACTTTGTTAGCCCCCTTTTACCTTGTTCTTCAGTGGTCAGGACCCCCATGGACCCTCACAGAGCAGGTACTATTTGTGTGGTGGATCATTCTCAGCACTGCAGTAACACTGATGTGGTGGTGATGTGTTAGTGTGTGTTGGTATGAGTGGATCAGACAGAGCAGTGCTACTGGAGTTTTTAAACACTGTGTCCACTCACTGTCCACTCTATTAGACACTCCTACCTTGTCAGTCCACCTTGTACATGTAAAGTCAGAGACGATAGCTCATCTGCTGCTGCACAGTTTGTGTTGGTCATCCTCTAGTCCTTCATCAGTGGTCACAGGACACTGCCCACAGGACACTGTTGGCTGGATATTTTTGATTGGTGGACTGTTCTCAGTCCAGCAGTGACACTGAGGTGTATAAATTTGGAATTTTGGGTTTCTATAAAACCAACATGTCACTTGAGGCAGTGTGTATGGTGATTTTAACATGGATAAGGGGGGTTTACTCTACGCCTGGTTGTGTCTACACACTAAGAGCTTTTTATTTTATTGAGTTCATTTGGAAATCAGTAAATTAATTCAAACCTGTGTACAACTGATGATCGTGACATCCAAGCTGTGTGTGAAAGCATTCATAAAATTTCAGCTCCCGCTTCTGCCCATACGTTTGTTTTTTTATGGTGAAATTCCAAAAAAAAAAACAAGTTATGTCCAGTGTGTATAGTCTAATGCGAAAACATTGTGTCTAAATATTCCGCATTTCCCACATTTATTCATGTCAGTGTGCCCCTTAACAATGCCTTGCAACAGAGGTAAAATCACTGTAACATACAGCCTCTCACAGCTCATTGCTTCATTACAAAACATATAAAACACATCTTGTATGCTTTCTGCAGGACGCCTCATTTAGCTTTTCCTCTGTGATCTTCGTTTCTGGAGTTTCAAAATGGCAAATCACAGCCTATTTATACTAGAACTAGGAATGGATGACCTTGTTGTCAAGGAGAACTTGGGCAGTTTGAGCTGTGATGTAATGACTTAGCATGTTCACACTGGAGGCGTAGCCTGACTGTCTTCTTGGGCGGCTAGAGCTGTGTGATTTCACACTGTCATGTGGCAAATTAATTCTGGTTGCATGCCCAGAGGACTTAATGCAGTCCAGAAATGCATGCTTGTTTTATGGGTAAGCAAAAAAGAAGTAAGCAGCATGAGGTAGTGGCCAATATCGCTATTTATTTCATGTCTGAAATAGATTTTTTAAGCTGGGATTTTTTTATTTATTTATTTAGAGCAGTGTTCCACAGTTGTGGCCCAGGAGAACCCCTGCCCTGCCAATTCTAGTGTCTCCTTGCTCTAACACACCCATTTTAACCTCATTAAGGGCTTTTTAATTAGCTGATGAGATGATTACTTGAGTCAGGCATGCTGGGAGCAGGGGAAACACTCAAATTTGCAGAGCAGGGGAATTCCAGGACTGTAATCAAGAAAACACTGCTTTGGAGCAATATGCAGATAATGACACTACAATTTTATATTTTACTGATTCTGTGGATTAGATGCACTTTCACATTTGTAGAATGTAGTGAGGGAATGTTCTCTAAAGCTTTCTGAAACAGGTAAACTGAAATTGCAGTGGTCTGTCTGAAGGACAGCTTAAGAGCACAATCTACAATAATGACCCAGAATTTAAGGCAGACAACTAAAATTTTGTGGTCTTTTGTAATAAAAGTGTCACTCCGGCCTAAAGGAACTAACAGTGCATTGCTGAAGGTTGCTTTGTGAATCACAATTGCAGTACTACTGTACTACTGCAGAGAATTTCATTTGGATTAATTTACATAATGATATTTTGAACACAGCTCTGACCATCATAATGGTTGAAGTGGTTGAGCCTGGCTTAAATCTGATTTGCGGAATTTTCTCCTTACTCAACATGTACTTTGTCAGCAAAGGCATTTTTGATGTCTGAAGTTTGATTCTTTATTTTTGCACTGGAGCTAAAAGGTTAATGAAGCTAAGTATCTTATATATACCAGTTTGGCATTATTCAAACTCCATGGCACAAATAGACTTGTTTATTGCACTTTATGACACTTTATTTGTAAAATGCACAAAATGACATAAATAAAGCTGCCAAAAATGGTTCTTTGGTGAGATGCCAGAAAGATAACCTAATTGAGCTGAATGATTTGGGGAAAATATTTAATAGCTATTGTTCTGACTCAGTATTGTGACTGCAGTTTAAATTGTTATTATTTTCTCTAAATTAAGATCCATAAAACATCTTAAGTGAAATTTTTGGCCTTAAGTTTATCCTTTGCCTTATATGATTTGCTTGCATTCTCTTAAGGGAAATGTTTGGATGGAAATTTAAATAAATAAATAAATAAATAAATAAATAAAATACAGAGTTTGAGGTATGTTTAAAAGTTTCATGAACCTCCACATACTGTAAAGATTCCATACCAAGAAAAGATTTTTCCTGATTTTCCTGACTCTTGTGTTGCTTTGGCCTTGTGCTTGGGTTAGTTTCTTTCAAGCTTTAGTTTTCTGAGCAGACTGATGCAGGTGATTTTGCAGTATCTCCTTGTATTTTACACCGTCCATCTGTCCTTCAGTTTTAACAAGATGCCCAGTCCCTGCTGAGGAAAAGCATCTGCACAACATGATGCTGTCACCCACATAATTCACTTTTAGGATGGTGTTTGTTGGTAATGGGCAGTGTTAGGTTTGTGCCACACATGGCATTTTAAAATTTTGGCCAAAAAGCTCCATTTTCATCTCCACAAGACCATTATCCCACAATTTAGCTGGGTCTAAACACGTTTTGATGTGTGTTTTTTCTTCAGTAATGGCTTCTTCAGCCACCCTCCTGTACAGGCCAGCTGTATGCAGAACTCTAGATTTAGTTGACTGGTGTACCTTCAATCCAGTCTCATCCACTGAACTGTCCTATATAGTATTAAAAATGGTTGTTTGATTCATAACAATAAAGAAACTCCTTTTGGTGCCACATAGACCCATTTTTAAAAGGGTTCTTTAAAGAACCATATACAGTTGTTTTTTCATCAAAGAGAAGAACCACTTTACCATGCAAGCTGTGCTTTCAAATGGTTCTTTGAGTGTTTATGGTTTTGCATAGAATCATTGCCTTTACTAAAGAATCCACAAATAACAAGTTTTAGGTGTGTACGGCTAAGCCAAAAACCTTTAACGAACTTTTATTGCTAAGAGTGTACAGAGGACTACTACTGTTGTTTTTAGTTACACTTTTTTATCTTGACAGTTCTTTAGTGAACCATTTTTAAATGAGATGTGTTTAAAGACGTTTCAAGAAGGTTCTAAAAAGAAGAATTGGTATGGAAACTTTACAATATATGAAGGCGCTTTAAACATGTAAAAGGTTAATCCCATTGTCAAAGGTTCTTCCCATTTTCAAACATGGTTCTTTAAGGAACTAAAAGTGTTTTTTTTTGTTTTTTTTTCGTGGCATCCCTCAAAGAACCTTTTGTGGCACTTTTTAAGGACGATATGTTTTTGCTAATTTGCACAGGTAAAAGAACAATAGGGGGTGATGGACTGGATTAGGGCTTTAGGTGAACAGAACCAGAAAAACAGCAAGAGAAGCAGAAGAAATGGAACAGGTGGAGCTGAGAGCTGCCACAGAATGATGGAGTCCAGGGGTGGCATGGCTGCCTGCTTTTGAAGCAAGCCAGCAACCAAACCAGTTACAGTGTGCGACCCACTTTCAGTAAGCCTCAGCAAATGAAAGGAATGTGCATGTGTTTACGAAGGATGCTCATTTACTTTTCGCCTTTCACTCTGAGCCCTGCAATGGGAAAGAAATTAATCATGCTCCCCCCATTTTCTCCTGCTCTATGTTTCCTTTGATATGGATAGAAATGTGTCCACATGAAAAGGCTTCTTCAGTGAGACTTGCTGATGCTGCAAAATGTGTGAACACAGGAATAGAGGAGCGCTGTATTGATAAAGTCTTTGGTTTGTGCTACTTTATTTATGAGTTGTGGTATTTTCTCTTTGAAAGTGCAGCGTAGGGGCTTTGAGGGTGACACAACAGAAAAATGACTGTAAAAACATGTATGATACAATATGATACATTTTCCATAGTTACAGTGAATGGACAGTAGTGTCACAGTGCTTGTGTCTTAATCAGATCTGTGCATACACTCTTAAAAAAAAAAGGTTTCTAAGTGGTTCTTGGCTTGGTTGTATCGTTCTAGGAAAATCTGGCATTGGTGTAGAACCACTACATTATGTGGATGTTCTTAAAACTTTAAAAAGGTTCTTCACACCTGCATATCGCATTTACAACAATGGCTTTTTAAAGAACTGTCTTTAAAAACTAGGGGGGTCTTATGTTAAATTTTAATGCATAAACTGTATCAGGAATTTGAATTAATTTCTGTAGCAGAGTAAAATATATTATTCATGTTGCAAAAACGTATCATGTTGCACTTGCATTTGGCAAGGACTGTTTTTTGAAGTTTGGAAAGATTCCTGCTTCACACGCAACAGGGAATTTCCTTCGACTCACACATCTGACACAGTAAAAAAAAATTAAAAACAACTTTTTTCAGATCTTAGATGTTTACAAGGATTATTTTATGATATATTTAAACCCAAGGCATTAATTGATATAGTAAAAAGCTAAATATGTACAAAATCAGCGCTTACAGGGTACCATGCCCTGCAAAATTATTCAACCTTCATAAAAGTCAGCACATTCATCTGGATTACAAATGACACAATGTTCCAGCCAGTATTTTTTTTTCAAACTAATATGCTCTTAAAGTCTGTTTTCAACATCAAAATGAATTATTTCTCAGCAGATCTTTAAAAGAACTGAAAAATCCTGCTTGCATAAGTATCCAACCCCTTCAAACTAGCACCTGGTAGTTCCACCTTTTGATGCAGTAACAGCTTTAAGTTTGTTGGGGTAGGTTTCCACCAGCTTTGAACACTGTTGGGGAGTTTTTTGCTAGTTAGTGCCACAGATTCTCGATTGGATTGAAATCTGGACTTTGGCTTGGCCACTGTAGAACATCCACCTTTTTTATTGTTCAACCACTCTTGTGTTGCTTTGGCCTTCTGCTTGGGATCACTTTTCTGCTGGATAGTGAAGTTTCGTGCAGGCTTTAGTTTTTTGAGCAGACTGAAGCAGGTGATCTTGCAGTATCTCCTTGTATTTTGCACCATCCTTCAGTTTTAACAAGATGCCCAGTCCCTGCTGAGGAAAAGCATCTGCACAACATGATGCTGTCACCCACATAATTCACTTTTAGGATGGTGTTTGTTGGTAATGGGCAGTGTTAGGTTTGTGCCACACATGGCATTTTTAAATTTTGGCCAAAAAGCTCCATTTTCATCTCCACAAGACCATTATCCCACAATTTAGCTGGGTCCAAACACATTGTGATGTGTGTTTTTTCTTCAGTAATGGCTTCTTCAGCCACCCTCCTGTACAGGCCAGCTGTATGCAGAACTCTAGATTTAGCTGACTGGTGTACCTTCAATCCAGTCTCAGCCACTGAACTCTGTAGCTCCTTCAGAGTGATAGTTGGCCTTTCTCCGATCTTGCTCTTTTGCTGGGTTTTGAAGGACGGCCTTGTCTAGGCAGTGCCTGGGTGGTATTATGCAGCTTCCATTTCCACACAGTTGATCCAGCAGTGCTCACTGGGATTCCCAGACACCTGAATATTATTGTGTAGCCTTTTCATATCTTGTACATGTCTATAACTGTATCTCTGATTTTGTTAGGTTGCTTTTTAGTCTTCATTTTCAGAGCTTTATTTCAGATTTACAGTCTGACCAGTGATACTTGAATTAAGGGGCTCTTTCATCCAGAAAATGTGAACCTTTTAAAGAATTCACAGGTAAAGGCCAATTGTAAGACAGTTTTGTCCTCGTTAGGGCAATATTCTTAATCTGTGTAAACTTGGAGCTTCCACAGCACAGGGGTCGAATACTTATGCAAACTATATTTTTAGTCATTTTTTGTCACAGAATATTTTCTTACATAAAACCAATATCACTTTTACATTCATTAAATCTGAGGGTATTTTAAAATGAAATATGACCCAGCACGAGATATCAGTGTCATTTGTAATCTAGATAAATCTGATGACTTTTAAAAGGGTTGAGTACTTTTGCACGGCACTGTATTTTCTTTTGGAGGGTGTCTGTCCCAAACCCGACCCCTATGTCCACTTGTGAAAATAATACTTACATTTTGTTTGGAAATGCTATCATTTGTTTTAATCAAATAAATATAATTTAGCAATAACTATTTTTATGCATTCAAATGGTTCTTTATGCATTCAAATTGTGTAGCATTAGAGTTGTTTGAATAGATGATATTAGCAGCAGATGAGTAGCCTATTAAGATAGCTAGCCAATAGCTACACCTTTATTCTTATTGGTCTCTAATCTGAGTGTTCATGTTTCGCTTTATTGAGGCTGGAGTGTTTTCTAGACATTGGCTTTGGTTACTAGCTAGCCAGATTACATGTAAAGAGATTCAGTGTATAGATTTCACTCAATTGGTAGCCTGTCTATTTTCTGTCTTCCCACAATAAAACATAACAAAAACCCAAACATGAATTTCAGTATTCATATACTGGCACCTCCAGCGGTTACCTGAGTACTCAAGTACCCCTGCACATCCCTTTAAGAAAGTGCTATCTTCATGTGTCCTGTAGATGTTTCCAGGTTATTGAAAATGCTGAAAAGGTGGAAAAGTATAGAGGAGTCTTGAATTGAACTAGTCAAATACATGAAAGAAAAAAATACTTTCTTAGGTGTAGTTAATCTAAAGCATACTCATTGTGCCTTTCAGAGTCTGGTCCACTGATGGCAGGGCAAAGAGAGTTGGAGGTAGAGTTTCAAGAAGACTACCACTAACTAGACGATTGTAAGACTGTGACATGCTGTGAAACTATATAGGACAGAAACAGCCATATCTACTGGAAACAGTCAAACAGGCTGGGAGGGAGAAAGAGAGAAAGTTACACAGCTATGAGACATTAGCTTAATGTTTCTTGAAACAGCATGCTTTGTAAATGGAGCCGGTGTATCATCACTGTCTGACCTTTCAAAAATAATAACTTTACAGGAGAGAGACAAAACATTATGAACTCTCAATGTAAGTTAATGTTGAGCTTTTATTACAGTAATTTTGGACTATTGCTATTGTTCCATTCATCATGAAATTGAACACATTGTAAAAGGCAGCTGGTATTTTCAAATTATATGTAAAAATGAGAAACGACAAAAAATGAGAAAATACAGTTTTGTTCTGACATGTTCTTTTTTACATACACTATATGGACAAAAGTATTGGGACACCTACACATTACACCTACAGGGGCTTTTATGACATCCCATTCTAAATCTATATGCATTAACATGGAGTTGGTCCCCCTTTGCAGCTATAACAGCTTCCACTCTTCTAGGAAGCTTCCTGCAAGATTTTAGAGTTTGTCTGTGGGAATTTGTGCCCATTCTTCCAAAAGTGCATTTGTTAGATCAGACACTGATGTGGGACGAGAGGGCCTGGCTCGCAATCTCCGTTCTAGGTCATCCCAAAGGTGTTAGATGGGGTTGAGGTCAGGACTCTGTGTGGGCCAGTCAAGTTCTTCCACACCAAACTCACCCAACCATGCCTTTATGGACCTTGCTGTCCATAATGTCTTGGTTTGATGAAGCATTAAGATTTCCTTTCACTGGAACTAAGGGGTCGAGACCAACCCCTGAAAAACAACCCCATAGCATTATCCCTCCTCCACCAAACTTTACAGCTGGTACAATGCAGTCAGGCAGGTAACGTTCTCCTGGCATTCACCAAACACAGCCTCGTCCATCAGACTGCCAGATAGAGAAGCTCCAGAGTCCAGTGGCGGCGTGCTTTACACCACTCCTTTTGACACCTGGCATTGTGCTTGGTGATGTAAGGCTTGCATGCAACTGCTCAGCCATGGAAACTCATGCCATGAAGCTCACAGTGCACAGTTTTTGTGCTGATGTTAATGCCAGAGGAGGTTTGGAACTCTGCAGTTATTGAGTCAACAGACCGTTGATGAATTTTTTGCACTATGTGCCTCAGCACTCGGTGACCCACTCTGTAACTTTACGTGGTCTGACACTTTGTGGCTGAGTTGCTGTGGTTCCTAAATGCTTCCACTTTTCAATAATACCACTCACAGTTGATTGTGAAATATCTAGGAGGGAAGAAATTTCACAAACTGACTTGTTGCATCCTAATACAGTACTATGCTCGAATTCAGTGAGGTCTTTAGAAAAACCCATTCTTTCACAAATCTTGGTAAGGGCAGACTGCATGGCTAGGTGCTTGACTTTATACGCCTGTGGCAATGGAACTGAATGAAACACCTAAATTCAGTGATTAAGAGGTGTGTCCCAATACTTTTGTCCATATAGTGTATGTCAAAAATATACATTTGGAACTAGTTCCTACTGAAATCAATACATTTTTATGTATTTTTTCATTCGTGTTCAAACATGGTTTGACAGAGGATGTTAAAATGAGATCACATGAAATTAAATTCATTCTGCTCGGTCACACTAGTTGTGCATTTGTTAATGAGAATATGTTAATTTATTTGTTGATATTTCTGATTCTCAGTTTTACTTTTTTGTGGTTAAATTAGTCTCCAGTGTCCAACTCTCTCCTATGGCCTTTATGATGTAAGGCTCTTTGGGGAACCAAAAACTCCGAAGAACCCTTTTAGCACCCTTTATTTTTGATAGTGTAGTAGCTGTAATATATTGGTAAGTCAGAGCTAAAAGAGTCAGGAAATGCCATGTTTTTACATTTTATCACAGCATTTCCAGAATCAAGCAAACACAATACTCTTCCTATCAGGGCAAGTCAGACTGATGTGACTCATTCTTAGGCATCATGCGGCAGATCTTGCCTTTAGTTTTTTTTTAAAGCACATAAAAGAGGCCGAAAAAGACTAGAGGTGTGCAGAGTGGTAGATAAACTTAAGCACTTGAACCTGCATATATTAGGAGTCCCCAAACCAAACCCTTTTTGCCTTGCATAGTCAATCCATAAACACTTGGCTTGTACAGTGTTAGGAAAAATGTTATGTGGTGGTTCTTTAACTTCGAAAAAGGTTCTACACGCCTACAAAGTTCTCTACAATCATATACAACACTGTGGTCCTCAAACCAGTCCTCAGGGGCCACCAGACATTTTTGCTCTATCCCAACTCAAAACATATAGAGATAGAACAAAAATGTGGATCATCTGGGGGTCCCTCAATACTGGTTTGAGAACCAGTGTTTTAAAGAACTATGGTTTGAATGTCCTTTAGGGACTCAAAAGTGGTTCTTCTGTGGCATCACTCTGAGAAACTCTTTTTGGGACAAGCATAATAGCTGCACTATTCACAGTCAGATGTTCAGATATATTCAGAAAACTTTGTGTGAGTATCTGCACACTTGCTGCCAGCTTCCGCGTCCTGATTGTTCTCTTGCAGAACAGCGATTTGTGGGGAAAGCCTGGCCCAAAATTGCTCTCTTACCACAGCATGGAGTACCTGTTCTCACCTCCACTTCCACCTCTTCAACAGCATCATCAGCACCTTCCACCAATTGTGCAGCAGCTGGGCAGTTCTTCCTTGTTGCTATGGAGACCCGCCTGTTAATATTCCGAATGAGTTTCGCTCTGACAAGAGCCAGACCATGCACCACAGAGAAATCGATGGGACATTCCTCCAGCAAAATAGACAGCGGTGCAGAGTGGAGGGTGAAGAAAGGAACCAGTGCAGCAGGGGGGGTTGTGAGGGCTTGTGCTGATTAAAAGGGTCCGTAGCAGAGTGGTTACTGTACCAATGCTCATTATACAAGGATAATACTACAAAGCCATTGTATAACTGTTTGGCTCTGAGAATACTGTGTTTGTAATACTAATCTTCAACCAAACAATAAGTTTCCATACCAGGGTCTTACAGAATTAGAGGTCCAAGCACCAAACATATTGCTTTCTTAATTTGTGGTGTTGATGTTTAATATGGTGCTGTTCAGTGTCTTGTCAGTTCTTTGTTTGGTGACACTTATATACATCATAAGACTACCTTTGTAAAGGGTTTATTAATGGTTTAAAAACAGTTTATTTATGGTTATCAATTAGGTCATAAATCCAAATAATAAGCAGTTATAACACATAAATAAAAGGGAAACAGTGACCTGCTAGATAATGAGCCCACAATCATATATACTGTTAAACATCAAGGCTTGCTGGTTACTTACTCGTGCTTCTTCATCTGTCAGCTTAATCAGATATTTGTAACAGGTTACTACTATTTTACTACCAAAAGGAATGTCGTATTAGTCAGAAGGACCAGTCTTAGGAATATTGTTTACCTTGACTTTTTTAGCATGCTATTTGTCATCATCCTCATGATTGTCACGAGTATTGATAAAATGCTGTCAGGTAGTAAATGTACACCTGGCACAAAAGTGGTAATATTGAGATCCTTACGGTTGGATGGCATCTGCTTTAGGACAGCATTCCAGATGTGGCACAGGTGTTAACCTTCATTTATTGGTTAACTTCTCACCCACTCTCAGATACCTGTGGCCTGACTAACACTTATAACATAATTTATTACAAGGGATCCTTATTAAAAAGTGTAAAACACATCACCAGTCATCATTCTTTACAAACTCATTGTGCGTTCTTCTGTTACAGAGTTAAAACACTCTGTAATCAAGGGGGTCATAGAGGACAAATCAGAGCGAGATTTACTTTCATTCCTGCAGCTACAACAAGTAAACTAGTGGAGTAGTAGGAGTGCTTTACCTGTTTTATTGGCATGAAGAGGTATATAATTTATATGTTTATGCCAATAAACTGTTTTTGCGAGGGACTCATTCAACTTGTCATCTGCTGTGACAGCTGACTGGGTGAAAGCAGGCTAGCAGTATGAAAGAGTTTGGCCAGACTTGGCTGTTGCTATAGCACCTCTGTAGCACTCAGAATGCAGCTAGTACTTGCATTACCTTATGAATTATGTTGTGACACATTTTAGAATGCAAAGAATCGTGAAACTGTGTCTGCATAGCTTAAAGTGTGTGCTTTTATAGTTGTGTGAAGTGTGTTTCTGGCTTTACTTAGTACAAATACACAAAATGCACAGTATGACAACAAATATAAGCAAAACCTCCTATTATGTGCAGTACATAACATGCTAAAAATGTGAGGGTAAACAATATTTTAAATATGTCAAATGTTAATATAGGCATAATGATCATTTCTGACTATAAGGCGTAAAGTGGTATCCTTTGATTTATGTGTAGCAGTAAGACACCACCTCTATAAGTTGTATAATTGGAAGTATTATCTAAACAGACATGAAAAAAAAAATAAAATGGACATTGGTCTGTCACTTGGGTGCATCACTTACAAGAGAAAAAAAGGCCTGCAATCGACTGTCTCTCTGTTCGTTCTACGAAATGCACACACATCCGCACACAGTTAAACCGCCTAGCTAATTTATAAAGTAGCTGTATCTCTCCATTGTAATGCAATTTACAAACACCACAAACAAATTAGCCAGCCAACAGTTGGTGTTGTTCAGAAAATGGTTTTGATTAGCTGTGCTGATTCTTCTCCATCTGTTTTTTTTGTCTGACAGATGCTATTTCCTCCCAAAACGTCCATCAACTTTAGACGATTAATTGAAAGACAATGTACCATATTTATTACACAAATTTATTTCCCATGTGCGTGTGTTGACTAATATTCCAGTCTTATGTTTTCACTGAAAGAGGAGCTGTGACTGTCAGTAAGTGACGACAGACAGAGATTATGATAAAACACGTTCCTGGACTTGAATAATCATCTGCACAGTTTTATAACAGGCTGTTAAAATACCTTGGTGAAAGGTGAATAATGGCTGATTAAACTAGCAAACAGATGTGTCATCAGAAATACTCAGATGATGAGGTATGTATATATATATATACATATATACATATATATACATATTAACTAGTTGCTTTTAAATGGAGGCCTCAGAATGTGGAGAAGAGTTAATATAGATTCAACACTGATGACAGTGAATGCTTATATCTGACAGTTTTGAAAGAACTTGATTTGTTCTTATATAGTACAGTGTCCAAGACTCAAATCTACAGCTTATCGAAGGAATTTGTACTGTCTTTAGGTGAAAAATAATGATTAGCTAATGTGCAATGTATATATGTGATTAGTTAATTAGCTAATAATCAATTCTTCAAACCTCAACTCCCAAAAAGTTGGGACAGTATGGGAAATGCAAATAAAATCAGTGATTTGTAAATCCACTTTAACCTTTGTTCAAACAAAAGCAGCTCACACACATAGATATTTAATGTTTTACCTTCATTGATTTAAAAAATATGTGCTCATTCTCAAAAAATGCATTCCAAAAAAAATCCACATTACAAAAAAGTTGGAACAGGGGCAGTTTAATCCTAGGAACATTGTGACGAAAACCACAGTTGAATGCCTGTATGCTAATAAAAACTTCTCTATTCATATAAAACCCAAGTGTCTGTTCCACACAAGGTCAACACCCATTTACATACCACTACCGTCAGGGTCACTTCAGTGCTAACAATGATCCACCACTTAAATAATACCTACTCAGTGGTAGTCCTAAGAAGGGCCTGATCATGGAACCAGGTGGACGATGAGTGTATTTGCACTGTATTATATAGTATATAATATAATGATTAGTTAATATGCAAGGTTCCTATTTGAGAGATAGGAATGAAAACACGTTTACATTCCACCCACATTCAAAAACTTTCCTTTTTGCTTGAAAAGATGGCACAAAATGTCAAGGACACTGGCATTCTTTCTCAGTCCTGTGTAATAAATGGAAAGCCTCTCTAAAAATACACATCAGTTCTTATTTAAACATTGCACATATTGTTCCAGCTGCATTTCGCTTCCTCAAGACTCTTCTTTGGGCAGTGAAAGTCGCCGCTTCTATTTTCCGCCTGCATATGCGATGAGGTCATTTAGTGTGCCTTCAAAAACACTGCTGGCCTCCTAACCTCTCCACAAAGAAAGCTTTCCAGCTGTTCTATTCCTGAAGCTCTCTCGCGCTGTCTTTTTCTTCCATTCGCTCTTTTCCTATCACTCTCTCCCATGATCTGTCTCGTCTGGCAGCTCTATTAGGATCTTCAGTGTGGCCAGAAACGTATATATTATTCATCTCAACCTGTGTGAGACGAGGCCGGTCGTGCTGTGTGCGGGGGCCCCTCCTCGAGCGCACACGTTCAGCTGACCTAATCTGCTCTATTCACTCAACAAACATACAGCAACAGCAGCTTTGGGCCAGCAGCATTGATATTATATGCAGTGGCTGTTTGCAGAGCTAAAGCAAGAGGCAGAGCAGTGCTCTCATTTAGAGAATTTGTATTTTACAGCAGACGCAAGAGACATTTTGACAGGGATTCGTATGGAGGAGAACATTTGCAGGGTCAGAAATGGAAGTAAAGCATCACAGCCTTGTTTGTTCACGTCTGAATGTGAAGATTCTCTTACTGAGAGCATAGAAATGTATCTCTAGCAGATCTTTACTGGAGCAAAACGGCTTTTTCAGATGCAGTTCAGTTGTAGAAATCAAAAGTACACCATTTCCCCTTACCTCACATGCAATCAATCAGCCAAGTTATGTTTGGTGTCTGAACTTTGCACTGGAGCTAAGAGGCTAATGTAGCTAACAAGTAGTGGAAGTTTATGTACCTCAGTTAGCATTGGGCCTGTGCCTGGTTGCACAGTTTATTGAGCTACCACAAAAGCAGCCCACAGTGACAGTAAAAATGAGTACTGAGCAAAAACATAGCAACCGTGCTGCAGCAGCTTTGCAACCTTGTGCCACACTGTGCATTGAAGCTAAAACCAGGCGGTCTTATAGATGGATTTGACAGTATAGTCTCTCTACAGCCTGTTTTATGAAGACAATTTAAAAAAAAATCCGTAAAAAAACGTATTAACATTTATACCTCACCATTCCGTTCAGTCAAACAAAGAAAAATGTGCATAAACAGACTTTGGCACTGCAAATGTTGACTTTTTTGCCTCCTTTTTCTTAGACTGTCTTTACCTGTGTAGGCGCAGTGGTTGTGATTATGTTTGTGTTGTCTTCATGCAACTTTGAGAAACTGGTTCGTGAGATCTGCTCAAACTACAAGACAGGCATACAAAATTTTGGATGTGTCAGAAATCCAGCAGATTGTTCGACTGCTCTTTTAGACAGTTAACTCCTCATCAAGCCATGGGGTCACTGGCAGGCCCGAAGTTTTATTTCAAACTTCTATAACCTAAAAATAGCTCCATTAGCTTTCATTGAAGTCCCTGTAGTTACTGAATAATAAGACTTTGTATGAAATAAACCAGAATTGTTAAGGGGTTAATTGGTCATCACTACGCTCCTCATACTGCTGAAATTCAAACTGATGCTAAAATATAGTCAGCTATGACCAAATCAGGCTCGAAAAAGCTAAAAGTCACACAGTGTATGCCTTAAGCTAAGCGGCAGCTACAGCCAAAACAACCTTGGACGGTAAAGTTAGTGTGACTTTATTTTGCCAATTCCATTCTTTTTTACTAGATTATTTACAGTTTTGTGGCCAAATTGAAGTTGGTGATATACTACAACCACAAATTTTACTGTGCTATGAAAATGTTTTTATTTGACAACGATTAACCTTAACTTCACACACAGTCACTGTTTGCTCCCACAGGCAGCTCTCAGTTAGGAAGCATCTCGAAATTACCAGAAGAAAAAGCAGTAATATATCTTCCAGTAATTTTGAGACGGTTCCTAACTCTGAAGCAGACATGGGAGCAAGCACAGTGGTAGTGTGTGAATAGAAGCTTAATCTTAGTTAAATGGTTTAACCATTTACCGCAGTTATTAGCCACTGCAGTACCCAAATAGTACGATTCTGTTACCAGCACAGACCTAGTCAGCATCTTGCAATCTGAATGCCTTAAAGTCATCATGCACTTGCCTCAAAATAGATACTGACATGCTCTTATCTGCAGAATACAGTGCAAAACTAACAAACTTCAAAAACCAAACCTGCCTTGGCTGATCAACTACATTTGGGGTGAGAGGAGTTTTTTTTACTGATCTTTTTAACTGACCTTAGCTGTAATCTCTGAGACATATGTAACATCTCTAGAGCATTAATTTTTAGAGATGGTGATTTTCTCCCCAATTCCCCAACCAGCTAAGGTCACTGCATACTTTGCTATTTGAGGAAAAACACTTTTGCTAAGAGTCATCTTCTTCCCAGAGCTGTGCACCCACTTTAAGTCAGCCTCATCTTTAACACAGCAAAATATGGCAGAGAATTAAAAAAACAAGTAGGGTGCCTGAGTGTTGGAGCAAGATAAGGCAGAAGTTGCAGGGGTGGGTTATGGAGGATGTGGAAAGGAGGGGGGGACACAAACCATATTAGTTTTCATGTTTTTATCTGATTGTATAAATAATGCAGCAAAGAATTCTCTGCTAACTGCAATCACATTAAAAATGATGAATGCTTTGGGTGCTGGAATTTGGAGTAAGAGACGGAGAGTTTCAAAAACAGGGTGGGGAACGCTGATATGGGAGAAGAAAACACATAAAAAATTAAAAGATGTTTTCCCAGAGCCACAGGACTGCATATTTTGGACCCAGTGAAGGAATCATGAGAAGATTTCTGACGATTAAAAATGTCCATTTCTAATCCAGCTGCATTCTGGGAATTAAAGGAGGAGGGAGACTGACAGCTTGCCAGTAACCCAGGCTTTTTCGCTCTCCCTCGGTGTGTGTGTGTGTGTGTTGGGGTGGATGTGGGTGTGTGTATGTGTGGGAGGGAGAGAGAGTTATTCTTGGATTTCTCAAGGAAGCAAAAAGATTGAGCAATGTCCAGTATAACTTTGGCCAGATTCTTTTGCTGGACTATATGCTCTCATGTTAAATGTTCACGGCAGTCGCATAGCACCAACAGTTGATAGGGACCACAGGGTAAAGACTTCTGTCTGTGTCAGGAGTAGATCAAGCTTTTGTCATCTTGTGCCATGTTCCATCTAGCAAATATTGCACGACATATATTATTCATTTTACACTCCTAGCGAGGAATTCTGAGAAGCTAGATGTGCATCTGACGGCCCATTTTAATTGCACATTTATGAAACTTTGATGAGTGTTCATATTGCTTCTGTCTCAATGCAGTCTTATGCTTCCAAAAGTAATCTCAAAGTATAGCAGTGCACAGAATATCTCCTAGCTTCAGTCAATGCTAATCCCTTTGGCTAGCACTCAGGAGGATACCTGCAGTGGAAAGTAACAAATTAGCTACTCTTGTGTCAGTACCTGAATACATTTTACTCTATAATAGTAGGCTACTTTGTGTCATTAAATCATAGTGATATTACTTTTGACTTGAGTTTATTTCTAATATAATGTTCAGTATAGCCTTTTTAATTTGAAATAACTGTTGCAGAATGAGCTCCACTTTTCACAGCACAGCTTCCAACCTGGAGAAGCAATAAGCTAGCTAATAAATGCTAAATAGCTACTGTGTTCTTTTACTACTTTTTTATTTCAAAATAAACCTAAAGCTGTGTCAGACATGTTCTATTAAACATGCCCTTGAGCTCCCAATTGGCGCACCCTTTTAAGCGTTGGCCCTGTCTTCAGGAGATTGTGAGTTCGATTTCTGGTGATGCTACAGTCATCCATGGCCAGAAGTCCTTGAGTGCAAAAATGGCCTCGTTCTCCCTGGGTAGGCCCCCCATCTTCTCCCAATCTCTCACCGTGATGCTAGCCAGCGTAGACATCTGTTAGTTGACGTAACAGAAATGGCGGTTGGTGCATTTGGTCCAAGTGCGTTCAGTGGTCCAATGACCTTGCGTTAGTGGCAGTTAGAAAAGATGTGGTGGCACTTCACAGGTCTCGGAGGAAGCTTATGCTAGCTTTCATCCTCTTAGCGGTGGTGGTATCGTGTGACTGGGGGAGCCCTAACTAGTGGGTGGATTTGGATATGTCTAAATTTAGCTAACATTCAAAGAAAACTCAAGAGTTAGCGTATGTAGCCAGTAAACCCAGTGAAAACCTGTGTATTGACCCTCTGTTCTATTAGGCAAACTTACTTTGGTGAAATATCACTTACCTCAGATGCTATTGATCAGCCAAGACATGCTCGATATCTGATGAATGCTGGATCTCCCACTGTAAACTGAAGTAGCAAACTTCAGAAACCAAACTGTACTGATCAACTGCATCTGGGGTGGTAAATCATGGTAATTATAACACTGTTTTGGGACTGTGCCTCTAAGACTGATATATGCAAATGATCTCTGTTCTGACTGGCCGGCCTGTATTTTGCCCTATTCAGAAAACATTCAAAGCGGAAAAAGTCTTTGTAGTGTGAATGGGCGAGGCTAAGCTGCTATAGGTTGAAAAGGCAGATGTATTAAAATATGTTGGTTTTCATGATGTCACAAAAACAATAAATTCAAAAAGAGCTGTTTTTGCAGCTTAGTTTACATGGACTGTGTGGACCGGGCAGTGAATGGTTCGTTGTGAAACTTGAATAGTGTTTACATGCTACTTCATACTTTTATTTTTAAAAAATGAGGAAAATTCAGAGCCCTTTAAAGTCCTACCGGATTATAAAAAACTGTGTTTTATATATACACATCTATGTATCTTTTGAAGACTGAAATATTATGAACAGACATTAAATGACTTGGGATCACTTATACGCTTAAGTTGCTGTTGAACTGAACAAACTTACATGAACAAATGCGCGAACAACTTACTAGGAGGCTGCTATTTTTGCCGCTGTTTGCACAGACACAATAAAGAAGAAACAATTGTGCTTCCCCAACTCAAATCATTAAAATCTCCTCTACAACTTAACTTACTTGCTGTATTTGCTTTTTTCATGCTCTTCATTTTTATTGGCTATTGGTGAGATCCATTCAGATTGAGTCATCCCAGAGGAAGATCTTATTGCCCAAATGTTGCTCTTTAATAGCTCAGGACACTAAATACTGATTCTCCTGAAATTCCTTGCGAGAAATAGCATTAGACAAATGTCTGCGTCAGGCCCAGAAAAAAAGTGTAATAGTTTTTCACATCACTGAAACTCAGAAGCCTCTTAGTCTTGGATGAGTTCCCATCTTTAGTTTAGCTGCAGATAAACTTGAGCGTTATTACCTTGGCAAACCCTATTGAGATCTCTGCTAAAACTCCAGAGGAGACGCATGAGATTACTGGGCTTATTTGCTCAGGAGAAATATTTTAGCAGCAGGAGAGAGTCTCCTTTCTCTTTCTATCTGATGTCTTATTATTGTCTAGGAGAAACTACTGAGGTATGAAGAAGATCTCTTTTTAGGTTTTTCTTTCCTATGGGGTTGACCTGTATACTTCTGGATATGATTCTGGATTACATCCCGAATCTAGTAAAAAAAAAAAAATCAAACGTTAGATTTCCTCTGACTGGCCTGAAAGTTGATTAGGAAGAAAAAAAATCCCTCGCACACTATTTGACTTTCTCTCCTGATCCTCAACTCAGTCAGATCAGTAAAGTACATAACGTAACACAGACTTGACCTGACAGATGGCAACTTAATTAACAACTTTTTTACCCTTACTTGAGTAATTTTCCTTATTAATTCCTTTACTTGAAGCTCAATTCAAAGGAATTATCACCACAGTAACAGTACTTGTACTTAAGTAGGAATTTACAGTATGACTTTATAATTTTAAGCAGGGATGTGCGATGTAGGGGTGCTGAGGGGGTTGCAGCATCCCCAGATATCAAGATCATTTAGCTCTTGAATGGCCAGGCCTTGTTGGCGGGCCCAAAGTTTTATTACATACTTCTTTAACGTAACAATAACTCAAACAGTTTGCATTGGAGTCCCTGTAGTTGCTGAATAATGAGCCTTAGTATGTAATTAGCCTGGGAGTTTAAGGGGTTAACTGCAACTACTATAAACAATGGCAAAAATAATAAGAGAGTGGAAATTTTGTTATTGAAAGTATTTTGGAAATAGCAAAGACCCACGTGTACATTTTACTGAATGGACTTTTTTTGTATTTTTATTTTGTTTTATTAGAATTATGTTTAAAATCTGCAGTAGCCATACGCTGTTTAAATTAATGCTGCATTTTAGAGTGAAGTGAACTGCTTGCCTCACCAGCTGTTGGCCTCTTTGGGTGTGTAACTTGTGGATGTCTCTTTGAGGACGTCATTAAATCACGAGCAGTGGTTGTAGGCTATTTCTGGGTCCTGAAGTAGTGTAATGTTGCTTAAAAACCTAACATAATCTAAACTCCCAACCATTTTTTTAGTGTCCTGTTAGATGTGCACATGTAATTCGATTATGGTCAGGGCTGGGCAGAATACTTCGAAAAAGAAGCGATGACTGGAAATACAATACAACTGAAATGCATTTAGAATACATATTGATAAGACACATACATCTCTGCTGTAATTTTTACTTAATTCACGCTGTTCCTCTCTGTCATCAGTTTTCTTCATGTAGTTCTTCTGTTAATATGTTGCATGGAAATTTTGCTAATCATTTAAGTTTTGAAACTCAACTTTCTTTTCTTTTTTTTTGTCATCACCTGCTTCAGTCCACTGCTGCTCCCACAATCCCCTGAGCAGGAGCGCAGTACCACACTGATGCTAAACTCACAAACGTATCTACTGCCTGAGGGGATTATTAGTTTAAACATCCCTCAAAGGGGTTTATTATTTAATGAGATTGATAATTGACCAATCACATTGGTTTATCAGTCTGCTCAGGCTTTAGCAGGAACTTAAGTGTTTGTAAGGAAGCTGTTAACTGAGGACCTCTTTAGAGTTTATGTAATGAGCATGTTTGCTATTTGCCATGTGCTGATTTTAAAATAAATTAATAAACAAACATTGATGATGTTGAAGATTTATTTTTATTTAGTGGAGGAGTGTTCTAAAAGTTTTCTCCAAAAATGTAAAAAGTGTTCATAAAAAATGTAACTGTATTCTAAAAACTGCCTTCACAAAATGCAACTTGTAACTTAATTTCTGTATTCTGAACACTTATTCTGAATACTTGTATTCTGTTACATCCCAACTCTGATTATAGCATGAAACAAGCATTTTCCCACCTTATATCAACAATCAATGCTCAACATGTTTGCGTAAAATCTGTCCAATAAGAGAGAGCAGAGACAGGAAAAGTGTGCATGATCTCGGACTGTGTCCGCCCATAGCATCAAGGTTTATCTCTGTCTCTGTAATTATTGCACACACAAAAACATAATATTGCTACTTTGTGTCAGAAGCTTGGGCAGGCAGCTGCTCCTTATTCACCTGTGGCTAAGCTCGATATCCCATCTGTCGCAGCCTATTCTCCCTGTCCAAACAAAAGCCGCGGCTGTGCCTCTGTACTGTAATTTGATTAGGGCTATTGAAGAAGCAGGGCTGGATACCAGAGCACATCCAGCGATATTGTAGCAATATCAGCGGAGGGAAACTGTCTAACTGTGACAGCTGTACTCATTGCAGACATCTTATAATGGGCTGTTCAAGCACTTCTAGTTTTCAGTGGGCACTACTAGAGTGTTACACAGTGTTTATGGCATCTATGTTCAAATGATACTGTAAACATTCTTAGGTTACTAAATGGTTCTTAGCTTGACTTGGCTTGGCTCATATTATAAAAAAAGGAATTGTCCTCACTTTTTTAAAGAGTTTGATGTAGTACATAAACACTGCTAAAGTTTCAGAACATACCAATTACTCCACAGTCCATACAGCCCACATATAGAAACCAAGCTGCGGAAGCAGCCTGTATTGAATCTGTTGCTCTCGTGATGTCACCAGAACCAGCACATTCACATATATCCACCTATAAAGCCTGCAGCAGTTTAGATCAGTTATAAAGAGTATTTCAGCCCAGTCTGATTACTGAATGAGGCACAATGCAGGGCAGACAGTCTGAACAGACATCATTTATATATATCAGACTTAAAGGCACAGTAACAGAAATAGCCTAAGGAATAAGGAGATTGTAACATGGTCAAGTAAAAATGAATTGCGACTGTATTTGCTACATAAAACCAAACAAATGTAACAGGTGGACCTCAAGAAAATAAGTAAAATGCAAAAAAAGAAGCGAAATGGGTCCTTTAGGAACCATCTATCAAAAGTTCTAGGTTCTTATATGGTACCATGTCAAATTACTCTATTTGGCTCCTTTTTTTAAACTGCAGAGAGTTTCTTAACAAGGACACAAAGTGTGATTGAAGTGGAGCACCACTCTCAGTACTGTGTGGGTGCTTTGTTGCCTGTGATCATCTTCCCAACTTAGCTATGTATCATTAATCTGGTTGAGGGAATGTTGTCTGTGTCAGTAAACAGTTGTTGGTGGTTGGAGCATTAAATGTTACATATGGTAAGTATAGTATAGTTTTAAGCCTTTTATATCAAATACATGCAAATGATTGGACAGTCTTTAAGGGAATGTTGATCAGAAGCATTCGGCATTATGAGTTCTTGTTAAAATGCCTAAATAGTTTCAGGGTCAGACGTACTAACCTTTTCGCACCAGTTTATGGGCCATGTGTATGAAAATGCAACATGTGTTTCTTCTGCATTTGAGAGAGGATCATGCAAACCGTGGGAGTATTGCACAGAAAATTGAAGGGATTTACTAAAGTTTGAGCAACTGGTGAACAGTTTAGCATGTAATTTTCTCTCATTTTTAAGATCAGGCATGAATTTGTGGTACTTTCAAAAGCATGTTTCCTTTTTTGTGGGTTTACATACCAAAAATGGTCATAATTCATCTTTACATGCCTCCAGCCTTTCTTTTACTATGTCTTTAAGACTGATGTGTGTTAATGATGTCTGTTCTGATTGGCTGCCCTGTATTGTGCCTCATTCAAAAATTAATCCAGACTGAAATGCTCCCTATAACTTCAAAGTAAATGGGCAGAGCTAAACCACTGTAGGCAGAATAGGTGGATATATGTAAATATGTTGTTTTTTTAATTACATCACAATAACTACTCAAAACAGGCACTATTTAGAGCTTAGTTTACATATATAGACTATATGTACTGCAGAGTGAAGAGTTTAAAACTTTAACAGTATTTATTGTACATCAAACTCTTTTATTCCAAACATGCAGGGAAAATGTGTTTTTCATGATATAGGAGCTTCAAGCAGTCACATGCACATATAGGCCCAAGGCCCCTCTTTTTTTGCCGTTGGACTGTACAGGAGCCCTCTTTCACAAGCTTTATTGCTCTTGGGCGCCTCCTCACAGTGCAGGACTGCCTCCTGTGGCTTTGACCTCAGTGATCTGCCACACAAACATGGGTGATTACTGTGTTGGAAATCTTGCTGATACACCACCAAAAAAATCTCTTTAAGGAAGCATCACACAATGTCTGCATTAGGTGGTGCTAATTACTTGCTACACCAAGTTTTTGTTATTGTACAAAGTAGGGATTTATGCCAGGTTCTACAGAGCTCTTAAATGGAGTTATTACTCACTGTTCCCCAGCAATCACACGTCCTAGGAAATGTTACAGCCTTGTAAACTGGAGACTGGGGTTCCCTGCTTGAGCAGTAATGCCTGTATTTTTGGCTGTTTTGGTAAAACCTTTAACACTACATTTGGTTTCCTCTGAAACATGATTATGCTGTCTCTCTTGCTAAGCGTTTGCAGTTTGCGGCAAATTAAATTAAGCTTCATTCACCTTCACGTTGCCCTTTCCCTTGAGCCCTTAACAATGGCAGCAGATGTAGTAGCAAAACAGAGAAACAAAAGAATATTCACCAAAAAAATAACATTATTTCAGCTCTTAGGATCAGTTGTACACTCCCTGAGCACTTCACTAGGAACACCTCCTTGTATCTACAATCATTGTCCATTTTATCAGCTCTACTTACTATGTAGGTGCACTTTGTAGTGTAACAATTACAGACAGTAGTCCATCTGTTTCTCTGCATACTTTGTTAGCCCCCTTTTACCCTGTTCTTCAAAGATCAGGACCACCACAGAGCAGGTATTTTTAGATGGTGGATAATTCTCAGCACTGCAGTGACACTGACGTGGTGGTGTGTTAGTGTGTGTTGCACCAGTACAAGCAGATCAGACACAGCAGTGCTGCTGGGCTGTGTCCACACTATTAGACACACCTACCTTGTCAGTCCACCTTGTAGATGTAAAGTCAGAGACGATAGCTCATCTGCTGCTGCACAGTTTGTGTTGGTCATGCTCTTGTCCTTCATCAGTGGTCACAGGATGCAGCCCACAAGATGCTGTTGGCTAGACATTTTTGGTAGGTGGACTATTCTTGCAGGACACTGACGTGTTTAAAAAGCTCCAGCAGCACTGCTGGTCCACTCATACCAGCGCAACATGTCAATGTCACTGCAGTGCTGAGAATGATCCACCGCCTAAAAATACCTGTTCTATGGTGGTCCTGTAGGGGTCCTGACCATTGAAGAACAGGTAAAAGGGGGTTGACAAGGTATGCAGAGAAGTAGATGGACTACAGTCTGTAATTGTAGAACTACAAATTGCTTCTGTATGGTAAGTGGAGCTGATAAAATGGACAATGACTGTAGAAACAAGGAGATGTTCCAAATAAAGTACTCTTGCTGTGTGTGTGTCACAAGATGCAGAACAAAGTGTGCCATGATGAAGCCATGTTATGCGCTCACAGTTTGGGCTACTGTTTCACAAATTCAGTTTACTTAGCTTTAGTAGAATAACTCCTCTGTAGAATGTTCTGGTGAAAAGATCTTTTATTAACAATTCTTCATCACTCAACTTTTATTCTCTTTTTTGTCTTGAGCTTGTTGATGGATCCATTATTTTACTGCAACTTTAACACCTTGTGGCTCTCAAGCATGCGCAGTTGGTAGGCACAGTTTGCAGTCTTATATGCAAAATACACAAGCTGTTGCTTTGAGCTACATTAATAAAGTCAAGCTATTTGGTAAAAGCAATGGAGAAATACGAATAGAGGTGGAAATGTTTAGATCGCAAAGAAAATTTGGATAGGTTTGTTTGTGACTGCAAACATACAAACATTTATGAGATTCTGCTTGTATGGGTTCATATCAGTTTCTTCCTTTCCCTTCCCCTGGTGCACACACAATGACTTGAGTGCTAATAGCTCCCCCTAGTGGAGAACTGTCAGGCTGCTAAACATGAGTGAGTTACAAGCCAGGTCTTTTTCATTTAAACAGTGATACATACATGCATTTAAATGAGATGTTTTAGGACTGTCTAATCTCCTGGTTCTTTGACCCTAGGTGTTCTGAGCCTGCCAGACAGCTTGAACCTGCACCGAGACCAGCAGAGAGCAGGGAAGAGTGGAGAAGGCCATGCCTTCAGCCAGGCTGAACTCCGGACCATCGAACAGTCTCTGCTGGCCACCCGCGTGGGCAGCATCGCTGAGCTAAGTGAGTTTAATCATCAATATGCGTCTTTCTATGTGTGTGTGTGTGTGTGTGTGTGTGAGAGAGTGCCTGTGGGCTGGTCCCGAGATCATGAATAACACATAACTGTAAAAATTTACTTATACAAGGCTTAACACATTAAGATTAACATTAGCTAATTGAAAGATAAATCCGGCTGAAAATAAATGTGAAAAGCAATACTTGCACTCACATGACTTTCACAGAAGACAAAGTTCAAGCAGTTCTTGGCTCAGATCTCTTTGTACAAGTGAAGGTGACAGAAGCAAGAACAAATTAAGATGTGATAAGAAAAAAAAAATACCCTGCAGAGGAACCAAATGAGAAAAGCAGCCTCCTGTGGCTGACATTCACTAGTGACTGAATACTATTTAGGTACGTAGACAAAACAGGGATTAATTGTGTTTGCAAGTAGAATATTTCAGGACTAACAATGTTGGCATGTCTGGAAGACTAAAGCTGGCCTTAATGCTTTAAGCTGAATCAGGTCTGAGCAATCTAGATGAAAGACTAGGTGAAAGAGACCACAGAGGTTTTAGATAAATGAAGAAAAGGTTTCAGTGTGCCAACTATATGTCAGTACAACCGAAGTTTAATGCAAGAATAAGCATACATTCAAAATTTAATCTAAAGTTACTCATGTGAATTCATGTATGCATTGGACCCATAGGTGCTTGGGCCATGGAGCAATTAGAGCACCCGTACCCATCACTTCTGTTAACGCAGTAGCAAACATGCATTTCTCCCCCACTTTTTATTGGAAAACTTTCAATGTACATTTTGTGAGGACAGATTTAACTAGTATATCGCAAGTATAAGTATAGCACTTCAAACGAGTGCTCTTTTATTAACATACAGCAGGGGAGACCCGCCGCAAGCGCTAACCCCAACACGAAATACAAGCTGGGGTAATGTGGGGGGGCATGACACACGTGAAGGGTGTAAAGCTCACACACAATGCCCAGCCTCCACGGATTGAGTTACTCTGACAACTACAGCTGCCTACTAATGTCCGCACAGTCAAACTATTTGCAGTTTAAAGTCTCTTGCTTACTGCAACCACAGCGCTCTCACGAGGCCCCGCACAGCGCCACTCTGCATGACCACGCCTTCCGCCATTAGGGGGTCACTCCAGTATATATCTAGCTTCCCAAAATAGAAGCTGTTTCTTCGTTTTGACAAACATTTACAAGCAGCATTTATTGTTTTGGTCATAAACAATTTTAATATCTTGCAGTCGGCAGAAAAATGAAGGTATCCAATGTCTTATCTGCCCCTATCATTAAAGGGCAAATTTTTCTGCACAATAAATGGTTAAGATACAATCAAATTCATTCAGAGCGGTTTAATATAAAATGTTTTGTTCTAGAGAAACTGAGTCTGAATTGTTTACAGTGGTAGTGATAGGAACTAGATGTCTGAAGCGTGTAATGCCTCTAAAAAGGCACGTGAAAGCTAATTCACATTCATTTTTACATGAAATTGTATTGAATACTCTGCCTGATAACTGAGATACACACATTCATGGCAGAGAGGTACATGAAGGCGTTGTGAGGCAAAATAGTCCCCAATTTTTTATTTTATTTATTCATTTATTTTTTTTGGGGGGGGGTTTAACTGCATTTTATCATTATAATCATTACATGTAAAAACTTTGAGACTAGTGTAGATTCACTGGTGGTTTGGGATAGTAAATAGAAATGGCTGTGTTTGTGTTGTGGACATTACAAACCCTGGTTCACTACCACTGTAAAAAAAACCTTTGTCAGTAATTAATTTCACATTAAACCATTCTGAATGACTTTGTTTACATTTAATTGAATTACAAAGAAATTTTGAAAAAAAAATGGTGGAAATCCCCTTTAACATAATGAGTCAGCTAGCTAGGTATACTAACTATCTAATGCAGTGTAGTTGTTTGGCTGGCTTGCATTAACTGGTTTTAACAATTAATTTTTAGAATTATTTGTAAGTCTAAGTCATCCAAATACTATCAGATGTCAGTAATTAAAGCCGCTATCATTAACAGTATAATATGGTCTGTCAATCTAAGACCTTTACTGCTATTACAGTAATGCATACATGTGCAGTATATAATTACAGAAATACAATAGAGTGCATGTTTATATCTGATTTGTAAGAAATGTGAGCATATTATGAATATGGACCATTCTATTGAATCAGTTCAAATTGCAATCCCACAATGATTATGTTATGATCTATTTAAACCCAAGGCATTCATTGAGATAGTAAAAAACTAAACGTATCAACAAAATCATCATTAATAGGGTACTGTCTATGGGGAGGTGGCTAACTACAACCCCTAACTTCGAAATTTCAACTTGTAAAAATAACAAATTTTTCAACATGTTTTTAAAAAAACTTTATTTAGAAATGCTTTCCTATATTTTAATGTCAGTACCGAAACACAAAGAGTTTGAGTCCACAGGCAGAGCCTTATTTTAGCCACACACCTGCATTTTAGAGCAGGAAGTGAGGCTGCATCCCTATCTATCATGGCCACATGGTGAACAGTTAGATCCCATCGTTCTGAAGTAAATGTGTCCCAAAGTCTGAAAATCAGCATTGTCACTACTGAAACACTACTGAATTGTCATTACCAAAATATTTTCTGCAAATAAGTAAACTTTTGTGTTTTATTAAAACGTATTTTATATGTGCACAACTGTTCAAAGGTGTCATGTACTGGCTAGCATTTTTGACTTATGCTTAAAATTAGCTAAAATTGTCCCTACCGAAACCATCAGTACTGAAACATTTGGTAAACTTTCGGTAGTGTTATGATTGTTTTGGTAATGACAAAATGGAATGTTCATTGACTTGTTGTAATTAAAGAAACATAATTAAGGTATAGAGTTGTTCAAAGCATAAGGATTGTAGTTGAAAGTCTAAGTCAGTTAAAAAATGTGTTTTTGACTGACTTTGAACCAGTTTGGTAGAAAGCATCTCTTGTATGAATGGATTAGAATCCTCCCTCTAATCCATGCACATATGTATCCCCCTAACTTGTTTGACATCTGCATGATCTGTTGATTTAGTGGCTGTTTTTAGGTTTGTGTGTAGGTTGTATGAGGCCAGTGGTCAGCAGCTGGAAGGCCCGACCCTAATCTGAGCTGGGTGTGCCTCTCTTTAGACAGATTGTTTTTCCATTTAGATCAGGCCACAGATGAACAGTGTGGACAGAATATGATCTGTGTGTCTTGTTTCTATGTTGGTATGTGAGAGCTACAGGCTATGAGCTACCCATGTGTGTATTCATAGCAGTCTGCTTATGTCTGTCTTTAGTTGCAAACTCAGGAGCGCTGTCTGGTAGCGGTGGAGTCCAGCCATGTACACTTTCCATCACACACCTAATAATCAAGATACAAAAGGCAACACTGATTGGCTTAGCAAATCCATCTTCTTGTATGAGCATGGCAAATGAATGTATGTAAATGCAGTCAGAAGGCTGAAGCCAATTTGTGAAGAGGGAGGACACATGCAAATTACACAGAAGACACTGACCCCTCTGTAACTGAAATCAACAGTGCATTGTGTTCTAGACAGAGAACCTATCACGCATATCCTGAGCACCCACACAGTAACACAAACGCTGCCCAGACAATAGACTTATGTATGTTTATATAGCGGCAATATCCAGATCTGTGTAAACAGTGTGGGAATAAATAGCCCAGCATGGGTACAGCAAAAGCAGGTGGTCAGTAGTGATGCGCTGATCCAGTACTGTAGATTGGTATTGACTCCAATACTGTTCTTTGACTGTAACATATTAACACTCAATATGTTTTCTTAGTCATTGTCTTTATAATGTGCATGACTCATACACTTTTAACTACTTCTTATTATGTTATGTATTTGCTTTCCTTCTTTTTGATTAGGAAATTATTACAGCCTCTTGTTGCCTTACACATGGAAAAATGATCCCAAGCAATGCCACACAGTGAAGTACAGTACTGGGCATAAGTCATAGACCACACTTTTGTGTATTCAGTTTTTAGTCAAAATAGCTTGTCAAAAAAGCCAGAACACATATATTTAACAGAAAATTACAAGCCTCCAATACTAGGTATAATACTAATATTTCCAGTATTTAGCATGTCCACCCTTTACCTTTATTACAGCTTTTATTCTTTTCAGGAGACTTGCTTTCAGCTTTTAAAGAAATCTGCAAGGATATTTTCTATACCTCCAAAGTTGTGGCGAAGAAGTTAGTTGCATTTCCTGCTGCTCTCCCCAGACACATTCAGTGATATTGAGGTCTGGACTCTGGGGTGGTCAATCCTTTTTTCATTAATGGCTTTCTTTTTCAGATCTTATGCAAGAGCGGATATCTCAAAGATGAAAGCTTTTAGTGCTGTTTATGTAATGCTGACACTTTCAGTGGTCTACTAGGTTTTGCACGGTTATTAGGAGTCTCATTTTCTTTGTATCTTTACTTTTTTAACATTTGGAAACTCCTGTTTTTTTTCATTTAGTTTCTTTTGACTTTCCCCTTCCTTAGTTAGTAGCTTACTTAGAGGTTTAGGAGAATCACAAGGAAGGTAGTCATAACAGTCCAAAGTCAAAACAGAGAGCTTAATAACCATAACCAAAGAGACATCAGGGAGTGAAACCACTTACCAGTCCAAGTTCAGAATAATCACAGCAAACAAACGAAAAAGGGTAGGTCAAAAAACACAAAAAGGTCACACACAAAAAGGCTTCACAAAGACAAAATGTTCATTATGCAACAAGGAAGGTTGGCAATAAATGGGCTTAAATTACGCAATAGAACATGAGAGGGAGTGTGCTATCGCGAAATCACGGCTGTGATTTGGTCGCAGTAACACATGACCTCGAGTGTTCTATTGCTTTTATACAACAGTTAAGTAAATAAAGTAAGAAACAAATAAATTGGGCTGTGAACGCAGCATTTAATATGTTTTAATGTTGGCAGTTCCTTCCACCAAATTATAGTTCCTTAGCAAACAGCTTTTTGATACGTCAGAGTGACGAACTCCGCTCACTCGCTGCACAGCCAGCAGTTCGCTCTCCAGCTCCTTACACTAAATTCCGAAACTGTCGTTACCACTGAGGAAGCTTTTCAGTCGGCAGCTGTGACAGAAGGACACCTAAACAACCTGGAATTAGCGAGAAAGTGAGCCAAACTGATCCCACAGGAGAAAGAGAACAGAAAAAGGAGGCGTCCTGCGGGAGGCGTGACAGTATTATCTTGTATCTCCTCAGAAATATCTCCTGAAAAACGAATAACTTGTACTTAATGGCTATGTTGACTGGAAATTAAATAAATGAAGGGTGGTCTCTGACTTCCACAGTACTGTATATAGATGTTTAACTGAATAAGACATCCCTGATATTGGACTGGTACTTCTGTATCAGCTGATATGCTGAGTTCAGGAATCAGAATCTGTTTCGGGAGAAAATAAGTGGGATCAGTGCATCCATAGTGGTTAATTAAAAGCCCAGAAGGATAATTATGAGTGCTTTCTTGATATTCATCTGCATGTTTACAGTTTTCAGAATGCTGAGTCAGGGGGGGTTTAATGATTCTGGGGCTCTAGGCAAAAGAATAGGGCCCCCGGATACATATTTTGTAATTAGTTGAGGTTCTGTGCTCCCGAGTGGGCACAAACATCTACACTGCAAAAATGTCTTGGAAAGTGAAATAATATTGATTCTAGTCGATATATCTAAAACACTGTAGTATGTGGACATCCCTGCTAATTATTGAGTTCAGGTGTCTAAGCCACACCCATTGCTAATAGGTGTATAAAATCAGGTATGTAGCCATGCAACGATTTTTCGTACATCATTGCTGTTTTCTCTGGTCTTTCTCATAGTGATGGATGACTGAGGGAATTTGGCTTGTGTTTCATCTCATATATATTCCTCAGTGAATTAGGAAGCCATAGCTGATCATTTAAATGTTCCTAATCACTTAGGTGAACTTTAAAACTAAAAATATGAATGGTAATATACTTCAATTAGATTTCACTCTTAAGAATTTCAGAAGAGTTTGTGTGTGTGTGTATATATATATATATATATATATATATATATATATACATACATATATAAAAAATGAAAAATGCATTTTACAAAATGGCTACTACAGAGCATCAAACCATGTAATCAATCATGGAATATCCACTAAAATATGTAATTTAATCCATTTGTATTCTACATTTTCACAATTACCTAACTATCACCAGTGACTTCAACCAAAAGCATCACATGAAATCATGAGCTAAATGAGAAAATTTCTGATAACTGAAAAGACTGGGCTTACCATGTGCTTTTCTTCATAGATCTTCAGAAAATAGGTAAAAGGAAGTCAAGTGATGTCATCAGTGTGATTTTTATTTCAAAATAAGAGATTTTCTTATTTTATTTCAAAATAAGAGACACCAGTGACACGACTCCTGGGGACCATAACTTTCATTATATATTTTATAATATTAATTTGGCATTTGTTTCCTTTATGTCATTTAATTTATATATGCCATGGTCATGTATAGATTATTGTAGTTAAAATTGCATAAAAATGTGGTTTTTTTTTCTTCAAAATATGGTGCTCACCCTTTACACATGACAGTGAGGACGAGCTCTTCTGTGGTGCTTGGAATTCTAGATAATTGATTTAAAAACCAATATTGCTAAATTGATGGCTCAAGAAGGTGTAATTGTTAAAATAACTGCTTATTGTTTTAGTTTGAAATATAAAGAAATTGTAACCCTAACATGTTTTTTAAGTGTAATATATCTATAAAAGCTAGGGACACAAAAATGGATGTTTCTGCAGAATGACCCATATATATATATATATATATATATATATATATATATATATATATATATATACATTTCAGAGTAAGTTAATTAATATCAACATGGACGGTATATCTAGTTTGTATTTAGGTGGCCTCTTAACTTTGCCTATTGCAAAGATCGCCCCTGTGCTAAACAATATCTAATCATGTTTTTTTCCACCATGGAGCTGCACCAGTGGATGATATCATACAGTACATTTGCTATCATGCCAAAACAGACTAGGCATAATAATCGGTAGCAATTGGCAGCTTATTTTATTTATTCTATTTCCTTTGAATACATAATCATATCAAGGCTTTGTACATTGATTTCAAATGCTGCGCAGGCCACTGTAATTGACCGTTAACTAATTTAGCCTCATTTTCATAGTGAAATGACTGGCTTTGTGCAATGGCATTAATAATAATTAAGTGCTCTAATGCAGTCTTTGACAGGGCTAAATGTTGAAAACATCGTAATGTGTTTAATTGACATTTGACTTTGTGGTAACACTGAGATATATGAGAATTATTAAGGGTGAATTTGTTTTTTTTTCCTCTACCCATTGAGTCATCTGTGCTCATTACTTGAGTGTTGCACACAGATGAAAAAACATTCCTAGTTTGTTCGCTGGTGTGTGTGCTCGACTTACTTCTCCAAGCTGTTCTCTAATGAGAGTCCATACATCTGACATTGCCTTCATGGCCATGATCGCTGCAGTGGTCAAAGACACATGCTGGCAAATTAAACCAGAAAATGCAAGGCACTTAACAGTTAGACCTATCCATTCTCCACCTCAGGCATCAGATGCCATTTAGGCTGTACTATTGCCTTTTAAAAAGGGAGAGTCTAATGTTGGTGTCTTTTTTATTTTTAAACAAAAATGAAATGTGATCGCTGTTGAATAGAACGTTACTCGCACTCAGTAGGCTTTTAAAGGGGCAATGTGTCATGTGTGAACGGGAGTGCTGTTGCCATGGCGATATGAAAACGAATCTCTCATTTTTCACAGGCTACTGGCTACCTGTGTGAGTGTGTGTGTGTATGTGTGTGTGTATGTGAGACTGTACGTCCGTAAATTTGTGTCTGGAGATTAGAGACACCTAGTTTACTTTACTCCCTCTGGTGCAAATCAACCTTGAGTCATCTGGCTCTCATCCTTTTATTTCTTAAGAGGATTTAGCATGAAAAGCCTGTTTTCAGGACTGAGATCCTTTCATCAAAACAACCTCTCATTACTCTAAAACCGCTCGAGCAGAAGCCCATCGCAGTCACAAGATGGCAATGACGCCTTTCCAAGTCCATTTCTCTTGTGGTCACGCATACAGATTAGATTGATTAAAAAACTGGCAAAGAAACTCAGCCTCATATGGGCCTCCTTAATTAAGAACTGATATGATTTAACCTGCCTTTTGGTTAACTGTTTAGAGTGACTTCTTCCTGTGTTCTCCATTAGCAGCACCTCGAACTGTTTTCTCTCTTTGGTTGCACAATAATTTCTCTCTTTTTCATTATTTCTGTTTAATTTTTTGAAAGCACAGCAATATCAAGGTTTTATGCATTTATTTCAAATGGTCACTTAATGTGATCAATTATTTCATAGTAAATTTTAAGATTTAACCTACATTTTGGGAAAAAAACTTATAGAACTATTTATACTGTTCAACCTACATTTTACATGTAGTAATGCTACAGGAATTTCTATAGGATTCTTAGGCTTAGACTGCAATTAAAAGTGCCCCAAATCTGATCTTTATATATATATATATATATATATATATATATATATATATATATATTTACCGTCATAATGTTATACCAATCAGGCATAACATTATGACCACCTCCTTGTTTCTACGCTCACTGTCCATTTTATCAGCTCCACTTACTATATTGGTGCGCTTTGTAGTTCTACAATTACAGACTGTAGTCCATCTGTTCCTCTGCATACTTTGTTAGCCCCCTTTTACCCTGTTCTTCAGTGTTCACTGCAGTAATACTGACGTGGCCAGTAGCACTGCTGTGTCTGATCCACTCACACCAGCGCAACACACACTAACACACCACCAACACATCAGTGTTACTACAGTGTTGAGAATGATCCACCACCCAAATAGTACCTGCTCTGTGAGGGTCCATGGGGGTCCTGACCACTGAAGAACAGGGTGAAGAACAGAGTAAAAGTGGGCTAACAAAGTATGCAGAGAAACAGATGGACTACGGTCTGTAGAACTACAAAGTGCACCTATATACATTTTACTTCAGTAACTCTGACATGCCTCACCATGGCACTGGAAATCCCACTGATATGTGTCTGTAAGACATTTCATAATGTGGCTGTTTTGGCAGTAAGGGGTACTAATAACTTACTCAACCAAGTTTGTGTTATTGTAAAAAGCAGAGATTATGAGAGGCTCTGTGGAGCTTCAAAAGTCATTGGCTCATACTAATTAGCATAATACATAGTAGCCTTGTATGCTGGAGACTGAAGTACAAATCTCTGTTTGGGCAGGAAAGCTAGTGTTTTAGGCTGCCTTGGGAAAACTCTGTCTCTCTTGATAAAAGTAGTTGAAATACTCTGAAAATTAAATTAAGCCCCTGCCCAATAAATGTCTGTGGATGTGCCCAGTATGTGGGTCAATTCTGCAGCATGATCTGTTCAGACTCTCATCAGATATAGGCCACATTAAAAAGACACTGTGAGCAACCAATTCAATTTGGGCAGTTAATCAGAAACGTAGCCTTAAAGTAAATCATTTACTACAAGGTACTGCACAGGAGTTATAGATGGCTATAAGACATTATACAGCACTACAGAACGTGTATTAGTATTAAGGTGATATCACTATTTACCATGATCCCCATGTCATGTAATCTAACACAGGGGTGTCCAGTCTTAATCACAGTGGAGTAGTGTGGCACCAGGGTTTCATGCCAAACAAGCAGAACACACAATCAGTTGTTCAGACTGAGACCAACTGGTTACCAAGTGGAATCAGGTTCGCTTCAGCTTGCATAGAATGAAAACCTGCTGCCACATCAACCCTTTATGGATAAGATTAGGTACTCCTGATCTCACAGGATACCTTTAAAAGTTTAAAATCTCTTTTTACTATTCAAAAACAAAATGCAAGAAATACAAATCACAAGCAGGATGACCCTTCATAAAAACTCTGCAGACCACACCTTAAAATGTTTTGTGTGATACTGTAAAGTGGAACACCTTTACTGTCAAAGTGGGACACTTAACATTAATTAATTTTACACTATAAAAATACAGAGGGTGCTGCTTCAATGAGTATATTTTAATGATGAATTGTGTTTGTAATATGAATGAAAACTATGATTATGATTGATATCTGGGTGTCTGTGGAAGAACTTTTCAAATCAAAACTGTCCAGCTTGTTTTACAGCTTTGAGCCAGTAGAGAGAAAAACCTTCCAGTGGGGAGGGAAACCTCTACTGGCCAGCTCTTACTACTAATAACTGTAATCATTATTGTTGACATGTAAATAAATAATAAACACAACAAAATACTTTATACTGCTATAAAAGTTTACTTTTTATTAATTTTCATGATGCTGGCTTTAAAATGGAGTATTAAACATAGAACCTAAAAAACTTAGCTCCATACTTCAGCACACTTCTTTAATCACTGAAGTAAAAACGATATGAAGGTATAGACGGTCAAACTGAAGTGTCCCACTTTACCAATATTCCCCCTTAATGCAATGATATTATTACTATAGCCTTTTCTTTGGGGGCTGGAGAGCTTATAGAATGGCTTCCTGTTATGTTCCTAGTGAGTTCTTCTATTGATCTTAGCTTGACCTATCATGATGGACCCATTATTTTGCAGAAGCACCTTCTGTTTATCCCTCTCTTACATAACCGACAGAGCTCTCTGCAGTACAGAGCCCATTTTCTCCATCTTCACTTCACTCTTTCACTGCCCTTTCTATCAGTCTCATTCTCTAGCTTCTCTATCATCTAAAGCTGGCATCAGTAGTCATGGCCTGCCATTCCAGACTTGAAAGTCGACTGAAGGAAATAGACATTTTACCTCCAAGTGATGATTGCTCAGATGACCACTCTTTTCCAGCCCGCTGAGTTGCAGCCTAGTGGAGCAGGTTATCTTGACCCAAAGCTACCTCCAGCTGAGCATTACACGGCGTGAAAGAATAGTAAGAAAGAAAAGTAATTAGGCTAATTCACAGCAGTGCTGAACATTTCATTTCTCTGTGTTGTAGATGGATTGAAGTGATGAATTAGGTCACCAGTTAGTAGGCAGTTGCTAATTAATACTTTCTGCTGTATTTTACTGCACCCTGGCTTTGTTTTTGTTTTGCATTATGGTGCATAAATGTCTCCACTTGGAAGTCTTGACCTTGATTTGTAGCTATTCTCTAACTCTTGTGAAATAGGCTAAATTGACAAACAATGAAGTGCTTGGCAAAGAGAAATGCAACTTGCTCTCCAAGCTATGATGGTTCTATGTAATTAAATGAAAGCATAATAATATGAACATAGAAAGGCCACTTCATATTATTCTCTCTCTCTGTCTCTCTCTCTCTCTCTCTGTCTCTCTCTCTCTCTCTCTCTCTCTCTCTCTCTGTCTCTCTCTGTTTCTGTTTTCTCACCATCTCTGGAGGCTTTGTGCAATCTGCATGTCTGTCATACCTTCTATAAACCATTGTTGCCTGATGGACTATAAACACACTCTCACAGATTCAGGGTTATGTGGTCTGTGTATAACATGCACACTCACACAGAAGTGGACCATTCTGCCTGAAGCAGCTTTTTTGTGTCACATTTTTAGATGTAATGCACTTCATGAACCTAAAACGACACCCTGTCTTCCTGCATAAAATATTGTTTGTTGAAAATACATCGTCGTTGTCAGAGCAAAACCTTATGTCTCCTAAAAAAAGAAGGAAAGAAGGAAAGAAGGAAAAGATGTTCTTAACTTTCAATGGAAGTCAGTGTTGTAATATTTTTTCCATTGGACCACCATGACATTTTGACCCAGTGTAGGTGACAAAAATGGAGATACAAGGTTTGTAATAGATCATCTATATTATATTATTATATTCAAGTCCATCTGATTGGCTGAGCCACATTCGAAGCCATTGTAAAAGAAGTCACATCAAATCCAGGCTGAATCCCAAATGGCTCAGTACTCCCTAAATATTGTGCTATGAAAGTTTAGAAATTCTAGCCTCCACAGCCAAGTAGTGCATCATTTATCGAGTATGGATGTGGCTGAGTCCCAAATGACTATTTCTTAGCTATATTTTGCACCGTTGGGGTGCAGGATCCAGTATTTAAATTCCTAGATAGTGCACTTTGTAGGGAGCAGGAAGCCAGTTGAGAGTCAGCCCCAGCGCGAGAAGAGGAGCGCTGCTAAATAAGACTTGGGGTGTTAATTTGGTGATCAAAAAGAATTTATAAAGTAAAAGGTTTGCATTATATCATATGTTCATTGTTATATGACAAAAAGTAAAAAAAAATCATGAAATGACCGCAGTATACAGTGATGGGCAACCAAACCTTCTCCTCATTCAGCGCTCCATGGTTGCTTAGCAACGACACAATACTCTAAAGGAACTGCATCTCTTGGAGGAATATTTGTTGATGTTCATTATTATTAATAGTAAATTATTTTCTGAAAAAGTGTGTAATTAATCATATTTCTTGTCAGCCGCCGTTTTATGAAAGCAATAGCTTACCTGAAGCTGTGCGTTACTGTGATTTTATCACAAGGAAGGGAGTTTTAAGAACAACCTTCCCGTAATAAAATCATAGTAACCCACGGCCTCTTGTGGCTTATTGCATTAATATACTATTAAAAGTTTCTTCACATAATTATCCCCATTGATGAGAAAATTAGATACATGTTTTTGATGCACCACTAGTCGTTCTTAGACTCCTCATAAGATTGTATAATTTGTCATTTCCTTTAAGGTAGGAGTTTGGGAAGCAGTATGAACAGATGTGCAATTAAGACATACTGTGGTCTTTCATTTTCACTGTGTTCAAACAACAACAATTTTTTGGAAAAAAGAATAGATCTTACTTCTTTGGGGTTGTTTATTGGTTATCTAAAAGCTGGATCTGCAATACTACTAAGCACTTTAACACTGTATGCTTATATTATTGTGTAAGACTTGCTTGTTGGCTGAACGGTCCCACTTTATATTGTGTCTAATAACTGTGTAGTTACACATGAACAATGCATGCAACTGCATTGTAACTACTGGTGATTTATTCAGTCCATTTATTCAGATGGATTCCAGTACAGCTTTTGTAAATAATTAGAATTCTTATTGTGGTTTATGCAAATGTAACTACCCTTATAACACATGGAATTACATAAAGGAAAATGCTGTTACAACTATGCAGATACATTTGTGTAATTACATAAGCAAAACCTGAAGTTGATACACATGCTTGTTTATATAAGCTGTACTACTGTTATCCATCTGTAATAGTGAACACATCACCAATAGTTACACTGTTGTTGCATGTGTTGTTCATGTGTAACTACACAGTTATTACAAACACTTAATATAAAGTGTGACTGGCTTAACTCACCTATTCACATTTAAGCTTGCTGGATTGTGAAAATAAATATAGCAGACTCACTGTGGTTACTGAAGGCCTATATAGCAGTAAATTTGCTGCTGAGTGCTAAGTACAAGTTCTTGCTGGCTAGCTGGCTAATATTTGTTCTAGTAAACATATAAGAAAGATTCCTAAAAGAATTACCTTGACCTAGATAACAAAATGTATGGCATGATGTCATTGTTAAGTGTTCAGTAAGGATATGCAAAGAACTTTTGCAAATTCATTACAGATGTGCGCTACTGTCTAGACAGCAATCTGTACAATAAATGATATGTGGCATCTCTTTAATTGAATGATGGAGAGAGGGATTATCAATAGCAATGGATGTTTTTAATTGGGTTGCATGTTGTCCCTTTTAAGCTAGAGAAAAGCTTTAGCATGCATTTAAAGTATTCCCTTGCTTAGAAAGACCGCACTCTATGGTTATTACCGATAAAGAGAGACGAGAACATCTGACATCTGTTTTATTTTCAGCCTTGGCTGCACACTGATTTAACAGCATGTTCAATTTTACATCTTTTGAATGTGCCCTTCCTTGATGTGATCAGTGCTAACAGTCAAAGCAGTAGCACAGTGTTATGATCATGGCAACACTCTGGAAGAAAAGCACACATTTGACATGCTGTTTTATACGTTGCTTTTCCTCTAGGATTTGCACATGGAATGTGAAAATCAATTAAAAGGATTTGAAGTGATTAAACTTTAATTGATAAACAAATACATATTGCACAAGCAATGTTCTGAATAAAGAAAGATTTAAGCTCTGATCAAGCAACTCTTTAGTGCCTAGCTCATGAGGCTACATTTGGCTAAAAATGTGCCTTTAATGGGCAGAAATTTCTCTTTCCCACATCTCATAAAAAAGTCTTTTGCAGTGCAATTCTGTTCTGTAAATAGTTCATTTTACATTTTGACCACATACAGTAATAAAATTTAGATATCTGCACATCCCCTTGATTTTTACTTTTCAGTGTTCACTGTATGTTTAATGAAAGCCCCTTTGTTCACATCCTGGCCTTGATTTACATTCTGATGGATTATTTTAAAGCATTTGCCCAGAAGGCCATGCCAGAGTCTCCTCAAAGAGCCTGGAATGGTATAAGTCAGTGGAGGGCTGGAAGAATCATTTTACTGTTGATTGGTCATTAAAGATTTGTGGGAGCATGCTGGAGTCCAAATGGCAGAATGCTCAACACTCAACTCCCAAGATGAGTGCCTCTCCCTTCCTCTTTTGCAATGTTGCTGACCATCATGGGCAATTGACTCTTCAGCTTCGTCCTCTTGCACCACAGCTGCTCCCTACATGCCCTACTTCCCACAGATTGGCCATGACTAATGTACTTGGCAGAATCCAAATAGTAAATTGTCAGATGAAGACCACAATATGCTGGAATCTTCCTTTGATGTGACGGCAAACCCAGAGCAGGCCTATATATTCAAGGATGTCTTTTTTTTCTCTTTAAATGTGATATACTAGGTCCGGAACTCCAGCCTTCAACTTTGAAATGTTAGAAAGGTATTTTTTGTCACGGCTACCCCCTGTGAGTTTGATCCCTGGTGATGCTACAGCCATCTGTGGCCAGGAGTCCAAGAGGACACAATCGGCCTTGCTCTCTGGGTGGGTAGGAAGCCGTTTCACTTTGTTTTGAGAATCCAGATACTATTACTACCTAAAAATCTGTAGAAGACACATGAATTCTAAGATGAATATAAAATATTTAAAAAAAAAAGTTTCTATGAAATCTTACTGTAAAGCTTGCATTTTGGTTTGAGTTGCTACATAATGCTGTATGTCAAGAAAATATATGGTACCATGTGTACAAAGAATATTACAAAGGGATATATACACGCTGGTGAGCTCAGAAACACCAAAATGTCCAGGACCACAAAAAACTGTGGTGAGTAACAGAGGAATCCTTTCCCTGATGAAGAAAAACCTCTTCACAACAGTTGTCCAGATCAAGGACACACTCCAGGAGGTGGGTGTGTCTGGGTCAAAGTCAACAATCAAGAAAAGACTTCACCAGAGCAAATAAAGGGTTACCTCAAGATGGAAAACACCGGTAAGCCTCAAACAGGAAGACCAGATTAGAGTTTGCTGACAAATACCCAAAAAAAGCTTGTGCAGTTCTGGAACAACATCTTATGGACAGATGAGACAAAGATCAACTTGTGCCAGAATGATAGAAGGAGAAGTATTGAGTGTGGAGAAGAGAAGGAACTGCTCCCTCTCTGTAACGTCACTTTATTATCCTAATTAGATTTTTAATCTTCAATTTGATTTTTTATCCTAATTTTATTTCTAAACTGATTTTTAATTTAATTTCTTTCTTTTTAATCTATTGTTTTAATCTTGTTTTAATCATGTTTTTCATTTCTATTTTCCTTTGCTTTACTTTTTAAATGACTCTGTATTTTCTCATTTGTAAAGCACTTTGAATGACAGCAGTGTATGAAAGGTGCTATGTCAATAAACTTGCCTTGCCTTGCTCCTGATCTAAAGCATACCACCTCATCTGTCCAGCATGGTGGAGGTAGTGTTATGGCAGGGGCATATATGTCTCCAACATGCTGTGGAAGACACTTAAAATAACAGTAACTTTGTCAACATCCAAATCATTATGTCCCTGACTGTATTTACTGTTTTATATTTTATAAAGCTGCCGTGGGATACTTTTAAAGTATAAAAGGTGGTAAATAAAGTCAGAATCAGAATGAGAATCACTTTATATTACCAAGTATGTTACACATACAAGGAATTTGTTTTGGCCTGTGCACACATGTATGATATGTAACATATTGTACAGACCAGACAAGTGTGCAGACTATTGATAAGTATTTAACCAAGGGACAAATAACATAAGAGCATTGCAGCTTTCCTTCCTGCACTGCTGTAAGCGTATTCAGTATCTGGTAGGACGGTATGCTTCAGTAAGACAATAAGATCAGTCAGGAAAGCTCTTCACACTGTCTTCAAAAACATGATTAAAATTTAAGGCACCGGTGCATCACTTGGGAGCTAACAGTGCTAATAAATAGAGGTTCAAATTCAAATTCAAAGCAGAGTATTTAGTGTTCTTGAGTTTAGAGGTGCTCTCCATACAGCAAGAGTAGCTGTCTGGTAATCAGAAATATAAACAGGCACTTGAACCTTCCCAAGAAAAATATCAGTTGATAGCCATTAAAATGAGATGTTTATTATCACTTTTTGCCAGTTTTTCTTTCCCTTTTGCACCTTTGAGAAAGTAGGCAGCTGTATTGAGGATTGCAGTGAGTGTACAGCGAGGGTTTTGATATTGTACGGTCAAAGGAAAACCCTGTAATTAGGCTGAGAGGGAGTAATTACGAGTGCTGCAGTACTACTTCCTGCTGTTTTTAATTCAGTAGTTTATACTGAGACATTTCCCACTGCCCTAAATGAAGAGGAATGATTTCTCAATTCTTCTTGGCCCCCAGTCTCTGCTTTTTACATGCAGTCCCACCACAATGCTACTATCACTTTGACGCTTAATTAGTTTATCCATGTTGGCATTCTGTATTGCTCTCTGAAAGTGAAACGCCGAGACATCTGCCAAGACAAGTTAATACATCTGAGGCCTCTATTCAGGCATTTCTTACAGTCTTCAGATGTGGTATCAGGTGTGTTTGTGTATGCAAAACCTTCCATGTGCTCCCCGGTGGCGCTTCAGGAAAATCTCCAGCCCAAACTCTGATCCGCTTCGTGCTCTCTCCTGTCACAGTCGCAAAAAACGCCGTCAAACAGTATCTGCTCTCTGCAGACATCCTGCCAGACTGCAAGTCAAGACAGCAGCTTTAATTACATGACTTTTGCATGAACATGCATGCGCTTATTGCCCATCTGCTTTGAGGGTAGGGCTATTGAATATTTTATTTCGTTTTATTCCTTAAAATACTATCCAACTAATACTGTGTAAGGATGTGACATGGTGCACTTTAAAGGGTCCAAATCACTTAAAGTCCATTTCCCCTCACTTTCTTGAAATAAAGAAGTTTGATGTCCTTAAGGTTTCAAAACGTACTATTGACTCCTCAGCTTATACATTTCATATACCGAGGCTAAGCTACAAAAACTGCCTATTTTGAATCTGTTTTTGTGATGTCACAAAAACCAAAATATTCACATATACCCACCTATTCAGTCTACAGCAGTTTAGCTCCACCCATTTATACTGAAGTTATAAGACCTGCTTATTTGTACAAAGTACAATACAGGGCAGCCAATCAGAACAAAGGTAATTCACATATAATCGGTCTTAAAGGCACAATAACAGAAGCAGACTGTTACAACAGAATAGATCTTTGAAAATAACGTGTTGTTTTAAGTTTAATACAGGACAAACAAAAGTCTTGTGACATTATTTGTGTGCAATATAGTGATAATATTGTAAACTATGATAAAATGTTTTGCAATTACTGAATATATATATATATATATATATATATATATATATATATATATATATATATATATATATATGTATGTAGTAAACAAGTGAGATATTATCATTTCACATACTGTCCCATTTTTTTTGGAACTGGCTTTGTATGTTTGCAGTCACAGAATTTTGTGTGTATGAAATACAGAAGCATGAAAACATACCAAAGTAACCTTATAATAACCTTACTTAAGAACCTGTTTTTGTTTAGCAAGGAGCTTGGCAGCCTTCTAATGGGCTGTTAAAAGGCAAATCCAGTAATATTCAGTTAGGTTTTAATTTGAAATATTTAATAAATAATTCACTGTAAAACTGGAACATCCAAAGTAAATAAATTTCATTCACGCTAACAGAAATGAACTTATAATTCTCATCATAAGTGTGTTTGATGAACAGAGGCAGCTAAAGAAGTAAAGGCTTCCACATTAAGCACTGTTACATAATGACTGGCGCAGCATGTACATGATGATTATATGAAACAGTGTAGTATATGCCATTTTTATGTTGGTCTCAGCGTTCTGTGACAGGGTTCTCAACCCTAGTCCTGCCTGCTAATAGTGTTTATGACATTAAAAACACATTGTTTTATGCAATATAGTTGCATAATATATATATATATATATATATATATAGTGTGTGTGTGTTTTTCTTTTCATTTGTTATCGGACATAGACTGAGAGCATGCTAACTAGCCAGTTTAGAGCAGTAGGAAACTTATTTGACTGCATTTGGCATTTAGACCCTTATTATCACCTTAAATTAGCATTCAGAAAGTTGGAATGAAGAATGCATACTTTGTTTATTTCTGGTTTCATAATACTGCAAAATAAAGCATTGATTATGCACATGATTTTACAGTTTTATTTAGCAAACATTTATTGCAGCCCTACATGGTCCTCTCTCTGTCTAGGCTTGCAGAAATTGAAGTAAATTGATGAACACCTCTGAGTGGCTAATGTAAGCTCATTATGTAAATTGTAATAGCAAAGCAGCTTCCTCAGGGGTTCTGCAGTAAAGGCTAAGGTCACTTTCTTTCAGCGTGCGAGCCCTGTCTCTGCCCCCTTGAGATTACTCATGCATGTGCACACGTTACCCAGCTTGAAAGACAAACAAAAGTGTGATATATTTCATCAGAAAATGAGATTTGGAGGCACTAAAGTAAGCAAGGCAGCAGCTCGCTAATCCCAGCCTGGCCCTGCTGGGGTGGTTGTACGGGGCCTCCCGGTTGGAGACAGCACAGAATGGCATGAATAAAACATGAGTTCAGCTTAGACACCCGCACCCCTGGCTGCTCCAATCAGAGTTATGATATTGACGTGCTCTCGAGAGCCTTTTAAATGTTTCTCCTCGTAATCTGACTCGGCCCTCTGGCTCCTATCATCTGTTGCCTAATGACTTTGTAAGGATGAGAAGAAAAACGTGTGGAAATGTGTGTGTGTGCATATTTTTTTCAGTAATAAATGTGAGACTGAGCAAGCACCTTACGTGTTTGCTCATGAGTATCTTGTGGGTATTGTCAGTACTAGAATATAGAACAATTGTAAGAGAACCAATAATGGGGAGCTTGTAAACAACAGCAACCAGTGTATAGTATATGTATGAGCTGTATTGTAACAAATCAAGCCATTATGCAATTTTCTTACTTTATTTTTCACATTTTTTCTCCTGTTCCTTATAAATAAACCATATATCATACAAAATATATCATAAATTGGTATTTTTGCCATATTGCCCTAATTTTGGATTGATCCAAATATTTTACTTAAAAGGAACTGCACTTATTTTTCAAAATTTCTGCATAGTTCAGTTGTTGAGATGTAAACAATGTCATTCACAGTAGATGTCAAATGGTTCATTGCAGGGAAACTTACCTACTCAGATAACCTTACAGTGGTGGTGATAGGAACCAGGGGTCATGTTGTCTACAAACCAAATATAGCCATTTTATTTACTGTTCAAAATGGCCTGGGAATCTACATGATTCTTCTGAGTTTCTATAAGTAATGTTGGTAATGTTAAAATAGTGGGAAAAAAAATATGTTTTCCTTAGGGACTATTTTGCATGCATGAACCTGCATGTACTTCTCTGCCATTCATGTATCATAAAAGTACATTTTAGACTAAAACTAAACACATAACTAATTCTAACTATAACAAATTCTAACTATGTAAACTTATCTAGAACAGAGATACCACATTATACCATTTTGAATAGCTTTTTATATATTTAAGGTTTAAGTAAGGTTTAAGTTAATTTTGTAAAATCAGTAGAATTCCCCTTTAAAGAACATAAGTTTCAAATGTTTAAATAAAATATTCTAAGTTTGATGTATGTAAACATTGTTTGAGTGCCCAAAAAGTACTACTCACAGTAAACTGAGCTTCAAAGACAGAGCAACCATATTAAAGCATATGTTTTTGTGATGTCATAACACAAACCAACACATTTACATATCGCGGCTGTCTGAAGAAAACCTTGTATCTCCATTTCTGTCGGGTTTTTTTTACATAGTTTGAAAATGCCTGTTGCCCTTTACATTGTGTGTAAATTTCATGAAGAATGCACCAAAAGAAACGACCCAAAATGACTTGGAAATATGTCTGATTCCATTGACTTGCATTAAGAGTAAAGTTGTTTTTTTTCCTTCTCATGTAAAGTTATCATTTTGGTGATACGAGGTTTTCTTCCAACAACAGCGATATATCTACCTATTCAATTTGTGGTACTTTATTCCCACCTATTCACATTAATGTTATAAGAAATGTTTCAGCCCAGGCTGCTTTTAGAATGAGTCACAATACAGGACAGCCAATCAGAACAGAGGTCATTTGCCTAGCGGCCAATCACATTAGGGGAAAAAATCATTTTAGATTTGCATGTATCACCCTTTAGGTCTTAGCAATGAAAACAGCCTGTTTAATTCTGAGGGATAAAAAGAGATTGGGAAAGTCATGTAATAATGAATGATGATTGCTTTGTAAAATAAAAGAAAGATGTAATATACGGCCCTCATAATCCATTTGACTTCCATCACTTGCTGAAAGCTTCTCTCCGTGGACGAATAACGTGTCTACTTTGCCTGTGACTGATATCTCTGATTGAATGTGACTGATGGTCATTAGCATGCAGTAACTTTAAAAGGAGCCCATGGTGATGATTACTCAAGGTTATCATCACCATCTAATGAATTTCCACTCATAAAAGTACTTTAGGATGACGCACTTGTTGTGTTCTTACCCCGTGGTTAATAGAAATGACGAATAGTGAGATGGTCAGTTGTTAATGGACAAATCATCATCGGAATGACTCAGCCTGCAGAGATGGTATTAGATGCTGATTAGTGAACACAGAGCTACATGTGTAGTAACAGCGTTCTCTAGAAGCCTCAATAGGGCAGCCAGTGAATTACACGCACATGTAACTGAAAGCGATCACCTATTTTACCGACTCATTTACTGGCTAGTGAGGCATATCCAATGATTCACTGGCCATGAAGGCTTGCTGATGAAGTTAGAGAGTAGCTCATGGAGGCTTTTGTCCTTGAGACAATGCAGAATATTAATTGTTGTACAGTATGTATGTTAATAAAATGAGATTTTAAATAATTTCAATCCACTTTTACTTTTGTATTGGTCCATTCATATATATGTATGTATATATGTGTGTGTGTGTGTGTGTGTGTGTGTGTGTGTATATACATAAAAATACACAGAAAACGCAACCAACTTCTATTGCTAAAGGCTAAGAGTGGACACATTGAATACTAAAAAATCTGATATTATGTTTTTTACACTTTTTGAGGCCTCTGTGTAATTTTCTGTTAAAGGTATGTTTTCTGCATTTTTCCTGACTCTAAAAGACAAATAACTCTCTGACAGAGGCCAGTTGTGGATACCTGTGCCCTGTAAATATTTGAAGGGATGGTGGTATATAGGTTGATTGTATTTGTCCCCCCACTGCACGGCAGAGTAATTGTCATCAGAGGACACCTCTGATAACATCTTCAAAGAGTCCAGGCTTCCTTCACACCACTGATCTGATGAAAGGCCAGCGAGGGAAGGAAAGGGTATTCCTGTGAGGCTTTCTGCTTTGAGTTTGTCCTTTGGGGCTTCTTTGAAGCTCCAGACTATGGCGCACCATACAGTAAGACCCATTTGGTTTCAGGATTGGTGCAGTGCCTAGCTGGAGCTCCTCCTTTCCAAACATTTTTTCACTTCAGAAAAAGCCATTACAGAATAGCATATATTGAAAACCCTGACCTACCTCTTTCAAATTCAGGTGGGCAATATGACACAATGTTATCACAGTTAATATTATTAAATGAAGTACAATATGTTTCCCTAAGCACATCACATGTGTCATTATTTTTGAAACTTAGATAATAGCACATACTATAAAAAAATAAAACGTGGACCATTAATAGAAAGCCTGTAAAGAATAGGCCAGGGCAATATCTAAAATGAATTAGTATGATATTTTCTTGTTAAATAGTTGGGATTATTTATTATATTACCTCTTGTTTTGGAAGTTGTTACTGCAAATATATGCACTCGTGTTGGTGTTTCTTCTCCTGATGATGTACATAGTGTTTGGACTGCCTTTAAATTTGAGTAAATTTGAACTTCAAATAGTAAGTTAACAGAACAAGGATCTGTATTTCTACACTGGAAGTTCAAATAAGCAAACAACCCCCGGTCTATGTTTACAGTGTTCCAAATCCACATCCATAAGCTTTATATCATTAATAAATAAGTAAATAAATAAATAATTATTTATTTCTATCATTATAGCTAAGGGGGCTCTGGAATTCAGCTATAGATGTTTGCGTATGAAGTATGGGAGTGGGGCACAAGCTAACACATTTTGTTTTTTATAGAGTAACTTTAAAAATATTTAAGCTGAAATAATCATACTTTTATACAAGCAACAAATACATCTCCACTACAAACAAACACTTGAACTTTGTCTCTAGCACCTACCCTTCATGTACAATTCCACTGAAATGACGGGAAGCACAATGTTACAATTTACCCCATGGATGGGTTAACTGTAACAGACAGAGGGTCAGTTGTAACACTTGCTAGAAAAGGGATTAGCGCAAACAAAGTTAATTCAAAATAATTCTATGTTGTAAGATACAAAGATATTTTCCAACCTAACAGCATTATATATTATCTCTCTATAAGACAGACAGACAGCTGAATTGAGAGATACACACACATCAAATAATATATATGAAAACTGACATGAGACTGTGTGTCAAACAATGACAAATTTGTTTTTTGTCCAGTGCAGAACAGCAAATACAAACATCACACAACAGTGAAATGTGGAACACTGTTTCTGAATAACTACAGCTTTACCAACTGTTAATTTCAATTTCATTAATATTCTTATTTAAAACCAAAATACTAACATCTGAAAGATACTAATAAAGTGTTTATGTATTTATTTATTTATTTGTCTTTGTTTACTAAAGATGGCTTAGTTGTAACATTGTGTGACAGCTAACCTCGCAGTACGGAGGCTGTACTTAAGCCTAGCTAGCACTTGCTGTAAGCTTGTCACCTGTTTTAAAACAGTGCTACGTTGTAGGCAACAAGATGGTGATTAAAGAATTATAAGGTTGGATTTTGTGATTTACACAAACTGCTCAGTGACCAAAAAAAAACTTGTTTTGAAAAAAATTACTTACATGCCCTGAAAACACTTTTTGGCACAGATCTATCTGACAAATTGCTCTGAATTTTCACAGGAGACTGTGGCCAGGGAATGTGGTAAAGTGCCCAGAAACACACGCTGCTTGACCTTCTTTAACAAAGTAAAAATTCCTTGTTAATTTGTGCCCCATGTTAGGTTGTTCCCCATGCTCCCCTGTTATATTTTCATAGTTTTACAATGTATCTAAACCATCATGACAGTTAAGCTGTATGGCAAATGCTTAGAATTTTCCCCAGACAGTATGTCACACTCTACAGAGACCCACAGCAGAGACAGTGGGAAATTGGCTCTACTGTAGCATAACAGCTTATCAGTGCCTAAAAATCTATTGTTTTAACAGTAAAATGAAATACAGCATTGCATGTATACATTATGTAACATTATATAGTCCTCTCTTGTTCTCTCTGTTCTCCTTCCCAACAATGCGATGATCTCCTTTGAAGCATTCTATTGTCATCAGTTTACTTGTCAATCACCACCATTATCCTATTACATCTCCCTACAGCCCAGGCCTAGTAAACAACAACAATCAGTGAATAGGCATTGAATAAACTGCATGGTAACAAGCGACTGGCTGGATATCAGCCCGTTATGACATCATCTCATTTTATTAATTCCACTCGTGTGTAAAATAAAGTATCATCAGATATTGTGATGCTGTATTTTTTGCCATAATATCATATGAAGCTGAAGCTGCCATACTTAGTATCCTTGTAGTGTGAGTATCTGTTGCATACTGTGGTCGTGATGTGTGATGCTATGCCTTGGACACCCCCACCTTCTTTTTCCTACATGATTACCTACTGCAGTGTTGTGTCTCAGACTGCAGACTAGTATTGACTGAGCTCACTGCAGCAAATAAACTACATATGGAAAGCATACACCTAATCTTCTGCTGATTGAGATTGGAGTTTCTGTACCTTTTTGATTTATTACTACACATTAAAGATCTTCTGCAAGGCTACCAGGAGGGAAAAGGAAAACCACTGGGGCATGAATAGGTGTTATCACTGACACAAGAAGGTCTGCCAGAATCGCTGTATGCTTTGCAGTAACCATACGAAATAAATTAATAAATCACCCTCATTTACTATCAATAACATAATGAGTAGACTTCGTCATGATGACAAGGTTCTCTTCCATTCTTCTCCTTAACAGCATAATGTGGCTATTAATTATATTTTACAAATGTCTTCGCTTGATGAAGAAGAGAATTGCTCAGCATCTGGTCAAGAATGTGCTCAACCTTGAAAACTCAGTGTGCTGTAGAAAGAGAGAGGAAAAGAGAGAAAATGTGCTGTTAACAAAAGAATTGTGAACAAAAACAGGTTGCTTCAATTTGCATAGAGCATTTCTGTGGAAATAACCTTTTTACTACACATCCAGCTGCGCTCAGGAGCTGTGTGGAAATGACTGTTCCACACAAAGGAGAAAAGGATGTTTTTATCATACTGAGGGATCTCACTGAGGGGTGTTTTCAACTGTTTTAGGATGCACAGTTTGTGAGTGCGGACGAATGGGGCTGTAGTCAAGACCACCTTTGTTGATTCCAAGACAAGTCACTAAATTGTTACTGGGGTGGAACCCCTCTTGTCGCTGGGGTGGTACCTCAGGGGTTCGTCTTCACTACCTTTAGTTAGGAATGTAGTTTTACCATAATCCATTGCAGTTATATTTTTGAAGTTTTGTCTCCAGGCTTTTTTTGTTTTGTTGTTCTGTTTTACACATTAGTTTATGAAAAGGTACAAATGTGTAACTTTCCACAGGAAAAAAATATTTGAGATACATAGTTGGACCTAAAAACCACTGTTGTACTTTTGAGCGTACATTTACATTGTTTGTACTTTGATGAACGAAAAATGTACTTGTATAGTACCTTTATTTCCGACAGTGTATCAACACATTCAAATCCATTCTAAGTCTTTTCTGTTTGTTTTGATGTGAGGAATTGACACAAATAGTACAAATGTAAAGGATTTTAGAGGTTTTGGAAAATATCCCCTCATCTACTTACTTGCTTCAACAGTCATGCATAACACGCTGAGTTTCTTGGTATTCTGAAAGAATCCAACTGGTGCCAATACCAATTGGCTAAAGCAAACACAAACAGATGCAGTGATTTGGTTTTGGGTTGCCTGAGTATGAATCAGTGAATCACCTATGAATCACCTTAGTGACAGCTACAACAAGGAAAATACACCAAAATACAATTTTTTAGGCAGTAGTTGGCCCCTGTCAAGCCCAGAGGCTAAATATGGCAAGACCAAGTCCGAGTACAAATGCTGTGGCATACAAGACAAGTTTGAGATGCTAGAAAAGTGTCTACGGTACAGAGCTGGGTGAGGTCCAAAAAATTAGAATGATCATTACCACCCATATAACCTACCGTAGTCTAATGGCTTAGTAATGTCCTGTAACATTTGTTTAACAACCCTTTAACAAAGCTATTAAGGTGAGTAAACCTCTACATTTCAGTATTATTGCTGTTTAAGATTAGGCCTATCTAGTGCTCTATGAGTTCTTTTCCCCAACATTGGTGGTTATTGCCAGATAAGGATCAGCTTCAGGTTTTTTGTCAGTCATCAGTGATATTCGATTTCATACCCCTGATGCCCAGCCCTAGAGCTAACCACGTCTTCAGCTGATTGATCCTGGTTTAAGGAGAGAATTCAAAACTTTAGAGGGGGGAGAACTTGGGCTAGAGTCCTGGCTGGCTTCTGTTTTTTTGCCAGAAGGCCGTATCCTCAAAAGCTCCAGATGTTTATGGCAGCTGCTGCTGAGTTTTCTGAGGTCTTGAGATTGCATCTCGAGATTGCAACTGCATATTACTGTGGTGTGCCTGATGACGCTTGAGAAGTTGAATGTGAGTTCTGGGAGTTCCTAAAGAGATGCAGAGGGAGCTGGACTGATCCTAACGAGTGTCATGAGAATTGATGTGCACGGCTGCTCAGTTACTGCAGTAGTTAAAAATTAGTGCCTGTCCATTCATGCCCCCAAAGTATGGGGGCAATGATAGGCTATAACTACCACATTAACAAGAAGTTTGATAGACTCCAGGGTCAAGGGAGGCAATACAGCAGGCCAAAAAGATGTAAATCCGCCACACAGAGGCCGATAGATAGGGCAGTGAGAAGCTGAAGCAAAGATGCTGAAAGCAGCAGAGTGGGAAGTCCAGGAATAAGATTAGGTGACAAGAAAACAGGTTGAGTAAGGAATGGTTTGGTATGAAAAGTGATGTGGTTGGGCTGAAGAGGGCATTAGGAAAGGATGAAGAAGGGATTGGGATGGGATGAAGAAGGGATTGGAATGGGATAAGGAGGGGATTGGAATGGGATGAGGGGTGAGAGGTTGAGATTACAGTAGTAAGGGTCAGGACTGAAAATTGTTGAATGTAGCAGGAGTGTTAGAGCATTGCAGCACTGAAACCAGACCACCAGTGACATCTTAAAGGCTTGTTGTCAGTGGGGTTGATGTTGGCATACTGTTGTGGTGATATGATTGGGTCAAACTATTGCAAAGTAAAACTGGCAGACCTGAACTTATGTCTCAGTCCAGTCTGTTATGCCAGGAGGGTGCCTCAAAGAGGGCACTAAGAGTTTACAAACCAGGGCAACTGTAACAGGAGCTCCAAACTGGAGGCTGGGGAAACTAGCAAAGTGTTATAGCAAGGCTTAGAACAAGTTCAGGGCTGAGTATTTTTGGTTGATGGACTATACTCAGTTTTGCAGTGACCCTGAGTTGTTGGCATGGTAGTAACATGTTAGGGTGTGTTGTGTTGGTATGAGTGGATCAGACACAGCAGTGTTTCTGGAGTTTTTAAACACTATGTACACCCACTGTCCACTTTATTAGACACGCCTACCTTGTTCCACCTTGCAGATGTGAAGTAGTTTATGTTTATGTTTATGCCATTCTCTAGTTGTCTAGCTGCCATGTCTGATCCACTTCTACCAAAACACAATAATATATTACTACCATGTCAGTGTCACACTCAAACAATATCTACTCAGCGGTGGTCCTACGGGGTCCTTACCACTGATGAATGGTGTAAATAGGGGCTTACAAATGCAGAGAAACGGACTTCACTACTCTGTAATTGCAGACAACTAGAAAGTGCACCTATATAATGAGTGGACCTGATAATGTGTGTAGATACAAGCTACCCTTATCAAGCGTAGCTGTGAGGGTTTATAGCGAATAGAGACTTTCAGGTGTGGTCTTTCTCTCAGACCTCTGTTATATCATAACTCCTTTATACAGTGGAAAACCCTGAATATCCGGTCTCCTGGCTCACAAGCTGCTGAAGGGATGGGCTCACAAGGGCGCCCCTCTGGTGTCATATTCGACGGGGGTGTGATCTGTTTCCCATAATTACACCTACTATTACTGCGACTTGCACGGGGAGAGAGAGAGAGAGGGAGATCCACCGAGTCATTCCTGGTGATTAATGTAGGTATGCAGAGAGAGGCCGCCGGGGAACGTGTGGAGCGTAATTATTGCAAAGTGTCGAGGAGCGAGAATACTTTACGCCACCCCACCCCCAAAACGACACCAGCCACAAGAACAATTAAAGTTAGAAAAGGCCATGTTGGGAATCTATCATTTAGCCTGGCTGGTCCTCCAGTGTGAGGGGAGATGGCAGTGGGGAGGAAGATTTGTGGAACTGTAATTGGAGCAATTTGAAGGATGAATCATGGCCAAAAAGCTGGCCTCCTTTCAGAGAAAAGCTCTGAGATCTCCTCTGAAAGAGGGTGAACTCTAACAACTAATGTCTTAGAAGACAATGAATGAAATGCATTTTTCCTATTTATAACTGTACATTTCTGGCACCCAGTGCACTATTGGCCTAATGTATTAAGTCTTTTGTGCCAGTTTTAGACTCAATTTGGACTCGTTTGGCCCATGTAGTATATATGAAACAAGCATAATCTTGCAGTTTATGGGCCATGTGCATGGAAAAATGCAAAATGCGTATGTATATCATGTGAGAGGAGATTTAACAATGGCAGCAGTCATACCAGTCATACTGGACAAAAGTTTGAGCCCTGAATATGAGCTGAAAGGATATGTAGCAGCAAAATGACATCATTTTAACTCTCAGTATTTAAACATGTATGCAAAGACAGCACAAATTGTGCCGCAATATGCACTCATAGTCTGTGTTATTGTTTCACAAATTGTATTTTCTTAGCTGGAGTACTATTACACCCCTGTGGAATGCTTTAGTAGGACAGAACTTCATTTATTAACACTAGTATTTCTTCATAACTTTGATTTTCTCCTTTTTCTTATGCTTGTTGAATGTTTCAGGATTGTGTTGCACATTTTAAACTCTGTACCTTAGAAAGGTGCAGTTTATAGGTGGTTTTACAAGTGGTTTACTTGATTAACTGCAACCTAAACAATAAACTGAATATTAATTTCAAATGCATTGAGGTTGCATATTGTAGCTGCATGAAGGCACATATAAGTGGCCTTATGGTTTTGTGTGGTGGTAGCTCAGAGCTAGCTTCACAGCCCAGTCCTAATGCTTTAGGGTGCTTGAACAAGGCTCTTATCTCCCCACTACTCTGTAAAGTACCCCTGCTGTCCTCTACGTGTTTCTCTTAATGAACAATTTGTCACTATGCACGTTACAATTGCACTCTTAATTTAGATCTATTCTGTTGTTCTTGGAAAGCAGGGAATTTGAAGGTCATTGGTCTTATGTGTAAATGAGCATTCAGTGGTATGGATCTTGTGTTTAGACACTTAAGCCTCTTTAACATAATGAAATTTAGTCACCACTTCTGTTACTGGCAATCCAGAAATTCGTACACTACATAGCCAAGTGTTTGTGGACACTCAATTTCTTCTAATTAGTAGGTTTGCCTGTTGTAGGCACACTCATTGCTAACAGGTGTATAAAATCAAGAATGCAGTCATGCAATATCCACAGACAAACACTGGGAGTAGAATAGATCATACCTAAAAGCCCTGTTAGTGATGCACGTTGTTAAGTATTATGAGTGAACAGCACTTACAATGCTTAAAAATGTCCATCGTTTAGCTCAGCCATGAAGTAGTAAGCCACACAGTCTTGTGGAACCAGACTGCAGAGTGCTCAAGCATGTAGCACGCAAGATCACCTATTCTTCATTACCTCCTACTGAACTCCAAATACTGGAAGCATAATCGGCACAAGAACTGCTTGTCGGGAGCTTCATACAAACCTAAGATCACCATGCACAATGCAGAGTGTTGGCATGAGTGGTTTAAGGCACACTGAGATTGGACTCTTGAACAGTACAAACTCGGTGTCTGGAGTGATGAATCACTCTTCTTATTTGGCAATCTGATGTATGTATCTGGGTTTGGTGGATGCAGGAGAATGCTGCCTGCTTAAGTGCACTATATTGGAAGTGTGAAGTTTGGTGGAAGAGGTATAATGGTCTGGTGCTGTTTGTCATGGTTTGAGCAGGACCCCTTAGTTCCAGTGAAGGGAATCTTGGTGCTACTGTGTAAAGTGATGTTATAGAAAACTGTGTCCAACAGTGCCCCCATACACACAGCAAGGTCCATAAAGAAATGATATGCTGAGTTTGGTCAGGAAGAAATTGACTTGTGTGCGCATAGTCCTGACCTCAACCACATCCAACACCGCAGGGATGATTTGGAATGTTGACTGCAAGCAATATACCACCCAATATCAGTGCCCGACTTCACTAATGCTCCCATGGATGAATAGAAGCAAATCTCCACAGCCATGTTCCAAAAGTTTAGAAAGCAAACAAGGGACCAACTCCAGGTTAATATCCTTGGTTTTGAAATAAGATGTTCACAAAGCATATAAGGATGTGATTTTTGTGTGTCTACATACTTTTGGCCATGTAGAGTAATTCTTTCCTCGCAGTACAGCTTGAAATGTTTTCTAGCTTGTCTGGCATGACCATAAGGGTTGTTTCTTAGGTTGCTGTGTTTGTTCCCAGAGAAAAGGTCATTGATTTTCAGCTGACCCCTGCAGGAGTAATGAGTTCAGGGTCTGACACTACACTGGTCCTGCAGGGCTGTTTTGACACCCACCAATGTGCAGGCTGTTCCACTGTGCTTCCTTCAGTCAAATATCCTGTAGGGCCCACACAGGAGTGATCATGTATAACTGTGGACCAATTCCAATATGACATTTGAGGAACAAATTGGATTAAGATATACAATCAGAACAAAGTTTGAGTTAGCTGTCAATCAGACTGGAATGAAGATAAAATGAACTTTGATTACCCTTTAGAAACTATTTTTTTTTCCACAGTAGAAATTCTCAGCTTTGTATGTGTGTGCTTGAGGGCTGGAAGTGGAGTTTTGGAAATGAATGGATGGTTTCTTATTGTGCACTCAAAGAATCAAGCATGGACGTTTGAATAACAGCAACAGACTTTACACTCCAGCCTGGTACACTGCTGCTTACTCTTTTTATTTGCTCCTTGCTGTAGCTTGAAGTCAATGGCATTTCAGCGTAAAGCAGAATTTACAACTCCAGGCATGCCATCATGTGAAAATCCAATCTTTCCTCAAGCTTGCTGAGGGAGTTTGTTGCAGTACAAATAATGTACCATATTGAAAACAATATATTCTATTTATGTTTTAGAATATATTGATTACATATTGGCATAGTTCAAAACTGTATCCAGGTACAGATTACTGATTACCTGTTAAAATTGTACTTGTAACGTAATCTAAATAATAATTACACTCACCTAGCATTTTATTAGGAACACTACACTAATACTGGATAGGGCCTCCCTTTGTTCTCAGAACAGCCTCAGTTGTTCATGGCATGGATTCCACAAGATGGAAACATTCTTTTGATATTCTGGTCCCTGTTGACATGATTGCTTCATGCAATTCATGCAGATTTTCAGATGCACTTTCATGCCGTTCTACCACATCCCAAAAGTGTTCACTTGGATCCAGATCTGGTGAGTGGGAACACTACTAAAGGACCTTGAATTAATTCGTGAAATCAGTTTGAGGTAATATTTGCTTTGTGACATGTTGCATCATCATGCTGGAAGTGGGGCTTAGAAGATGGCTAAATTGCGGCCATGAAGGGACATACATGGTCAGCAACAATACTCAAATAGGGTGGGGAAGTCCAGCAAAGATTGATTGGTATTAACAGGTCCAAAGTGTGCCAAGAAAACATTCTCTACACCATTACGCCACATCCACCAGCCTGAAATGTTGACACAAGGTAGGTTTGGTCCATCCTGTCAAGCGCTAATCCTGACCCTACCATCTATGTGCCTGCACAGAAATTGAGATTTATCAGACCAGGCTACATTTTTCCAGTCTTCACCTGTCCAGTTTTGGTGAGCCTGTGTTCACTGCAGCCTCAACTTTCTGTTCTTGGCCGACAGAACCAATCATTAGATGATAATTGCATGAATGAGTAGGTGTACAGGTGTTCCTATTAAAGTGCTCAGTGATGTAATCTGATCTTCTTTGTTTTACTTTTGAATAAGTCATGTAATAAGATAAAAACAAGTTAAAACAAATGTATCAACATGTCTTTAAACAGGAGAACTGTAATGTTTTATGGAAAAAAGTGATTGAGAGGTTAAACTGGGATTTCAAAGATAGGGAACCACCATGGGTGTCTTTTTCATGGGTGTCAATAATGAAGGAACAATGTTGTTCAATTTATGAGGAGTTCTCTGCACAGATATGATGAACATGTAACTTGTAAGGTCTGTTTCTGTTTCAATTCATTGACTTGGCTGTTTTTGCATCAAAAGTATATCAAAATATTACCTCATTGTTTTCTGACAAGCCTAGCAAACTAGCAAAATGAACTGTTCCAAACAATGCCACCTATCTGTATTGTTGGAGCAGTTACAGCTATTGTCAGAAATGACAATATAGTTTATACAGAATAATGGTGAAATAGATCACCTTAGTGTAACACTATGCTGCCAGGTGTTCAATGCCATTCAAACAAATTTAGAAAGATGCTTCCCAAACTGATGGGAACCCCAGCCTTCCTACCTGACTTAACTAAATTTGAGTACATTTAACAACAATCAGTTGCCAGAATAGTGGGTTAAACACCGTAATTTAGTAATAGAAACATTTCATGCAGGTTTACTGTGTAAACAAATATTTTTACAAAAAAGTTTTGTTATGCAACCAAAACACTTAACTTTTATCACTGCACCATGAAAAGTGTGTTTATTATATGTGGCATGACACCATGACCACTTACGTCATGGGCTGGAGGTTAGGGAACCAGCCCTGTGACCGGAATGTCGCCAGTTCAATCCCCTGAGCCAACAGTATGTGACTGAAGTGCTCTTGATCAAGGCATCTAACCGCAAACTGCTCCCCAGGCGCCGTGGATAGGGCTGCACACCGCTCGGGGCAAGAGGTGAAATTTCCCCGTTATGGACTAATAAGGGTCGCTTTAACTGTTAAGACAGCAAGGAATATTATTGGCATAGCTACCAAAATAGCACAAATACTTATTTCACTCTCTGCATATGGGCCTCTCAGAGTACCATTAAAGACTGTAGCTATCACTCAAGCCTTTTCTCTCTTCTTCCCTCTAAAAAAACGCTGCCGCATCATTAAATCTCATACCACACATTTTAGTAAGAGCTCTTTTCCTCAGGCAGTCAGGTTGTTGAACAACTGAGGTCTTTCATGGATGGAAATTGTAATAAGTGATGTGATTGTGCGTTTGTGTGTTATAAAGGCCCTTATTCAGCAAAGTGCAAAAAAGAGCACACATTTAACCACCTTTGATAACATATGAACTTCTCTTTGTCTGATTGATCAACTTTTTGTGTAACATGGAAACAAGTGGAGATTTGAGCACAAATGATGGATCTTGAGATCAAGTCATTAACATGTCGTTTATATGAAGCATGTCCTAATTCAAACAGATGTTTCAGTAGGAAGCCAATAAAAAGTCAGTATTTAGCACCTTATGAGCCAATGGCTGTGCTTGTAGGTGGAGATTGAAGTCACTGCTTCTCTTACTGACTTTATAGTGATAAAATTATGGCAACTGGAAAGAATAAAATGGGAAATAAACAAAATGACTTTGTTTTTTTAAGATAATAGAATGATGTGATTGTGATTATTTTCCTAAAATAACATATTTAAACATTGTATTATTGCACAGTGTAACATGTCTTTAAATAGAACATGGAATAATTGCGGATTTTGTTTAAATCAATGTGTATGTAGAATAAGTACCTCCTCTTTTGCACTGGATTGCCAGGTGCACAAATCATCATTATTATTATTATTATTATTATTGTTATTTTCTAGTTTTATTATTGAGATTATAGATGACATTGATAACAATTTTGATTAACTGCAAATCAAGAATTTCTGTTTTCTGGTTGTTAAACTGTTACACTCAAATGTACACACACTGCTACCAGATGTGAGTTTGATTGTATAGATTTGCCTACGATGAAATTGATCAATAACAAAAGTGCTAGTAAAATTTGTGTACACTTATTTTTTGATCAGATTTGACTATGTATCCTTGGTGAATTGTTGATTTGAATCCCTTTGTTGATTTGTTGTGTAATCCTTTACAAAAGTGATTGTCATAGCGATCTTTTGTATTTGTTGCCTTTAATACACATGACAGTAAATATAAACTAGAACTTGAAACTTGGCTAGATACCAAGATGACAGAATAGTTTGGAATTACTTTGTTCTTATTTAAAGCAATTAATTTGGGCTACTTAAAGGTTCTTCTATATCTTCTACTTAAAGGTTTGTTCTATATGCTATAAACAATAACTCCCAGAGCACAATTAATCCCAAGCTCTCGTTCTTTGGTATCAAAAACAAAAGGGTAAAAAGGTGCCTGCTTTCTATTTTTGGAAAGCAGAAGCAGCACGAACAGTTTGACCCCCTCATTAAGGAATGTTTTCACAGATAGCTTGGGCGTCTGTTGCCCAGTTTGAGCTGATTTTGGAAAGGAACGCCACATGTGGCGTAACAGTGGGTAAACCTTTTTACGTTTGTTACAGGTTGAGACACAACTGACTGGTTAGCTTGACTGTTACTATGCCAACCACAGAGACAACAGAGATTTATGGAGTGAGTTTGTGTCATGAAAATTCACAACAGTATTGCATTTTCACTGTCCAAAACATTGTGTTTGGTATACAGGAGGGATTCTAATGTAATTCTGCAAGTAATCACAATTTTTATAAAGTATCTGCAGTCTGTTTACTGTTTTTTTTGTATCTTGATTGTGTAATACTGTTACTTGCATTGCTTTTCTACCCAAGTTTGCATATTGGCTTCAGTGCCCATGGACCAGAGCTGAACAGAAGCTGAAGAGTTTGATGTTGCTTCTGTTTCCATATATGCCATTGAAAGCAAGTGAAGGTTAGCTTGTAGTAGTTGGCAATGCTTGAAAGATTTCCTTGAGTCCATCTGGACAGGTGCAGAGATTTTCCTCCCTCCCTGCTGACCAGTCTTATCTGCATGGTGCAGAGATGTGGATGTTTAAATGTGCATGAAGCCAGGAATGCCAGGAATGTGATATGTGTAAGCCTGACTAAGAATTATTTAATAGCTGTTTGCACAATTTCATGGCATAGATTTCAAGTTGAGCATCCAAGGCAGTTGCTGAAGAACTTGTGACAAGGTATGCAGGGAGATTTTAATCTATATAGGCACAGGCTGTTAAGACGTGTGCTATCAAAGTCTTCTGAGTTCTCTCAAAATTGAAACGGAAGACACATTGCTGATAAGATCACATCTTCCAATAAATGCAGTGCACAATGTTGTAGCATTCTGCTGTTTGTACGTAGTGTCTGTGTGCAGGGCTGGGATGTAAAGGTGACAGAGTACAAGTATTGTGAATACATACTCAGAATACAGAAATGAAGTATCTGTATTCAGTCCATGTAATGTTTTGTAAAGGCAGTATTCAGAATACACTCACTACAGTTTTAGGAAAATGCTTTTAGAATCTTTTCTCACTGAATAAAAAAACATACAGCCAACTCCATCAATGCTTTATGGACTATTTTAAAATCAACACACTGCGTGTATCAAACACAGTTTAGATGGAACTGAACAGAAGTCTTCTTTACAAATACTGAAGTTCCTGCTAAAGACTGAGTAGACTGATAAATTAACACAAAGAGCCAGTTATTTATCTCAGTGTTACTAAACTCTTTTGAGGGATAATTGAACTGAACAGTTTCCTCAGTAGTGGACATGTTCATGAGTGATAAGTGTGATGTTAAAGGGTTCATACCTTGCATATTTCTTGTATTTTATTTTCCCCTGACCTCCATTTGTGACGTGTGGCTGTATACAGGCTATTTTTGTTGCTGTTCCTTTAGGATTGATATCAGTACATGAGCTCTGTTCTGATTGGCTGGCCTGTGCCAGAGTCACATTTTTAGACTTTTAATTGACATGAAATGTAGACCTTTTACTTTGAATGACCCTTTACCTTAATTTTGTTAATTTTATTAAAACAAAAGATTGAACATTCCATTTAGTCACTAACAAAACAATCATAACACTACCCAAACTTTACTAAATATTTCGGTAGTGACCGTAAATACGATCAAAATTTTAATGAGGTCCATTTTGAAGAACAGTGACCACTATATTGAATAAACTACTATGTCTTACACCAACTGACCATTTCTCCTTTAGATTTTTTTTATTTAAAAAAATGATTTGACTCCAGTTAAACTGTTACGTTTGATTTAATTATTTAGTTATTTATTTGCCCATTTATTTTCAGCCAAAAATATATATACACTAGATCACCTTGTAGTTTTACATTTTTATTTCTGTTTTACTTCATTATAGTTTCACAGTTTTATTTTATTTATTCTCTCTCTCTTCCACTTATTACTGATAGTAGGCTATTCATTCAGTTATACATAATACATAACCTATAGATTTCTCAATTATGTTACATGATACTGTGTCATCAGTGTTCTAGATAACAGTGAACTCTCTCATGCTGGTTGACGTATGAGTAGGTAACCCAATAAAACAGCTTTGAATACCATTAATTTCTTATTTGATCAGTAATGTAGCCAACTACTGAGGTTATAACTTAAACTGAGCAGCTACTGCAGCTAGACTAAGGCATGCACATTGCGAGTGATCCATTTAAAAACGAATGATGCCTCAGTTATAAATTTACATAATTTGTTACCTAACCTTTATATCATAGCAGTGTCATATGTTAGCCTATAGCAGAGCTCAGTAATAGGCAGACCGCGGCCCGAGTTCGGACCCAGACGCCATCCTATGCGGACCTGGACCTATAACCGATAAACTATAGAGAATTATTTAATTTCGACAGGGTGGTCCTATTTTAATCGGCATAACTTTTCTAGCCTTTATGGTACCGCTTTAGTGGCCCGGGAAACTCACAGACCAGTCGCGTGCATTTTAAATGTCACGTGACACTACTCAGCCAGTCAGATCCGTGCATTGCGATGCACGCTGAGACTCGAGTAAGTGATGCACACACAGGGGAGGGACGAGGCGAGAAACAGCAGTCAGAGGAGAAAGTGAGTCAGAGGGAGGTTATTTCACAAAAAAGAAAACTGACAATAAATGTTGTTGAAATATTACTGAATTGTACTTTATTTGATTTGATATTCAGTTGTTGACTACATACGATGTTGATATACCTACTAGGCTACTTCAGTATACAGTATATGGCACTGAATCATGATGCAGGTTAGACATTATGATGGCCTGGACCTTTGCTTGAGAAAATTTTCTCCAACTGGACCTTATTGAATTTTAATTAAATGCCCCTGGCCTATAGTATGTGTGCTGCATACCTGTACATCTCAAGAAGTCAAAGTTACTTTAGGAAGTTTTAGCATGTCGGACAGAGATAAACACAGTGGACGGTTAAGTCTGTGGCCAAACCATAGCTGCTCTGAGGTCATCTGAGACCCAGTCACTGCTGATTGGATCGTCTTGTCTCTTTTTCCACATTAAATGTCATAAAACTTACATTTGCACTGCCAAGCAGTAACAGTGACAAACAGTGAGAAAATTGCAATTGCCAAGTTTTTCCACATGTACCTTCTAAATATATTCTGAAGACATTCTGAATACGATACATTTTATGTATTGTAATGGAATTTTACTGATTACATTTTGGAAAATTTATTCAGTATTCAGCCATTAAAACTTTTTAAATGTATCTTGCCTTTGGGTGTGAAACTATTCTGGGTGTGTGTGAATGCGCAGAACACTGATGTTACCAAAAAAAACAAAAAGTGTTTACTTGGCCCTCCAGACACATGCTGTGTATATGTGTGTGTGTGTTCCCTCAGCTCATTGACTTTACTTTCATCCATCTTACTGCATAGATTTCCCAAAGAACTAATTTCAGTTTTTTTGTCCTCACTCAATGCGCCAGGATGCTAAGTAAATAAGTTGGTCAATAGAGTTAATAATTTGTGCGTGAAATAGCTCTGCAGATGCATGCTGCAACGGTTTCCCTTCATTTTAGAACAACACAATCTTCCTCAAATCCACCGCAAATAGCCTCATCAATTAAGACTCCGAGGCTTTGAATAGGTCCCAGAAATGCAGTGGAAGACTCAAAGAATGGGGGAGACAAATAAGAGCTGTACATTTTTAATAGCCCTCTGTTTTCCATGGTTGATCAGACCTAAATACTTTATTTTATAGTTTTGCACAAAAGCTGTGGTTCATTTAATGAGGTAGAATGTACTAGAATTTAATGATAATGAAAAGCAGTGAAAAGGTTAGGAAACGCTTTACTTGATCCCATGTAACAATGACATGGCTGTGCCATAAATTTGTCAAGGCAGATATAATATGCTGTCATGAATTGTCATGGCAGATTTCGTTCAGTAATATAACAATGCCATGTTACCATTACCAGTAATTGTCATCAGAGATGTCACAATATTTAATGTCATGTTCAAGTAAAGTGTTACTGAATGTTCCAGTGCATTAGTGTATATGCCATGCGTGTTAGTGTCTGTTTGAGCACTGTAGGGCCGACATGTATCACCTAGTCAGTGCTTGGTGTCAGAGGTTTTATAACACCTCTTTCTGACACAAAGCTACAGCCTTGATGTTGTATGTATGAGTGTACAGTGACCTGCACTGTGGCACTATTCTATTCTAAGAGGGTCCATCAAAGGGCTGACTCCATGGCATGATGTCCAGGAGCAACTTTAGATGTCAGTTTATTCCACCAAGGTGCTTTTTGAGGTGCTATTGGGGATCTTTTCTGCCAACTGCTATCAGGCGCCACCTCTTCTCGGCCAGCTACTATGTTCCTAGCTTATCAGAACAAACAATAGGACTGAGTTCCTATCAAATCTAAACTACACTTGTGTAGTAGGCACCAACTACACTTTATTTAGACAACCCTGCTATCTTGTTTAAATGTCGAATGCAGTTTATCTATAACTATGTCCTAGCTTTCCTAGTTAGAACCCAACTCACTAAGAACCCAAAGAGGACCAAATTAGCCACTTAAACCTTTAACCAATTTTTCATTTTTCAACTCAGCTGAACATTATCTGTGTTGCTGCTGGGGAGGAAACTTTCTTGTTTTGTGCACTGTGCTAATAGTTGCATTTTTTGCTTCTTAATGAAGTGATTTAACTATTTTAATGTAAAAGAAAACACTTTTTCAGATTTCTTACTTTTTCGCAGTTGTCTTTTTCTCAGTACATTCATTTTTTTTTTGGATGCATAGAAGAACAGCCCACCAGGAATTGGTGTAGTGGTGTAGTACTGATGACCAGTCTGTCCCTGACAATAAGCCACATCCTACACACCACTGAATTTTTCAGTGAGATTTTATTGTCCTCTGCACTTTGTCCTGTTTTTGCACAGGTATCTTGCACTGTGTATATGTGTAAGTATCTCTATGCGTAAATAATAAGTGTACACACTGCCCAGTGTTGATCTGCTGGTGTACCCAAATAAATCCCTCAGAGATCAATAAGTAAATAATTGTATATCTGCAGTATATATCTTTATGTATCTATAAACTACCATGTCGCCCCTGCAGGTGACCTGGTGTCCCGTGCCATGCACCACCTCCAGCCTCTCCACATCAAGAACCCCAGCAATGGAACACCGGTTCACCAGAACCGCAGCGGAAGCATCCACTGGGAACCAGAGGCTCTCTACACACTCTGCTACTTTATGCACTGCCCCCAGATTGAGTGGGAGAACCCCAATGTGGAGCCCCCGAAGGTCGCCTTACACACAGAAAGGTGGGAGCAATTACGCTGCAGAGAATCCCAGTGATTATTTAAGATGGAGTTCGATTTCAGAGCTGAGTCTGAGGTTAGAGAAAGAGGTCATCAGTGGAGAATACTTCTTCATAAATCATAATGTAGACTGAATGGAAGCTGCCCCAAATCACATAGTTGCTCAAGGCTGCTTTCGATTGCCCGGAGGCTGTTTTAGCAGGTCGTGTGGACAGCTGGAGGGTAGCAGTGGAATTCAAGGAGGAGGCAGATAATTAAGATGTTACTGAGGCCAGAGTCACAAAAGCTTTCCAAAGAAATAAACTAATAAGGAATCTTAAGACAAACACTGAGAGGTTCATAAGAAGGTTCCTGAATAAGAGTGCAGCTCTTCAGGAAATAAAAAGCTCTCAGATATTCTCTTAGGAAACTCTTAATCTTGTCATTGTCTGTCATTGTCTCATTAGTCTCAATGGCAGTGTCTGAACTATCAGTACCAGGTCTAGTTTTAGAGACATACCTTTCAGTCTGAGACAAGTGTGAGGCTATTGTAAGGTTTAGAAAAAAATTAAGATAGAGTTAATATGATGATATGTAGTTATCGTGGTTACATCACAGTACTCTGTGAGTATATCATGTATTTCATCAGTACTTCTAAAACACTAAAGGCACTTTCCAAGCATAGAGTTCAGTTTATGTCCAGTTTTTTCTGTGAAAAGTAAAGATGAGTACTTCTTAAAATTAAATGATTTAAATTATAAAAATTTATTTAATTTATCACAAAACACATAAAATGTCTGTATTCATCTTTGATATGGTGATTTTGAGCTGTCCTATCTCACCTACCTTGAACTTCTCTATGAAGTATATTCATTAAAATCTTCAGTAACACAATCATTACAGTAAAACGTGGAACTCATTTTTGGTTTAAATGGTTTTAAAACAATGAATTTAGCAGGCTTTGTTACCAGAGTCAAGAGCCATTAGGTAAAAATACTAATTCAAGAACAAGGCATTTTGTTTAGACAGAAAAAACTCTAAAAGCTTTGAGGTAATATGCATAAATAAACATAATAAACAATGAACTCATTATTAACAGAACTAATAACAGAATAACTGCATGTATCATAAAAAGTCAGACTTTAGACCAGTTATAGAGAGCCTGCAACAACCACCAGTGAATAGCGCATAGTAACAAGCTAATAACAAGAATCACGTAGCTATGTAATCTTATTTTATTCAATTATTTGTACCAGTTGTTGTACCAGTTGCAAAATTTGAGCATAAATACTCAAATCTGAAGTGACTTTTTGGTGCCGTTAGCTATGCTAATCTCGTTCCACTATACTGTCCTTGGTAGCATCAAAGGCTAAGCGTTAGCTTAGTGAACAGACTAAAACATATACATACATCATGGCACAGGTTCAGTATACGCACGTTTAGAGGATGATTGACTGACTGAGGTTGTGTGAGTGATACTGGAGTGACAAAAGACAGAACCTAGTCTGGTCTGTCAGTGTTGAACTAAGTTATTTGTATGCTAAGCTAGCACCAGCGCTAGCATAATGAGCTCTATTTTCTTTCTTTATCACTGTTCAACATTTAGCAATAGCTGCTTAACTTATAGTTTAGCATTTAATTGGTGATGAGTTGAAGATTTCGATTATTCACTTATTTCCTGATTATTAATATTACAGAGGGAGCTTATTTGTTTCTATTGTGCTCTCTCTTATCTGCTCAGTCTGTTTAAACATAGAGGACTGTATTCTATATTTGCCAAAGCTAAAAAGCACAGCGTCCCGAGTGGTGATGGGAAGTGGTGAGGTTTGGAACTGGGAGGCATGGGGCGTTTGCAGAATATGTATAATAGTGCATAGTCATAGATCTTCACATTTAATTCAAATTTAGTGATGCTCTTATGTGAGGATTAGAAGTTTCCTTGGTATAACAATAATACATAAAATATTAAACAATTTAGTATTCAACATTGATTTTTTATTGTTTATATTATGGCTTTTGGGGTAGTTTTTTCTTTTTTTGTTAAAAAATAACATTGTGTCATAATTCCGTGTTAAGTCTGAAGAGAAAAAAACACATTTACGAGAATTTTATTTCTACCCTTTGGTGAGTGCAGCCTCAGGTCCCTAATGATGATGTTTTAGCACAGTGAATGAGCAGCAGAGCCTTCAGCCTCCTGCCGGCGAGCGCTAGAGAGGGGTGCTAATGGAAAGTTTGGGGTATGTTTTCACCCCAGTTTGACAGACCCAGCGGGAACATATCTGGACGGCTGAATTTCGCTCAGATATGTTATAAAAAAGTCCCTGCGAAGACCCCACAAGAGACCCAGGCATTGCATGATAGTAAAGACATACCAGCAAACTGGCTGATTCCCCTGGGTGCAGCTACTCTATTTTCCTCATGGCTTGCTTGGGCTGAGGATAACCCATCCCGGAGAGAGTAGGGGAGAGAACGAGAGAGAAAAAAGGAGAGAAAAACTTAGACATACATGAGAGAGGGATTTCGTCTAGGAAAAGCCAAGTGTGAGTCAAGTGAAGACAGGACTGAAAATGAGCAGGGAGCTGCTGATGAGGAAGAAGTGGCTGAAACGATGAGGCGGAAACGGTGAAGTGGTGGTGAGAGTGGAACAAAGTGCAAAAAGAACAAGAAAGAGATTAGAAACGAATGAAGAGAGACAGAAATAGAGAGCCATAGAGAGGTTAGCCAGGCGGCTAGGCTCAGCATAGCCTATCAGACAGCGGTTGGTTGAGCCTTGGTTGATGTACTCAGTGACATTTCTTCTTCATCCTCTCCCAGAGGTCCCACGGTCTCCCAGAGTCTCTCCTTCCTGTCTCTGTCACTTGTCATGTCTCTATCACTCTAAGTCACACTCTTCTCTCTTGATGCAATCAGCTGAAGTACTTGTGTGTTGAACTTCAGCTTTCTCTCGCCGAGTGGAAGAGTTTGTCTAAAGTTTCTGAAAGTTTGGAGCAGATTCAGATGACATTTTTTATGCTTTTCGAAAGATGTGATGCCATAACAGTTTGAGATCTCAACATTTCTTCAGTAAACACTTACTGTTGTAGCCTTATGACGCAGGCCTCTTAGTGGTGTAGATGCTTTATGAGGAACTCTTTACATTAGCTTAAGTTATTAACCTTTTCCACAGTAGTCATAACATGACATTCCCACCAGTTTTGGAGCTGAACTACATACTTAATATTTTTCTGAATACCGTTGAAGGAATATATTTTCACAGAAATGTGTATGATTGGCAAAACAGAAGGGAACAAAATTTTCTTCTTCATTGGTGAGCGAAGTCAACATTTAGAAAAATATTTATGTGTTATTATTACCGTTCCCCAGAGTTACAGATTTTTAATGTCAAGAAAGCTGTAGTTGTGCTGTCCGTTTTATCTTGGCATGGTTGTCTTTGAGTAGATGGTGAATGGCAGGTTCTCAACAAACAATAGCCTAGTTAGCGGTGTATTAGTCAAATGGCAGGTTCTCAACAAACAGTAGCCTAGTTAGCGGTGTATTAGTCAAAATTCAAGATATTGAACCTCTAGTGGCTAACTAGGAGAATTACAACAACACTGAAATATGTTTTTTAATTTTTTGCATCCACCTCCCATTCCCTCCCATTAACACTTGGTGTTGATCACTAGAAAATTCAACCACTTGATTACGAAATTACAAGCCTCTAAACACTTGTCATTTGGTTCATACTGATTTGTTGCTGTGAATATAATCAAGCGTGTCTTTGCTTTACGATTTTTCTTTGTAACTAGCTCCAATAAGTTTTTTCACCGAACCATCAGTACCAGGAGAAATGTTGGCTCTACAGCAACATTTAAGGTGGAACAGAAAATTTGAATTATTTCTAGTCTAGTTAGCTTCATTACCTGCACTGTAATTTGATGCAAATGAATATGGTTACAAAAATCTCTATGAAGGTGGTTCATCCAAAGCATTACTTTACCCAACATTCAGTGATAAAGATTTGTTTGCTTGATTCATTGTGTAAAGTCAGCCATTCAAACAGCTTTAAGCATAATGACACTTATTTGTGAAAATGGCATAGGGCCAAATCTGATCATAAAATGAGCAGACACAAATTTCACTGAGAGTTTTGTTATTTCTCAGTTTCGTCTTTGACAAACTAGTACAATAAAACTCACATCTGGTGGAGGTGCGTGTAAATTTGAGCGTAATATCTGAACAGCCTGAAAAGAGCCTCATTTGCAGTTAAATAATCAAATTGTTGTCATAACATCAATAATTCCAGCAATAACAGTAAAAAATAGAAAATAATGATAATTCTAAAAACTTTACACACAGCAATCTTTGCAGTAAAATGTATGTATTTATTTTCTTTTATGTGCACTGTTATAAACAAATACTTCGACTATACGTTCCATTTAACTACTTTTGCTTTATAGTACTGAAATAGAAAACTACCTCCCTATAATACAAAACATAGCTTACTTAGTACAGAACAACCTTATATACTGCAATATTATCACTCAAGCAGCAAATGTTTTATAAAAATAATCACTCTACACAATCACATCACCTTACCTCCTAAAAAGGCTATTGATTTTATTATTTTATTACATTGTAATTTTAACACTACAAAGCTATTTAAGCTCTGGCCAGTAGGGGGAGCAGTGCATCTCTTGCTGGACCCCAAACTTCAGACAATCGTTGGCTCCTGACATGCTGAATACTTTTGTTTATTGGCTCACTGGTAATGCATTTGCATGAATTAGGTCGTGCTTCATGTCAGTTATATGTATATGAGGACAAATTGGCCTGTGCATGTTGCAAATGAGATTTTAAAAAGGTACTTACGCTGATTTCACTATGTTTTCAGTGTTTTCTAGACCTAGCAGTTGGAGATGGGGTGGAGCATTGTGGTGTAGGGGAGGGTCATATTAAATGACTGATAGGAGGTCGGTGTAAACACAGACAAGCCCTCTGCTCCGCCCTGCAGTTTTTCAAATAGGTTTTACAGGCACATAGTACACCTGTGCTGCTGCCATAGCTAAAATAATTACTTTTTATCAGATTCTACTATTTCAAGTTATTTATATTTTTCAAGTTATTTAATCTGATTACAGAGTTACAGGAAAAAAAATATTTTATTTGTTATACTAATTAATAACCTTGTAGATTTCCATTCCACTGGCCGAATGGCCACTAGGGGGCCTTCAGAAAGACTCAACACACTCTTATGCGGGTCTTCCATTGGTAACACATCAAATTTCAAAAGGAAGTAACAATAAAACTGCCAGAGCTGAATCTGCACAATGCTGCATCAGCACCATCCCTGCCGTTGTTGTTGGATGCAGTGTGGCAGTCTTTAAACAAGCCGAGTAGTTCAGACCAGATTCCAGATCATAAACAGCTTATTTAATATGTTAGACTATTTTCTCTTCATTTAAAAATAGATGTTCTGAGAGATCACACTGCTAAAGAAGATCAAATAAAAGACAAATAAAAGACAATAAAGACATAATTAAAGGGGTTAGGCGTGTCACAGTGAAGTATGTAGTATGGCAGCAGTATTCTAGCATTTTAAACAGATCTAGTGAAACCACTGATAATGGAGGCCTATTTTCTGCCCTACATCTGTGAAGTGGAAACTCCCTTTACTTCCTCTGTAATAGACTCGGGGAAGTGCTGTACATTACCAAGTCTGAAAAACACAGCCATATTTCTTTTCCAGTCAGATGGGGCCTCACTCTCTAATTCCAAAGCTGGATGGTTACTGAAACATGTCTCTGGATTCTGACATGCCCTCCATGCACAGGCATTGCTTTAAAGGGTGGGGAGCGCAGTGTTATTCACACGGAAGAGAAGCTGAGGAGGGTTTGTGGTTTGTTTTGGCGGAGCTCAGATACCTGGCAGGCTCTCTTGCGGTGGGTAGGTGTCTAGGGAGGTAAGCTGTTGATTGTACAAAAGCTTAGCTGTAAAAACACAGGTCATAAAAAGCACATTGGATTGAGGACAATGTTGCAGATTTGCTTTGTACCATTTAATGCCTTTGAAATGGTTTTTAAATGTTTCATTGTTCTCCGTGTTTGGGTTACATTAGGCAGCTCTAATGTCTCCATCAGTGCTGACTTTGAGGGGGGGATTTTTGTTTTGGTCCAACACAGCACATGCTTTTAACCACCACTGGGCGTGTACAACATGTGAAACTCAGTGGATCAACATTTTTACAGAGCTTTCTGTGCAGTGAGTGGGCGGATAGTGAAGCAGTTGTGCTCAGGAAAAAAGCAAAGATGAACAAATAGTCTGGCCCATTTAGAACCTGTTTCACACACGCAGAGCTCTGTGTGTGTGTGTGTGTAGTATTTGTTTTTATACACTTTCAGGACAAAAATGTCTTGACTTGGTTTGTTTTAATGTAGAACATCATTATTATTACATATGCAGTACTGTGCAAAAGTCTGAGACCACCCTTTCTTGACTTATTTTCCAGTCAAAAGGGCCATAAAGTTTTTAGGCATCATAAAAAAGCATGAGAATATATATTTAACAGAAAATTACGCAAAAGTTTCTAACACTAAATATCAATAGTATCAAATCTATCACTTTAACTCTTTTATCCTTCCTATCTTAAACCAGCCAGTTGCTGATGTGTCCTTCCAACAAAAGCTGTCAAGATCAAGATCTCACTGACATAATGTTCCCCTTCAAACAGACAAGCAGCTTCCCACACTCACCTCAGCTGCCTCACAAATTCCTTCCTCAAGTGCATCTTAAATGGCTGAGTGGAAGATAGTCCACTTACATAAGGAAGGAGAACATCAAAGAAAAACAAGTGAAAAAAGCAGTTTCCAAAACTGGAGTTCAAAAAAATAAATAAATAAATGGGACTCTGAACAACCATACAAAACCTGGTAGACCACCAAAACTGTCACTGTCAGATAAACAGCACTTAAATCTTTCATCTTTGAGCAAGAGATGAAAATCAAGCTCCACTCTTGTTTTAGATCTGAAAAAATCCACAGGTTTATGTCCATCCGTCCACTGTGAGAAGACAACTCAACGCTGTGAGTCTGAGAGGATGGAGCTGTCTAGAAGCTTTTACTGAAAATTGAAAATGAAATGAAAACAAGAGAAGTTTACACTTTCTGCTCTTCTTCTGACACTGAAAAATGAACGACATACTTAATGGTCTTATATATAATACAGGACAAATATAAATGTCAATACGTATAAATATAGTTAATCACTGTCAGGACGAAATCTCATATCTCCAAAAAAGTAGCAGTCTATAAGTTAGTTACAAGATTGTATTCTAACTCATTTTGCACCACGTCTTTTGGTCAGTTCACTGTAAAATTCTGACACAGTGTAAATGGCAGTTGGCACTTTCAAATTATGCACAAAATTAAAGATGATAAAAATGGAGATGCAAGGTTTTGTTCCAACAGCAACAATATAAAACATGTGGAACACTGGGACCTGACTCTAGGACCTGAAATGATATAAAAACAAACATGTGTGTGTGTGCTTGAGACTAATGTTGCCATCAGCACTGTAAGAACACTGACCTCCAAAAATCCTTGATAAGAATCTTTAGTTATACAAGATAAAATATTCAAGGATGATCCCCCAAAGCTATTATTCAAGGAAAATGTTCAAGAAGCGAAATATTACCTTATTATAATGATAACTAACACTTCAAAATGCGACCTACTGAAGTTCTGAATAGCCTCTGTTTAATTCCTTTCAATCAGAAATCTAAACAACACTAAGGTCAAGTAAAGACATTACAGCATATTTCTCTCACTGACTGCAAACAATGCAATTGAACTGGCATTTGTTCCGTCTCGATGCATTTTCTTTTATTTTCTTTGCTGCAGAGTCATCTGTTGGAAAGAGTGTTGCTAATAAACAGCTTGTATCTGCATCTCTCTCATTCTGACTGAAGACCTCTGACACAGAGGAAAAGCTGCCTCTCATATTCAGCAGATTCTTAGCTATGCTAATTAGAGGCAGCTTAGCGCTGGTAATTAGCAGCAATGGTAATCCCGCAGGAATGTTTACTGTTATCTTTCAGTTCTGCCAGAATCTGCATGCAGATAAAACTGTTGTAAGCTTCTTTTCCAGAGAGCAGCATATGTTTGTCAGAATGAAGGAAAATGATTGAACGAATACTTCTAGGCAAAAAAAACAACAACAAAATTAGGAGTACCTCAGTGTATTACATGCCTGAGCTATCAAAGTGTTTTCTCTGCTCGAATAAAATAAACACAGATTTGAAATGCAGACAGTTTTTCTAATCACTTTCATTAATCCTTAAAAAAGTCCTTAGATATTGCTGTCATTTTCCTGCAATAATTAAATGTAATCTTACAGAATTACAGAATTAATGACATAGTTACACAGTGATTTGGATCATTTTTTAAAGCTGATTTATATTCTGTATTTACAGATTTGAATCTGTTCTTCACTTTTTTCTGTTTGATTTGAAAAATGACGAATGTAAAAGATGTTTTTTTCTTTCTGCAAAACAATCCTGTACCCACAACAGTAACTTTTTTATTGTAACGTGAAACCAGAAAGCAGACGCTTGCGGTTTGAAAACACAAGTGAAGCTTTACTTGTAGAATCAGGTATGTATAGCATGGTCAGAAAACCGGCTTGGGTCAGTTCCAGTAAACACAGCAGAGTAAGAATGGCGACGATAACAAACAAGGGCAAATCCGATCAGAGTCCACAAAACAAGTGATGGGTCAAAACCATGAATTCAACAAACCAGGCAGAAATACAAGAGGCCAAATCCAAAAAACAGAGTCAAAGAAAAAACAGGCAGAAGGTCAATAACACGATAAACACCAGTAAAGAAAACGCTCAGTAGTTTCACAGGGAAAGCAATACCTCACAACTAGTCTTAGCTAAAGCCCGGGCTTATATACTAATCTAATAAGTCATATGACAAATACACAGCTGAAGATAATTAGTACTCAGGTGAACTTGAATGGTGATAGGAGGACGAGGACAGTTCCAGATGTGACTTTGCTGAGGAGTCTGGGAAATGGAGTTCGAGTCTGAATGCAAGAGCGAGAGAAATAGCTCTGCCTCTTGATTCCCCAGTGGATTCTGGAGAATGCAGTTCTTGTCTGTCTGAGGACTGGCAGAATGTGTGACATTTATTATATATTATATTATAAATTAAGAATCAGAATAAAATATCTCTTCTAAGTAGATTTTGTCACTGGCAAAACAAAACCTTACATTTCCTAAAAAGTAATATTCTTAACTTTCATAGTAAGTTAATATAACAAGATTTTATTCTAAGTCATTTTGGTCCATTTCTATTGGTCAGTTTGTCATGAAATCACAGTGAAGGATAAAACAGAGCTTAAAATAAAAAGTTTTGGTACTTCCAATTTATTATTAGGAGCAAAGGGGTCTAGTTTCTCACAAAGCAGCTCGCTTGAATCTTACTATCACGTCTTTGAAGTAAATTGGAGAGATAAAATATTTTGTGTTATTTCCTTGAATGCGCTTTGAACTTTCTGACACAGTGAATGCCCTCACACCAGAAGGCTTCTTGTTTCCGTCATGTCCTCCTGGATCAGCTATAAACCTGTCCAGCCTGAGTTCTTAATGAGAAAACTGCTGAGAAACTTTAAATACTATTGACTTTCAGTCAGCAGCAGCCATGAAGACAGAGAAGTAAATGAGCAGACATGCCATTAGCCAACAAATATGTTTTTGTTAACAAAGAGTTTTCATTTTAGGCTGTTGGAGAACATGTGATGACCAGCCTATTGCATCATATGATAATGTGCATGTTCCCCAGAATTTTACCTGTTTTTCTGGCAAGAACTATATATTTTTTTTTAAATAAGAAACCGGCCTGCTGCTCACAACATGCATTTTTTTACTGCCTGAATAATATATTTTTATCCAATTACCTGATAAAAGGTGGGCTATTAGACCAACTTGCCACATCATCTTCTCAGCTTCTACAGATAGAAGAAATGACTTCTGCTTGGTAACACATGAAAAAACTACAGAGGTGAATTTCTCAAAAATCTGTTCTGAAGACAGTATTCACCATTCAGTATATAGATCACATCATAGTCAAACTTTCCACTAGAGGACATCACAAGGCCTCTTCCACAATTTAAACCCTGCTCAAAGTTGGCAAATGCAACCTATATGACAAATGATGCCTACTGGAATATTTGTTCATGTAGATCTATGTCACTTGTCAAGAAGGGCAAGTAGTTGTCATGTGGCCTTATGAGCACTGTGCTAGCTCGATTACTTAGTAAACTCTCTATTATTTCAGAAATCTCCTCTTCCACTCATATCCTACCACCTTCCAAATTCCAGTTTAATCCCTGGCTGCAATCATAATATGGACTCTGTGTTTCTGTAAGACATATGAGGACAGAAGTACACTAATATGAGACTGACACTCCCCTTAGTAATAGCTTTTTGTTATTGAGTAACATTGTTCTGTATTAAATAACATGATTTGTTATTGAGTAGCACTGAGGCTGAGATGAGCATTTCCAGTGTATTTCTCTGTTTTCTCCTGCAGGCCTTTCATCGTGATGCCTCCACTGATGGAGTGGATTCGGGTAGCTGTAGCCCACACAGAGCACCGGCGCAGTTTCTCCGTCGACAGCGATGACGTCAGACAGGCCGCCAGACTGCTGCTGCCCGGAGTGGACTGTGAGCCACGGCAGCTCAAGTAAGCTGTGAACACATCTGCACAGACATACTACAAACCTGGGTTCAGCTTATGTATGCACACCACACAGTGGCACAACTAGGATATTATGAGCCCCGGTGCCAAAAAATAAATATGGCCCTGATATTAAAATGAGCTCGAGTGAATTTAAAAAATGACTGCTTGGTTGTTTACCTACTTTTGCCTCAGTCGAGTAGTAGATCTAATGTAGGTGAAAGGTTGAAGTATATTGTTAAAATAACTCAGCTACACGCAGGTGGAGAATTGCATAAGTAGCGATATAAGAGGTTCAATAAAGATGTTAGGGGGCCACTTGCCAGAGCAAAATCCCCCACTGTGAGTGCTCCACCTGCATTGCTAGTGATAGTAATTACAACTGCATACATATGTAGAAATAGCCATACACATAATCCATACTTAGAATACATGATATATAGCACTGTGTAAAAGTCAGAGACCACCCTCCATTTATTTCAGTTCCTGTCAAAACGGCCATGAAGTACTAGCTATTAATTTTTAGGAGATATTTTTGAGTAGATTAGATATCCACTTGCATAAGGAAGAGGAAAGTCTAAGGAAAATAACTGAAAAAACAGAAGTTTCCAAAATTGGAATAGAAAAAATGATTAAAAGATTTAGAGAAAACAGGACTCTTAATAACCATGCAGGACCTGGTAGACCACCAGAACTGTCCCATCAGACAAACAGTACTTAAGCTTTTATCTTTGAGAGAGAGGAGAAAATCAAGCCCCACTCAAGCCCTCCACAGGTGTTTCTGTCCTTCCTTCCACTATGAGAAGACAACTCAACACTATGGGTTTGAAAGGATGTGTAGCTGTCAAGAAGCTCATACTGAGAAAAGCAAACAGACAAAAAAAGAAGTAAATTTGCAACTCAAGCAAAGAAGCTCCTGGTGTTCTAAGAACAATGGACTGACCACCCCAGAGTCCAGACCTCAACAAGATTGAATGTGTTTGGGATTACGTGGACTTTGAGAAACAGAAAATGCAACTAACAAGTCTGAATTTTGGAAGTGTTGAAGAATACCCATGCAGGAAAAGAATAGAGGCCATAATAAAGAGTGGACACTATATTTGATTTTATATTCAGTTTTTTGAGGCTTCTGTGTGATTTTCTGTTAAATATGTATGTAATAGGTATGTAATAAATTGTGTGTAATTTGTATAATTGCATAATTAAGTCTTGGAAGTATTTTAGAAAGATTCAGGTCTGAGTTGTTCCAATGTTTGGAACAGTTCTGAATTTTCTCATGATGCCAAAATCTCTCCTAGAAGAAAACACAACCTGTGCTTTGTGGTCATCAGTGGTTTCTGCCTTTCCTCTCTGTGATTATGCACTTCATTTATAATCATAGAGAATAATAGCAGAAATCACTGATGACTAAGAAGCACAGGATTGCTTTGGTCGAGTTTGCCAAAAAGCATCCGGATGATAAATCAGTGATCTACAGCAACATCCGTTCTGTTATATCTGATGAAAAGCAATTTCAGCAGTTAGAACACCAGTGGTGGTAAAGGTTCACGGAAGGGAAGCTGAAGCGTAGCACTGGAAAAATCCACTGAATTTTACACCAAACTCACCTGCCAGGACAGGGTCTGAAATTACTGGTTTATATAATAAAACACCAAATACCACGGAGCTGTGCATGGAACTGGAAATTAAAACTCGAGTTAGACTCAAGTCTGAGTCCTGAATTCAAATACTACACTGGCTTTTCACAAACTGGTTGTTTCCTAACTTTCCTTACATTAAAAAAAAAATTAAAAAGATGTTTCCGCAGGGGTTCTTTAGTAAAAAAAAATGATTCTAGGTAGAACCATGAACACTGAAAGAACCCTTTGCGTGATTAAAAGTTTCTTTGCATCGTTAAATCGTTCTTCAGATTGATGGAGAATGTGTTTTATATAGTTTTATATATAGTAACTTTTTGAAATGGGTTCTAGATAACACCAAAGAGGTTCTTCTATTGTCACAAGATAGACATCATGGTCTCACTTTATGTGGATAGTCCACTAAAGTCCCATATAGATTATCTACAGATGTTCAAATTGTTAACAAACTATCTGTTGAAACTCTGTTGATTCTAAACAGTGGTGGGGTTTGGGTTAGGATTTGGATCAGAGTTAGGGCAGGACCAGGGTGAGGGTTGGGTTTAGGTTTTGGGTTGAGGTTAAGTTTAGGGTTAGGATTAGATCTAGGTTTAGAGTTAAAGATAGATATTTAGTTGAATATAATGTAAATAAAGTGACTATAAAGCATCTAAAGTGGACTATCCAAATAAAGTGTTACTGACATTGTAACAGTAGAAGAACCCTTTCTGGTGCTATATAGAACTTTATTCAAAAAGCTTCTATATAGAACCATCTACAGCACAATCTCCATCAATCCGAAGAACCCTTTAATGATGCAAAGAACCATTCAATCACACAAAGGGTTTTTGAGTGTTCATGGTTCTACATAGAACCATTTTATTTACTAAAGAACCCTTGAAGAATCATCATTTTTAAGAGAGTAGTTCAGACTACGCTGTCTGTGGAATAAGCAAGTAACAACAATGTTCACTATACTCTAGATGTTGCTGGAACTACTTTTTTGGTAAAAGAAGCTGACAATATTTTAAACATATTTGAATCAATGTTCAGGGCTTCTTTGCTTTGTACTTTCTTTACAAAATGACTGTATAAAAGTAACAGAACACTCAACGTCATGTATTATGAATATCATCGGGGTTGTGATGATCTATGGCACTCGCCACAGCTGTGATATTATTTGTGATAACACCTGACCTTGAGTGTTCTATTGCTTAGTACCAGAGTTTCATATTATGTGTGTTTGTTTAGGCTCACAATTACTGTCTATTGTGTTTTAGTTAAGGATCAGATAGAACTCAGTGACAGTGCTTCATAGCTCCAGTGCACAAGTAAAGAAGCAACTTTAACATGTTTTAGCTGGTCGACAACATTTGGGCTAAGGGGAAATCTGAGTAAATCACTTTAAACAATACAGATGGGCATGAATGCTTCCGTAAGGCTTTGTGCAACTCCTACACTGATCTCATATAAACACAGTAGTTTTTATAAATACATACAAGCACACATATACATATACTGAACATCACATCCTTATGTGCTTGTTGTACTTGGGAATTAAGTTGGTCCTCTCTTTGCTGCAGTTGCAGTCTCCATTCTTTTGGAAAGGCTTTCTACTTGATTTTGAAACGTGGCTGCATTCAGTTCCATTCAGCCTAATGAGCATTAGTGAGGTCAGGAACTGATGTAGGGTGATAAGGCCTGGCTCACAATCAATGTTCCAATTCATACCAAAGGTGTTTAATGAGGTGGTCAGGGCTTTATGCAGGCTAGTCAAGTTCTTCCACACCAAACTCAGCAAACCATTTCTTTATGGATCTCGGTTTGTGTACAGGGCTTTATTATGCTGAAACTGTCAGGGTTAGACCCAGAGCAAGGCCACTTCCAACCACTAAGGGAAGATGCAGTGTGATTACCCTTACACCTTGACAAAGGGCTACTTTAGGCCTAAGACAGAGCCTGACATTGTTGAGTCTTTGCTTCAGAGTTGTAGAAGCTGTAGAGTGTTTTTATCTTGAGCCTCTTTTTCTCTGTCACTTTTCGAGCCTGTTCTCTTTCTCAAGTTGTATGTCCAACCCCCCCACCAAAAAAAAAGCTGACCCTAGAAAAGGAAGCTCCTGAGCATTTTTATGTTGGTCTTTGTTTTCCCTAAACTTTCTGGAAATCTCTTTGTTTGAAGACGCTGTTTTAGCATCCCTCTTTGTTTTATTTTGGCCTTTGCTTCCCCCTTTGTTTTATTTCCCACCTTTTTTCTTTATCTTTGTTTAAAGCCCCTCAACGCTGTTTGCATCATCACTGCAGTGGTGGTGCAATGGTTAAACACCTGCCCCAGTATGAGGTTGCGGATTTGATCCTTGCTTGTAGCCCCTTGTTTCTTTCATTTAGTTTCTATTTCTTGAATTGCTCTGCACTTGGATCTAACTCCTTTTAGCTCTCAGCAGTAGCTCACTCAGATAAATAGTGGCCTTCTAACCTGAGTACCTGAGTTTGAATCCACCCCCGGTGGGTTACCATGTAACATAAACATTATAGAACCTTCACCAAACTTTTTTACGAAATAGGAAGCTCATAATTCACTAAGTACTAAGATTTGTCTTTCACTAGAATTAAGGGGCCCAGCTCAAATCAAGAAAACAACTCAAGTTTGGTCCTCCACCAAACTTTGCAGCACTATGCATTTGGACAAGTAACAGTATCAGAACCTAGTCATCCATCAGACTGCTAGATGGTGAAGTCTGATCATCTCAGTGGAGAACGTGTCCACTGCAAGTCCAGTCTAGGTGGGCTTTATACCACTCAAACTGGTACTTGAGCTGTTGTTGGTCTTAGACATTTCTGCCTCTCAGTAGCAGAACTTGCAGTTGAACAGTGCAGCTCTAGCACAGCATACATTTGACAAACTGACTGCTAGTGTTTGTCATTGGAGTTTGCGTGACTCTATGTTTGATTTTATGCCATTTTAGGCCAAAAAGGCCAAACTCACTGATAAGAGGGGGTGCCCACATACCATTGGCCATGTACTGTATAAAAGCACATACAACATAGCAAAAACCTGTATAAAGGAAATAATCTTTCTAGTAGGTTTAGCAGTCTAGTGCAAACTTTGAAGCTCTATGTAAATGCCTTATGCTGCTTTAGCTTAAATGCTTTTACTTTGACAAATGTGGGTAATCATGCCAAACAAACAGAGCTTTGCTTTAAGGGTCCTCTTTCCTCTACTGCCATGAAAAGTGGAGCTGGCCTGAAATCAGTAACAGCCAGTATTACTGTCAGGGGCACAGCTGCCCTTAAAGTGGGGCTATTATGGTTCATACAGGCCATTAGGTACCAGAGAAAGATTAGAGCTGCTGCTTTTTCTGTTAAATGGGCCTATGGAAAAACAAAGCAGGCTGTTTGTAATCTGTATTAATATCTAATTAAAATCTGAAGCCCATTTATAACCATAATTGTCAAGACCTAAATCAAGTAGATGCAGTTTGTGCATACGAATGAGGTTTTTATGTAATTATTATGAAAACCTTGTTTAGTGACATTAGCAGAATGATTATGGAATAAGCATTGAAAACTTTACATCGAGTTTGTCTTTTCTTGTCTGCTTTATTCAAAAATCATCAGTAGTGAATAAATGCAAAAAGGAAAAAATCTGTCCAGTACAACAGAGTCAGCATTTTTCAGTTTGTAAGTCAAACAACTTCCTTGTGTCTTGTCACTTTAGAGCGGACGACTGCTTCTGCGCCACGCGGAAGCTGGATGCAGCCTCCACAGAGGCCAAATTTCTGCAGGACCTGGGCTTCCGCATGCTCAACTGCGGCCGCACTGACCTGGTCAAGCAAGCGGTCAATCTGCTCGGACCTGATGGCATTAACAGCATGACCGAACAGGTGAGAGATGCTAATACTCAGACACAATCCTTAATTACGGAAACCCAAAAAATACTGTACAGCTCACATTTGCTCAAATTTTGAATTAGTAATTATTAATATTTTTTTACATTTTGTGAAATAATAGGAATGTACATTCTGACCAATTTGAATTGGTTCAAGCACCTAATGAACAGATTTTCGGTTATCCACAGGGAAGGAAAAAAATACAGTTATTATATTACAAAAAGGGTGAAACACACAAAATGTAATCTCAAACCCAATCCAAAGGATTAAAATATTAAAGTAATGTCATCTATGTTCTGTTACGTTTGGATCTTTTTAAGTTTAATGAAAGTTTTATGAAAACAAATTATATACTTAATGTGTGATGTGTTTCTCAGTTTGGAAATGTCATATTTTGGTCAGTTATTTGGATCCAAATAAGGCATGTGTACTTTGGAATAAAAAATAAATTAGAATATTTTTTAGTAAGTATGTGATGTATAACTGCAGAGAAGATGATTCAGTTCACTGAGTTCATCAACTTTGCAAATGCAGGTCATATTTAAAATGTTTTTAAATATTTTAAATATATAAATAAATAAATAAATAAATATTTGTTAAAATCTGTTGATTACCATACCAAAGTCCAAAGATCAATCCGAACCTAATTAGAATATTTAAATATGACATCTTTAAATATTCAAAAATTCTAATATAACATCTTCTTTTGAAACCATCAATTATTGTAAATAGAGGCCACTCTAAAAACTCTTTCTTCTGTGTTCTGTCTGTTAAAAGGTCTATACTTGCACGAAAGGCTTCATATTGGTGCATGCGTGCTTGGACCCCAGTAATTATCTTTTGTATGGTAATTATGCAGTTATGACAGCATACAGAAATCCACATGTCTTATGAGTTTTAAAAGCCATTCATTTTACATGAAAACTGTGATAGCTGACTGTGGAGAAACAAATAAGCAGTTATTGTGCATTACAAAGTGCAGAAGTGTGTTCTCTGTAGAGGATGTGTTAACCTATTTTCAATTACAACATCAACAAAAGGTGTCATTTGATTGGAGTGCCCAAACTTTTAAATACAACTGTATTACTCTTATACAGCAGCTCTCACACTACCCATACTCAATCATTATGTTCATACTGGATCTTCAGAAATTAGATTACCAGTTCTGCGCTGCATGAATGATGCCTGTTTGCCTATAGAGCACAGAATATCTAATGAACATTGTGAACTGAATGTATTTACACTCCACATTTACATGCAGAAGCAGGTTCTAATCAGGATAAGCCCATCTTACAGTATATAGTGGAGCCACATGTTTCCAATCTCATTTCATCTTTCTGAAGTTCAGTCAGGAAGGCCTGAGGAGAGGGCCGAGCTCTCTATAGAAACACGGACATCCCTCAGATTCCTTTAAGCCTCTGTTTGTGTTGGACCGCTTTTCTGTCATTTCTCTCAGTACAGTCTGGAAACTTTTCACTCACTGTGTTCATGGTTCATCTCAAGAGTAAGTTCTGGTTTAAAGAAACAATAGATAATCTGTATTCACAGTCAGTATGTGTTAAATCAGGGGTGCAGAGCTCCGGTACTGGAGGGGTTGTGTCCACCACACTTTGGTGATTGACCTGCTCAGTCACACCTGATTAAACGCATTTGAATAGAGAAACCAGCAGTGCTGGACACTAGCCCTCCAGAACCAGAGTTGTGCACTCTTGTGTTAAAAGGATAATCTGGCCTAAAACTAAGGTTTAATATATTATTTGTCATGTTATGCAGGATTCTGTAGCTGATGTTCAAGCTTGCATAAAATAAGAGAGGCCAGGCTTTAAGCAGAAATAGTGAAGGGGGTGGGGGGGGGGTGGTATGATGAGAGCATGCAGTGCTTGAGTCCAGCTGGGATTCTTTTCACTTCACTCCAGCCAATAGACTGCCATATAGTCCCTATCCTCATACTGCAATAAACAGGAAAGTCACTTCAGGATAAACTCTTATAGAGAATTTGGTAACACTTTATTTGAAATTGAAATATATTTATATATATAGAGAGAGAGGGAGATAGATAGATAGATAGATAGATATTTATATATATATATATATATATATATATATATATATATATATATATATATATATATATATATATCAAAAACCATAACAAGATGTTACATTACTTGGAAATGATGTTTCATAACAGTATTATAAATGTAATAAACATTTGTGGCTTTGCTTTAAGGCCCCTTATGTCAATACAATGTTGTTCACTTCATAAAACATGTTATGTCATGTTGCAATTACTAGTATAAGCTGTTCATAAATTCTAAATATGTTATTCAATGCATATGCGTGTGTCTTTATGTAGGTAGCTTTCAAATAAAGGATAACCAGAAAGTTTTTATTGATCTGGACATTGAATCTCCTGTACTGGAATACTGTCAGCTAGAAGTACAAAGCAATCAGAAAACTATAAATTTTGTCATAATGTGAACAGAGATATAAACAATACATTATGAGTCCTTTAAGGTATTATGTAACAAAAACAGCTGTACTTCATTTTAATGATCATTTTCCAACCCTTCTTTATTCCTTAGAATTATACAGGCTGTTTCTGTTCCTATGCCTTTAGGACTAATACAAGCAAATCACCTCTTTCCTGATTGGCAGTATTAGTTGTATTGTGCCTCATTCAGTAAGCAGACCAGGCTGAAATGCTGCAGCGTAAGTGCTATAAGCTGAATAAGTGGATATATGTAAATATACGAAAACAGTGAATTCAAAACGAGCTGTTTTTGCAGCTTAATTTCCCTGTATGAACTGAGTAGCGCAATTTTTAAACTTTACCAGTGTTTACATAGTACACTAACTCTTTTATTTCAAAAGGAAAAGTTACAAAATGTTTTTTTTTTCATGATATGGCCCCTTTAACAATGTTTTATAAACTGCAAGGGTAATTTCGTTTTCCATTATATGAGTCTTTTAACTCTACAGTTTCTCTGTTCTATTTTTACTCTGCTGTTTGCCGTAGTCTAAAGGTTAGTATTTTAAAAGCAAGTTTAAGTATGGCAAACTGAAAAGAACATAATAGAAGCAATTTAGAGGAAATGAACAGTAATTTTGGTATAATCGATATTCACTGTGGCTTCAATTCAGGGTGATCAGATCCATTCTAACCACCCACGGTGAAGCTAAAGATTCAAAGGCTTTCTCGAGTGTTTGAATTTCCGCTGTGCTTTAAAGAGTAATGGCTCTTACTGTGCTTTCCGCTTTGTCATCTCAGTCACCAGAGTAGTTCATCCTAACTGTGAGTGTGTATGTTTGTGTGTCTAGGGGATGACCCCGCTCATGTACGCGTGTGTTCGTGGTGATGAGGCCATGGTGCAGATGCTGCTGGACGCTGGGGCAGATGTCAACAGTGAGGTCAGTATTCATCAACTGGGGGGGAGCTGGTCAGTATTAAATAGTATGCAGTTTGTCTTTGCCCTGTACTGTTCTAGAGTAAAGACTAACTTGTGCTGTCGCACTTTGTCTCTCTGTGCTCTTCCTATGCTATCTGCATGCACTGTAGAAAGTGTGAGTGAGTGGTGCCGCTTTCAAAGTGTGTCTGCCTAAGTCTATGCGTACTGTCTGCCTATGAAAGAAGTGTCATTTCTTCTTTTGTTTAGTGCATTAATAGTAAGAGAAAATTCCATTGGCATTGGTTTAAAATAGATGCACTAAACTTACCGTGTGGCATTTAGGTCAAAAGCATGAAGTATCCCTCATAGATCTGAACATGATTTTGCCAGAACTGACAGCTCTTAAAACAGAAATATTATTTAAGCACTGGAGAAGCACAAAATACAGGGACCACCATGAAAACCTACCCCTGCAGCTTACTGCTGGTGCTCAGAAATGATTAAAATACGCTCTTGAAAATAAAGGTTACTATGTGGTTCTTTTTTTGAACATACAGTTCTAGGAAACAATTAAGAGTTATAGAACGTTTACATTATGTAGAGGCTCTTTAAGCTTTAAAAAGGTTCTTCACGCCTGCAAAGACCTTATAAGAAAGTCTATTGTAATGGTGGCAGACGGAACCAGACGCTCACAGACGAGGCTTAAGTTAAGATCTTTAATAACAAAGGGTTGATCCAAAATCATAGTCGAAAAACAAGACCATGAAGTCAAAATACAGAGATCCCCAGCAAGACAAAAGGGCAAGGCAAAAATCAAGGTCAGGACAGAAAAACAGGTCATACACAGAAGTAGGCAAACAGACAGAGAAACACTTGGTATGCTCATAGTAGAGACCATACTTCGCAAATAGCTAAACTAAAACCCGAGCTTAAATACTAAACTAACAAGCACATGGAATGAGGAACAGGTGTGTGTGTAATCAGAAGTCTGATAAAGCTGAGCACAGATAGGTTGATTGGTTCGAGTCCTGAGTCATGTGAAGCAGCAGGGGGTTCTGGGATTTGTAGTTTGAGGTGGCTGTGTTGGCTGTAGATCCAGCTGTGCCGGAGGAAGGCATGACATCTATTCGCTCGGCGGCCATCTTGGCAACACCACCAGGCATTTATTTCCAGCTATTTAATACCAGACTCCTCTCTCTTTGAATGGAAAGAGACTCAAAATACTTTTGAAATCACTGATAAAATCTGACATAAAACTCATAAAAGTTTGTAGCTTTTGGCTCAATAATGCATAATAAGTGTGGTTTTTGGGTTGTTTGGGCTACTACTCTTGAACACAGATCTTGAAAAAGAGGGAGGGCTTTTCCTGATAGCGACTTATCTTTGGTGTTGATGGCTTTTTATGTCAGTTGCTAAACAGTGCATTTTGGGCCATTTTGGTTAAATTACACATGATTTCTCACTGTTTTGTTTAGCCTACAAATGCATAAAATATTTGTTCTTCTTTTGAACATTGAAAAAATTCAATTTTTGGGTCTGGATTTTTAAAGTTTGTGAAGGTTTGAGAAGGAGGGACTCTCCAATGATGAGAGATGTGCGGGCATGTGCTACTCCAGTGCATTTAAGCAGTTATTGTAGTAATAGAAAAATTATTTCACAGTAGAACATGCTTCATGCATTTGACTCTGAACTGAGTCAAGTAAGGCTCATATACGTTAGAGTTTGTGGCGTCTTGTGGAGAGAGTGACTCTTGAACGAAACACCAAGTGCATGCTCAGTGATGTGAACTTTCGTGTCTGACAATTCATGGAGTGTTGTAGGGCCAGAATTATCAGACAGGGAATGGGTTGTGGTCTGACTTTTGCATTTCAAACTGTGTTTTCAGAATGTCAGTTTTGGTATCCATTTAGACTCTTCCTAAAGGTCATGTCTGTCCAGTCATTCAGAGATATCTGCCTAATGTAACATTACACGAATAGGTGTGGATATTTCTGCCCAGCTCGAGGAGGAGGCTGTTAAGGCCAGACGAGTCGATCGCACAGCGTTTGGCGCTTTGCTCATGAGTCACCACTCGCTCAGTCTTCCAGCGTTTCGCGCTCCTTGCCAATTATCTCTCCTGCAGCCTGTCTGTCGCTGCCTTTAAAATTCCAAAAGAACCCACCAGTGGGAGAGTATGACACCCTCAGATTATGGTCAGATGTTTAACTGAAGCGGCGAGATATGTGGGAGTTAACATAGAGAGACAGAGGAAACACAAAGCCGGCTACCGCCATGAGGTGGGTTTATATAATGGCAAATAAGACAAAAAGAAAGCAAAGAGCGAAAAAAGAAAAAGCAAAAAATATCTGTCTTTTCTTTAAATGTCCAGGATTAGCAGAAGGGGCATTTGGGGAAAAAAACCTGGCTCCAATTTTTTCCGCTCAAACACTTCACTCACTCATTCCTTTTGTTTTTTTCTTCTTCTTTTGCTTCTCTTTTTCTGCCTCCTCCAATTGAAAGCACAGTGTTTTCATTAATGGCTGAATGCTATTTCTCTCCCCTTGAACCTCCCCTATATGACTTCCCAGGTGCCCAGCTCAGTACACAGGCACCCCTCAGTTTACCCCGACACCAGGCAGGGGACTCCACTCACTTTCGCCGTGTTGCACGGACACGTCCCTGTCGTGCAGGTAGTGACGACGTGAATGATTCGATGCCTTTCCACCTCTGCACTCTCTCCTTCAATTATTATTATGCTCTAACATAATAATAATGGCAACAAAAACAAGCCCCCTCCCCCTTAGGCTGCTGTGGCCTGGATGTTTGGATGTTCCCCTTCAGGCTAGATTCAATGGATAGATTAACTTCGGTCAGTTTAAGAAAGCTAAGCTAGGTTGAATAGGTCAGTTAACATACTTCAGTTTTGTAAACCTAGGGCATATTGAATGGGTCAGTTAACATGGGTCGGTTTAGAAAAGCTAGGCTTGATTGAATGATTCGGTTAGCTTGGCTCAGTATGGGAGAGCTACACTTAGCTTAAAAAAATAGTGTTCAGCCTGCCTTAAAATTTTTAATTTCAAACAGTAAATCAACAGAACAAGAATCTGTGTTTTGTCTCATCATCATCTTACTATCTGAAGTTTTTTAGGTTAAAACCCCCACATTTTTACAGTGTAGGCTATTGAATAGGTCAGTCAATCTAGGCCTATTTAAAAGGGCCAGATAACATGGCTTGGTTTAACAGAGGTAGACTAAACTGAATGGGTCAGTTAACATTAAGAAAGCTAAATTAGTTAACATGGTTTAGAAGAGCCATGCTAGATTTATTGAGTTAGTCAGTCATGACTCTGTTTAGTGAAGCTTGGCCCAGATTAAAGGGGCCAGTTATCCTGGTTTGGTTTAAAACAGGTAGGCTAGACTGAATGGATCAGTTAACAGGGTTCAGTTTAGGAGAGCTAGGCCAGTATAAGTCACTAATGTGGTTAAGTTAGTTTAGGAAAGCTAGGCTAGATTGAATGGGTCAGTCGGCATGGCTTTGTTTAGTAAACCGTAAACCTAGGCTTCATTGAATGGGTCAGTTAACATGGCTCAGTTTAACCGAGCTAGGCTATATTGAATGGGTCAGTTAGTGTGGTTTAGTTTAACAGAGCTGGGCTAGATTGAATGGGTCATGCCTCAGACTGACTGGGTCGGTTAACCTGGGTCAGTTTAGGAGAGCTTGGCTAGATTGAGTGGGTCAGTTAACATGACTCAGCTTAGTAAAGCTAGGCTTGATTTAATTGGTCAGTTTATATGACTCAGTTTAGAAAAGCTAGGCTAGATTTAGTGAGTCAGTGAACACATTTTAGTTTAGGAAAGCTAGGCTAGACTGAATGGGTCAGTTAGCTTGGCTCAGTTTAGAACAGCATTAGCTTCAGTATCTTGTGGAAAGTGCTGAGACAGAAGGCAGGGAGTATTATCAGTAGTTTCCAGTGACTTCAGTGAGAAAAAAAGTTTGTGTGGGCCAGAGACAGCATTTATGACTATAAACATTCATGCAGCATGATAAAGCTAAAGCTATCTCTATATTTTCCCCATATGAAGAAAGTTCACATATTAAATTGCCCTCAGCAGCTATGAGTGTTCATTGTGATGAACCACCAAGGAGCAATTTGAATCCCCAGACATAATGGAAAGGCATAGCAGGAAAAGCTTTCTTCTGAAAGCTCTTGGATCTCTGAAGAACATACACACTTGGGAGTGCTTGATCTCCCAAGCAAACAAGAACACAGGACATACATTGTCATTGAAATGAAATGCTCCTCTTTGGCTTCCCTTGTATGAGTAATCCCTCAAACTGAAGGCGTTTGCTTTATGAAGCAGGTAATTGCTTTTTTCAGTGTTATTTTTTTCTTTCTTGACACTTGGTTTCTTCCCCTTTAAGCACTGAGTGACAGAAAGTAAAGCCAGATCACTTGTCTAGCTTGTCACCTCACTTGTCTAGATAGCGGAAAGCATGAACGAATGCACAGCCCAGCTACTTAGGTCATCAGTCAGCTCAACAGTAAGCTTAACGTTGGTGTGTTTCATTTTGTAACAGTGTTTTTCTCTATTATGTTCTGCTTATCTCAGCTGCTGCTGGATGCTCGAGCCAATGTGGAAGGGGCACTGCAGGATGGAGCTGAGAACTACACTGAAACACCACTCCAGCTAGCCTCCGCTGCAGGTAGCACAGTAAGCCTCACTCATGTGAACCATAGGGCATTTCATCAACACAGAGGAGTTCTGCTGTATTATGTGTTTTATAGCTGAGGGTTCTCAGTGTCAGTTCTCTTATGATGCACCCTTTCTGGATCATTGAAAGTGGGCATAATTAGCTTCAGAGGTCTGTGGGGCCTGTTTGAGTGAACCTTTTGTGAAATTGGAATGTTAATCATTGACCCATTGGTTAGTCTTACAAGGGCCTTGACAACCACATCAAGTACCATTTGCCCTGGTGAGAATGTAGGTTTTATGATGGCTTTTAAAGGTAGTTATGTATCAGCTGAGTCTTCGCCATTCATGTGAATCTTTGCCACCTTGTGGACTCGACAACATAAATACTTTTTCTTTTCCTTAAAACAGTTTTGAGGTGAATTATCTCGGGATGTCCTTATGATTTTGGGTGAAATCCAGGATATTAATCCAGTATGAGTCTGCAGTGACTGTTGTTTTTACAGTTATATTTCCAGTGACAGTGAATGACCTCCTGTAATTTAAATAACTTACAGAATAGAAATCCAATTCAGCTTCATCTTAAGGTAATACAATAACAAAACCTGGTAATGGATGCTGCTGTTTGTATAACCCCATTCCCAGAAAAGTTGGGATGCTGTGCAGAATGTAAGAAAAATAGAATGCAATGATATGCAAATCAGGTAAACCATATTTTTAAAGGAAATACTACAAAGGGGGCATGTTTACCACTGTGTTTCTCTTCTTTTAACAACACTCTGTAAGCATTTGGTAATTGAGGAGACACTGCTGTAGTTTTGAAAGTGAAATGGTTTCCCATTTTTGTTTGATATAGGATTTCAGCTGCTCAACAGTTCTCCTTTTTTGTATTTTTTATTTCATAATGCGCCAAATTTTATCAGTGGGTGACAGATCTGGACTGGAGGCAGGCCAGTTTAGTTCCCAGACTCTTTTAATACAGAGCCATGCTGTTGTAATACAAAATATGGTTTGACCTTGTTTTGCTGAAATAAGCAAGGCCTTCCCTGAAAAAGACGTCATCTTGATGACAGCATATGTTGCCAGAACATTATGTATCATTCAGCATTAATGGTGCCTTTACAGACGTGCATGTCACCCATGCCATTTGCACTAATGCATCCCTGTACCATCATGAATGCTGGCTTTTGAACTGTGCATTGATAACAAGCTGAGTGGTCTTTAGCCCGGAGGACACAGTGTCCATGATTTCCAAAAAGAATTTCAAATGTTGATTCGTTGGACCACAGGACACTTCTCCACTTCACCTCAGTGCATTTTAAATGAGCTCAGGCCCAGAGAAGGTTTAACTTGTATTTGTGGATGCAGCGACAAACTGCTTTCACAGACAGTGGTTTTGAGAAGTGGTCTGCAGTGATTTCCACTACAGAATCATGTCTGTTTTTAATGCAGTGCTGCCTGAGGGCCCAAAGTTTATGACCAGCAAATACAGGGCATACAGAGATTTCTCCAGATTATCTAAATCTTTTAATGTTATTATGTACCGTAGATGATGAAAAGCAGATGTTCTTTGCTATTTTTTGTTGAGAAATGCTATTCTTTCACAGAGTGGTAAACCACTCCTCATCTATACTTCTGAAAGACTCAGCCTCTCTGAGTTCTTTTATACCCAATCATGTTACTCACCTGTTGTCAATCAACCACCAGGTGTTTTTTTTTAGCATTACACAACTTTACCAGCCTTTTGTTGCCCCCTTTTTTGGAACATGTTGTTGGCATCAAATTCAAAATGGGCATATATTTTTCAAAAAACAATCAAATTTCTCAGTTTCAACATTTAATGTGTTGTCTTAATACTATTATCAATGAAATATATGGTTTAAAATATTTTCACATCATTGCATTTTGTTTTTATTTACATTTTGCACAGCATCCCGACTTTTTTGGAAATGGGGTTGTACATCTGGGCTGTTCAGTCTGGGCTGTCTTTGGTCATTTGGGGAAATTCTTCTGAAACTTTATTCCATACAAATTGGACAATCAAAATTCCTTACAAATTGCATTACAGTATCTCCTTTAATACAACCAGTGTTTAAATTACACCCTACTTTGGGGAAGTGGTGCAGGATGCTCTTCAAAATGTGTCCACATTAGGAGAGCCATACTAGGTTAAGTGAGTCAGTTAACATGGTTCATCTTAGGAAGGCTAGACTATATTAAATGGGTCAGTTAGCATGGCTCACTTACTTTAGCTTTAGTGTCTGGAAAGTGTGGAAAGTGTTGAGACACAAGGCCAGGAGCATTATTAGTAGTTTTCAGCGAACTCAGTGAGGTCTGTAAGAACCAAAGTAGACAGAAATCATGATTTGATTTTGTCTGTTATAATGTACAAACATGCAAACACAGCCTCACAATGTACTGCTGAGTTTTTGGTTTACAGTATATTTGAAATTTACAGTACAGTAAGGAGTGGGGGAGGTGCACACTTTGGCACTGATTTGAAGTTTTAACCCTGGAAAACACACTGAGCATGTCTAATAATGACTGCATCTAAACCCACTGAACCCTGCAATAACAATGATCTCTCTGTCAGACACATTCTATTATGTGCACTTTCACATTGGCCAACTTATATCTCACAACATGAGTCCACTCGGAACAATCAATCTGATCAAACACAGTAATTACACAATCATGCGAAAGCTGACGGATCCCTTCAGAGATCAAATAATAAAAGTACATATACAACAGGCTACAATACAGCATTGTGCACCACCATAATAACCAGGACAGAAGTCCAAATTTTGCTTCTTTAGTTTATAACTCAAGCTATGACACTGATGTTCCTAACAAACACTATAACTCAGTTGTCACCCAAATAGCCTGTTTATGGAAAAATACGTCAACAAATCTTCTCTCAACCTGCTAAAACCACATACAGGTCTTCATTAGAGTTGCACAGACTTGTCAGTGAGGTTTATGGCACAGTATGCTTTACTGTGAGCTATACAAATAAACTATAGGCAGCCATTTCACTCAACACCAGGGCTAGTATTCACAAAGCAGGACTGATCTTGGATTAGATTTCTCTGTATTTATGATGGTCATTGTCACAAATACTGATTCTGGAACACTCCTACTCCAGAGGTGGTTTGCAAATACAGACCCTCTTGTCTAAAGTGGCTGCTCGCAGTTTTTTTCATTTTTATATTTCACAGTAAGTCACACTGTGCTCTAAACCACAATGGCAAGTCTGTGTGACCTTAACAAAGACCTGGATACTGTCTGAGCAGGTTGAGAGATTTTTTGTGGATATAATTTTACAGAAACATTTTGTGCTGTATGAGTGACTATTGAGTTCTAGTTGGAGCCTCTTGGCTCCAAGTTTAGTTCTAAACTGAAAAACCAACATTTGGACCCCAAACACACACACACACACACACACACACATTATCTAAACCGCTCATCCTTCTGGGTCGCGGTGGGGTGCTGGAGCCTATCCCAGCTTACGCTGGGCGGAAGGCAGCATACACCCTGGACAGGTCGCCAGTCCACTGCAGGGCTGGACCCCAAACATGTCTTGATTAATTAAATTCATCTGGGTTAAGTGGAAAATTGTGAAAATCAGATTTTTCGCTGATCCATTCCTTTATGGTAAAACACAGCTCTCGCAGAAGAACTTCAAATCACGTGCTGCTTTTCTTTATGCTCAATTTAGCAACACCGATGTCTTGTTGAAGAAGAGCCAGAACAGAAATAGGCAGGAGAGACGGACTCTTTGTAGTTTGATTTGAGCTATTGTATTAAAAATAAAGTAGAAATGTATTACAGTCATGGAATGGTTACTAAACTTGGCCCCACCAAACTTCAGATTTTTTGTTTTTAGGGGAGCTCAAGTCTCTTTTCAGGGAGCTAAAGTCCCCCTGGCTGTTATTTGAACACTGGATAAAACTAATGTAGCTCCAATATTGCTTTGTTGTGAAACTGATGCAGACCACGGTTCACAGAAATATTGCATTTGCTTTACAGAGTTATTTATTAATTTTATTCTGAATTATCTGAATTGCTGGGATGTAAACGTGTCGTATTGTAGAAATGTAGTGCATGCAAGCCTGTGTCTTTTACACCGCACCACAATATGTAAACTTCTTCAAAGGCCCAGAAAAGGCAGCCCCATGAATATGAATGAACCCAAATGATATTCATTACATTTGCCTAAACATTTTCCTGTCCAATGGGGAAAATTATTTAGCTTGAAGGTCCCCTAGTCATGAGGCATCGAGCGCTTTGATGCAAAGCTCAAGCAAATGCTTCCATTGCCCCCACCCCACAGCCACGCACACACATCTTAAGAGAAGCATGAGTGTGCAAAAATGATTGTATGGAAACTTCCTTCTGCATGCTAAAGAGTGTGCTAATGTGGCGGTACAGGAAGAGCTGGGGTTGTTTGAGGCTCATCACATCCAAAGCTCATCAAGGCTCGTTCCTCACGCTCCATTTGCTATACATCGGGTCAATTACCCCCGCCGCTTGAATCCACAGGGTTTTCACATTAACACGGAAACACTTTTCTCCACATTATTCTGTGTGGATGTGCACAGGATGAGCTGCTGTTTCGCATTAACAAAACAATCGGCAGGAGGCTGCTGGAGTCTCCACAGTGACACTAAACTGACCTCAGGGACAAGCAAGATAACCTGAATGAACTTGGCCAGATGTTAGCTATGTTTATGGAGCAGTTACATGCCTATAGCCAGTAATTATTTTCCATCTTAACTAACTGTAATATACTGTACTGTACTTCTCAGGACGCACCATGAACCCAGAGAGTCTATAGGTTTTCAAAGACCATTTCCAGTGGCCGTGTAATTTGCTTCAAGGCCAAGCTTAATGTATCTGTAGAAAACCAGCCTGCATTGCAGTTTGATGGACAGTGGTTTTGCAAATAACCTACAGCTGAATGAACATCTGCTGCACTAGAAACTAGCTTGTAATATCAGTGACTATGAATTTTTGGCAGCAGGTCAACTATAGACATCTCCCTCTGTCTATAAATGAATATAAAAAAACTTGTAGAAATAATTATATGGTGATCATTTGCATATATCACTTCTAAAAATATGACATGTTGCTGATGTCTGCACATCTCGTCAGCTAATTATCAGATCCTTCTTGAGTTCAGCAGGGTTGTTTGATTATGCAAAAAACTGCACCACTCATGCCCAGTGGATTTTTGGTCTTGTTCTTCACATCTTGTTCTTAACTAAGCCTAACACATTGCAGTCTGTAACCTTCAGCATCAGTGAGCTACCCCATGGTGTGAGGCCTTCATCAGCCAAGGCCTTTGAATTTGAAATGCAAAGTATAAGTAATAAAAAGAGGATAAATGATTGCCAGCATTCAAAAGATGTTGAAAAACATGTTGAATTGAACTGGGCCCAGTTTCTCTGGGCATGATAGTGTTATATCAGAGCGTTTACACTGAATTGTTAGATAGCCCATGTTCCACATTTTCTTGTATATGTATTTTCCCACTTATGACATTTGTGTGGTTTTATGCACCAAAAATAGTCATGATGCATATTTTTATGAGCATTTTCTAACCTCTTTTTGTTCTGTTTTTGTTATTGTGCCTTTAAAGGGGAGTTCCACTGATTTTTCAAAATGTCAGAACTATTAAATGGTTAAAATGTAAACAGAGTCATTCAGAGTGGTTTGATGTGAAATGTTCTGTTCTAGAGAAACGTACAGAGACAGAATTGTTGACAATGGTGGTGATAGAAATCAGACATCTGAAGCATTTAATGCCTGCTTGGTATCTGAAACACTGTTCTGCAATAGCTTTGAGAAGGTTTTGGTCTAAAAACCTATATTTTTTAAAGCTGTTCATGGCGGAGATGTACATGTAGGGTGTTATAAGAAAAAAATGGTCCCCAAAGAAAACATTTCAGATTGGCCACAATTTTACTATTATCAGCATTACATATAAAAACTCAGAAGACACATGTAGGTTCACTTGTGGTTTTAGAAAGTAAACAAAATGGTAAGTAGACATATGTAAATGTATTTGATTTGTGACATCACAAAAGCTGTGAGTTAAAAACAGTCTTTTTTCAAGCTTAGTTTCAGTATATGGACTGTGCGGACTGGGGAATGAATAGTATGTTTTAAAACATTAAAAGTATTTGCATACTACCTCAATTCTTTTAATAAGGAAATTTAAATCCACACAAATTCCACAATATGGGCCCTTCAAGAAGCTTCTCACTCTATTTAACAATGAACTTTATGCTCTCACCTGTGAAAAAGCAAACAGCTGCCCTTTGAACAAGAGGTCTACCTTTTTTTCATGTAGCGTCAGCAGCTTTGATGTTAATTTATTCTATGGTAAACTGAAATTGTAACACAGTTATGATCTGAAAATCACACATAACACCATAACTTACAGTAAAATATGTTTAATTGTTGAAAGAAATTCAAGGCTTTAAAGAAAATAATAAAAGATGATGCCTAGGAGCTAATATAGAATGAACTGTAGCTAGTGGTCAGTTACTAGATAGTCTCATTCATGTTTCAGAAACTTTTATATGCTCATGTTTAATCAGCCAGAGCACTTTTGTCAGCTACCTCTGATTTGCATTTCAGCAGCACAGCTAAACAGAGAAACATTAGTAGCTCACATTAGGTATCTAAATTAAAATGATGGGAAATCTGAGGGATATAAGGCTTTGTTACAGAATACAGCATAACAGCAAATAACAAACTCTAGTTTAGGTCAGAATGGCCCTTTGACTGTGCTAACGGCAATCATTATAAACTTCTTGAGAAGCTAAACATTTTCAACAACATTTAAACAATGAGCAACAAAACAGTTCATCACAGAAGATGTTGCCTTTCATACCTCAGTAAAATCAAAGCTAAAATGCTCAAAGGGGAATGGCACCAATTTTCCCACTGATTAATTTCTGCATAATTACATGGTTAAGATGTAAACAAAGTCATTCTGAGTGGCTTGATGTAAAATGCTCTGTGCTGGAGAAACTTGCTGAGTCAGAAGGAGCCAGACGTCTGAAGAGTTTAATGCATCTAGAAGCTACATTGCAGCACCCACTACAACACCTACATGAAATGGTTATGAATGGTTACTCTGCCTCATGTCTGAAACTTTGTTTTACGATAGCTTTGAGAAGATTTTTGGCCCAAAATGTATTTTTTAAACACATACATGGTGGAGAGATACATGAAGGCCTTGTGAAGCAAAATAGTCCCCAAAGAGAATCTTTTCAGATTTATCACCATTTTATTATTATCAACATTACTTATAAAAGTTCATTAGACATTTATAGCTTCACTGGTTGTTTCGTATAATGAATGAAATAGGTACATTTGCACTATGGGCATCACAGCCTATCAGCTGTCACCATCACTGTGAAAAGAAATTTGAGTCAGTAAGTTTCTCTAGAATTAACCATTTCACATCAAACCGTTCTGAACAACTTTGTTTACATCTCAACCGTTGATTTTAGCAAAATGTTGGAAAATCAAGTCCCCTTTAAGAGTAGTGGTAGATGGAATAGCAGTAAAAGCTTTGCTTGTTATGGGGTTTTACAGGTAATTTTGAGTTGGTCAGCCTGCTTTTGGAGAGAGGAGCGGACCCTTTAATTGGCACCACATACCGGAATGGCATTACTTCTACTCCATTAGGGGATATGAACTCATACAGCCTCGCTGCAGCACACGGACACAGGTAAAACACACACACACACATTATTTAATTATGAGTAAAACCATAATAGTGAATGAATCAAATAAATACCATTGTTTTATCAGTTTAGCTTTACTCAGTTTTTTTTCAGCATTTTAACATCATTCACAATTCATTATTTCTCGTTTATTTTGAAGTCAGTTCCATTCATTATTCTGGACACATCTAAAATACAGTGGCATCAGTACGCCTGCTTCTGTTGGTTTAAAAAAAAAAAAATGCGTTCATGTTTATGCTAGGCAGTTTAGCTCATAGGGAATGTTAGCATTTGTTGTGCTCTGCTTTTCAGAGACTCTGATTTTGAAGGGCAGGGCTGGGTTATGCTGTGCATGATTGTAGCAAGCTTCAGGGAGTCTAGAGAAAACAGAGGGCTAAAGGTAACATTAAGAGCCGAGGGCTAGACTTGGCACTGTGTTTTCCACTTTCTGTACACTGTTTTCTGAGTTAATTCAAGTAAAGCTGACTTAAGTTTCAAAACCTCCACTTCCATCTATCTTTTTCCTGAGAAACCTCTCCGTTAAAATGGTTGGAGAGCCGGAGACGAGAGGTCAGTTCTAGCAGTGGTACGAGGCTCTGGTGGAATGTGAGGCTGAATACGCTGAGAAGGATTTGGTACATCAGAGGGAAGCAAGGTGCTGCAAGAAGCGGCCTTGGGGACAAGTTTGCTTTCCTGAAGATGGGAAAGAAAGCAGCAAGCCGCTGCAAAGTATGGATGACTGGGAAGGCACTTCCCCAGTCTTTGGGGAAGAGTTCACTCTCTTGAAGATTCGTGGCATGCTGGGCAAAGGGGTGCGGTGCCCCTACCCAAAACCCAGGTTAGCTGAAGAAATAGCTGACCTGCAGCAACTGTCAACAGGGTAATGAGACATTGATGTCCTTATGTCTTCCATGGTATTCTCACCTGATGCCGCTACCAGCCCCCAATGTGACTCAGCGAACATAGTGACCAAAGACACGTCTACAACACCAGTGCATCTGCCTGAGGTGAGGCACCATGATGGTCTGGGGAGTTGGCAGGTCCACCTGCAGCAATTTGAGATGGTGGAACTTGGTGGGGGAACAGGTGAGGACAGCGCAGTTAGCCTCAGCGCTAGAAGGACCAGCCCTGAAGGTACTGTTAGAGGTCCCTGTTGACGTGTCAGTAACTTGGAGCAGCCTCATAGCTAGCATGGGGAGCCGGTTTGGTGAACGTGTGTCACCCATGCACATTTGAGAGAAACTCCGTCAGAGAAAGGGCCAGCATGGAGAGAAGCTGGGTCTGCTCTCCACCGACAAAGAGAATATGGTGGAGCCTGCCTTCAGAGAGTTTACGGCTGCGGCCCATGGTAGCTTGCCTTGGGTCCATTCTTATGGGTGGCAAGCTAACCTCCAGCAGCAGCTGTGGCTTGCAAAGCTAACTTGCCTAGAGGAAGATTTACAGTGGAAGGAAGAGATAAAGGTGATTTTGGGAGGAGATGCAGTGGAAGAGCTTGAGGAGCAGATGATGTGCCACATGGCACCAGAGTGAGTAGGGAGTGGGGACACCACGTCTGTCAATGCTGAAAACCTAAGCTGGTGGGGAAACGGAAGCCAGCCAGGAAGATCGGCTGCAGCCGTGGACTTTGGGTCAAGTGCAGCATAGATGGTAAACAGCTCACTTCCAAGCTTTCCCAGAGTACCATCAACACTTCTCGGTGACCGTGTTATCCCAACGGCCACAGTTAACAGCCCAGAGAAAGGGCCCATGACACCCCCTCAGGCTGGCAGCCCCCAAAGCCGACAGGCTCCTAGACATTTCAGAGGCTTGGTCTGGTAAGACTGGTACTCAGCGGGGTCACTGCTCTTGGACAAACCTGGGGGGGCAATGTGGCATCAATACACCTGGTTCTGTTGGTTCAAGAATAAAGAAATGTGTTCATGTCTATTTTAGTCTATTTAGTTCATAGTTATTGTTAGCATTTGATATGCTCTACATTTCAAGGACTCTAATTTTAAAGGGCAGGGCTGGGTTATGCTGTGTGTGTTTGTAGCAAGTTTCAGGGAGCCTAGAGAAAACAGAGGGAGACCTAAAGCTAACAGAGCTATAAGCCAGGGCTGTTTTCCCTCCTGTATTCTTTCTTATTATTAAGTGACCCTTATTAGTCCCACAATGGGGAAATTTCACCTCCGCATTTGACCCATCCGTGCAATGAAACACCACATACACACTAGTGAACGCACACACACTAGGGGCAGTGAGCACACTTGCCCGGAGCGGTGGGCAGCCCTCTCCACAGCACCCAGGAAGCATTTCATTTGGGGGTTGCCTTGCTCAAGGGCACTTCAGTCATGCACTGTCAGCTCAGGGGATCGAACCAGCGACCTTCCGGTCACAAGGCTGGTTCCCTAACGTCCAGCCCACGACTGCTCCTCGACTGCTTGCTGTGCCAAGTTCTAAGTAAAGCTGTGTTATGGACCAGAACCTTGACTCTAAGTTTCTCCCTCCCCTTCATTATAATATCTTACAAATATTATATCTTGAAAATAATGAATTAAGTATGAGTTCTGGCACTGTGTATAGTACTATGCTTTATGCAGTGTCCAGTCAGAAAGACCATTAAATAAAAAGCAGAAAGTATATTCAACAGAAAGCCTCAACAACTAAATATAAGATCAAATTTTTCAGTATTTAGTGTTTAGTTGCATTTTCTGCTTCTCACAATTGAAGTAATCCCAATTACAAATTTAGATTCATCAGTTCATAAAGCCTTACACTACTTCTTGTCTTCTTGACAGCTACATGTCCTTTCAGACCCAGATAGTGTTGTCTTCTCAATGTGGAAGGTTTATATAGAAACACCTGTGTTTTTTTTTCAGACCTGAAGTGAAAGTGGAGCTGGACTTTGTCTCAAAGATGAAAGCTTTAAGTACTGTTTATCTGATGTGTACAGTTTTGGTCGTCTACTAGGTCTTGCACAGTTGTCCCATTGCATTTCCTCCATATCTTTTAATAACTTTTTTTTCTACTCCAGTTTTGGAAACTCCTTCTTTGTCTCTTATGTTCCATAAGTATCTAATCTCCTCAGAAATATCTCTTTTAGTCATTTTAGGTGCACACAAAGAGTTTGCCATGGTTGGGAAGAAACAGCTGGATGGATGAGTTTGTAGGTGGCAGTAGGCAAAAGAGCATATAAATTAAACATTGTTAGATTTGGTATTATACTTATTGTTGTCTGTGTTATTTTCTGTTAAATAATTGTTTATGCTTTTTTTCTGACACTGAAAAATTGAAAAATGAATAGCTTGTCACTAATGGCCATCTTGACTGGAAGTTAAATTAGCGAAAGTGTGGTCTCTTGTACTTTTGTACAGTACTATTTATGCTACGAAATTAGTCTTATTTCAGTCCAAACATTGATGTGTATACATGTACACATACGAATATGTGTGCTACCAGCATTGAAGTGCATTTGAAGCAGGAACTGCTGGTTCATTTTTCACATAACCGATGTTTCACCTCCCTCATCAGTGTGTTTAGTTTCTGCTGTTTACCATAACTGTAAACATCCCATCCATCAACTCTGAACTTCTGACCTGATATTGTTGCCAGATATAAAAGACCAGCCGGTGTTCTTCATAGAAGTCCACTAGAGAAATAGATCTCTATAACTTCAGCAGCATCATTTCCCATTTTGGGGAAACTGTAAACCACAAGCTTCAGTGCCCACTCGTTCACTCACACCCATACCCAGCACTGCATAATGAACGCTTATTGATATTCACTGTGCATGCATTCTGACTGAGAATCCACTGCATTAGACAGCCAGCTTCCCTCAATGCCGCGATATTAAGGCAATCCGTTATGGAGGCCGGCCCGGATTTGCAGAAGTATTGCAGCCTGAGCCGGGGCTTGAAAAAGCTGCTTTCATCGTGTCTTGAACCCCTGAGACATTTGCAGTGTTGCGTCTTGCGGTGATTTGTGGCTTGCATGGATCCAACCAGTCATTCTCCGAGCATACTTCCACTGACTTATAATGACTTTACACTAACTCTCCTTAATACACGCCCATGAGCGGGTGGCAGTAATATGTGGAAAAATTATTTTTGTGCCATGATAAATGAGAGTCATAAACATCGAAGGACTTTGGGGTCTTTTAAAAATGGACCTTATATTTTAAACAGTTTCAAACTCTGACTTATCTTCCTGTCAGTAGAAATACAGCACAAGCCATGTGTTCGTCTTCTTCGCTTCTTTGATAGCTAAGCGAAAAGCCTGAGTTAAGAAACGTTATGAATATATGAATACCGTCATATTACTAGCACTGTCCTATCATTAACCAAACGGCTCTTAGAAGTTAATGTGGATAAATTTTTAATTTCCCTTATTCCTGTAATTGCATTTCAACGTAAAGTAGCACAGGAAAGCTGGAAGGCTTTTTGACTTGGGTTGCTTAAATTTTAAGCAGCATATACATTTATACAGTGTATAAATGTGAAAGGCTAATGCATACATACATTTTCTAAGCCACTTATCCTTCTGGGTCACGGGGGAGCTGGAGCCTATCCCAGCAGTCATTGGGCGGAAGGCAGGAAACACCCTGGACAGATGACCAGTCCATCACAGGGCAGACAGACAGACATATACGTCCACACACACATTTACACCTAGGGGCAATTTAGCATATCCAATTTGCCTGACTGCATATCTTTGGACTGTGGGAGGAAACCCACACAGACACAGCGAGAACATGCAACTCCACACAGAAAGGACGCTGGTCACCCAGCCAGGAATTGAACCCATACCCTTCTTGCTGTCAGGTGACAGCGCTACCCACTACGCAACCCACTGTATCGTATTTTACACTGCTGCCCTATCTGTACCTCATATGCATATTTTTTTATAATGGTGTATTAATGGATTAGCTAATGATTAGTGTTTAACCCCTTGGAAGGTCAGGGCCAAAGTTTTATTACATACTTCTATAACCTGAGAACCCATTTACATTGAATTCCCTGTAGTTACTAAATTAATAAATCTCAGGATGTAATAAGTCTAGGATTTTAATGGGTTAATTCTAAAACTACTATATACACAGTCTCATTCACTTTTCTCCTTTAGTACTACTTAGTATAAAATTTCTTTCTGTGGGTAAAACCATTCAGTTTAGAGCACAGGAAGCATGAGAATCTCATAATGGCTCCTTACTCCCTATACAGTGCACAGGTCATGAAATCATGAAATCTTCTAAATTAAAGCAGCACATTAAATGTTAGGCAGGGTATGCTGTGCAGCTTTGCCTGAATATAAATGGTTTTTATTTTGATATATAATGCACTGTTTGTGTGTACTACTCTTGATTTCTTGTTAAGTTCTGGATGGGAGCAAAAGGGTAAAATCCAGCATCCTTGACAATAGAGAACGATTGGTCATCCAGGGCACAGCAACAAACTGCAATTAAACTCTATTTGTCATTTTCATTACCTTTCAAATTATTTGTCAAGTCTTAGATTTTGACACTTTGTTGTGGATTATTTAATCTTTATTTACTGTAAAAAATTCAGCCGTGGTTGAAAGTTCGGTACATCCCTATTAAGAATGCCATGTAAGAATTTTATCTCAATATTTTGAGATAATAAGTCAGAATTTTTAGGCTAAAGCATTATTTTGAGATACTAAGTCAGTATTTAGAGAAAATAAGGCATTCTTTTGAGATACTAATAATTACTGTAGTATGTCAGTAATTTGACATACTGCTGAAAAAAGAAGAAAACTCTGCCTGGTGAGACTGAGCTTCTATACATAGCAAAATATTGCATTTCAAAGTTCTTTTTATTTTATTATTATTTCAAAGTACTTCATTTAAATTTTGTTTAAGGATTCTTTTAGATATGGATATGGATGTAAAAATTTTGTGGACATTGTGATGACAGTTTGACATGCAATAAATTGCAAATTACATCACCTCTGTGCACAAATCATTGTTTTTTAGTGGTAAAAAAATCCTGAACATAGGGGGTACTGCAGCACTTTAAGCATCCCCACTTCATGCACCCCTGACGTGTCAATACTGCTGTCACATGTACATTTATTCCTGGCAGAGTGACCAGGAGCATCTGAAGGTGCTGAGTGAGTGTTTTCCTGCAGGAACGTGTTCCGGAAGCTTCTGTCCCAGGGGGAGAAGGATAAGGGTGACGTCCTGTCTCTGGAGGAGATCCTGGCCGAGGGTTCGGAGGCCGGCGGGGAGAAGAGGACGACCCACTCAGAGGGCACGCTGAGGACAGGCAAGGCCAAACTGAGGGCCCTCCGAGAGGCCATGTACCACAGCGCCGAACACGGCCATGTGGACATTACCATAGACATCCGCAGCCTGGGTTAGTAATCACACTGCACGCCTGCCGTCCACATCTGCAGCTTGTTAGTACTGACTTCTTTAGGTTACCACAGACATCCACTGCCTGGTTTAACATAGACACTCACTGCATGGGTTAGTACTGATATAGCACAGTAGTGAGCCTAGTTATCTGTCGTCAGAGATTGCCATCGATTTTAAAGGGGCCATATTATACATTTTTTTTATTTTACGTTTTCCACGCAGTTCACTTTTAACATTTGTGTGGTTTAAGTACCAAACATACTTACATTTGTGTGGTTTAAGTACCAAATACAGCTGTAATTAATTTTTACATGACCTCTCTTTATCCTTAAGAATTACACAGTTACTGTGTCTTTAAAGGGGTACTCCAGCCAAAATGAAAAATGTAGCCATTGCTACATCTGTTAGAAACATACTTACTCTGATCCACAGTAGCCTCTAGAGTGAGATTTTCCAGTTTAAAAACCAGGAAAAGCCTCTTCTGATGATGTATCTTGAAGGTGAAAAGAACTTTTAAAAAAATCCAACTGCTTCAGGTTGGATATCTAAGGCAGTATATTTTGAAAAAAAAGCCAAACAGCCAGGCCTGGATCATCAAGTTATCAGCCTCTGGGCACAAATATTTGGTGGTCCCCTACCTGCCTCCCTTTTTTAAAGGTGGTCAAGTGTTTTTACGATGTCACAGCAAGTAATATAAGGGTTATGCAGCACCACAATGGTAGCATACCTACCAGGTTATTGGGCACATCATCGCTATAAGTGCATTTATTTTTAACACACACCCTACGATCAGTGCAACATTTCATAAAGATAAAGCATTTACCCCAATGAAGATGACGTTAATCAAAATCAGACAGCTGGAATGTACAGAGACAAATGGTTACTAAGCAGAGGAGAAAATGAAGCGGATGTTTAGGAAAGACATAGAGAGCTTCAGGAATTTGATCAGCCACAAAACAATGACAAATTAAGTTATTTTTTTTGCTGTGCTGCTCCCATTGCAAGTCAAAACAGCTGTTTAGATTTTCTCATAATTGCCCACGGTGCCCCCTAGTGGCTCAGGCCCAATAAAACCCATGGGATGATCCAAGGCTGCTGATAGCCAACATTACTACTGGGAAGCTGAAAATCTTTTTATCAGCCATATAAATGTATAACTGTCTTCAAATCATTACAATTGAGAGAATGGATTACTTAAACAACAGAAATGAGAGGAAAAGCACAGCAAGTTAAAATCTAAAGTCAGCATGATAGCTAGCTATCTAGATACCTTACCTCTGTTTGAATTTTTTTTTCTCTGACTGAAAGGGAAAAAACCTATCTCTGGTGTCCATTTTGTGCTGAGTAAAGATGGAATCGCTGTTTTCTTTACGATTTAGTTTGACAACTGAGGTAACGGTTACATTTATACTAGCATATTTGTATTTGTTAGCCTGTAGATGAGTGGCTAAACTAGCAAAGTTGGTCTGTGGTTGGTTTTTGGTTGCATTGATGAATGAAAATATGAAAATGAAATAAAACCATGAATTCTGTCAAACTGATGAGGCTGAGGTATAATGCTGCACTACAGAATTCTACATAACATGATAAATAATACAGTAAACAGTAGGCCAGAATACCCCTTTAGTACTGATTTATGTAAGTGTCCTTCATTCTGATTGGTTGTTCTGTATTGTCCCTAAAATCAGTCTAGGCTGAAATTAATGATAATCTCTCTCTCGTTTGGTCTGAAATCCTCAGGGACATTGGAAAAAATAAAGCTCTGCTTCTTCGTACGGATGTCTGAATGTTTTTCCCCTAGTCTTATGCTCCAGTAAGTCTGCTACAGACTGTCTACAATAGCAACATTCTTTTACAGGTGAAGGTGAAATGGGCAAGCTAAACTACTGCAGACTGAATGGACAGTCACATGTGATTGGCTTCATGGTTGTGACATCATCACCATGAGCTTCCTTGACAACTGAATATTACTTAACATTTAGCATTAATTACATAGTACATTAAATGCTTACATCCAGAAAAGAATGAAAATCCAGTCTTCCATGATATGGCCTCTTTAATCCGGGTGCATGGATTGATAAACAGTATAGATTGACTGACCGATGTTGACTGTGTGTGTAGGTGTGCCATGGACTCTGCATACATGGCTGGAGTCTCTGCGGACGTGCTTTGTGCAGCAACGGCGGCCGCTGATCCAGGGCCTCTTGAAGGACTTCAGCTGCATTCAGGAGGAGGAGTACACTGAGGAGCTCATCACACATGGCCTGCCACTCATGTTCCAGATACTGCGAGCCAGCAAGGTTCACAGCTCTGCCCCTGCTCACACCTATACAACCATAAAGGGGTTCAAAATATGGCAAAAATATAATATCATGATACTAAATGACATTTTTACAATATACATATTAGACTAGAATATTTAATTAAGGCGCAATGCTACCATGCTTAAAACTGCTTCCAAAAGCTACAAGTATGACCATTTTTTTAAAATTCAACTCGTCACATAAATCTTAGAGAGCTGCGATACTTGGGACCTCTATCTGCAACTCTACTTTTCATTAACCTTACAGTTAATCAGCATTTATAAAGGGAAATTCCACCAATTTTTCAAAATTTCTGGTTTGATGTGAATAGTAATTGGCTTCGTTTAATATTGTTTTGAGATGATGGCAAATGATACCAAATATTTGATATCATACGTGTGTGAAGACAGTGACTTACATCTGTGTAAAACTTTGTGTGGTGTTTGTGTGTATAATCTGCAGAACGAAGTAATCAGCCAGCAGCTATCTGTAATCTTCACCCAATGCTACGGGCCCTTTCCAATCCCCAAGCTGACAGAGATCAAAAAGAAACAGACGTCCCGACTGGGTGAGTACCAGCTCTGCTGCCCCAGTTAAAATCTGCCCTTAAAAAACAGACTCAAAACAGCTTTGCCTGCACTATTACTATCTACCTTCATTTGGGGAGGCAACATTAGCTTGAGGTACTCATAAATCTCTGAATTTCACACAGCATAATGCTAGTGTGTGTTTTTGTCTTGTGGATTGTGACAGTGAAATATAAACACAGTCAAGGTTTTTTTTCTCACTTTGAAATGGAGAGCGCCCCAAAACACAACAGTTTCATCATCAGCAGAGAGAGAGAGGGAGAGAGAGAGAGAGAGAGAGAGAGAGAGAGATAGTCATGAAATGCAGTAAATGGAATTTTCTGCTCACATCGATTGAATTAAAGTTATATTGACTTTGAAGGAGCACTACTGCCATCTAGGCAGCAGATAAAGTATTGCTTCAAAAAATCTGCAGTACTGTGAGACAGAAAATTAGGAATACAAGCATGATGGGTGTTCAGGTTAGCATGACCCTTTGTTTTTGCTGTAAATGGTCCACTACTTTTACTTGCTTAATTCTTTTCTCTGTAGTTACATTTACTATTTCATTTAATCTTTGAATAGCCTATTGTTTTATCTGTTTTGGTTTCTGTGTACTTGAGCTAGAGAAGTATGCTTAAAATATTATTATTATTATTATTATTATTATTAAAGTATTTTGAAGTTTTGCAGCTAAAAAGAAATTATATATATATATATATAATATATATATATATATATATATATATATATATATATTTATTAATATTGTTATTACTTAGCATTAGTAGTAGTATTACTGTTGTACAGATTATTATTTTTGTTATTATTATTTTTTATGGTATTATCTGATATGAGCATTGCTAATCCTCTTTCTTCATTCACTGGCTTGTATTCTTTCAGCTACAGCGCAGTGATCTGCAGGATTGCTGTGTAATAGACTCTATGCTCACTGAACCTGAATACTAAAGTGTAATTTGAAACTTCATCTCCCATGTGCTTGTCTAGATCCACACTTTCTGAACAATAAAGAAATGTCTGACGTGACATTCCTGGTGGAGGGAAAACCTTTCTATGCCCACAAAGTGCTGCTCTTTACAGCCTCAACCAGGTAAGAAGACTGCATGATTGAAGGGAGTCTTTGTGTGCCACGTGACTGAATCAAACTGATACTTATTGCAGCATTTCTGAATAATAGTCATGTAATATGACTACAACAATGAAATACTTTCTCTCATATCTCTCTTTATCATCCTCTTTAGGTTTAAGTCTCTGCTCTCCAACAGACCTGCTGGAGAGAACACTTGCATTGAAATCAGTCACGTCAAGTACAACATTTTCCAGGTTGGAATGTTTTCATGTTTTAAACCACCTTTGGACCAAAACAATTTCAGTATGTGCTTTTAGGAGTTTGGATAACAACAGTTTGGATAGTTTGTGTCAAAGAAGACACTCTGATGAACATGAAGTCAGGTGCTGAAGAACATACCCAAAGTATTAGTGAACAGATGTTTTATGTTACCCAAAATATTTTTTAAGTTATTTTGTATTGATATAGCATTTGGTGTAGCATAGTGGATAACAACACTGCCCTCTGCTTCATAGCAATCACACCTTGCTGTACCAATAAAAGTCCTTGGGCAAAACTCCTAACACTACATTCACCTACCTCTTTAAAAGGATTTAAACTGTAAGTCGCTGTAAGAGCTGCCAAATGCCCTAAACAGCTCTGAGAACTGTGTGATACCGTGTGTGAATGTTAAAGTTTGATAGATTGTGCTGATGTTTTACTAATACTGTGTTCTGTGTGTTGCAGTTGGTAATGCAGTACCTGTACTGTGGAGGCACTGAGTCACTGCACATCAGAAACACTGAAGTGATGGAGGTATTACACACTGTTCTTCTATCTCTTTCTTCATTGCTATCCATTCTCTTCATCCTCTGGTCCATCCTTTCTTACTTTTCTGTCTCCTTTATTTGAGGGCTAATGGGATGTCGCATATGATATGATGTGAAAGTGGCTGGCTGTGAAGCTCTGATTGTCAGCCAAGGCCAGTCTGACTCTGCCAATTGTTCCCACACCCACTGCATGTGTCATAACATGATTCACTTTAACTGGAAAGTGAAAGGATGGTACTTTTAGAGATCATCAAAGTATAGCCATAACCATGATAAAGAGGCGAAAGGTTGTGTTCATTTTAAAGGCATGTATTCACCTCTTGGTTGCCACTTGGTGAACCCTCCACTAGTTGAGGAATCTCCTTTTAAACCACTTTTTATCTCAGGGGTTTTACATGGTGGAATCTTTAGTAAGGCAATATTGACAAAATGTATTATTTTATTGGGTAGTGCTGTTGCCTCACAGCAAGAAGGGCATGGGTTAGATTCCCAGCCAGACAACCAGGGTCACGCTAAAATTGCCCCTAGGTGTGAGTGTGTGTGTGAATGTATATGTCTGTCTCTCTGCCCTGCGATGGACTGGCGAACTGTCCAGGGTGTTTCCTACCTTCCGCCCAGTGACTGCTGGGATAGGCTCCAGCTCCCCCTGTGACCTAGAAGGATAAGCGGCTTAGAAAATGTGTGTGTATTTGTGTGTGTGTGTGTGTATCACAGTGTCAAATGATATTTAGGTTTGTAATAAGAAAGTTAATGAATTCATGCTAAGGGTATGTCCCACTAACCTACCACAGCTTGCTTTGATTGGACTTTTTGTTCTGTTCTGCTGTTCGCTTACAACAAGTTACACTATACAGAATATTACAGTATTAAAGATGTTAACCAGCTGAAAATGAGATTTGCAGAAAGGAAATGTACTATTTATTTAGTTTTCTTGTGTAAGCCTTGATTCCAAAAATTTAGAGACAGTATGTGAAATGGTTATAAAAACAGAAGTTACTAGTAAAATTAGGCTTCTCGTGTATTAAATTGAAAACAGTATAATGTCTTATCTTCAGTTTGGCACCTTTACAATGGGAGACAGGTTTGTACTGCAGGCAGGCCAGTCTATTACCTACACTCTCTGCTTGTTATAACGCATGCAGAAAGTAGCTTGGTGTTTTAATGTTGAATAAGCATGGATGTCCCTGAAAAAGAAGACAGCATCTGTTACATATTCCAGCAGTAATGGTGCTTCCCCAGGTGTGCAAGTTGCTAATGCCATGGTGAATATTACATCCACATACCCCTACAGACCCTGGCTTTTGAACTTTACACTGGTAACAATCTGGATGGTTCTTTACATCCATTATCTTTTACATCCACAGCATCCGTTATTCCATAAACAATATAAAAAGGTGGACTCATCAGACCAAAGAACACATTGTCCACTATTCATCAGTTACTTTCACATGAGCTTAATCCAAGAGAAGTTGGCGCTGTGATAATTAGGTCTTCCGTCTCACCCACAGCTCCTGTCTGCAGCCAAGTTCTTCCAGCTTGAGGCCCTCCAACGACACTGTGAGATCATTTGCTCCAAGAACATCACCATAGACACATGTGTGGACATATACAAACATGCCAGAGTAAGAGAGCAGATTTCACAACATGCATTGCTTTGTGTGCATATCAGCTGTTGCTCACAAATTATTTAATCTATCTATTTACTTAACACCTTCAGCTTTCTTGTTATTTCTCTACTTTTTACACTGTAAGTTGCTCTCTTCATTATGTATTGATTTTAGAATAAATGAAGAATGGCTTTAAAAAGGGTAGCGAAACACAAAATTAGTCTGAGATTCTTATTAGTAAATAGCTAACTATAAATAAATATGTGCTTGTTCTTATTAAATTAATCCTATTATAAATAAGTAAATGCTTATTCCTATTGAATTAATTTCATAAATAAGCATGTGCTTATTTTAATGAAGCTCATTATAAATAAGTAAATGGCTAATTATTTAATGAGCAGCACTATATGACTCTTTGCAATTCTGAAAAAATGTTTTTTATCTTTTTTTTTTGTTTTTTACTATTTTTATTATATGTTCTGGAATGGAGACCTGGTCAAGGCTTTGATCAAGTCCTGATTTTTCATTACATCACTATATGTCTACATTCTAAAATGAAGTTGTATGCAAAACTTTGGGCACCCCTGGTAAAATTACGTTTTGCTGATTTTCTAAGTGAAAATAAGTTAACACCGCCTCCACAGTGATATGTTAATCACAGCAAATAAATAGAAATTGTGCACTAAAATATGCTGAAAAATGCCATATTTAAGTGTGTTCTGTTGAGGATGTCGTAGCTTTTTAACAAAATATGTAATTGATAGGAGTTCTCAAACATGCTCTCTAAATTTTAGGGCTTGAGCTAATATTAGATAATACTTAAAAACAATTATTGTTTTTTCTAAACACTACTAAATCTACCAAAGGGACAGAAAAAATTCTCCTATTTGAAGAATCACCTATATTTGGATGATATATATTCATATTTTTAATATATGAATTTTTAAGTGAATTAATACACTCGCGTGTGAAATTCATTCTCAGTTCCTGGTGGCCACTGAGCTCTCAGCATTCATCGAGGGTTTCTTCCTGAAGAACATGGTGCTCCTGATTGAGCTGGAGAACTTTAAGCAGCTGCTGTATGAGGTGCCTGCGGAGAGCCCTGGCCCAGGCCCTTCCTACGATGTCCTCCACGACCTAGAGCAGACCCTGGCCACTCGCATCCAGTCCATCCATCTCTCCTCTTCCAAGGGCTCCATCGTCTGATGTTTTTTTGTATAGTTCAGTCTAAGATTTTACCCACTTTGGCCTACTATGTGACCATGGATTCAAAGTGGACTCCTTGTTTTGTCTTTGGCTGGTAGCTTAGAGGCATGTTTGGGGGCAGTTTAACACCTGCTACCTGGTCTGCCCAGTGGGATGCATGAGGGAGCACCTGTATTGTTTTTCTTCACAGGCTAACATCTTCATAATGTTACTACAAGGCCAGCCTGCTGTTACCCTGTGCAATGTCAAGGGCTACATTATATGTCATCCTTCATACATCTTAGCAGCATCCTGAACAGTGCAAATGCAGGGGCTTTGATTGCTCAATGATGTCCACTCTACTTTTGAGCAGGTCTTTTGGATATTTTGGAATTGTCCATGATGGACGAACCCATGCTACTTGTTCTTTGAAATAGGTTGAAGTAGCTCCATTTCCACTGCATTAAGATAATTTATCTTTCCATTGCAGCTTATATAATGTATGCGGTAGCCTGGCCGTCTTATTTCTAACCATTGGTCCAGCCTCATATGTTTGTGGAAACAAGATGTTGATGAAGTTACATAAATAATGCCTAATTTCTAAGGTTCCTTCTACCATTCACCTTTTAAGAAAGCTTCACAACACAAATGCTTATGGACTTGTAATGATGGAAGCATACCAGTTTGCTATGTCCAGTTATAAGTCATCTTTTAAGTACCTTTGTGGTGTTCACCAATGATACTGAAGCTATTTATCTGGATAACATGGGTTTGGTTTTACATTGTTTGTGGTGAATATAGATTAGTTAAAATACAAAACTGCAAACTATGTAAAAGCAATTTTCACAGCAGTTTCAAGTGAGTGTTTATATGCTGAAAGATGTCTCATTTGGCGACTAATCTCATTTAACGGTAGACGTGATCCGTAGAAATAAGCGCACATACTGCCCTTGCTAGCTGTGTTCTCCTAGGTAACCCATTCTCTGTATTGTAGGAGGTTCTGTGCTCAATGTCCAGCCCACAAGTTTTAATGACCCACGAAAATACCACTGTGCTTAGTACACTGAAAACTGAGCAGTTCATCCTTGCCTTGAGGTTGTGTTCAATCAACATTCAATGTCAATAATCTGCATGGGCCCTTTGCAGCCTAGCTTTGACTTTTGTAATAAAAAAGAAAGAAAGAAAGAAAAAAAACAGTGCTTTTCAACTCCATAATTACCTGATGTAAAGGACAGAATGCTGTTCTCGCATTCCAAACTGTGGACACTAAGTATATGCCAATGCGGGACTCACAGAAATGGGATCTACTGTGCAAGACACGTTTTTTTGTTGACTGCAAATCTGTCTAATAGCGTTTACAGGAAGATGCCAACGCCCTGGTCGCCCACCACTACGACCAAATGTACATATTCCGAATCCTCACCTGCAACTCTGCTTTTGCTGTATGTGATGCCAGCGCAAGTATTGCCGTTTTAATTGTGCAATTCTGTTACTGCCAAGATGCATGTTTTGTGTGTGTATGTTTTTCGTTTGTTTGTTTTTAATTTCTCCATGTATGTCTGTAGCTTTTGGTATGTGTGTCAGTGTAAAAGTGTCCTGGGAGTGTTATACCAGCATGGGCGTGTTTGTGTCCAGGGCTAAACCCAAAGTAACTGACGTTGAAGAAGAATAATAAGGCATTTTCACCCAAAGAACATGTGTAGTTACAGTTAGCAAATGAAAAAATCTCAATATATTCTGTTTGTCCAGTTTTAAGTCAGTCAATTTGATAAATGGCCGCCCGCAAAGAATATGCTTTTTGCGTCCGTCATATATTTTCTACATAATACACATTAAAATACATAATGAGGGTGGTTTTTAGTGTGCTGGAAGAGTCCATTTTAATAGAACTTAGAATGTTTTATGGTTCACGTTTTATAAATGGAGCAAAGAGAGAATGGACTGTTTCTTTGGATGAGGTTGGCGAACCGTCCCATTTCTAAAGCGTAGTAAGAGATTTAAGAACAGTTTATTCATATGTAGCTTTCAATGGAATGATGATGCAAATAATTTTAAACTGTGAAGAGAATTTTATTTGAAATCATAGTATAGTAGCTTTATTTTCTTACTCTGTGTTTTTGTTGTTAAACTCCACTCGGCTATTTTGTGTAGCTAAGACAAAGATATAGCGTATATTTTTTTCGCTCAAAATGTCTTCACTCATCAGTCAACTGTTGTCACGTCCTTCATGTACGCGTGCCAAAATGAAGTGCAACAACAAATGTTCATGTAGTCTTAGCAAACAGATTTTGCTTAAGGAGCCCACAGGTAACTTTTTTTAAGATCCCTTTATGGCTTTCTTTCATTGAACCTGTAAGACCGACTGCACTCTTAAAAATAAAGGTTAGAGTAGTACTCTCTAACCCTGGTCCTGGAGAACTACCTTCCTGCAGAGCCTGTGTCCAACCACAGTCGGCCACACATGCTCCAGCTAATCAACCTTTTGCCAAGTCCCTGATTCGCTAGATCAAATGTATTGGCGTTAAGTAACGGGTGGTGCAGCTTATTAGATACAGGTAGGATAAAAACTCTGCAGAAAGTACCTCTCCAGGGACCAGGGTTGAAGACCACTGGATTAGACATATGGTTCTAGGAAAACATTTATTGTACAGAGCCCTTACATAATGTGGAGCTTCTTTAAACCTTAGTGAAGTTTCTTCATATCTTCAGAAGATCACAACTTCTCATCCTCAGCAATGCTACAGTCATCTGTGGCTGGGAGTCCAAGCTAGAATAATTGACCTCACTCTCTCTAGTTGAGTAGGACAGTTCTCTCTGTCCCCAACACTCATGATACTAGTCAATGCAGGTACCTGTTAGCTGGCATAGCCTCCACACCACTCTAATGATATAATTTTATAAGAAAGAATTTAAAAAAGTAGTACTTTATTATACATTATCTGGAAAAAATACTTAAATACATAAATGCTAAGCCTAAAACAATATAACAATAATAAACTTTTGGGGAAATAGAATCTTTAAACTAGTGGTTCACAAACCTATTATTAAATCTGCTTCGGCCATATTTAAAAAGGTAGTACTTGTTTAAAAAAAGTAGGTGTAATTAATCATTATTAAAATTATATATATACATGCCAGCCAATCACAAATCTCAGCCATTTACTGCCCAATGAATGAGCTGTCAATGTCATAGAACAGCACCATTCCAGGTCAGAGATAACTGTGAAAAGACCTTATAAACTGGACAAGGTTCTGGTAAGACATAGTCCTCGTCATGACCGAGTAATGACTAGTGAGGTGGGGATAGGGTGGGCATAGTGGCACTTATTACAATAAAAGAAATAAATACAAATAAAACAAATTATATGGTCTATTTAAGTATGCATTTTTGCTTTCTTAATTTTTTAGAAGCAAAGTCATAAGTGATTTTTTATGATGTAAAATATTATTCTGCCAATATCAAAATAAGCATAAACTTCCAAAAAAAAAAAAAACTTATACCACTTATAGCAATAAATACATTAGTGTTCACCTCCAAGTGTGTTGAGCTGTCAAGTGACATTGTATTAAAACCAGTTACATCCATGGCTAATGACAAGCTTGTTGCCAATCGGACAATGTTGAGGAAGTGACCATCACGTTCTTCGAGATCACATCCTGTGATATGGGAGACCTACATAGCAGAAGTGGAATTGGCTAATTTGTGTAAAAATCCAAAATGAAAAAAAGCACTTTTGCACATCTCATTTACAACAGTGTTTCTTCAAAGAACCAGTTATTGTAAAGTGGTTCTTCTAGCATCACATAACACCTTTATTTTTAAGAGTGTAGGACCCAGTATTTGAAAGCAATATAACACATTTAGACAGCTTCTCTTAAAGACACAGGCTTTGTACTTGCGTAAACTTCATGAGTGACAGATACTGGGAATGGTTGTTTGTAAATTAGTGAAATAGTCCAATTCACTGATTAGGTATTCACTACGCATCAATGAAAACTAGAGGCTATTTGTACTGTAAGTGGATCCTTTAAGCGAAGTTCTTCAGACTAAAAACATTTTAGAAAATGACTCGCTCAGTGTGTCTTGGCTTTGACTTTATCTGCTTTGGCTGCTACTAAGACATGCTTACAGACAACTCGACTCCGGGCCGTGATTTTTCTTTCGTGTCTTTATTGGACAAAACCTTGCATGCTTTTGACTGAATCTGAGTTTGAGGGAATATTGTTTGCTATCCTTATTTCACTTGATTGCAACATTGTACATTGTATAAAAGATACATATATAGAAATCTATATATATTAAACATAGTGTAAATATAAGGGATGTGATTGACTTTACCAATGGAAAAAAAGAATGTCACACTTGTGCTACAGTGCAATTGTTCAATGACATGCATTTGTGTACAGCCAATAAAACAATCATGATTTAATCCATCTTTCTTCACTGTTGGAATTCTTTTTGTTACAGTATGCCAAACAAACAAAGGCAAAAAACAAAATAGAAATGTTTTAACAATTTGTGTTCAAATATTTCTAATCACTTTGAGAATCCCTTATATGCTGAATGAAAATAAAAGCTTGTGTTGATTTATATGATTTCATTAGGTACTGTACATCATTCCACATCCAAAAACTCCATAAAATCACTGCAAAAAATAAAATTAAAAATGTTATTAGTGCTTCAAACAATACATGAACACAATGTAATGATGCAAGTTAAAACAAATATTTAAAATAAAAATACATTGTATATTATACCAATGCAGTTGTTGCCAGTAATATTATGTTCTTGCAACATATTGTAATGATATAGAAATAATGTATACATTTAAAGTCAGTGTGAATTGGAAATCAAGAGGCATTTCCTTCCATACTTGTGTGGATGTGACGTATTTCTAAATGAAATCAGGGTCTCTAAGCTATATGTGGCAGTGGTGGGAGAGGTTAATGTACTGGTGCACGGTGATGTAATCAAAACCCAGAAGGGGTTTTAGAAGTGTAAAAGTCATTATACTTTGATGACAAGATTTTTTTTTAATGATCTGATACAGTAAGTCATGCTTTACCTGACCAGAGACACAAATGAACAAGGTAAAAAAGGTCACTTTCAGGTTGTCTTTAATCAAATACATTCAACAGCTGTGTTCCAACAGCTAGCCTGCAGCCGAGAAAGAAGGGTCCTCGGTAAGACTGTCCTATAAAGGCCCCTCTTTTGTACACAAAGCAGAAATGTAAAATGTGATGTGAAGACGGAACAGTCTACCAAGGCCACTTTGTCATGCACAAAATTAAATGGAGAAAATGCTGTTGATGTGAATGATAAGCTGACAAGCAAAACATTAATGTGAACAATATAATGTGGCAGAACAATCTGTTTGTAACAATCTATGAGGCAGTGGTTACACCTCAATTCTACACAATTCTACGCAATTTAACACTAGTCATATCACCAAATGCACTAGCTGCATTTCAGCTGCTGTTCAACCAATATAAACACTTAACGTTAGCTCAGCAGTGAACTTGCAGCAAAGAAAGGATGTCAGGTGTCTAGCAGATAGGTTTAAAAGACTGAGCCCCTGGGGACATCTAAATTTTGAATACTTCAAGTATTTATGTAATATTTCAAGGTCTACTACGAGTGAATGAACAGTGGCCAGTTGGGCTTATAGCACAACATTAATTAAAAATGAAATAAAATTTTTTTTCTCTGTTCCACAAATTTGTTGAGATTTCCAAATATGGCCATTTTACTCATTGAGTTTGACACCCCTGGTATATATTATACTGGCCTGTAGTTGGTTTCCTCAGCCAGCATTTCTCCTGAACTTGCCTGGGGTCAGACGTGTGGGCAAAGGTTTATGGGATTTCTCGGCTGTAGAAATGTTACCTACCTAGACCACAGCCTAGCTTTTGGAACATACACTTGCTATGTTCATTGCTGTGTTTGTCATTTTTCACAGATGGATTTTTTTTTCACAGTTGAAAATTTTTCACAGTTGAAAGACTGCATTATACATTACATCCCGTAAACTCGTGTGTCATCTAAAATCCCAAGTTTCCCATTTGTACAAACAACTTTTGACTGTTTGAGTGCAATTTACAAGTGGGAAAACTGGTACAACACTACTCCACACAGCTTGGGTGAGTTTCCTTTTACTTAACAGTTGTGGAAAAAAAGAAAGTAAATTATGACCTCACTGTGGACAGAAAAGAGGTAGTCCATCACATGGAGGCCAATTCCAGACATCAGTATTGATGATTCTACTAGAGTTTGGAGCTGAGTCAGCTGTTTTGTTGTCTGAGTTTTCCCTCCATCTTTTCTCTAGAAAAGAGAATACATGAGAGAGTACAGCTTGAGGGTTGCTGTATACTCATTGTATTACATTGGTCAGTGCTCTAACAAACTTCAAATCTCACTCCTCATTGACAGCATTCACATATCTCAGTATGCAAGCCCATAACATTTTCATGGTGAGCAAAGTGGGACAAGAAGAAGAAGTGATTGTTCTGCATTTACAAGAGTTTGCATAGTTCAAGCAGCTGAGTTAGCATCTAGGGCTGGACTTCATCACCTTGACAACTTAGAAATCTCCTTGACAACCACAAAAGAAACACTGCATATGCTGAATAGCATCTTAGAATAGCAAAATGCATTCCTCACTCTCCAGGCCTAGACAGAAAATCTTACCTTCCTCACACCTCCAGGGTCAACATCCAGAGATGTGGCGATACATTTTGCAATCCATCAATTTGTGAGAAAAAAAAAGGTAGAAAAACAGCAAAGCTTTTAGCCTCCTAGTGCTGTGGAATGTCTGTGCCAGTATAATGGCAAACAAAGGCTTGAGCAGGAATAATAGGTTGCTTCAGGGTTACAGATAAATCCATTGAGCAAGCTGGCCAAGCCCTTTAAATTGCTCAGGCCTTTTCTTTGTCCTTTCGCTACTGCATACTACAGCCGGGAGAAAAAGCCTTGAACCCAACTACAGTACCAAACTGTGTTTAGACAGCTGCATACAGTATGCAAGTACAACAACCTTTATTATCATTTAATCCTGCAAGACAGAATGTTAGAACAGTCTGTAAATCTTCGCTGTCGAAAAGATGTTCTTAACATCTGAAAATCTCACTGGTGTATCAGTAATCGAATAATCAAAGGGGGTTTAGGGGTAAGCTGCTGTCAGAAGAGAGTTCTGAAGAATCCCCCCCCCAGCAGCAGTTCACAGGGCATTTTTCAGCCAATCTTTATAAATATTTATTATCAGAACTGAGATCTGCAGCTTTTCCCTGAAAACATTGGAATCAGATACTACCCCAATTTCCTACATCACCAAATAAGGAAAAGCCCCTGGAGAGCAGTGGACTTTTTAACTATATTGCATTTGATCCATTGTACTTGATTATTCTACATTGATTACTTGTCACTGTGTGTTTTGGTCTAAGGGCTCTAAGTGTCAGTGTACCGATTTTTATTTATTTACTTATTTATTTTTAATTTTTCAGTGAACAACACTACATTTTTTCCTGGGGAGCAAAGCTTGATTTCTCAACTTCAAGGTTTGAGTACACATGTCTAAACTCACACAAATTATACTGTTTGACAAATTTGTCACTTTTATGTTTTAAATTTTTTCATATACTTTGCTACACTTAGGTTTGGCCATTTCGTTAAATGTGAGATTATTGACCGTTTCTGTGCTACATTTAATATCACAGAAATTTAAGTCAATATTTAAGTCACCAATAATATATCATTAAGTGTCATTAAATAGTTCAGCGTTTTTGTTTGGTGTGTGTTAGGTTAAATTATTGTTAAAAAGTCTTGTTGAAATTCTTTATAACTTTTCTTTATTTAATCATACATCTTTAATTAAAGACAAGTAGTCATTTTTAACAGGTAATGAGTAATTAATGCCTATAAAAGCTCCCCCACAGAAAGTTGTTATATAAAATGATAACAAATACATTTCATGATGCCTGAAATATTGTTTTGCGATAGTTTTGGCTTTGTGTTCTAAACAGCATAGAACCCTGTTGTTTGTTTGTTTGTGTTGGTTTGTTTGTTATTTTACCATCATCAATATTACATGAAAAACTCATGTAAAAACTCAACAAAATCAGTGCAATTCTTCCTAATCACCAACTATTAAAAAACAAACCACAGCCCACCCCCCACTTACAACTTTTACTGGGTTTATATACCAAAAACAGTCATTATTAATTTACACTACCTTTTTCTAGCCTCTCTTTATCTTTTAGAATTTAACAGGCTTTCTTGGTTACAGTGTCTTTAAGACATGTATGTAAAATGTAAAAGAGATGTATGTAAAATAGCCTCTGTTTTGATTGGCTGCCCTGTATTGTGCCTCATTCAAAGCATTCTGAGCAGGAACACTGCATATAACTTCAGTGTGAATGGGCGAATCAAAGCTGCTGTAGGCTGAATTGGTGGGTAAATGTAAATGCAGTGTTTTTTGTTACATCACGAAAACGCTAAATTCAAAACAGGCTGGTTTTGTGGCTTAGTTCCCACATTTAGACTGGGAGTGAATGGTAGGTTTTGAAGTTTTATGTTTTTAATGTTTATATAATATATCAAACAGCAAAATTACAGAATGGTAAAGGAAATTCAGTTTTCCATTACATGGGCCCTGATTAATATTTTTAAAATTGTAATCATGTTGCAATGAGTAATCATGGCAGCTCTAAATATCTGGCAGTGCTTCTCGGTGGTTCCTTAGGACCCCCAAGACCTCTTTTTTGCTAGGTCCCTAGGCATTGTGAATAAGGTTTAAGCAAAGATGTTGACTGTCAGGACCAGTTTAAGAACCACTGTGTTAATGTTATTTAAAAAGTTATTTTGAAACATTCCTATTGATCTATGAAATGTACAAGTAATCAAAATGAAAGTTCCTATTAAAAATGTAATGTGATTTAGCTTGTAGTTAGTGGACAGCTCTGGTGACAGTGACATGTGTGCATGCTATGTTAGCACACTACACAAAGGGCAGGTATCTGAGGGTGTTGTCCACCGTGGAGAGGTTCCTCCTTTCCACAAAGCTGGGCATGCGGTAGACGCCAGACTGACCACCTCCCGAACACACGGTGGGCAGCGGTTGGCAGTACATGGTCCACAGGCCCGGGGTGAAGCGACGTGTCAGCGTGTCGGCCAGCCTGAGCCTCAGATTGCAGCTGGAGCACACGATGTGGTTGGGGCAGCACGACTGGATGGCCATCTGTCCACGAGTACGGAGAGGGGTGAGGCCAGTGGAGGTGGCCGCAGGCCTGGCCAAAGAAGGATGTGATGAAGGTCCATGACCTCTGAGGCGGTCCAAAGCCCGTCTGAGCTCCAGCTGAGCCCCACGCACTCTAGCCAGCTCTCTCTGGTGCTGTAGGCCCAGAAAACGCAGCCTCCGGCACAGCTGTATGCTCTCCAGCCGGACAGCGTTGGCCACCCAACGTTCTAAGGGACAGATACCATAAATATTACAGCACTGATCAAATTGCATTCATCTTTGTTTGATCTGTTTTATACTGCAGTAAAGAGATTTAGTAGACATTATGCATGCAACTTATTTGTTTGAAATATATATAAAACTAAATTTCACTTGCATTGTATGTAAAGCCTCTACCTGTATTGTGTAATGTGCAATTGTTTATATTCAGCCACAATGTCACAACATATTTCATGAAACAGGCAATCAAAATGCAAATAGTGTATGTCGAGATGATGGTACAGCCATGATCTCTTGAAGTTTGTTTATTTGGTAGTTATAATAGAAGATACTTATGATACTACATATGTATTAAAGGAGAATTCCAACAATTTTTCTGCCTTACTTTGATTACTTTCTGATTACTTTGAAATCAACACTTTAAAGGCTCCATATCATAGAAAACTGTTCAAATAAAAGACTTCAGCGTGTTTTATGTAAACATTGTTAAAATTTCATAACTTACTATTGTTCATATATGCAAACTAATCTGTAAAAACACCTGAATTCCTTGTTTCTGTGATGTCATGAAAACCAGCATCTACAGCAGTTTAGCTCCTCCCATGCACACTAAGTTATAAGGAGCATTTCAACCCAGGGTGCTTTTTGAATAAGGCGCAATGCAGGACAGCCAATCAGAACAGAGCTCATTCACATATATCAGTCTTACAGGCAGTAATAAAAAAAGCTTGTTGAAATCTAAGGGATAAAGAGAGGTTGATAATATTCATATAATGACTGTTGTTAGTACATAAAACCACACTATCATTAAGTGAGATAAAAAATAAAACAAACAAAATTTAGCATATGGGCCCTTTAATATTTAATAATTAATTTCATAACTTCTTAGTAAGACATGTATCAGTTTTAAAATCTGAACCATAACAGTACCTTTCTCGTTAAGTCTCTTGCTCCCTTTAGTCAATGCTGTAAAATGAGACATGCTCAGTGAAGATGATCCACTATACTTGTCTGAAAAATCAAGTGGTTAAAATTGTGAACTCTACTATAAATGAAGTTCACAGTCTAGATTAAATATCACTGTTATATTGTTCACAAAGAACTCTATACATGCTGGCAAAATGCATTGAAAGATAATACATGAATACAGGTGCTAATTAATTTCTTCCATCTAAAAAGCACATAGATATAGAAGGCAATGGCAAGAAAAATAACTTTTCAATTTACTAGTTAAAAGATTCTCATAGTTTATGAGGAAATTATGTTTTTGTTTTTTTTTCGTTTTACAATAATAAATGCAAGAAATGACTTGATCAGTTTGGAAAAAAAAACACGTAGTAACTTACCTCCAAATGAGACTGTTATCCTACGTTTCCGTGAAGCCAGCTGATTTCAAATAACATTCCTATACAGTCTTCTTTTGTATGCACTGGCTTGTAGTTTTCTAGCTAGATTCTCTCACTTTCTCATCACCTCTTTACAACACAGCTGTGAAGTCTTCCAGGATTTGTCACAGAGGGGCGTGAGCCTAGTGCCGTAAATCTCTGCAGGAGAGTAACATAACTACCATAGCCTAAAGGAGGGGGCTGGGAGGGGTGAGTAATACGCATTTAACCTGGAAATATCCCTTAGCAAGTAGACATAATAAATAAAACGTCATCATCCCACAAAAACATTTTTTACGTCTTTGCATAATGTAAAAACATCTGTTACACTAAGTGTTGTGTTAAACTTTCATGACAAACAAATCAATAGAAATGGTCACGAATTACTTAGGAAGAAATTTCTTTACATTAACTTCTATTGTAAGTTAAGAATGTTTCCTCCTTTTCCTGTAAAGTTCAAATGTAAATCATTTTGGAAGTTTTGTTCTGACAGTGACTAAATGCTTTTGTCATTCATTACCAAAGACTGGCATCGTAGGCCACTGTGTACAGGGTGCTGCATGTGGTGCAAACAAATCAGTATAGTACTATATAGAATAGATAAAACTGCACAAGAGCAGAGCCCATATTTGCACAAGTCACAACAGCAAATAGTCTATAACTTGCATAAGAGCTGGCATCATCAATATAGTATGACTATTTTAAACTGTAGAATGTCTCTGACAATATACTAACTTTCTTCTCAACCCTTACTACCTGTGTTGGATCCTTTGATGAGTAATGTTTCTGAATTATCTCTAAAGGTCAGTGTCCTAATCTTGAACTAAATTGCGGTGCCAGAGGTGTTTCACCATTACAAATCCTATTTATTCTAGATTTAAGCTTAATCTGGGTCTGGGAAACAGGCCATAAATAAATCTCAGCTAAAACTGACAGTCATTGTCATCACATATTGCTTAAAGCTCTATGTAAACATTGGTAGAATTGGTTGAACCATGTAAGGGGTTAAGGGGTTAATTGACAAGTCATCATTAATCACACCTTACTTTGTGAGGTCTTTAAAATACTGGGAGCCTGTTTCTGAGATGGTAAACTTGACTATAAAGGATTTCTAATAGTTCAGCACCATTAACTCATATGTTGACTTGTTTCACTCAGCACTAGCCATCTTTCTCCAACTTGTAAAAGGGGAATTCCACTGATATTTTCTGCATAATTAAATGTTAAGATGTAAACAAAGTCATTTAGAGTGGTTTGATGCGAAATGTGCAGTTCTATAAAAACTTTAGTCAGCCTTGTCAGAATTGTTTACTGTGGTGATAGGAACCAGACAGGTGAAGCCTTTAACATCTCTAAAAGCGACCTCACAAAAAGTCATCACATGAAATGATCACAGATACATTGCTTGAGGCATTGTTTTGAGATCAGGTTCCATTATCAACATTACATGTAAAAACTCATGTGGTAGTTTTAGATAGTACATAAAATGGTTACATTTGCATTGTAGACATCACAACCTCTAGTTACTGCCACCACCACTGTAAAGAGTGGTGGTGACAGTAACTAGAGGTTGTGATGTCTACAATGCAAATATAACCAAGTCATTAAGTTTCTTCACAGTGCACCATTTCACATCAAACCACTCTGAATGGCTTTGTTTGCATCTCAATGAAGGAATTATGCAAAAAAAAAATAAAAAAAAATATATATATATATATAGGCGGCACGGTGGCGCTGTTGCCTCACAGCAAGAATGGCCTGGGTTCGATTCCCAGCTGGGCGACCAGGGTCATTTCTGTGTGGAGTTTGCCTGTTCTCCCCGTGTCTGCGTGGGTTTTCTCCGGGTACTCCAGTTTCCTCCCACAGTCCAAAAACATGCAGTCAGGCTAATTGGACATGCTAAATTGCCCCTAGGGGTGAGTGTGTGTGTGTGAATGTATATGTCTGTCTGTCTGCCCTGTGATGGACTGGCGACCTGTCCAGGGTGTATCCTGCCTTCCGCCCATTGAGAGAGCTGGGATAGGCTCCAGCACCCCACCGTGACCCAGAAGGATAAGCGGTTAAGATGATGTATGTATATATACATATACATACATTAAAGGGGACATTAAAGGGAAATTCCACTGATTTTTATATATATATATATGAAAAATCAGTGGAATTTCCCTTTAATGTCCCCAGATCTTACCCAGACTGCAGCTTTGCAAGCAAATGTACCAAAGCAAAGGCATGGTACTGCATCTGGCCAGGTGGGCCACAAAATTGAGAGCAGTGGAAGAATGTGATGGGTCTGTCAAGGTGATGAAGAGGAAACATTTGCACTGTCCTCTGGCACATGAACAGTGGTGGTTCTAAAGTACAACAAGAACATATGAGCTTAGAATAAAGTGTAGTTTGTTCACCTCCAAAAAAATGATGTTTTTAGAAGTTTCTCCTCAGCTTCCATCATGAGACCTAGAGCTTCTCCCTCCTACCTGTGTTTGACTAACAACATCTGAACAGTGTTTTACACAGCTGGGCACGGAAAGCCACATTTTCAAAATAATGAAATCTGATTTGTTTTCTTTGAGCTCTGTATTATGGTCTCTGCCAAGATCTGTTTTATTTCCTCACCCCTGCAATCACTGCATAGCAACCGTTGCTATCAAGCCTTCAGTTTAGTATCAGCATCTATCATGTTCATAACTAGCATAAGGACATCGAGGTTCTTAGTAGTTTCTAAAGGGTTTTATGTGATTCAGTGTAGAAACAGTAATGAGATTAATCAGTCAGCAGTGACTGGTTCTCAGCTGACCTCAAAACAGCTGCTGTTTGGCCATAGATTTAACCACCTGCTATGTTTATCTCCTTAGGAGAAGCAACGCTAATGTTACCTGGAGTGACTTTGACTTCTTAAGATGTTCAGGTATGCAAACACGCATACTGTATGCTAACCTACAACACAGTTATGATGAAAGTGTGAGAGTTTATGAGGGTAATTAATAGATTATGCTTGTGAAATGCACACCCCATTGTTATTATTGCTTTTTTTTTTTTTTTGGGCCACTCCAATTGCTAATGTTAGCTAAACCAGTACGCTTTAGCCTAGTTCCAGTAGTTGCTTTACACTTCAAGCTCTGTAGTCTACTACAGGGTTTTGTGTCACCTACTCATAACACACTACAACAAGTGTGAGAAAGTTCACAGTTAACTAGCATATTAAAGATAAAGTATCATGTAACATAATTGAAAAAACAGCTGGTACATTAGGCTGTATTAACACTATGTCTCATTGACCATACGAGTAAGTACCCTGTTCTTCCCATTAGCTGGGGTTTGGTATAGACAGACTTTTACAACATATTTTATGCCTTTTCAGTATAAAAGGCATAAAGTATGCCTTTTCAGTAATCAGTAAAGACTAAGAGGCAAGAGAGAAAGAAACTATCTGAGAGAGAGAGATAAATGAAATAAAATCAATGTGATTCAGTTTGGGTTTCAGCATGTATTTTCAGCTGAAAATAAATATCCAAATTAAAATTTAACTCTTTGGGGTCTAAGGGCATTGTCTCTATTTTTGCATGTCCTCTTAAATTTGCCTTCAAAGGCACTTGCATATAACATGATACTCATATGTTTCATATCAAAACATTCCAGTATCTTTGACACTACTTTCCAAAACTGCTGCAGCAACTTCAGCAGCTGTAAACTCTTATGTGTCTCTGATGTCAACTGAATGAAGGATTTACAACATGATGGGTAAGTCCTTAGTGATTTCCTCAGTGTTCGTTGGTCATTTGCAATAGAGAAAGACACATGAAGCCACGGTGAGATGGTGTGTATCTCAATCCTTATTCATAGCCTCATAACTCCAGATGTGAGTCATGTATGATCTCATGATAAGATGGAATGGAAAGGGCAACTCTACACATTCAGGAAATATTTGAGCCATATTTTTGTGCTGTATTATCACAAAGATAGAGAAACTTACATAGAAATATGAAATCTGACATGTGGGCGAGTTCTTGGATCCCAGAGGGTTAAATGATTATTTACATAAAATTAAACAGGGTAACAGGAGTCAAATCATATGTAGTATAAACTCCATGCACCTCTGATCTTGGCCTTGACCTCTCGGCCATTTCCCCTCAGGGAAATGTAGACGGACACACAAATCCACCTCAGGGGAATCCCAGACGCCATCCTAAGGGCTATTCCATGGCTTTATTAACTAAAGTGAAGTTTGTTATATGAGCCCTCAGAGGGGTGAGGGACCGAGTGAACACAAATGTAGACTTCAGGGGCAGAAATTACCCACAAATCATTGCAACCAGATGAATTTTCCTTTTCAAATCCAAAAAAACAGAGAACAAAGCCATATATAAGCCACAGCAATAAAATACTTTAAAATGCTTTTTACTGCAAACAAAGTTTCAGCAAAGACCTTTGTAGTCACTGTGTCCAGGGATAATTCAAGGATAAAAACCAACATTTGTTGGTTTTAATGTTGCACAAAACCAACATTGTGTTATCACATGACAAGATAGACAGTTATTACACATCATGTGCTCCAACAGCCTAAAAATAAGCTCCTAGGCAACATTTTATTTTCTGTCTGGTGACAGTTGCTGGCTTGAAGTCAAATGTATGTCAGATAGAAATCTGTAGTGGTCTGTGAGATTTTGTGTACAATCTGAATCACAATAGTTTTTTTTCTGCTTGCATCTCATTCCGGTGCCTTCTCCTTGACCTTCCCTCATATAACATACAAAATATGATACTGCTGCAATGAAAACTGGCAATGTGAGCTGTGGTGGAAAACACTCTATGTATGTGATACACTGCCTCCCTCTGCTGGTCATGATGAGAACTGCAAGTGGGATCTTCACCTAAACTTAACAACAAGCACAATTCACATCCAAATGAAAAACAGAATATGGAATTTCCACATTTTTCATTAAAACGATTTTTTTCTAAAGAAAAAGAGAGATCAAATGTTTACAACTACATTGACCTGTATGCCACAAAGACTTTACTAATCAAAATGTTGAAACCAGAGTAAACCAAGAACAGTTACAGTAGGTCTTTCTTCTTCTTCTTCTTTGTCTTTTTCTTATTTTTGTTCATATTCTTCTGTTTAATTCCTCCTCCTCATCATTCCCTTCTTCTTCATCATCATCATCATCTTCTTCTTCTTCTTCTTCATCATCATCTTCTTCTTCTTCTTCTTCTTCTTCTTCTTCTTCTTCTTCATACTTGCTTTCCTTCCACTGGGAAAAAAACAAAATGATGATGTTTGAAGGTTTGTTTATTCAGTCAAAAAACTATAGAGTCTTTATGTAAAATGATGAATTGAGTAATGTATAATGGCCCCGAAACATATTTCAATGTTTGTTCCATACGTAAAAAAGTATTAAGTCTTTTTTGCTAAGAAACACAATGTCAAACCAAAAAATTATTTTAAACAGATCATTCCAAGACTGTAGTTTTCTTTTTGGCAAAGTATTCATTAAAAATGCAGCTGATGTGTTTCAGATCATTAGCGTTCACAGACCTCTGCAGGTTTACATCCAGAATGTCTTTGTACACTTCTGATTCCATTAATGAACACAAGCTCAACGACACCACTGAAAGTAAAACAGCCCCTAGACTCTGAAGTTTCAACCCCCTGTGCTTTACAGAACTCTTGCAATCTGAATAGAATTCCTCTCCAGGTTTTCTCCATACAAAGAGTCTACCATCAGTTTGAAGTTGTGCTAAAAGACTTTTTCTCTGAAACAAATATCATTTTATTAAACGTTTAATGAAGTAACCTTACAAACCTAAAGTTTACTTACGGTTCCATTGTCCAAGACCTTTTTGTGGATACAGAAATGCCAAAGAACTTGTTTTGATTGGTTTATAATTATAGTAAATTTGTAGTAATATTGTAAAGTATAGTTATACACTGGAAGAACGTCTAACAGTACTAACAGTACAGTAAATTTCATTATTTTATTCACAATTATTCAAACTGGATCAATAATCACATGTGACCAAAACACAAAATTTAATATGATGTACAACAATTATAGCTACTGAAAAACACAGACCACTCTTTCAGTCACAGACCACTCTTTCGTTTATTTAATTTCTTTTTATTTAAACAACTACCCAAACTCACCCCAGCTGCCTTGCATTTTTTTTCTCATGTGCATCTAACATGGCTAAAGGAGATCTTTCTAAAGAGATTAGATAAAATACAATCCACTCGCATAATGAAGAGGAAGTCAAATTAAAACAAGTGAAAAAACTGGAGTTAAAAAATTCAGTACGAGTTGGAGAGAAAATGGGACTCCTAATGACCGTGCAAGGCCTGGTAGACCACCAAAACTGTCACCATCAGATAAACAGTACTGAAAGAACACATCTGAGATGTGGAGTAAGGGTTTATGGATGGGTGTGTCTAAATTTGAGATCACTGGATGTAAAACAATGTATGCCACCACAGCAATGAAAGACCCTTTGAATCAATTCTACACCCATCAGTCAGGCATGGTGGAGGATCAGTGCAAGTCTGGGGATGTAAAACAACTGAAAATTTCTAATTCGTTCTTGACTGAAGGCATCAGAAATGCTGATAGATACAAACAAAATCTCATAAAATATGCAATTCCTTCTGAGAGGAACTTCATTCTACAGCACGCTGCTGAGATCAAGACATTCTTCTCAAACAAAGAAGCTGCTTATGTTCTCAGAACAATGGACTGACCACCCCAGTGTCCAGAACTTAATATCATAAAATGTGTTTGAGATCCGATCGTATTAAGGAGAAAATACAAACAACTTATAAGACTAAATATTGGAGGTGTGGAAAAATATCCCTAAATAACTGAAAGTAAGTATCATGAAAAGAATAGAAGCTGTAATAAAGGTGGACATTCATTTCTGAAAAGATACTGTGTTTAGTTGTTTAGCCTTCTGTGTAATTTTGTACTTAATGGCTAAGTGGCTAATAATAATGCTTTACTAATAGCTAGGTCCGTACTGGCCGTGGGGAGAAACGGGAGATTTCCCGGTGTTCTGTCCTGTCAGATGGCCTGGCTAGATGATGTTACAACGTATGATGAACTAAACAACACAGTACAGCTTGTGAACACACTGACTCTGCAGTCCTGTTTCGGAAATCACGTCTTTCTGCCGTGACGCAGCACATAAAAACACTCATTACCGCTCGCGCGCACGCAATAAAGCTAGCGAGTTTGTGTTAATGACGCCTCAACAAGAAATAGAGGAGAGGAGAAAAGGTGGCGCGGAGAGGGAAAGCATGAAAAAAGGAAAGCACTCGAAGAAGAAGCTGCTAGGTGTTCAAATAAGACTGGTTTATTCAGCAGGGGAGCGACAGCCATGTAAGAAGTTTGTCGTTAGTTCAGGTTTGCTTGGATTGTGTTTTGTAGCATCTTAACATTAGCTAGCTCGCTAACTAGCACTTAAATATTCTCATTTGTTGCTTCATTGTGCAGCCAAAATTGACAAAATATAGATAGATACTCTTAAAAGTACAGTTTTGCCTGTCAGTACGCAGCAGTTTGATTGTTTGTGACTCTTGAGAGGATATGCCTTGATGCTTGCGTTTAGCATGAAAAAAGTGTGCTCTTCAGTTGAAGCACAGTTGCACATTCGTGGATGTTTTAAAAGCACAAGTTGTATGAAACAAGTGTGGATCTGATTTAGGTGCTTTTTTTTTAAATAAATCATAAGGTTTTTTTTTCTGATCCTGGGACAATGTAAAGCTTGAGCCACATAGTATACATTGTTTGTTGATGCTATATAGTTCTAGATACTTATTAAAGAATATGCATACTTTGTGTTTTTACTTTTTCTTTGCAAAGGTGCAGGTACACAACCAGAAAGAGAGCATGAGACACCTTCAAGTTCAGGGAGAGCTCCAGGTATAGCTTGCATGTGTGTGTGTGTGTATATATATATATATATATATATATATATATATATATATATATGTATATATATATATATATGTGTATGTGTGTGTGTATGTGTGTGTGTCTATGTATGTACGTATATACATATAGTGAATTAGAGAGCTTTAAAACTTTATATATCCACGTATTTCAGGTACTGTATGCTCAAAGCATTATTTACACCATGAAATGTGTCTGTCAGACAATCTTGGACAGATGATTCCTGGCCTGAACAACTGTCCCAGTCTGGCCCTGCTACTGCAAGGCAAAAGAATTCAGCTAAAATCCATGTAGGATATTTGCTTACTTCATTTACATTTACAAGCCATACATATTGCACAACACAGTCACATTTTTTGCATATTGTACTGCATGATTAATGCTTACATGCTGAATTGTGAAACTTGTTTGTCAAAAACAATTGGTCATTTTCTGTGTAACACTGCAGTGCAACAGTTTCACAATTTTATGCTGTTAACACTAATTTTTTTCAGTTTTTGAAGAACTGCAAGCAAAGCGTGAAGCTTTTTCAAGTTTTTTGGTGACTCTTAGAACACTTGCTTTATGCTAAACTACCATTTTTTAGGAACAGAAACTGAACTGAATCTAAACCTATTATGCATCATTGTGGTTTTCCATGTTTTAATGATAATGTAGCAGGTTAATAGTTTCCTACAGGTTCTTGCAGCTACTGCTTGGTCATTGATTTAGTGGTGTATTTCAAACTGCTTCTTTGCTTCAGTTTGTGAGATCTCATCAGTACAAGAGAAATTTATAAACGCAGTCTTCAACCCAAACTCCAAAAAGGTTGGGAGGTGAAATGCATATAAAATCAGACAGCAGTGAATAGTAAATTCTGTTTATAGTAAACTCAATATTTTATGTTTTACCTGATGAACTTGTTTTTTGTAAATATATTCCAAATGTCCAAATTTGATGCCTGCAACACATTTCAAAAAAGTTGAGACAGAAGCTTGTTTACCTCACCTTTTATTTTAACGACACTTTTTAATCATTTGGGGACTGAAGACACAAACTGATTGTTTTGAAAGCAGATTTTTTTTCATTGTTCTGTTAAACAAGTCTTTAGCTGTGTAACTCTGTGGTGCCCTTGTCATATTTTGAGCTTATTACATACTCAGGCTTATCATTCAGTAACTACAGGAACGCCAATGCAAAACTGAAAATTGAAAAATTGAAAATGACCTTGTCATTTACATAGAGATTTTGCTTGATTCTCTGAATCTTTTGATGATATTATAAACTGTAGAGGGTGAAACACCTACAGTGCTGCTTGAAAGTTTGTGAAACCTTTAACATTTTGTGATTTTCTACATGAATACAACCTAAAATAGATCATAACAGATAAAGAGAACCCAATTAAATAAATAATACAAACAATTATATATTTTTTTCATCCATTTATTGAACAAAGTGATCCAGCATTAAACATCTTTGTCGTCCAGTTAACTGAACCTCCTGACCCTAATTATCACCTATACCAAACGTATAATTCTAGAGGTTCACATACTTTCGCCAAACAATCAGGTGTGAGTGTGGCTGACCCTACCCTATTTAAAAAACATCAACCTGAGCCTTCAACATCAAAGTCTGGTCTTTACCACTCACATTTGTTAGTGCATGCCATGTCTCAGTCAAATGAGGTCTCTGAAGACCTCCGAAAATTATTTTTCAATGCTTATCAGGCTGGAAGATGTTCCAAAACTCTTTTTGGTGAGTTTAGACTTCACCTATCCACTGTCAGGCATTTGCAAATAAAAGAAGTTCAGTATCATTGTTACCCTTCCCTGGTTGTGGTCATCCAAAAAATATAACTCCAAGATTAAGGTGTAGAATAATTTGGGAGGTCACTAAGTACCCCAGTATAACATCCTAGGAACTGCAGGCCTCTTTTACACTGGTTAATGTGAGTATACTTGAGTTCTTCTCAATTAGGCAAGCACTGAACAAGAATAGTACATATACACCAATCAGGCATAACATTATGACCACCTCCTTGTTTCTACACTCACTGACCATTTTATCAGCTCCACTTACTATATAGGTGCACTTTGAAGTTCTGCAGTTACAGACTGTAGTCCATCTGTTTCTCTGCATACTTTGTTAGCCCCCTTTTACCCTGTTCTTCAGTGGTCAGGCCCCCCTGGACCCTCACAGAGCAGGTACTATTTGGGTGGTGGATCATTCTCAGGACTGCAGTAATACTGATGTGGTGGTGGTGTGTTAGTGTGTGTTGCGCTGATCTGAGTGGATCAGACACAGCTGTGCTGCTGGAGTTTTTAAACACCTCAGTGTCAATGCTGGACTGATAATAGTCCACCTACCAAAAATAAACAGTCAACAGCGTCCTGTGGGCAGCATCCTGTGACCACTGATGAAGGACTAGAAGATGACCAACACAACTGTGCAGCAGCAGATGAGCTATCGTCTCTGACTTTAAATCTACAAGGTGGACTGAAAAGGTAGGAGTGTCTAATAGAGTGGACAGTGAGTGGACACTCAGTCCCTCACAACACGCACTAACTCACCACGACCATGTCAGTGTTACTGCAGTGCTGAGAATGATCCACCACCCAAATAGTACCTGCTCTGTGAGGGTCCATGGGGGTCCTGACCACTGAAGAACAAGGTAAAAGGGGGCTAACAAAGTATGCAGAGAAACAGATTGACCACAGTCTGTAATTGTAGAACTACAAAGTGCACCTATATGGTAAGTGGAGCTGATAAAATGGACAATGAGCATAGAAACAAGGAGGTGGTCATAATGTTATGCCTGATTGGTGTACAGTGATAGCATGGAGAAAGTCATGACTCTTGAGGTAGAACATTCCTGCCTGTTTAGTGTTTCCTAAAGACCACCTGAATGATCCACAAGATTACTGAAATAATAGTATAAGGACAAAATAAATCTTTTTAGCTTAAATGAGAGATGTTATGTTTGGCAGAACCAAACGCTGCATTCTAGCATAAGAACTTCATTCCAACTGTAAAACACGCTGGTAGCAGTATCATGATTTGGGACTGTTTTGCTGCTATTGGACCAGGACAGCTTACCATTAATTCTGGATTGTATCAAGAAATTCTACAGGGGAATGTTAGGGCATCCATCTGTAACCTGAACCTTAAGAGAAGGTGGGTCTTGCCGAAAGACAACAACCCTAAAAACACCAGTTAGTCTACATAGAGTGATTAAAGCAGAAGAAATGTTGCAGCTTGGAATGGATCAGTCAAAATCCAGACCTTAATCCAATAGAAATGTTGGGCAGAACAGGAAGGAGTGGTGTTCATGCAAGAAAGCCCACCAACTTAACAGAGTTGAAGCAGTTCTGTAAATGAATGAAAAACGAAATGTTTTGTGTTATTTGTTTTATTGGGTTCTCTATCTATTATCACAAATTCCGGTCATATTTTAGACCACATTTATGTAGGTTCACAGATGTTTGAGAGCACTGTAAAATCCTTGAAATCCCTGGCTAATGAATGTTATTTTTAAACCACTGGATTTTTTTGCTGGTGCATTTTTAGTTGCGTGGAGAGCCTTGATCCATCCTTGCTTAAAAAGGACTGGGCCTTTCCTGGATGATCCTTTCATACCCAAGCACAATTACATTACTTTTTTTATGATGTTCTTTGAATATTTCATAATGCATCCAGTCTTAAATTGCCCCATTACAACTTTTTTTTGGGAAGTGTTTCAGGCCTCAATTTCAGAATGAATGTATATTTACAAAAACACAATGATTTCCATAAGATAAAACATGCCTTGTCTTTTTTTCTTCCAAAGACAGGTTAAAGTAGATTTAAAAATCGCTGCTTTCTGTGTTGAATTACATTTTACCTAATATCCCAACTGTTTTAGAATTCAGTTTGAATACAAACAGCAATATATAAAATTAATCTCTATGTAGACACCTGTTCATTCAACGTTTCT